>NC_091697.1:57962500-58587500 GCF_041296265.1 Equus caballus | reverse complement strand
CAGCAGTTAAGATTGTGCACTCTGCTTCCAGGGCCTGGTTCTCTGGCTCGGATCCCAGGCGTGGACCTACACACTGCTTACCAAGCCGTGCCACGGCAGGCATCCGACACGTAAAATAGAGGAAGATGGGCACAGATGTTAGCTCACAGCTAATCTTCCTCAAAAAAAAGAAAGAAAGCTCCCTACATCCCTTTTCTCCAATCTTACTTCCCCTTCCCTAAAGGTAACCACTATTAAACGTCCTTTCATTTCGTATTTCATATACATACATGTGGACACACAAACAATGCCCAAATATATAGTTTAATAATTTGGCAGTACATACTGTCCTCTAGTTTGCTTTCTTTTCACTTAATGATATACCTTGAAAATCTTTCAAGTCTCCACACGTAGTTCAACTCGGTTTTTTTCTTTACAGCTTCATTATAGTCCACAGTATTTTTGTACTATAATTTACCTAAGCAATGTTTTATAGATAGTTATTTAGATGGTATCAAACTTTTTGCTATTTCAAATAATGTTGTAACAAGGTTTTCCTCGTTTACATCTAAAAATATTTTTCTAGACTATATAGCTAGAATTAGAAACACTGAGTCAAAATGAATGCACTTTTAAAATTTCAACAGATACTAGTACACTGCCCTTCAAAAAGGCTGTACCACTTTACATTCCCATCACCAGTGCCCATTTCTTCAAAGCCTCACTAACACAGAAATCCTTTCATCCAAACCAATGGGTAAAACCTCTCTCACTACTGTTTTAATATGCATTTTCCTATTACTTGTGAAGTTGAAGATCCTTTCAAATGCTTATTGCTGTGTATAGTTCTGTGAATAACATATTCATACACATCTTTTGCCCATTTTCCTGTTAAAATTCCATCTTTTTCTTTCTATTACTTGGTTTATAAGAATCCAATTTTTTCTTTTTGGTGAGGAAGATTGGCCCTGAGCTAACATCCGTTGCCAATCTGCCTCTCTTTGCTTGAAGAAGATTGTTGCTAAGCTAACATCTGTGCCAGTCTTCCTCAATTTTGTATGTGGGATGCCGCCAAGCACGGAATGATGAGCGGTGCATAGGTCTGTGCCTAGGATCCGAACCTGCAAACCCCAGGCTGCCAAAGTGGAGCATGTGAACTTAACTACTACACCACTGGGCCAGCCCCTGACAATTGATTTTTTAAATTTTTTGTTTAGTTTCCCTGACTTTGTTAGATTTATAGTCTAGTCATAAAAACAAAAAAAAAGGTTTACTTCCTATGTTCCTATCTTAAATACCTTTAACCTCTAATTGCTGTTAGTAGCAGGCCTGGGGCATCTGTATATTAAATATTATTGAAGCTTTTCATTCTTTAGACAAAACTTGAAATAATTACTAAAAAGAATGACAATATTTTTAATTTCATTTTGCTTTTCTTGTCAACAAAGAGGAGGCAGTATAGTGACTGGTTAATGGTGAATAATGGCCTAGATTTAAATACTCGCTCTGCAACTTATTAAGTAGTATATAACCTTAGATAAGTTACTCAAATTAAGTCTCAGTTTCCTTAATCACAAAATAGAAATTTAACACCTTCATAGTCCATCGTGAGGGTTAAAACAGATCATTCTTACAAAGCACTTAGCATAAGCATTTGCCACATAGTGAGTGCTCAATAAACATTACCAACATTATTACAGCAAACAAGAGACAGCCATATGAGAATTTCAAAGATACAGAACTATTACTAAGAAACAAAATTTGGGTCAGCACGGAAAGCAATCTGTAATACCTTTCATTCACATATGCTCTCTACATAGTAAACAACCAAAGAGGAAGGGTTTTCAAGAAACCTAAAAATCCAGTCTCTACAGGGCCAAGTGCCATAGCAATTTGACTTCTAAACCAGCCTACTCAACACACTGCAATCATGCACTACACTTACGATTTTTGTGGCCTAGTGTCATAATTCTATCCATGTCATCAGCATTATTTACCACGTAAGCTGATAAATCTTTGATATAAACTCCCACATCAGGTCTTTCTTTAACCTGAAAAAAACAAAGAGATAAGACTTTGTGCATATATGCATAATTCTTCCATAGTCATTTACTGAACATCTACTAGGTGTTGCACACTCTGCTAGATAGTGAGCATACTGTGATGCACAAGGCAGACACAGTCTCTACACTTGTGGAGGTGACAGTCTACAGGGAGAACACGCAAATGAATAATTACACAAAAAGTTATTTTGTTTCAATTGTGATAATGCTATGAAGAAAAAAAATACAGAACGGAATGAAAATACAATACAGACGGACTTAAGTTAGTGAAGCAGGGACAGGATACGTGTCCCCAAGGTGCTGTCTAAGCTAAGATTTGAAGAAATAGGAGGCAGCCAGTCTGGGTTGGGGTAGGAGGAAAAAGTATGTGCAAAGATCCTGAAATGGGAAAAAATTAGGCACTTAGAAAAAATAAAAAAGAAACAAAAAAAGCCAGAGTGGCTGGAAAGAAGACGCTGGGGGAACAGGTGGGATGTCTGGCTATAGAGGCAGACAGACGTAACAGTAAGCACAGTTAATGGTCTTTATCTTCACAGCAATTTGAAACCCCTGGAGGATTTCAAACAGTTGAATGAAATAATGAGATCTACGGCATCCATGTAAAAATATTACCTTTCTGTGCGTAATTTTATGAGAACTTTTACCAAATTTGAAACATGTATTTAGGACAGATTTACCTAAAATACAGATGCTATTAGAAATACAAAATTCACTTTGGAAGGCCCTAGAAGTCACTTCCACAAGTCAAGAGAATAAAGTGAAACTGAGGCAGAGGCCTGTGGCTGCCAGTGAGGAGAGCCATTTGACAGGTAGTAAGACCTAGACAAAGACAACAAAGAAAAGTTTAAAAAACAATCTCAGAGACAAAAGTCACAATGGTGGACACTCCAAATTCCAGGTGTTGATTTTAGATCTAGTTGGGGCGTTCTGGGTTTTTTGATCTCTTTTATAACAATTTATAAGATGTATTTATACATTAGGAAAAATTATCCTTTTTCTGTCATAGGATATAAACTAAGCCCTAATTTTTTAGTAGAAAAGGAGGGTGTTGGTCTGTATAAACCAGTGGGTTCCAAACTGTGCTCTGAGAAGCCCTAGAGGGTCCATGGTGGCACTGAGGGGCCGCGGTGGGAGTGTGGGGGTCTCCAGGCCCAGACAAGTTCTAAAGAGAACTTCACTCTCACGTATGTCACACATCGCGCTTCCATATCGGTTTACTTTGATGAAAATGTTTAAATGCTTTAAACCTTTTAACAGGTTTGAAAAGTACTGGTCTATATCAACACTTCTCAGAAAATCTATGGTAAAGAACAATGCGTATATTTCTAATCTGGGATGTTGACATTTCTGAAAAATACCAAAATCATGCATTTTAATGCCATGGTGATGTCAAATTGCTTTAAAAGTTTTTAAGCATTTACTCTCACTTTCTGTAGTCATCTCATTGCAAACTGGAAACATTCTTCAAACTGGCATCAGTCTGCAAAGTCTCAGGTTGTTTCCAATCACAATATAATATTACTTCAAAATTCAATTAATAAGTATAGATAAACTGATTAGATATGAAAGATGAAGGAATCAAATATGATTCCAAATTTATAAAAGTGTAAAAACTTGGGTGGTAATACTATCAAAAAAATTTTATCATAAAAACGGAAATTTAATTTCTCTAACAAATACACAGTTTATAACACTACAACAATGGATCTCAAGGTGAGCAGTCACTCCCCTGCCCAGAACGTTTTAGAAATTTCTGGGGGAGTTTCTGGTTCACTTGAGGATGCTATTAGCATCCACAGGCAGGGGCCAGAGATACTAAACATTCTGAAATGGGGGGAATCTCTCAATCAATGAAGAACTGTCCCACTCAGTTTTGAAAGTCTTACCAGATGTTCACATGGGTGAAAAAAAAATTTATAATTACCTGAGTCTAGACCCTAATTCTATTTTACACGTAAAAACAAAGTGGTTTTCCATGGTAATAATAATAATATAGGAATCCAGGAAAACTGAGGAAAGAACTACTTTATTTTGCTCAGAACTCTACCAAGAGCTAGTCACTATTTTAAAAGATCATGTTACTAACAATAACACCAATCAAGGTGTTTAGATCACCAATACAACATACCTGTAACAGTCTGCATTTGTAGCTATTGCAGTCATGATGATTACATATGCCTTTGACCACTTCATTATGTCATCAAGTACGGTCACATCTGAGCATTTATATATTGAAACACTAGCATTTACTTTTTAAGTACTTTTATTCTTCTTTATATTACAATTGGGTAGTATATTGATATTTTAAAAATTATGTATATAGATATATTTTTATCATCTATGAATTTCAGGAGAGTCAAAGAGACATTAAAAAATATATGTAATAAAAAAGGGGCATTGGGTTTAATACGGTTGAGAACCACTGACAAGATTATTTCTGAGAATAAATCTGATCTATAATTACTGGTACAAAAATGGAAATGCTTTTTCCAAATGATTTTTATTCTAATAATTTGTGCAATGAAACAATAAACTTTTAAAAGGTAAAAGTATAGAATTAACCAAGTATCCATCAAAACTAAAGATGAAAACCAGCAAAAAAGCAACATCTCTACATTTGCTATGCACACATTATCATTATAGAACAAGCCTTCATTAAGGTCCAACAAACAAATAATCCCTAAGCCTGAATATACTGCTCCAAAGCTGAGTTTACATAGTAAACTTATGAAGAAAAAAGCTAACATTTATTGAATACTTTATTATGTGCAAGCACTGATTTACATACTTTGCATTAACTTGTCAATGCTGGCAATAATCCCATGAAGTAGATATTATTATTATTTCCATTTTCATGTGGCAAAACTAAGGCTCACAGAGATTAAGTAACTTGCTCAAGAGATCAGAGCCAAAATTCAAGCTAAGATGGTAGGACCGTGGAAACCACCCTCATAACCCTAGGTGATACCGCCATTCACCTGCCACGTGACCTTGAGCAAGTCAGGAAACTCCTCTAGTTTCAGTTTTCACATCAACAAAACTGAACTGCTGGGAAGATTAAACGAAATAAAGTATGTACTACTATCACAAGAACTATTACAATTCAATAACAAAAAGATAACCCAATTAAAAACAGGCAAAGGATCTGAACAGATATTTCTCCAAAGAACATACACAAATGACCAAAAAGCATGTGAAAAGATGTTCAACATCATTAGCCATTAGGGAAAATGGAAATCAAGCTCACAATGAAACACCACTTTACACCCACTAAAATGGCTAAAATAAAAGACAATAAGTGTTGGTGAGGATGTGGAGAAACTGGAACCTTCATACACTACTCATGGGAATGTAAAATGGTAGAGCCACTACGGAAAACAGTCTGGCAGTTCCTCAAATGGTTAAAAATGGAGTTACCACACGAGACAACAATTGCACTCACAGATAGACAGCCAAGAGAATTGAAAAAATATATCCACACAAAAACTTGTACAAGAATGTTCATAACGGCATTATTCATAATACACAAAAAGTAGAAACAACCCAAATGTTTAACTGATGAAGTAATCAATAAAATGTGGTATATCCATACAATGGATTATCATTCAGCAAGAAATGAAGAACTGATACATGCAATATCATGGCTGAACCATGAAAAATTATGTTAAGTGAAAGAAGCTAGTCACAAAGGACCACACACTGTATTATTCCTTTATATAGTATATCCAAAATAGGCAAGTCTACAGAGACAGAAAGCAAATTACTGGTTGCCAGAAGGTGGGGAGAAGGGGGAATGGGGAGTGACTCCTAATGGCCATGGCGTTCCTTTTTAGGGTAATGAAAATGTTCTAGAATTAGACAGTGGTGATGGTTGCATAACTTTGTGGATATACTAAGCACCACTAAATTGTAGACTTTAAAAGGGTGAATATTAGGTTATGTGAATTCTATCTCAATTTAATAAAATAATGAATGTGAATCCGCTACCTGTGTCAGTTAACAGCATAATGTACCAATTCACAACTTTTGTGATTATCTGACATTTATGCATATACTCTCACATTTCCCTTTTCTAAGATGCATGATGAAAATCTTTGGTGTCAATCTGTTACCCAAAAGTGTACAAACTAGAATTTCTCAGTCAGGAAGTTTGGTCTTTCCTTCAGGTGAAAGAAAGATTGCAAACACTAATATTTTTGACTACATTCATGATTAGTCTTAATATCTATATTTTCAACACTTTAAAAATTTCTGACTTAAAATTAATTGTGGAGTACTCTTGGGCATTCATACCAGAGAATGAAAGCTTAAATTCACATAAAAGTCTGTGCGTAAATGTTCATAACTGCTTTATTCATAATAGCCAAAAACTATGAACAGCCTCGATGTCCTCAACAGATGAATAGTTACACAAACTGTGGTCCGTACACATACCGTGCAACACTACTCAGCAGTAAAAAGGGTGAACTATCAATACACTCAATGACTTGGACAGATCTCCAGGGAGCTGTGCCAAGTGAAAAAAGCCAATCCCCAAAAGTTACATATTGTATGGTTATATTCATATAACACTTCTGAAATGACAAAATTTCAGAATTGGAAAGCAGACTAGGGGTTGTCAGGGGTTAGGGATGGGACAGAGGAGAGTTCAGGAGAGAGGCAGATGTGGTTATAAAAGGGCAACATGAGGCATCCTGGTGATGGAGCTGTTTAGTATGTGGTAGTAGATACACCAATCTATATATGTGATAAAATAGTAGAACACAAAGGAATAGGAGAAAAACTGGGGGCACTTGAATAATATCTTTGGACTGTATCAACATCAATATCCTGGTTGTGATACTGTACAACAGCTTTGTAAAATGCTACTATTGGGGAAAACTGTGTAATGGGTAATCTCTATTATTTCTTACAACCACATGTGAATGTATACTTAATAAAAATTTTAATTAAAAAAAAACAAAGTTCAATGTATATAGTATGCTACTTTTAGAGTAAAAACAAAATTATATTTGCTTGTTCTTACATAAAGGAACACCGAAAGTGGTTATCTTAGGGTGGGGAGAAATGGGGCAGATAGGGTAGGAACAAGACTTTTCAATGCATAAATTTTTACAATATTTTTATGTTTGAACCATGTGATCATATTACATACTCAAAAAATAAGTAAAATATTAAAAGTACCTTTTGTACAAAAATGACCTTAATGTTAGTAAACATTCTCTTTTTTTATGCGTTTTTTTTTTGGTGAGGAAGATTGGCCCTGAGCTAACATCTGTTGCCAATCTTCCTATTTTTTTTTTCCCCTCCCCAAAGTCCCAGTACATAGTTGTTATATCCTAGTTGTAAGTCATTCTAGTTTTTCTGTGTGCCATGCCACCACAGCATGGCTTAATGAGTGGTGTGTAGGTCCCCACCCAGGATCCAAACTGGTGAACCCCGGGCCACTGAAGCAGAGCATGCGAACTCAACCACTCGGCCACGGGGCCAGCCCCTAGTAGTCTATTGCTTTGGAAAGTACACCAATTTCAATTATCCTTACCTCTAACCTCTGTGTCTGATCCTTGCCCAAAAGGTCACGAACTTCTTCGTTATATATTTCCAAATAAGACACCCGAACCAAAAATCTATGAATAAAACATCATTTTTAAAAACATAAAAAACAGTGAAATAGTTATAAGAACAGTTTTAAAATGTGTTTATAAAATTTGTACTTATATGCCTTTCTTATGCTTGAGCTTCTCAATATTAGAATATAAAAGAATTTTTTTTTACCTTGTATCACCCTCTGCTTTTGCAATATGACCAAATATGTGAGCAAATGAATTTGGAATGATTCCTCTAAGTTCAGGAACAGCTCGAACACCTTCCATGGTAAAAGTTTTGCCTGTTCCAGTTTGTCCATATGCAAATATAGTCCCTGAAAATGACAAAAAGAATCAATCACTTTTCAGAGTCTATGTTACAGAAGAATAGCTCTTAAAATTAATTTCTTTGACACTGTGATGTGATTTCTTCCCTAGATTTGAAATGCATTCTGATACAAATTTCACCTTTATTATCCACAATTACAATATATACTCTGTGCCACACGAGCAAAGCACTGTTAAAGCACTAGAGTCAATGAGATGTTCCTAATTACTAACAAAAAGTACCCCAAACCCTAAATGCAAAATCTTACATTATAGCTAATTATAAGAAATTTCTTGTAATGTGTATATTAATTAATGTGGACGTCAAATTGGAGAAGGTACTATAACTACAACAAAAGAATACAGGTTCCAGAGTGGAAAGACCTCAGTACGAATCCACGTATCTGCCAATTTTTAGCCACATGACCTTAGACAAGTACCTATCCAGACACTGTCTCCTCAATGGTAAAATGGAGATAAGAATAACTACCCTATATTGATAGTAAGAACCAAATGAAACAATTTACTTCAAGCAACCAACACGATGCCTGGTGTATATAGTACACATAAACGGTAGCATTTCTCTTCTTAATCTTAACATAGTTCATTATTTAAAAAAAATTTTTTTAAGTAACAGCTGTAAGGAATGGGGGAGTTAAAACAAGGCGACAATACCATGATTACAGGTAATTACAGACACAACTTAAACTTTCTAAATATCTAAATTCATTCATTCAACAACTATTTACCACACAGCTGAGCCTGGCATTGGGCTAGGCAGGACACAGTGACAAACAAGACAAATACAATCCTTAATCTCATGGTGTGTAATCTCCGGGAGGAGATACTGGTTGAAGAATTACAAGCAGGATGAGAGTTAGGAATGAGAAACACAGAGTTCTAGAAGGGAGTAAGGGAAATAATCTAAGCAGGAGAACTGATGCAGGAGGAAAGGGGAGGAGTCAGGGAAGGCTTTCCAGAAGAGGTAAGGTTTAAGATACAAACTGATATATGAGTAAGAACTAATAGGAACAGAGTGAATAGCAAGAGACAAGAAAGAGAATGAAGATTTTGAGGAAATAAAATGAGACCAGAATGGAAGAAACAGAAGGAAAGGAAGGTGGCTGCAGATAGAGCTAAAGAAGCTGGCGCAGAGCCATCAAGATCATGTTAAGGCTTTTAGAGCTTCTCCTAAAAGCAAAGTGAAGCCACAGAATGATTTTTCAATCAGAGGAGTGACATCATGTTCACCATAGCTATACTGTGTACAAAGAATTGGAAGAAAGCAAGAGAAAATGTGAAGAAACCCGTTAGAGGGCTGGAATAGTTAGCCAGGTGAGAGATGATATTGACAAAAGAAGGGAATGAGAAAGGTGGAAGGATGTCAGAGATATTTAGCAGCTAGAATAGACAGGACTTAGGAAATAACTAGCTGTAAGGGGACCAGGGAAAAGGAAAAACTGAGGATGACTTCCAAATTTCTGGCTTGAACAAGGGGCTATACAGCTATGCTATGTACGGAGATGGTGAATACCACTAGGAGAAATAAGGGTTTAAAAGGGAAGATCATGAACTCAATTTGGAGCATGCTGAGTTTTAAGTGCCTAGGATACACCCAAATGGATGTGTCAAGCAAGCAGGGGGATGGATGAGATTCATCTGCCAACTGGATCCAGGGAGTGGATGAGACTTCCTCAGGAGACAGTGTAGAATAAGGATAGCCTAGGAAGTGACAGCATGAATGGAAAAGGTCTCTCAACTACTACCACTCTATTCAGTTAACTTCAAATGTTGTCATCATTTTCAGATTCTTATGAAAATAAATTAACCATAACAGAAGCCATTTTTTACACATGGGAATAAAAAAGTCTTAATTTTTCTAACTCACTAAATATTTCAAATTCTGCCATTAAGAATATAATTTATTGCATTCAAAGGAGCCGAAAATAACATGAACTCACAGACTGCATTTTAGAACAGACACAACAGCTATCGGTTACTGATCAAATGCAATGCACTAGGCTATGTCCTCTATATGCATCCTTATTTAATTCTCACCCTAATCCTAAGAGCTAGGCACTATTTATATTTCCACAGTTTACTTGAGGGAAACAAAGGCTTAGAAAGGCTGAGGTACTTGCTCAATGTCATAGTAAGAGGTAGAAACAAGATCTGAACACAGTCCATTTGGCTCCAGAGTCCACAATTTTTACCAGTATGTAATGGAAACCAAAAATTTTTAACTCAAAATTAATTCTTAATGCAATTTCTATGAATGTATTAAACATATGAAGATAACTAATTTAAAAAGGATATTAATCTAATTATCTTAGAGCTGAAAAAGAAAGAGCAGGACTCCCCCAAAATAAAAGAATCTCATTTCATTTTCAGAGTGAGACTCCAAATTTCTCGTTTTTAAATGTCAAACTTAACAAATCTAACGCTATCGTTCCCTTCGATATAAACTTTTCGTAAAACTTTACTTTTTAAAAACTAAAAATGACCTGAAATTTTACCCAGTCTCATTTCCTGACTATATATTAAAAATGGCAGAAGGTCCACAAAAAAAACCTACACACGGATGTTTATGGCACATTTATTCATAATTGCCAAAACCTGGAAGCAACCAAGATGTCCTTCAGCAGGCGAATAAATAAACTGTGGCACATCAGGAAATGGAATCTGATTCAGCACTAAAAAGACATGAGCTATCAAGCCTTAAAAGACATGGGGAAAACTTAAGCGCATATTACTAAGTGAAAGAAGCTAATCTGAAAAGGCTACATACTGTGTAATTCCAACTATATGATATTCTGGAAAAGGCAACACTACGGAGACAGTAAAAAGATTAGTGGTTGCCGGGGTTTAGGTGGGTGGGAGGGATGAAGAGGCAGAGCACAGAGTGAAGCTCTTCTTCTGCACGATACAATGGTAGACACGTCACTATATATTTGCCAAAACCCACAGACTGTACCTCACCAAGAGCAAAACCTAATGTAAACTACAGACTTTGGTTGATAATGATGTGCCAACATAGGGTCATCAATTGCAACAAACGTACCACTGTGGTGTAGGCTGTCCACGGGCGGGGGGTGGCCTGTGCATGTTTAGAGACAAGGGATACATGGAAACTTCTGTACTTTGCTCAGTTTTGCTGTGAACCTAAAACTGCTCTAAAAAATCAAGTTCAGTAATTAAAAAATACTTTTTCAAATGGCAGAAGGATTATGTACTTGTTATTGAGAATCCAAAGTTATAGCTAAACCACATTTGACTACTGCAGAGTGAACTGCTTTATATGTTACAGCATTCCTAATTTTTGTCCTTTTTCAAAATGTTTTTCTATTTGTTACTATCAACAATTTTCAGTCAGCGTAATACACTGGAAAATAGGTGAAAAGTCCCTTGACATTCACCTACCACTCTGTATAACATTTATTTTTTTAAAATACATAATTCTGTCAATTCAAAATTAAATTAGTGACACTTCTGTTTCCAACAAAGATGGAGTAAAAAGGACCAGATTTACCCTCCTGGTTGAAACAAAAAGCAGTCAAAATATATGGAACAACAGTTTTTAAGACAATGGACATCTGTCAACAAAGGGCTGTGATTCCTGAAAGATGGGAAGCAGGTGAGGTGGGCCCTGTGATTGCCCAGCTTCCTGTCTTAAGAGACAATACAAGCTGTGGAGCAGGAGGAGGAACCCAAATGGTGGTCAGCAGACTCCCTGAGTTGAGAAGGAGCCAAGAGTCCAGAGAGACTAACGTAGCTAGAATTTGCAGGACACAGTACCAGAGAGAAGAAAGCTGCACAGAAAGAGCTCCAGAGATCTGCAGAGGGGCCTCCTCAAGTATTCAGCTGAGGATCAATCAGCACAAGAGTGTGAGGAAACCATCTAAATACAGGAGGAAAATCATCTGAAAGGGCTGGAACAAAGAGCCCCCAGCTCTCACACAGGCCAGGAACAGTATCTGTTGCCACCAACCAGAATGGAAAACCTCATGATTCACAGGACATTAGGTACAGTATACAAAAGGGTTCTGCATCAGTAGTGGGAAATAATAACCTTAGACTGAGCACTGCTCTAGTCCTAACTAAAAAATCTTAAAATATCTGAAAGAATCAAACTGTTTTCAAGTAACTGCATCCCAGAACAAAGCTCACGAATATTTATAGGAATTTAAAAATATCCAAGACCCAGGGTAAAACTCACAATGTCTGGCATCCAACCAAAAATTGCCAAGCTTGCAAAAAAGCAAAAAGATATGACTCATGATGAAGAAATCAATCAATCAAAACCAACTCAGAACTGACACAAATGTTAGAATTATCAGACAAGGACATTACAACAATTATAAGAACTATTTTATATATCAAAAAGTTAAGTGGAGGGGTTGGCCCCGTGGCCGAGTGGTTAAGTTCGCTCCGCAGCAGGCGGCCCAGTGTTTCGTTGGTTCGAATCCTGGGCACGGACATGGCACTGCTCATCAAACCACGCTGAGGCAGCGTCCCACATGCCACAACTAGAAGGACCCACAACAAAGAATATATAACTATGTACCGGGGGGCTTTGGGGAGAAAAAGGAAAAAAATAAAATCTTAAAAAAAAAAGAAAAGTTAAGCAGAAAATTTGGATAGAAGTTTGGAAGAACTTCAACAGAAGATATAACAAAGGTCCAAATTAAACTTCTAGAGATGAAACCTACAATATGTGAGATGAAAAATACAACAGACTGGGTTAATGGTAGACTAGACATTGCAGAAGAAAAAAAGCAGTAAACTTGAAAACATACCAACAGAAACAAAAATGAAACACAGAGAAAAAATTTTAAAATAAAAAACAGCTCCAATGAGCTGCAGGACAATTTCAAGCAGCCTAATACATACGTCATTGTAGTCCTCCAAAAACTTGAGAGTGGGGACAGAAAAAGTATTTGAAGAAATAATGGCTGAAAATTTTCCAAACTTGATAAAAACTAGAAACCCACAGATCCAAGAAGCTTAATGAATCATAAGCACAGAAACATGAAGACAAATACACTAAGGCACACACAATCAAAGTGCTCAAAACCAGTGATACAGAAGAAAATCTTAAAAGCAACCAGAGAACGAAACACACGTTACATAAAGAACCAAGATAAGATTGAAAGCAGATTTCTGTAAGGAAAAAAATGCAAGTGAGAAGATAGGAAAGCAATATCTTTAATATATTAAAAGAAGAAACTCTCAACCTGGAATCCTATACCCAGTGAAAATGTCTCTCAAAAAAAAAGGTAAAATAAATACTTTTTTTAGACTACAAAAGCTAAAAAAATTTATCACCAGCAGACTCGTGCTTTAAGAAATGTTAAAGGAAGTTTTTCATTGCAGAAGGAAAATGATACTAGATGGAAGTATGGATCTACATAAGGAACAAAGAGTATCAGAAATGGTAACTACATAAGTAAATAAATACATAAGATTTTTTCTTATTATTTAAATCTCTTTAAAAGATAACTGATAGTTTAAACAAAAATAGTAACAATGTGGTTTGGAATTTATAACATATAGAAGCAAAATGTAGAGAAGTAAAACAGCACAAAACTTAGGAGAAATGGAAGGATGGTAAAATTTTTATATTATACATAAAGTGGCATATCACTTGAAGGTAAACTGATATACTAAAGGTTTATACTATAAACCTTAGAGCAACCAATAAAATAAAATAAAGATGTATTGCTGTAAGCCAACAGAGAAGATAAAATGAAATAATCAAAATACTTGATTAATACAAAAGAAGGCATAAAAGGAGGAAAAGAGGAACAAAGAACAAATGAGACACAGAAAACAAATAATAAAATGCTATTACACCTAACCACACAATCATATTAAATGTAAATGGTCTCAAAACCCCAATTAAGAAGCACAGATAGCAAGACTGGATTAAAAAAACAGGACAAACTCTATACTGCTGTCCAGAAAAGAGCTAACACAGCCAACCTGAGACTTCTATCCTTTGAAAGTCCTACTTTTAAGGATGGCCTTTGGCTGGCATCTGGGAATTGGAAATTAGGGAGGGTTCCCACCAATCTCTAACTGATAAGAGTGGCTCACGATGCCTAAACTGTTCATATGAACAAAGTGATTTATGCTAAACACCTACTCTCCTTCTTCTGAGAGTCTGGGATCTTGGCACAGGCGAGGCCGAGGGTGCCTACAGGAGCAGGCTCCAACAGAAACCTTGGGCACTGAGTCTCTACAGAGCTTCCCTGACGGACAACATATTGTCACACTCACTGCTAGGAAAATTAAGCGCATCCTGTGTGCCCACTAGAAGAGGACTCTTGGAAGTCTGTCACCTGGTTTCCTTCAGACTTTACCCCACGTATCTTTTCCCTTTGCTGAATTTTTTTCTTTTTTGGTATCTTTTTTGCTCTAATAAACCAAATCCATAAGTACGACTATATGCTGAGTCCTGTGAGTCCTCCCAGCAATCACTGAACCTGGAGTGATCTCAGTGACCTCCAGCACACCTACCAGAAACGCACTTTCAACGTAAAAACACCAACAGATTAACAGCAAAAGCATGGAAAAAGATATACCATGTTAAGACTAATCAAAAGAAAGCCAGAATGTCTACATTAACATCAAAGTAAGTTTTCGAACAAAGAACATCACCAAGAATAAAGAGGGGAATTTCATAATGAAAAAGAGGTTAATTCATCAGGAGGACACAAAACTCCTAAGCATTTATGCACCTACTCACAGGGTTTCAAAATACATGAAGCAAAAACTGATAGAAATAAAAGGAATAGGCAAATACAGAAATATAGCCAGAGAATTCAATTGCCCTCTCTCAATAACTGACAGACCAAGTAGACAACGATGAAGTACATAGAAGATTTGAACAACACTATCAAACAAATATAAATTAATGGACATTTACAGAACACATCATCCAACAACAGCAAAATACACATCCTTTTCAAGTACACACAAACAGTTAATAATAATAAACCACATTCTGGGCCATAAAATAAGTCTCAATAAACTTTAAAAGACTCAAGTTATACAAAGTATGTTCTCTGACTAAAATGGAATCAAACTAAAAATCAGTAACAGAAAGATCTCTGGAAAATCTCAAGATATTTGGAAACTAACACATTTCTAAATAATGCAGGGATCAAAAAAGAAATCAACAGGGAAAGTAGAAAGTATTTTGCACTTCATGAGAATGCAAACACAGCATGTCCAAACTTGTAGGATGCCACTGAAGCAGCACTTAGTGGGTAGTGTATAGCACTAACCTTCTGTGTTAGAAAGAACAAAGGTCTAAGAACAATGAGTTCAGCTCCCACTTTAAGAAAGTAGAGAAAGAAGAACAAAGTAAGCAGAAGAAAAGAAAAAATAAAATTCAAAGCAGAAATCGATGAAGTAGAAAATATAAAAGTAATAAAGGAAAATTAATAAAACTAAAAGCTGGTTCTTTGAGAAGATCAATAAAATTGATAAATCTCTGGTCAGAGAAAAATCAGGAGAAAAAGAGAAGACACAAATTACCAACATCAGGAATGAGAAAGGTTATACCACTACATTCGAACATAAGCATAACAGGAGATTGACATAAACAACTTTTTGCCAATAAATTCAACAACTTAGATGAAACAGACAAATTTCACAAAAGACAGACTACCAAAGCTCACTAAAGAAAAAACAGATAAATAGCCCTGTATCAAATAAATTGAATCTGTAGTTAAAAACGTTCTCACAGAAAAAAACTCCAGGCCCAGTTGGCTTCACCAGTAAATTCTACCATACATTTAGGGAAGATATGATACTAGTTCTAGACAAATTTTTCCAGAGAATTAAAGAGGAGAAAATACTTCTGAATTCATTCTAAGAAACTAGCATTATCCTGATACCAAAACCAGATGAAGACATTACAAGAAAACTATCTACTTGCATCCCTCATGAACACAGATGCAAAAAATTTAAAATTTTAGCAAATCAAATCTAACAATACACAAAAGGATAATACACCATAACAAAGTGGCATGGCTGATTAGCCATTTAAAAATCAATCCACGTAACTGACCATATTAACAAACTTAAAAAAAAGAAAAATGAAAAGATCATTTCTATAGGTGCAAAAAAATTGCATTTAACAGAATCCAATACACATACCTGAAAAAAACTCTCAGCAAACTAAGAACAGAGGGGAACTTCCTCAATCAGATAAAGGATATCTATGAAAAATCTATAGATAACACCATACTTACTGATAAAAGGAATGCTTTCTCTCTAAGAACAGGAACAAGACAAAAACGTCCACTCTCATGATTTCTATTCAATATTGCACTGGAGGTTCTGGCCAGTGCAATTCAGGTAACAAAAAGATTAGAAAGAAAAAAGTACTATCTTTATTTGCAGACAACATGATCTTGAATGTAAAAAATCCTAGGTAACTTTACTGAAAAAAAAAAAGGGGGGGGTGGGAGTGGCCAGCCCGGTGGCATAGGGGTTAAGTTTGTGTGTTCCGCTTCGATGGCCCGGGATTCATAGGTTCAGATCCTGGGCGCAGACCTAGCACTGCTCATCAAACCACAATGTGGCACCATTCCAAATAAAACAGAGGAAGATTGGCACAGATGTTAGCTCAGCAACAATCTTTCTCAAGCAAAAAGAGGAAGACTGGCAGCAGATGTTAGCTCAGGACCAATATTCCTCACAAAGAGGAGGCCAGCCCTGTGGCCTAGAGGTTAAGTTTGGCACACTTCACTTCAGTGGCCCAGGTTCACGGGTTCAAAACCCAGGCACAGACTTACACCATTCATCAGCCATGCTGTGGCAGCGACCCACATACAACATAGAGGAAGACTGGCAACAGATGTTAGTTCAAGGTGAATCTTCCTCAGGGGCAAAAAAAAAAAAGGCATCCTAGAAATAATAAGCAAGTTTACCAAGGTTGCAGGATACAAGGTCAACATATGAAATCAATTGCAAAATACAAGAGACACTACTACACACTCACTAGGATGGCTACAATCAAAAAGACAATAACAAGTTTTGGCAAAGATGCAGAAAAATTGGAAACCTCATACATTGCTGGTGGCGAAACAGTCTGGCAGTTAACCTTTTGACCCAGCAATTCCACTCCTAGGTACAGATTTAAGAGAACTGAAACCATATATTCACACAAAAACCTGTACAAGAATGTTCATAGCAGCATTTTCATAATAGCCAAAAAATGGTAATAACCAAATGTTCATCAACTGATGAATGGACAAACAAAATATTGTATACCCATACAATAGAATATTATTTGGCAATAAAAAAGAATAACGTACTGATACATGTTACAACATGGATGAATACTGAAAACATTATGCTAAGAAAAAAAGCCAGACACAAAAGACTATGTAGTGTATTTTATATGAAATGACCAGAACAGGCAAGTTCATACACACAGAAAGTAAATAAGTGGTTGCCAAGGCAGGAGGGAACAGAATTGGGAGTAATTGACAACCGATATAGAGTTTATTTTTGGGGTGATGGAAATGTTCTGGAAACAGATAATGGTGATAGTTGCACAACACTGTGAATGTACTAAAATCCCCTGATGTGTGTACTGTAAAATGCTTAAAATAGTGGATTTTATGTCATTGGAATTTTATCTCAATTAAAAAATCTACTAAAATGAGGCCAGCCCCACGGCTGAGTGGTTAAGTTTGCACGCTCTACTTCGGCTGCCCAGGGTTTTGCCAGGACATGGCACCGCTCATCAAGCCATGCTGAGGCGGCGTCCCACATGCCACAACTATAAGGACCTACAACTAAAAGCACACAACTATGTACCAGGGGACTTTGGGAGAAAAAGGAAAAATAAAATCTTTAAAAAAAATATCCAAAATAATCAACTGCATTTCTATAAGTTGACAATGTATAATGCCAAAATGAAATTATAAAAACAATTCTATTCACAATAGCATCAAAAAAGTACTTAGGAATAAATTTATTGAAAGATTTGTACACTAAAAACTAGAAAATACTGATGAGAGAAATTAAACAAGACATAAATTAACGGAGAGATATATCATGTTCCTGGATTGGAAGACTCAATATTGTCAGAAAAACAATTCAACACAATCCCTGTCAAAATCCCACCAGATTTTTGTAGTGGAAATTGGCAAGGTGATCTTAAAATTTATATGAAAATACAAATGAACTAAAAAAGCCAAAATAATTTTGAAAAAGAACAAATAGAGAACATATACTACCTAATTTCAGAACATATTACAAAGCTACAATCAAAACAAGATAGACATGGAATAGAATAGACAACCCAGAAAGAAGCCCACACATTTGTGGTCAGTTGATTTTTGACAAAAGCACCAGGTTAATTCAATAGGGAAAGGATAGCCTTCTCAGCAAATGGTGCTGGAACAACCAGATATCTATAAGCAAGAAGGAAAAAAAAAATACAACTTAGACTCTTATCTCACCATGTAAAAAAATTAACTCAAAATGGATCACACACCTAAATGTAAGACCTAAAATGTTTACAACTTCTAGATAAAAACAAAAGAGAAAAGCTTTGTGGTCTTGGGTTTGGCAAAAATTTCTTAACTATGTCACTGAAAGCATGACGATAAAAGAAAAAACTGATAAACTGGACTTAATCAAAATCCAAAACTTTCTCTCTTCAAGAAACACCACTAAGAAAATGAAAAGACAAGCCACAGACCGGGAGAAAACATTTTCAAATCACACATCTGATGAAGGATTTAAATCCAAAATGTATACAGAGCATGACTCAATAAGAAGACAGGCAATCAAATTTAAAAATGGGTAAAAAAATTTTAAGGGATAGTTTACCAAAGAAGATATACAATGGCTAATAAGTACATGAATAATGCTCAACATTCTTACTCGTTAGGGAAATATAAGTGAAAACAATGAGATACCACTACAGATCCTCTAGAATGGCTATAAATTAAAAAGATTGATAATCTAAATGCTGCCAAGAATGTGAAGAAACTGGAACCCTCATACCATGCTGGAGGGAAAAAAAAAAATAGTACAGTCACCACGTTTGAAAACAGTTTGGCAGTTTCTTCAAAAGACCAGCATATATTAATCATATGACCCAGCAATTTCACTCCTAGGGATTTACCCAAGAGAAACTTTAAAATATATCTGCACAAATACTTATAAAAGAATGTTCATAGCAGTATTATTTATAATAGCCAAAAAACTGGAACAATCCAGATTTCCATCAAAGATCATAAAAGGTGGTATATTCATACAATGGAATACAACTCAGCAACAAAAAGCAACAACATGGGTGACCCTCAAAAACACTATGCTAAGTGAAACAAAACAGGTAAGAGAGATGAGACAGTGTATGATCCGATGATGAACTTTCGAAGAAAGGAAAAACTATAGACAGAAAGCACATCAATGGCTGCCTGGAGGTGAGACTGCAAATGGACATAAGGAACTTTGGGGGGTGATAAAACTGGATTGTGGTGACGGTTTCACAACTGTATGTACTTACTACAGCTCATCAAACTATACAATTACAATAGGTGGACTTGTAGGGTATTAATAATACCTCGATAAAGTTGTTTTTAAAAAGGCAACTATACAAAGTACTCACCATTATAGCCTTCAAGAACAGAATCAATAATAGGTCTTGCAGTTAAGTTATAAACATCAAGTTGTTTGCTCTCTGGTCCAAAAACAGTATCAAAAGTAAATGTCTTTGGAGGCTCGTTGGAAGAATCAGTCTTATGTACAGTGATAGTTCCCCTCATCTCATCCACACTGACAGCCTGTTTGTAGCACATTGATTTTTCTCTCTCATTGAGGGGTCGGCACCTAACAACCACCTTCACGTTATCACAGCTTTCCGGCTTCTCTGATTTACTGATCTGGTGGAGAAAACATTTACAAATAACGAAAAGAACATTTACTTTTACCTTCAACAGATTAAATTCAAAATTTGAAGAAGGCTACTTTGCCATCTCAGTGCCCTGCACATATTAAGCACTCCATAAATATGTGTTAAATGCAATTAACGATCTTACAGACATTGAAAAAGCTTAAGAGATAGGAAAAGGAAAACAGCTTCTTTTACAATACAAATGAGGGTAAAGGAAATCTAATTTTCCTTTATAGTAAATGCTATTCAAGCAGAAAATGAACCAGTATATTATGGACTGTCTTTCCGCACAGAAGTCCCTGACTTCCTCTGAGGTGCCTGCAGGAAAACACATGCGAACATGGTTAACAACTTTAATCAAGAATATAGTAATAGGTCCTGCGTTCCTGAAACTTTTAGTTTTATTTTCTATAATGCATTAGTAAAATATTTATCATATTTCCATATATAGTCTATCTTCTCTATAGAAGACAACAATAAATAAAAGACAGAAAACGAAGTCCAAAGGCAGACAGAGAAAAATGTTTTAATATGACTCTAACCTTATGAACATTTGTATACATAAAGTTTCAATTTTTGAAATTTTATGATTAAGAATCTATATTAAAATACAATCCTATTACTGAAGTGAAGTTCAATAGTTTAGCTGAACAGATACCTGTTAAATTCCTACTGTTTCAGATACTCTTCTAAGCATTAGACAAATAAATATACACCACTGTCATTGACAAGGAATTGATTATATCAATACAGTACACTTCTCTCCATATCTACTTTCACCACCTTAGTCTCACCACCGTTATCACACCCTGGATTATGAGAGAGTCCAACTGTACTCCTGCATCTAATTAGGTTCCCCTACAGTCTGTCCTCTACAAGGCAGTCAGCTTCAACACAAATCTATCACAAAACTTTCCAATGGTTTCCCACAGAACTTAGGACAAAAACCAAAATCCTTAAGGTGGTCTGTAAGATCTGGCTCTGGCCCATGTCTACTTCTCAAGCCTTATTTCACAAGTTACCCTGTGTGGCTTTCTTAGCCACAGCCACACTGGCTTTCTTTTAGGCCTTTTCTTGTCACCACGCTCCTTCTCACCACAGGTCTTTCCATGTCCTGTTTCTTCTGCCTAGAACATTCCTCACTTTCGTCTTCACTTATCCTGCAGATCTCAGCTCAACAGCCACTTCATCTGGGAAGACTTCCCTAACTAGGTCAAATCCTTGCACGCATGGGCCCTGAAAGGACCTTAGCTCTCCTTCTTCTACATTCCATCGCGATTCTACTTTTGTTTGTTTCTTATTTAATTAATGTCTGCCTTTCTCCCTGTCTACATCAGACATTGCAAACAGGTAGTCAAGGGGCTGAATTCAGCCCACAAATGTCTTTTCTTAGACTCAAAATATTTAAAAAATCTTTTGAATTAGTTGCTAAAATCTAAAATTCGAGAAATCTCACAAAAATGACAATTTCTAGATTCTCTTGAAAAAATGGATGATCTGACATCTGTAGGCAAGCATTCCTACATGACAACACTTTACAATTCACCAGAATCTACTTCTATCTACTGTACACCACCCATTCATTTCATTCATTAATATTAAGTGTCTTGTCTCTGTAAACACGTATTGTTTTCACCACCTTCCAAGAAGGCAAGCTCCTCTCTTCCTAAATTCAAGAACCTGACTGGTTTTGCCCAATACTGTATTTCCAGTCCCTAACATGTGGTTGGTGCCCAATATTTATTGAACGAATTGGTAAATAACTTGAAAGCAACGACAAGGAACTAATATTGAGCATTTAATGCTCAATGTCAAGCGCTGTCCTTCAGGTCTCTTGCGTATTACCTCATTTCATCCTGATAACAATTCTATGAGGAAAAGTTTAATTACGTGGGAACTAAGGGCCCAGAAAGATTAAATAATTGTCCGAGGCCTCGCAACAGTAAACAACCGGCCACAGCTCAAGTATTTTCCATAACGCTATAATGGACTTATGAGGTCCTCTAATTAAGTGCACGATAGCAATCTGTGAAATCCTACGAGGCGCCTCACACACAAAGACACCTACGGGTTACATTCTGCACCATAAGCTAAAAAGCCACGAGACGAATGACAGCTCGAGTCAGGGGCCTGGAGTAGGGGTAGGCAGCCCCCGCTTTGCTTGGCTCCGCGGCGCAGAGACCCCACTGAATTTGGCCCACCCAGGGCCGACCCTCCGCGGCCGCTCCCTGACGCCCTACTCTGCGGGCAGGGCTAGCAGCGAGAGCGCATCCTCTGGCACAGTGCCTTTATATCAAGCAGTGCAGGCCCCGCGGGATGCAGCAGCGAAGAAGGCGGCAGGGCCCGCCCCGGGCCCCCTCCCAGGGCCAGCTGGACCCCCGCGGGCCCCGGGCCCACCCGCCAGGCTCCCCAACCTTTCGGGCCCTGCCCCGCCCCACCCCGGCAGCCCGCCTGCTCCGCGCCTCCATGGCAACAGGCGCGCCCCTGGGCCAAGCCGCTGGGATGAGGAGGGACCCCAGAGGCTGAGCGACTCTCCTCACCGGCATCGTGGCTCCCTCCCGTGCCCGGCGGACGTCCCCACCCTGGGCGCAGTCCTACGACGCCGGGCTCGCGGGGGAGGCTGGCCAGAGGTTTCTGAAACACCTCCTCGGCGCTCTCGAGACTGCGGCTCCTCGGGCGAGAGCGCGCTGTGCGCAGGCGCACTGCGAACTCGCCCCGCCTCGTCCCCTGCCCCAAGCTTCCTCGGCCTCCTGAATTACGCCTGCGCCAAGGCTTTCCGAGTTCGTCTCCTAGGACGCCAGACGGAGGCGCGCCTGCGCAATGCTGTCGTTCCGCTGCGCCAGAAATCTGGCCCGCATTGGGGCGGGGATGCTTGACTGCCGCCGGTTTGGAGGACGTGACGCTCGTACATCGCAAGGCGTATCTTCTGGCGCTTGCAGTATGTACTCCGAATATTAAAAACGACAGCAATTGCACATCGTGTCCCATATGGAGAGCTAAAGATTTTACATACGTTACTGCGCTTGATTGCTGTCTTGTTTCTGAGTGTCTCACCAATGGAAGGTGATGTTGTGAGGGCTTTGTCGGTCTTCTCACCAGTGTCTCCAGAGCCTAGAATTGGACCTAGAATAGCACCTGGTACAGCGCAGATTTTCTAGAAATATTTGTGAAAGAACGAATGCCCTATCCTCTTTCCTGTCCGAACCTCCCCCCTGAACACACTCTGTTTGGATGTGTAATAGGCATTTCAAGTTTATCGTGTCCAAAACTGAAATGTTGATTCCCCGCCACTAGTACCCACCCCCCACCGCCAAACGTCAAAAGGGGGGGGGCCCTCTTATACTTCCTTCATCACAATAAATGTAAGCTGAATTCTAATCATTGTTCAGCTCAAAACCACAGTCTCTTTCTCTCATACCCAATATCCAATCTTTCAATAGAGCTTATCTCTATCTTCAGAGTAGAACCAGAATCTGACCACTTATCACCACCACCATCTCTCACCTGCTTTACTACAACAGCTCAGAACTGGTTTCCTTGTGTGCATCCTTCTCCCCTTAGTCTATTTTCAATACAGGAGCCAGAGTGATGGTGTTAAAACGTGAATTGAATAGTGTATTTTCTCTTTTCAAAACCTGCCAATGATTTCCCACCTCACTGAGTAAACATCACAAGCCTTCTCTCCATGTCCTGCAATCTTCTGTCTTGCATTATTCTGCACCAGCCCCACCTGGCCTTCTTGATTTATCCGACATTCCAGGTATGGTTCCATCTGGATGGAACCAAATGGATGGAATGCAAGGGCTTTTGCGTTGCAGGAGGAGCTAATAAAAATAACTATAAAGCATTTTACTTAGTGCCAGTGTACCATTCTAAGTGCTTTACATTCTTTTATTACTAATTTAATCTAGATAATAACCTTTTGAAATAGGTAGTATTAGTCATTTTAATACAAAATAGGAATAATTATTTTACAGAGAATGAAACTGAGGCACAGGGGTTTTAAGTAACTTGCCCAACGTCAGACATATGGGCAGTGACAAAGCCCACATTCAAACCCTGGCCTTGGAAAACTCTCCCCTTAGACATCCACCTGACTCCCTCGCTTCCTTCAGAATGTCTTTGTTCACACATCACCTTCTCAGTGAGCCCTACCATGAGCTCCCTATTTAAAACTCCAAACTTCAGTCCCACTCTTCTTATCTTCCTTCCATAGTTTATATTTCTCCATAGTTCTATCATCATCCGATATACCATATATATGATATATAGTACATATATACATATACACAGCTTTATTGAGATATGATCACATATCATATAACTCACCAACTTAATTGTACAATTTAATGTTTTTGCTATATACACAGAGTTGTGCAACCATAACCCCAATCAATTTTAAACATTTTCGTCACCCCAAAAAGAAACTCTGTACTCATAGCAGTCACTCCCCCATGCTCCTCCCACCAACATCCCAGCCCTAGGTAACCACCAATCTACTTTCTGTCTCTACAGATTTGCCTATTCTGAACATTTCCTATAGATAGAATTATATAATATGTGGGCTTTTGTTCACATATATGTGAATGACTTCTGTCACTTTGATGTTTTCAAACTTTATCCCTATTGAAGCATATATCAGTAATTCCTTACTTTTTATGGCTGAATAATATTCCATTGTATGGCTATACCACATTTTTATCCATCTGTCAGTTGACGGACATATGGGTAGTTTCTACTTTTTGGCTATTATGAATAATGCTGCTACAAGTTTTTGTGTGAACATGTTTCATTTCTCTTGGGTATATGCCTACAAATGGAATTGCTGGGTCATTTGGTAAGTCTAAAGTTTAACATTTTGAGGAACTGCCAAACGGTTTTCTACAGTGGCTGCACCACCAGCAATGTAAGAGGTATTACATTCCCACCAGCAATGTATGAGGTTTCCAATTCTCCCTGTCCCCCCCCAATACTTGCTATTGTCTTGTCTTTTCTATTATAGTCATCCTACTGATGTAAAATAGCATCTCATTGTGGTTTTGATTTCCCCTTTCTTGATGACTAATGATGTTGAATCTTTCCATGTGCTTATTGACACATTTGAATATCTTCTTTGGAGAAATGTCTATTCAAATCCTATTCAATCTATTCAAATGTCTGTTCAAAAGTCAAGCCCATTTTATCTTTTCATCATTAAATTGAAAGAGTTCTTTATATATTCTAAATACAAGTCCCTTTTCAGATCTATGAAATGTATATATTTTCTTCTGTTCTGTGGGTTATCTGTTTCATTTCTGGATGGTGTCCTTTGAAGCTCTGAAGTTTTAAATTTTGATCAAGTCAAATTTCTATATTTTTTTCTTTTGTTGTACTTTTGGTGCATATCTAAGAAACCATTTCCTAACCCAAGGTCATGAAGATTTACTCTTTTAAGAGTTTTATAGTTTTAGCTCTTACGTTTAAGTCTATGATCTATTTTGAGTTATTTTTGTTTATGGTATGATATAGGGGTCCAGCTTCAGTCTTCTGCTTGGAAATATCCACCTGTCCCATTACCACTTGCTGAAAAGACTATTCTTTCTTCCACTGTATTGTCGAGGAACCCTTGTCAAAAATCAATTGATCATTCATGTGAGGGTTGAGTCCTAGACTCTCAATTCACTTCCATTGATCTATTTGTCTATCTTAATGCCAGTACTACACTGTCTTGATTACTATAGGCTTGTAGTAAGTTTTGAAATCAGACAGTGTAAGGCCTCTGTCTTTGTTCTGCTTTTTCAAGATTGTTTTGGCCATCCTCAATCTCTTGCATTTCCACAGGAATTTTAGAAACACCTTGTCAATTTCTGCAAAAAGGCAGCCAGAAACTTAATAGGGATTATGTTGACTCTATAGATCAATTGAGGAAATATTGCCATTTTAACAAGTTAAGTCTTCCAATCCACAAACACAGAATGTCTTTCTATTTATTTAGGTCTCCTCTGATTTCTTTTAGTGACGTTTTGTAGTTTTCAACATATAAGTATTGCACATCCTTGATTATATTCTTAAATATTTTCTTCTTTTTATGCTATTGAAATAGAATTTTTTCCTCAATTTCATTTTGAGATTGTTCATTGGTAGTGTATAGAAATAAAACAGATTTTTGTAGTACATTGATCTTCTACTCTGCAACTTTCAAGAACTTGTTTATTACTTCTAGTAGTTTTTTAGTGGATTCTTAGGATTTTCTATATACAAGGTCTTTATTTCTTTGTCACTTTTGAAAGATAAGTTCATTGGATACAGAATTCTAGGTTGGTGGTTTTTTCTCTCAACACTTTAAATATTTCACTCCACTCTCCTCTTGCTTGCATGATCTCTGAAGAGAAGTCCCATGTAATTCTTAACTCCTCTGTAAGTAAGGGCTTTCCCCCTGACTGGCTTCCTTCAAGATTTTTTCTTTATTTTTGATTTTCTGTAGTTTGAATATGATATGCCTAGGGGAGTTTTTTGGCATTTATCCTACTTGCTGTTCTCTGAGCTTCCTGGGTCTGTGGTTTGGTGTCTGATATTACTTGGGGTAATTCTTAGTCATTATCACTTCAAATATTTCTCCTGTTCCTTTATCTGTTCTCCTTCTGATATTCCCATATATTTTAATGTAATGTAAAATTTTAGTGAAGTATATCTCACATAAGGAAAAGTGCACAAGTCATAAATGTGCAGCTTCATCAGTTTTCACAAGGTGAACACACTTGTGTAACAGCATCTAGATCAAGAAACAGAACATTACCAGTCACAAGACGCTCCTTGTGTGCCTTCCCGGTCACTACCCACTGCCCCCCAAGAGTAACCACTATCTTGACTCTAACATTATAGATTTGTTTTTCTTGTTTTTATGCTTTACATAACTGGAATCATACAATATGAACTCTTCTGTATCTGTCTCCTTACATTCCATATTATGTTTGTAAGATTCTTCCTTGTTAGGTATAGCAGTAGTTCATTCTTTTTCAATGTAGTGTAATATTCCACTGTGTGAATATACCACAATTTCTTTGTCCCATTCAGCTGTTGATAGATGTTTGCGGCTATTACAAATAGTGCTGCTCTGAACATTATGCAGGTGTCTTTCGGTGCACTCATATGCATTTCTGTCCAGCATATACGTAGGAGTGGAATTGCTGGGGTTTCCATATCTTCTACTCATGTTTATTGTCTGTCTTTCCTGACTAGAATGTAAGTTCCACGTCTATTTTACTCACTGTTATGTCCTGGCGCCTAACACATCATAGGCCTCAATAAACAACTGCTGAATGGATAAATGCATGCATGAATGAACTATTTTGTGAGGGAGATATCACTGTTTTAGAGAAGAAGTAACCGAGTCTCAGAGAGGTTAAGTCACATACTCGAGATCACACAGCAAGTCAGGAATTCCATCCCAAGCCTATCCGACTGAGGAGCCCACTTTGAGGACTCTCTACCTGGTTTTGTGTCCCGCAAATATGTACTGTGAGTTAGGAGGCAGGGTCTGTGCCGGGTGTCCTTCTCCAGGGCTGGCGTGGTCACCAGCTGCCCCATCCCAGGCTGGGGACTCTCTGTGCACGGGGCGCGGGCTTCGGGCAAGGAAGAGGCGCTGAGTGGGCGGCAGTGGGGGTAGGAGGGAGGGTACTCTCACCGGCTGCGCCCGCTCTGCCCCGCCGCGCTCCAGGTCGGGGACCCCCCACCAGAGGAGCAAGCGTCAAGCAGGGGCGGCCCGCGCGCCGGGGGCAGCTCCCTGGCAACGGCTGGGGGTGGGCCGCCGAGCCGGCCCCGCCCGGTGCGGCCCCAGCCTGGAGTCCCGGGCGCTGGGTTATAAAAAGCGGCCGAAGCTGGGACCCAGACCTTGGAGCTCGCTCTCGCCATGGACTCGGGCGCACGGCCCCCGCAGCAGCCGGCAGCCTCGGAGGTAAGATCCGTCCGGCGTCCAGACGACATGGCCCTTTGCTTTCTTCTCCGGCCGCCTCGGTGGAACGTCTGTCTCCCCGCGGCGACCCGGAGAAGCTTCCCGGAGGCGTGCCACCCCGGAGCGGCCGGGCTCCCTGCGCCGTCCCCGGGAGGACCCGGGCAGGGGGCGGCGCAGGCTCCGCGAGCGGCAGGCCCCGCGCCCGACGCGGCTCAGGGTCCGCAGCCCCCGCGGCCGCCGCCGCCGCCGCCGCCGCTGCTCTTCGGGGCTGAAGGCCGGCCGGTGCCGTGCGACTGGGGAGGCCTCCTGGACGAGCGCCGGCTGGTCACCCACCTGAAACTGGCTCTGGGCCGCGAGGCGCGCCTGTGGCGGGCCGGCACACCCCAGGTACCAGTCCCCGCGGCGGGGCCCTCCGGGAGCACCCTCATCCCCCTCCTCACGCGTGCACGGGACGCGGCCGGGCTCCACCTGCACCCGCGCTCAGGTGAGCCGCACCCTGGAGCCCGGGACCTTCTCCAGGTGCGACCCCCGCACGAGGCACGAGGCGGGATTCGCTGGCGTCTCTCACTGTCAGGGTGCCTTTCTGGTAGGTGCTTCGGAAGAGGGCCTGTTTGAGTTGGGGACTCTGCTTAGAACCAGGGGCGGGGGCGAGGCGGAGAGGAGGGGGTGATCCGTGACCCGCCGGGCAACACTTAATCCCACCACGATTTAAGGTGAAGGGGCTACTCACAGCCCCTCTGGTCACCTTAAGCAGATGGCTCCTGCCACTGGTAGACCAAGACTAGCCACCAACGGCTTTCCCTGCCTTCCCCTACTCCCTCTTTCCAGGTCGAGATCTGCGACGCCTTCCAGGAAGTCGTGTTGCAGCTCCTGAGGCTTAAGAACATCTTTCACTTCTCTCAGTCCACTTTTAACCTGGCTCTCACTATCTTCAGCCGCCTCCTGGCTTCAGTAAAGGTAGGGAGGCCTCTGAGGGATGATGAAAGATGATGGGAGAGGAAACTGACCTCTGTTCCCCATTGCTGCCTGAGAGGGGAGCCACCTGCGATGCTCAAATGGAGGTGCATAAACTAACTTGCTTGAAGCGGTAGGACTGAAATTGGAACCTCTCCACATCCTACCGTGGTGTCTATCTGGCTCAGTGTCTGTGGCCATCAGAGGTGGACTTAGGGAGCATGAGAGGACCTAGTTGGGCAAGGACTGCCTGTGTGATGAGGTAGGGTATGCTTGTCTGGGCCTGTGCAGTGAGGCCTGAGGCCAGGATGGGACTGTGTATTCCCTGAGAAGGTGCCATATTTCCCACCTCCAGTCAGTCCTCTAATTAAAGACTACTGACTAGTCATCTGTAGTTCTGAAATCAGGCGCGTTTTCACTGGTCAAATCTAAAAATGGCACTAACTTTCTTGTGGAGGAATAGAATCAGGTCTTTTTAAAAAAAGACAATTTCTTAGAGGAAAAAAACACAGTTGCTTTACAATTTGTTTCTAGCATTCGTATCTGGCTCAGATGTGTTTGTTCCATACTACAGGTAAAGGAGAGGTTACTCCAATGTGTCACAATTACTTCCTTGAGACTTGCTGTAAAATTTAACGAAGAAGAGGAGGTATGCATCCCTGGAGGTCCACTTGGGGCTGCTTTTGAGATATAGGGGTATAACACTGGAGCACTCAAGTTTCCTGAAAAAATCTGTGCCCTCGAGAATGGTGGGCATTTGGGAAAAGTCACCAGCTTCCCAGAATCTCTACTGTCCCTTCCTTAGGCTTGTCAGACTCTGGCACCCTACAAGTGGGGAATTGGAACAGTGAATTCCCCTGACCCAGCAAACCTAGAGGCCTGACCTCCTGGCAGATATATCTTGCCTCACTGGTTGATGCCAGATGCCACCTCCCACTAAGCAGAGGCATCTGCTGTTGAACTAGGAAAAAGGCCTCCCAAATCACGTGGCCTAACGTCCACCCCTAGAAATGACATCTAAGAAAGCTGCTTGAGGATTAAGGACTTGGCTGTGTCAATGAAACGGTCCTCTGGGACTCCGAGACCCTTCTCTGAGAGCAGCAGGAAGGCCATGTGCAGCGAGTGAGGAGAAGCCCCCATAAGTGTGTCAGGCTTGCTTGAACTTCTCAGTGTCACTGTGGCTTCTGTTTGGGAGAAGATCCTCTCCCAATACCCTTCCCAGACCTAACTCCCTCCTTCTGACCTCTCCCCTTTGGGGATAATGGAACCACTGCCATTTTCACAGGGTCTCCCTTGACTGATCTCAAGGTCCAAGGAGGCAGAAAAAGTTGCTTGTGTGTCCAGTTTCAATAAAAATGCTTTTAATTTTTGTTTATTAGAATATAATTTGTGCCCCCCAAAAGTTGCTTATATCCAACTAAAAATCAAGTATTTCTAGAGGTTATAGTAATATTTTGGATAATCTTAAAAAGTATCACCAAGTCTTTAATGCACTTGGTACTTGACAAGCCTTATTAGTTCTTCTGGGGAAAAGTCATAGTTTTTCCAGAACTGACCTGCTTTCGATCAAGGTTGAAGGGAATGTGTTTGCAGCTATGGTGTTGCCAAAACCATGGGAGGTTTTATCAGTGAGCCTGTCTGGTGCAGACAGGAAGCTCAAAGGCATACTTTTTCTCTCTACGATACTTAATCATGATAGGGATGGGGAACAGAAATGAGTAGAGCCCACAGCCCCTGGAAAGCTTTAGGTGAGTTCTTCTAGATGAATGGGGGAGATGGCACAGCCCCAGCCTCCAAAGCACCTTTGGGTACAAGCTGGAGCAGTTGGGGATGAAGAACTGTCTGCAGAGGGTGACCATGTGACATTCACTAGACATTGTCACAACTACCTGGCGACTTAACAGATAGCCAAGATCTGGTTTGCATTTTCTTATAGAAGCATTTTCTGGAAGACAACTCTACCAGGGTCATGGATGCCCAGTCCCCATGGATAAGAAAACAAAAGCTACCATGACATGATATAGGGCTTTGGCCTCTTTATTTTCTTTTTACAGTTAATTCCACGCATAAAAGACTTCATAAAGCACTATGGCTCTGGCTATACCCCGAATGAGCTGCTGAGGATGGAGCTGGCTATTTTGGACAAACTGCACTGGGACCTCTATATCGGGACGCCACTGGACTTCTTGACCATAGTAAGTATGAGGAGTTTGCAGAGTCTATCCTAGACTCATTTGTGCCTTTGGAACAGCTGTTTACAACATAGGACGGCAAAGCACAGGCGTGCACACGTCCTTCTTGCACATGCACCACAGTGAGGTGACCCACAAGGCTCACGACATATGGAAGAGTAAAAATGTATCTTAGATCCAACATAGTTCCACCAGACTCCCACTTCTAAAGGACATTAAATTAACTTTACAAAAATTTTTAGACGGCACTATTGTGCTAAGTTTCTCTTTTAAATACACACTGCAAAAATATTTAACTTTCCATTCTATGAATACTGTACATAAAAAGCTCTCTGTTTTTGCTACACTTTACACACATTCACTTAGCTGTCTTTATTTACCTACACACAATCCTTATTGAGGCTTTAGACCATATTGATCTGGCACTTAAAAAATATCATATTAGTTTGTATTTGTTTTAGTTAGGGAATGATGGTCATCCTTAAGGATATGATTCTGTTAGTAAGGCAAAATTATGCAATGTGGAAATGTCATGGAGTTTTGGTTTGTTATGAAGCATGGAGATTAAATCACTAAGGACTGTTTCATTAGGAAAACTGGACACTGTTGCCAAGTTACAGAGTTTCTTCTCCTGTCAAACAGATACAAGTAACTTTCCTGCTACCTTAATCTTGAATAGTATGCTGCTTTTTCTCAGAAAATTGAAACATTGTCATCTAAGTACGTTAGGCTCATAATGTGATCATGTCACAAAGCAGACTGTCTTTTCTCTCCAGGGTTGAAGCTCAGCTTGGCCATAGAAAGGGCGTTAAGCCTCAAGCCCCTTGTAGGGCCATGGATGGGAATGAAAAGGGCTGGGCAACATTCGATGTTCCCTGATGGAATTTGAAATTGTTTGCACTTTTGGTCATTGATATATGAAAAGTATGGGGTTTTCTGTTCTAACATTAAAAACCACGGTCTCCAGTTCCACGCCCTGGTGGTCCTGGGCTGGCCCCACGTGGTGGAGCTGCTGCCTCAGAGGAATCCTTCCCTCCACGTCGCGTCCCTGACCAGGCAGCTGCAGCACTGTATGGCGGGCCACCAGCTGCTGCAGTTCAAGGGCTCCACACTGGCTTTGGTCATCATCACCTTAGAGCTGGAGAGGCTCATGCCCGACTGGTGGACTCCTATATCTGATCTGCTAAAGAAAGCACAGGTAGACATCAACTTTGCCCCAGACCAGGCTCTCAGTTTTGCCCCTTTAGCTGATGCAGTCTGCCCCCAAATGGGTACCCATGGCCCTTACTGGCCCTAGTGGGCTCCAGAAGATGCTCTGGCCATAATGACTCTATGAAGAGTCTACCCAAGGGCTAGGTTTTCCACACCTGGCATGACCTCTGGACTTCAGTATGGTACACATGTTCCCTTCACTGGACAATTGTGGTAGATTTCTCTGTGGCAGCCCTTATAGCCAAGAGGATGGGGGGGGGGGGGGGGGTCATGTCCAGCTCAGGAGAAAGCAACTCTGAGCTTAATATTGAGGAGTGTAAATTTCAGACACTTCACCCTCTATCTGAGTGTATGGTACCAGGCACTGGGGGTTTCAGAATCCCTCAAGATGGATGGGGTAGAATGGAATGCATAGTTAGGCCAATTAATGACAGTTTTACTGAGCTTGGAGATAGATGTCCCTGAGATGGTGGAGTTAATGCTCTTAAGTTGGGTGGTTGGACCTTCCTGAAATTGCTCTGTGCTAACATTTTGACACTCAGTTGCTCATTCCTTAGGATTTAAAATGGTTCTGCTTCAAGGCTGACCACTCCTGTTTTAATTACAGATCAGTATTGAGCAGTTGAGATGCTGCATGGACCTTGTAAAGCACCAGCTGAGAACTTTTTAGTCATCCTCCTGCACAGACAACTTTCTGTTTCACCTGCCAGCCTCCGTGCCCCTACCCTTGTGCCCTTTAGAGCATAATAGCAACCCCTCCTTGCTTGAACTGCTCTAAATTCTAGGCTTTATGGATCCTGTAACAAGAAAGGAGGAAGGCCCTGGAAGAACAACTGAGAAAAAGTTCCTGGGTCCTTAGACAATAAGGGGGAAAAAGGCAGGTCGGAGTCACTAGAGGGATGGGTAGTCTGACAGATCACAACCGTGCCTCCCTCTCTCCCCTGGGCCTGAAACCAGGGGGAATGAATGAATGCTCATACTGCAGCTTGGGTTTCCTTCCTTTCCCCAGCAAGGGCTCTAAGAGAGCTGCAGTATGAGGCCAGAGGTGCACCTTGATCAGGGCCCAAGGAGCAGGCTGGTTCTGACTGACCAGTTCATGCTGCTCCACCCACCAGAGCTGGCCAGGTCCTTCCAACTTCCCAGACTTATACCAAGGACATGTGCAGCACTTCAAGTCCGAACTACCCTGCCTGCCACTGCAGAAGTGGAACCGTCTCGCCAGATACATTTACCCTGACTTGGCCGTGACCTATGCCTTCTCTTCACAAGGACTGGATTATAAAGTATGCTTTGTTTAATGTACAGTAACTTGATCAAGCTTTAAGCATATTTTTCCTCTGTTACTCTAAGCAGTTTATTAGTTTAACTAGTAGAATTTTTATGCTAAAGAATGGTATTAAAAGTGACCCCTGTGATGGGGAGGCATAGCTCTGAGATCTTTCCGTTGAGATGAGCAGGTTTTGGGGGCGAGCCTGCTCCAACCGCTGCGCTGCCAGGAGGAGGTTACTAGCATGGTTGTGAGGGAGAAGCCAGCTGCCTCTCTGAGGCTGTGACACTATAGAGCCATTCTCTAAGCAGTGGAGTCCAGCTGGCAGAGATGCCAGCTGGAGCTGTGTAAGTAGTGTTGGGGATATGAATGACTGAGCCACACATTTAGAGGAGGTTTGTGAAGTCTTTCCACTGTGAACAGTTTTTTGTAAATGCTAGGGGAAATGTGATCTGCTACTAGGTGCAAAGTGGTCAAGGACCAGATATACTATAATAGTGTCTGTACTGTAGTCAATGCACATCACTATCTTTCCTTGACATAAATTTGCTTGTTGGAGCTTTTGTAAAAATAAACTTTAATTCCTTTCAACCCTGTCTCAGTCATATGTTACCTGTATCGGATGCCATGCATTTAGACTTGCTAGAGTCAAGTATACTTGGAACACCATCTCCTGAGTCCTGTCAGTAACTGTCCTCTAGTCCGCCACAGATGGAGGTGCTAAGGGGCAGCACGCTGCTCATGGCCACAGCTCCCACCAGTGGCCACGACTGCTTTCTGCCTCCTTCCTTCCTCTGTGTACACTAGTGGGTGGGGTGGGGGTCATCTTGAGGCGCCATACCAGCTCAGGCTGTCTGTGACTTCGGGGGACACTGCTGGGAGGTATCTAAATCTCCTAACCAGGTAGCTCTGGATGTAACCTGGGTCCCCAGAGCTAATCCAACACTCAATCTCTTGGAGAAAGGTGAAGGTAGACATGTGAGCCCCAGCATTGGGGTAAGAGACAGCCTTGTTGCTCTTTCTATAAATATAACTCTTCTTTGAGGAAGCAAACTTCTGTATTCCCAAAGTACCACTTGTGAGTTAAAAAAATTTTTTTTACATTGTTCAAGCATCTTCTCTTTCCTAACTATGACTCTTTCCTCCATCCCACACCCGTTCAAGAGCCTTTTGCAGATGCCCATAGCCGGATTCATTATTCAAACATAAAATTCCCATAGAAGCTGATCAACCTCACAAAATTCACAGAAAAGACAAGCCGTATTTTAACACAGCTGTAGCAGATTAATAAGCTAGGAAACTTGTTAAATCAGAAAAGCTACTGCCCAAAAAAGACACCACAAAAACTCAAAATAAATGCAAAATTTAATGAAAAAAATAAGTACAAAGTGAATGGAAAGGAACAAAAACAGTCAATGAATGAAGGAGTAAATGAATTAACAAGTGAAGCAGTTTTAGAAAAGCATGTTAACGTAACAGACTAGCAAGCCACACTTCCATTGGGCCTCTAATCCAGTAATAAGAGCCCCGCTTAACAGGAACCCACACACAGACATACACAAACACATATGCAGTCAGTCTGCACAATTACAAACCACGCAGACTCAGCTTACCCATAACTAGGGTGACCGTACAACCTGGTTTGCCTGAGACAGTTCTGGCTTATGCCTGTTGATTTGGCATAATTATTAACAGCATCTCACTCTGAAAAGTCTCAGTTTGGACAATAAATTATATGGCGGTTCTACCCAAAACCAACTTGGTTCATGAAAAACATGATAGTAAATGCCAACTTGATCCTACTGACAGCCCTAACAATGCCAACAGATGATACTGAGAAAGAAAAGGAGGGGTAAATCAGACCCTGCAGACAGGAGTCACAATCCATGAGGGGTAGCCTGTTAAAGAATGGCAAGTTTTAAGCTCACCTTGTGCATCAAGGGTTCATTTGGTCTCAGCTAAAGATGACAAAATCCCAAATACAAATAGCACAGGGAAAGAAGTGCAGTGCGGCTCACTAAAGCCGATGGGACCTGTGGAGGCAGCTCAGACCCCAGAAAATGCGACAATGACAGGTCTCCCCAGAGACGCTGGGAAGCCATGCATGGGCCCTCAGGCAGGTAACCAGCCACAATTCTGGCCTTTCAGGATGCCCGGGATGCAGCCCACAGGCTGCAGTGGACAAGTGGCAGAATCTGCCCATTCCAGAGTCCCCAGATGGGCCTATGAACCAGGAGTCCTCATTTTTTAATTAACCAGTGAACCCGCTGGGTCATTGAGCCTCATCTTCAAAAATACATTAGCTGACAGAGGCTGTCTTAAAGGTCATACTTTGACCCAATTGAATAAATTTTCAGACACATAATTACCCTAAAGACAAGACACTCATAGTCCACATGTGCCTTAGATATGCTGAGTTACCTTTCTGGATGCCCATACTGGAGGATCAGTGATCAGTCACAACCAGAGGTGGATTTACTGTGAAGCTAATGAAGCTTAATCGCCAGGGCCCCTTCCAAGGCCCTGTACCTAATTTTATATTCATTTTCTTTTGCTTGAAGAAGGCTTATCAAAGAGTTCAAGCTTCCAGCCTCTCAAAATCTGTATCCATCCCTGGTCATAGCATAACCCTTGGAGAATTTTCTCTTTGAGCATCAGTAAAAGGTGCTCTGCTCCTGGCGAGGACAAAAAGCTTGCCTTTTTCTGCCCCTGCCTTGGTAGACACACAAAGCTTACCCCTCCACCCCACTCTGAATGGAACACCATCTCAGAAGGGCGGAAGGAAGCAGGACTTGGTCCTGGAAATCAAAAAACAGGCCAAGGCAGAAAGGGGGAAATGGGGACATGATGAAGGACACAAAAAACAAACTACTGATCCAGTAATATATCAGCGCAGCTTCCTAAGGCTTCTAATAGGGAGTGCACGGGACCGTGAGCTCCCTGAGGGTGCTCACATTACTCTGGTGGCCTGTACCCTGCACAGTGCTTCATCAACATTAAATGAAATCCTTCCTTTCATCTATTCATTTCCCATTTCATCAGGCGATATTTTCATCCCTGATACTCTCAATGGCTTGCAAACCAACAGGAACAGAAGAATCAACACTGCTAGTACTTTCTTAAAATGTTCCCCTTAAGAATGCAGCTGAAGGGGAAAAGCTCCTTTGCTGGTAGGTTTTCTTAAATTGTCCACATAACCAGACACCGTCATCTCTTTGCCCTGTGACTCTGCCAGGAAAAAGGACACAATGACCTTGAGATAAGAACCTTTCCTCAGCTGAGTACTCTGTGCACTTGGGATTTGCAGGATTGGTTTGCGGTCTTAGTTGGAGTCAAACACTTAACACACACAAGTGGAGTTGGTCCCTGTTTACAGGTAGCACCTCTGGGGCACACAGACAACGGCTTTGGGCTGCTGTTCCATTTACATTCACAGTGAAAACACTGGACGTGGCCTTGTTCACATTCCACTTTCATCCGTAAATAAATTCCAAACACTGTCATTACAGGATGTTTATTACCCACCTCTCCCTATGTATTATAGGGATACTTTATACATAAGAAAGGTTTAGAGATATTTTTAGTTTTTAAAAATCAGGGAATCTGTGTTACTTATGAAAATAATGGGAGAGGATATTATTTGTCTTTACACTCGTGCCAAAATAAAAATTTAGAAGTGTTTTAAAAGTTATTATTGAAATTAAGCTCTAGGTTAGAAAAATTAAAATGAAGGGGAATCGGGCGAATTTTGCAGCATGTATACCAGACCACGCGGCCGCACCTAGGGCACCGCGTGAGTCCCCATCTTGACGCTGAACAATTAGGCCGAGCATCGCGGCTGGGGCCTTCGCTAGAGCGGCACATAACTGCTCCGTCAAGGAATAGTGACACTGTAAATGGAAGACCAGCCACTGGCTCTGAAAAAAATAAACCTCGTCAGTTTTGGATTCCAGCATTCATGGCTTTGACACGTTTGCATAGAGAGGGGTGGCCCGCCAGGCCCCAGGCAGCCTGGGGGTGGGGGTGGGGGAAAAAGCATGGCTGTAAACACTGGAGTCTGTACCGGCTCCCAGTCCGTCCTCACACCATGTTATGGGAGAAGGGTCACAAGATGTAACTCAAGCAACTTAACACATGAAAGTCTAAAGTCCGCTCTTGACATGTAAGTCTGTGCGTGCGTTAACTGAAAAATAAAAATAAAACAAACAAAACAAAAACAGACACATTAAAAGGTACGCAGACGACCAAATCAAACGGAAGCAATAGACAGCAAGATGGACATTGGGAAAGGGCAGTCAGTTTGGCATTTGTGACAAGCAAAGCAGAGAATTCGCTTCAGTTGTGGTGTCCCAGGCTGAGGGTCTAGATCTGATTGGGAAGTAATTTTACAACATAGGACCGAAATTTGCAGAATAAGTACAGCCAATCAAACCCATTCAACTAAATGGTCATGAAAAACAACACCCCCCAAATGCACTCCCGACTCACCCCATTCCCCTGACCAGGGCAGGAGGAAGGGGTGCTCCCAGCCACCCCACCTACCCCACTCCCAGCCTCCGTAAGGCCAGCGGGAAAGGAGCAGTCTCTCCCAGAGGCCAAACTGACTGAAGCTTTCTAGCATGTCCAGCAAACAGAAAAGACCTGTTTTCTAAGCCCAGGGCACATGGGAAAAGCAGGAAGACCAGACCCAGTGATGAGCTTCCACCCTGAGAGCTGTGTTGGTGCCCCTGTAGCCAGCCTGAACCTCCCGCACTGGCCCTCAGACCTGACCTGGCCACAGGTCCTTGTCTTCAGTTTCCGAGTGGTTTCTCCTAGCTTATTTCCTAGGGAACTCTGCCTGCCTCCTCTTTAACAAGATGGCCTGGGACAAGCTGGCAGGAAGCAAGACAAAGCCACTTTGGGTACTAACACCTAGGTCAAAGACCTGCGTACCCCAGGTCTTCCAGGAGAAACCAGATTTCTGGGCCACTAGCTTGAAAACCACACAGGTTCCAATCCACAAAACCCCCAGGCTCACCACTCCAAGAGCTGGACATGGACCAGAGCTGGAAGCAAATGCAAAGCAGAGCACAATTCACATGGTTGAGGAGAGTATGGGGCTGGGGTCCTCCCTGGCGACAGGCAGGCAGGGACTCATCTATCCCAGCAGTGCCAGCAGCTTGGGTGGGGCTACCAGTCAGCAGGATCGGGGAGACTACAGAAAGGACGAGGGTCTGTCCCAAAGCAGAGGGACAGGCCTTAGGAATGAGAACTAGCATCCAATTCCTAAATGCCTGGCTTTGTCCCCCTGGCCTCTCCCAGGGAGAAGCCCTTTAAGTTTCTTTTCCTTAGATGTGTCTGTGCCTCTGTGCATGTGTGTCTGGGGGCTCTGTGTGTTAGTGGTTATATGCCTGCATCTGTGTATGAGGGAGGGCAGGAGAGAGGGTAAGACAGCATATGTGTACATGTATGTGTGTACATGGATGAGTATGTATTAGGGAATACAGTATTGGGGGGCAGGGAGAGTGCTAATGCCAGAAGCAGCATCCTGGCGCCACAGCTATGCACTGCATGGCTCTAACCACAAGGCTCCACTGCCACCAAGGAAGGAAGGGGCTGGGCACACACATTCCCAAACATTTCAGAAGGCAATGGGATTCCAAGGAGCCCAAGAATGAGGGCCAAGATGGGTACACCTGCTTAGCTACTGGTTTGGCAAGAGAAGGAAGGTACCCAACACAGGCCAGAGGCAGAGAGAAGCAAGGATAGATGAGATCCACATAGTGTGATGTGGTTGGGACACTGAATGAAGTGGGATGGGACAGCAAGATCCCCAGGAGCCAAGGCATCTGGACCCAGCTGACAGCTGGAAACAGGCTATGAAAAACACCAGGGGAAGTTACTCAGAGTTACCCCCATCTGGCCAATAAGTTGACTGCACTCCTGGAAGCTGGGATAAAGCCTCTTTGCTGTCCTCCATCATTCTCTCTCCTCCAAGTCTACTCTCTGGGGGAAAAACCAACTTCTGCTTGAGGGCAGCCTCTCTCCCTAGCAGGACTCACAGAGCCCCGACAGGGAGCTGCTGTCCTTCCTTCAGCCAAGTAGTGATCATAGTCTCCAGGGGGTCAGTGCTGACTGGGCTCAAGTCTCTACTATTCTCAGTCACCACCTACCAGCCAATATGGGTCCCATGTCTACCACCTCCGAGACTGAGGGGCATGCACCATAGCTGTCCAAGCAGAAACCACAGAAGCTTTTGTAATCTTTCTGGAAATGCTGTCCCTCTCCTGGCCTGAGAGACCTTCCCTGAGACCCCTCCACTCTCTTGGGGGCCTCTCCCTGCCTGTGTGACCCAGCCTTCAGAACCTCAGCTCTTGAGGAGGCTGCAGGAAAAGAAGAGAGAGAGAGAGAGAGGAAGGCAGGTCACTGGTACAAGAGAGTGCATGAATACAAGATAGTGCACGGATACTTGTATCTTGAGATGTCAAGATCCCTAGTGAAAGAAAAAGAAAGGTGAGCAAGAACGAGGCAGGAAAGCAAGTGAAATGAGAGAGCAAAATGATGAACAAGTGAAAGAGAGTGAGAGTGAGTGAGAACGAAAGTAGGAGCCAAGAGCAGGACAGAGTGAGTGCCCAGGAGACAGCAAGAGCCAGAGCAGGCCAGGGAGCCCGCCACCTACTTCTTCTTGTCCTTGTCCTTCCTCAGGGGCTGCTGCGAGGTGGCGTGCAAGGCCTGAGACTGAAGGGCCTCCACCGCATCCTTCCTGCGGTTGAAGGCATTGGTCTCCTCCTCCAGTTCCCGGCGCTTTTCCTCCACCTTGCGCTTCTCCTCCTGGTGGACCCGCTTCAGGTGCTCAAACTTCTCGTGGAGCTGGGAGCAGAAGATGAGGGAGCCCAGGCTTCCGTGTGGGCCAGGAAGGTGCCCAGGCCCTCCTGCCACCTAAGCCAGGCCCTCTCCTCCCTCATCTGGCCTCACCACAGCACCCAAGCCCGGCACTCACCTCCCTTTCCTTCTCCTTCAACTCCAGCTCCGTCTCCTTCACTTTGTTGACGAACATCTGCCTCATCTCTTCCTCCTTCCTCTGCAGCTCACTCAGGAACTCCTTCCTCTTGGCCTCATATGTCTCCTGTAGGCTGTGGTGACCCAGAGAACAGAGGCCAAGAATGGGATTTTGGTGGGATGGGGTAGGGCAGAGGCAGAGAAGCAGAATCACATGGGCTCCAGGGGGGTTGAGAGGATGCTGGGGTCCCAACAGCTGCTCTCCCTGGCTCACTAGACCCCAGAAGCAGATGCCAGCATGGCAAGTCTAGCTGTGGATGTGAACACAGGCTCACTCCCTGTGCAGGCTGTCACCTGAAGGGCTGGCTGTCACCGTCACTGTCCTGGAAGCCCATCTCCTCCAATTTGCAGCGCCGGTAGAGCTCATAGTGCCGACTGTGGGTCTGCTCACGGAGGTCCTCCATGTTCACCCGGATCAGCATCTCCCGGAGCTTGACGAAGTCGCAGTGATTCTCATTCTCCACTGAAAGCAAAGGGCTCATGGGGCATTAGGCAAGCACACATAAGGGCACGGGGAGGACAGGGCTCAAGACAGTGGTCAGAGTGCTAGAGGCTGACTCCAGAGGCAGGGCAGGTAACAAATAGGCACAGGGAGGACACAGGACAGGGCTACAGGCAGCAAGGCAGGACAGGGGCTGAATTCAGGCCCCCAGCTGGGGATGTGCACTCCCCACCACACTCACCCTGCACCACTCCCCAAGGGTACTGCCGTGCTCGGACCAGCTTGTTCCCCACCTTCACCTCCTCGGTGCTGCCCACCACGGCAAAGGGCAGGTGTGCCTGGAAAGGGGCCCACACATGCATGAGCACTGAGCTGACACAGCTAACAGACCCTCCTTCACTGCCCCTGGGCCCCAGGGAAGGTTGCCCAAACCTGAACAAGGTCTAGCCAGATGCTCACTTCCTGGCTGTCTTTTAGAGAAGTATCCTAGAACCTCCAAAAGGGAAGTGGGCTGAACCCACAATACCCCTTCCACGTTTTCTAGCGTATTCTTTCAGCCCTTGGGCTCCCCAGGGGCCAGTAGAGGCTCCTTCAAAGATCTTGTGGGCCTGGCTCTCTTCTAAGTTCCCAGCCTGGCATCCTGCCTGCCTACTCCTACAGGTTTCAGGTCCCCGCCCTGAGTCCGTATCTTGTGAAACCTGAGGAAGCACCAGTACCAGCACAATACCCGATTCCCACAGGACAAAGGACTGGCTGGCTCCCAGATGCCCACCCGTCTGTCCTGGAGAAGCTAAGGCTGGAATCCTGGGGACCGAGTCTCCCGGGGCTGTCAGAAGTCTGTGCCGGCTCCAAGCCCTCTGGCCACAGAGTCCCAAGGCCCTTGCCCAGCGCTCACATTCATGACTGCATTAATCTCTGCAACAGCCTCATCATCAGTGGGAAACTGGTAGATCTGGACTCCATTGCTGACTAGCTCGCCCATGATCTTGATCTTGAACTTGTGGAGCTCACTCTTGGAGATGGTGTCAGCCTTGGCAATGATGGGAATGATGTTCACCTGCCAGGATCAAGGAAGAGGGGGCAGCAGATTAGTTACTCCCTGACTGTGGACAGCCTGCCCAGGCCACATCCCTGGACAGAGGGGCAGGAAGCCAGAGAGATGGAGTTGTTGCTCCCATGGGTAGTCTTGGCCCAAACCCAGCCACCTGGGGCCATTCTGATGGGTCGTAACAATTGGCTGCAGTGCTTCTTACAGCCCCGATTCCCCCCAAACCACCATCCAGCCCCAAAATTAGACCCCTGGGCATATGCAGCTTTGACCCAGAGTACTCTGAAGGTCTTCACTGGCCTAGGGCCTGACAGAAGCAGCAGCGGGGGCTGAGCTCCTCTGTAAGCAGGTAAGATGACCCATCAGTAGCCACAGGAAGACCTTAAAATCTCCTAGGCCAAGCGTATCCCAGTTTTCACAGTGAAAATTAACTCCTGAGATGCGGATGGCACTCAAGTGAGAGCTAACAGGTGACTGTGTGGCCACACGCCCTCCAGGACCCCAAGCCCTTCCTGTTGCCCCCATGAAGCTGCCCTCTCATTACCTACTTCTCACTCGCCTTCAAATCTGGGCCTTAACTCTCCTCTCTCTAGTGGGCTCAGGAGGACCCCAAGGGAAATCCAGCAGGAAGACAAGGGAAGTGAAGGGAGCAGAGGAACAAGGAACTGAGAGAGAACTGGGACGCTCTGGGGAGAGGGTCAGAGGGCCGAGGGGGAGAGGTAACTCTAAGAGGAGGAGGCCGAGAATAAGAATCGATTCAGCTAGAAGGAAGGGGCTCAGGGCCAGACCCAGAGGACAGAGCTCTGGAGAAAGAGCCCAGAGCAATGGGGGCCCACTGCAGCAATAGGGACAGAGGTAAGAGAAAATAGAGAGAAGACCAACCCAAGGTTGGAGGCTGTCTGCAAGCCCCCAACCAGTGGAGCCCCTGAGGACCGTAGTGGACAGTCACAGTGCAGCCACCACACCCCACCTCACCTCAGTGGAGGACCATGGAGCCCATGGAATAAGTTGGGGTGGGAGGTGCATACCTTGCTATCTAGTTTCTTCATGGTCACCAGATCTAGGGACTTGAGGGAGTGCCCTGTGGGCGTGATGAAGTAGAGGCATACGTGGATCCTGGTGTCATGGTAGTCAAAGAGTGAGCGGCGGATCTTCAGCTCCTCCTGCAGATAGTTTTCAAACTGCGCATCGATGTAGTCGACTATAGGCCTGTAACTACAGACAGCTCCATCACCTAGGAGGCAGGCAGCTGAGCCGCAACCTGTGCGGCTTGGAGCCAAGCCAGGCTGCCCACCAGCCTTCTCTCTGTAGGAACAAACAGCTTCTCCCTGGGAATCCCTGCCTGGGTACAGGTGGTTGACCCCTTCTCTTGACCCACAAGGGGTCCTCAGGACCTCAGATATTCCCCCAAGAGGCCCTCCTCTGGCCCCCATGGAGTGTGGGGCTCGGTTATTCATATGGGAGCAGCTTGGCATGAGGAGTGCTTGGGCAAAGTGTTAAAGCCAAGGCCAACATGAGTGAGATGGGGATGAGACTAGGCGGGGCCACCCTTCCTGCCTCTTGCCTCTCATCCTTATTGATCTGATCCCCGAAGCCCACAGCATCCACGATGGTCAGCTTGAGCTGCACATTGCTCTCTTGGAGGTCGTAGGTCTGGGGCCGCAGGCGCACACACTCCTCATGGTGACTGGCTTCCTCGGTCTCGAAGGTCGTGTTGAAGAGCGTGTTCATCAGTGTGGACTTGCCAATGCCAGTCTCCCCTGGGGAGCGGGGAGTGGAAGGAGGGGATTGTCAAAGGCTGGAACTGGGGCTGTCCCTGGCTGTTGGCTAGGCTGGGTGGGTGCCTGAACATCCTCAGCCTCCATACAAGAGAAAGGGGCACACATAGTAGGAACAACAGTAAATGTTTTTCTAAACAAACAAATGAATCTAAATCTCTGTGATAAACACTCTTAGTTTACACGTCTAATCCTGTTTACACTTCACGGCAACTCTAAGTCAGGCCCTGGCTCCAACTCTGCCCTTGACCCTGGCAGAGACATCAATCAAAGCCTCATCTTGACCCCAGAAGCGTCGCTCTGCCTGTGAGGTCCCCTTGCAGCTCAACAGGTGGCCAGGGCAGCAGCACCCTATCTCCCAGAAGGTCCTCGTTGGTGTTGTCTGAGGGTGCCCCCTGGCCAGGCCATGACACTCACCCACACAGAGGATGTTGAAGCTGAAGCCCTGAGTGACCGACTTGCTGACCAACTGGTCAGGGAGGCTGTCGAAGCCCACATGGCCGCCCAGGGAGAGGCTCCGGGGCTCTGGCTCTGCATTCTGCCAAGAAAGAAATAGAGCAAGGCAGTGAGCCCACTGGGGAAGAGGGGCCAAGTAGGGGGAAAGCTAAACCTGAGTCAACCGCCCCCCCTTGTCTAAATTCTCCTCAAATCTCAGGACACAGCGTGAATGCACCAGAGCTCCAACTCCAGGCCGAGTCTTCACAGAGGGAGCCCATTGGGCCTCAGCGCACCATCTGGGAAAGGTCCCTTTCACCCAAGGCTCTGCTCCACTTGACGGATGAGGGTTGCCAAAGCCTGGGGCATCTCCTGGCATGGATGGCCCCAGGACCTATGACTGCTACCCCTGACGGCTCACCTGTCCTCCCACAGGAGGAGGCCCCAGATGGTCCCTGGATCTTAAAGATTTCAAGAGGCCAAGACTGGAGAATGTGTGTGTTCTTGCAGCCCCCTCCCGGGCCTCACATACCCTCCTACTGAAGCAGAACTTGAGCAGAGACAGGTCTGGCCCAGCCTCCTCACATATGTGCTCCATCGGGGGGCCTTCCCCATGAGGCCAGGCTCACGGTCCTCCACGTGCACCCCTTGCTCCTCACGCACCCAAGCGTGGAACGCATACACCGGCACTGCTACAGGGACCAGCGCTCACTCAGACCACCACTGGGTCTGAGGGCTGGTCTCTGAGGCATCCTCCCTGCTGCCACCCTGCTGTTCTCCAGGGACTCCCAGCCTCTCGCTCATGCTACCCTCTCACACCCACCCCTACCCCCACCTCCTCCCCTACTCCCAACCCCACCCTAACCCTAGTTATTTAGACAGAGGATTTTGGATGAGAATGTGGAGGCCCAGCTTTAGCAGAGAGGCAGGCAGAAGGTCCCGAGTGAACCGGGGCCACTGGAGCTGGCCCACAGCACTATAAAAAGAAACCACAAGGACCCAAAGCAGAGGGTCAAGGTTGGACTCCAATTTGTGTAGATGGTTTCTGTGGCTTCCCTGGGAATAGGGGTAAAATGCTATCCTCCGAGGGAAGGTTCCCAGGCTCAGCCTTCCCGTGTTTGGCCCCTCTCGAGGGCAGGCCCCAGACAGCTCCATGTTGGGCAGAAACATGCCTCCTCCATTCTGAGCCCCTCTGCCCTGACTGCCAGCTAGAAAGAGCAAGGACAGGAAAGGGCAGTGGGTCTGAGTCTCATCCTGCCATCCTGCCCACGGCTCCAGAGGGGAGGAAACAGGCCCAACTGAAGACAGCCCCAGAAGCTACTGATTAGGACCGTGGCAGCCCTTATGTCAATGTGGATATGGGCACAGTGGGCAGAGGGGGGCTCAAGACCAGATGCAGGGCGCTGGCTCCCTGCCCTCCCACAGAGGGATCCGCTCTTGAGCTCTTCTTGACCTCTCTGCAGCCGCAGACTGTGGCCTCAGCCTGAACCCCTCCAACCATTCTTTCCTCCCAACCATAGCCCCTGGCACCCAAACCCCTTTCTCGTCTCCACTAATCATGCATCCCCCGCAACACTGCCCCTGGGCTCAATCACTGTAGCTCTGCATTGATGACACCCAAGTGTGTTTGCTGGCAGCCTAGACCCCACGTGGCCCATTTGGGTAGTTGTACTATCCCCTCAAAGAAACTGGGGTTACCCCTAAACCTGCTCTCTCAACAACCCTCTCTCAACAGAGCCTCTATTCTTATAGCTGACCCTTTCTCCCTATCTACTATCCCCAGGGCATCATGTCACAACCTCCCCACTCAAGCCCAGGTCCTCCCCCAACACCCCTCCCGGGCTGCAAACATAACCCAACAGAGAGGCCCCAAAGGCAGCTTCCTCTCATTGGAGCCCACATCAAAAACAGTAAATGGAGCATAAGATGTTCTGGGTCAGACCCAAAGTCCCTGGCATGGCATCGCAGGCCCTCCACAGTCTGAGGCTTTCCTCACAGGCTTAGTTCCCACCCAGCTGGTTTCCTCTGAATGCACTTTACAAACTCAGCCCCTTCCCTGGGCTCCAGAGCTCACTCTACTTTTTCCCCCGCACCTGCTCTGACCTGGCCCCTAAGTGCTGACGTTCCAGAGCCCTCACTTGGCTGTGACCCTATTTCCTTCAACTAGTAGTTGTCCTTTTTTAATGCATCCTGGTTCTCCAACTCTCCCATAAGCTCCACAGAGTTGGCTTCAGGCTGGGGGAGGTCAGGTTTTCCATCCTTCCCACCCTCCCACCACTAAGCCCAACATGCTAGACAACACTACCATTCATAAATTACTGAACACCATCTTCAACTGCTGCAGCATCAGGGGCATCTGCCCACCTCACACAGAGCTTCGTTATTGAGTCTCTGTTCCACCTGCTCGCAGCAGCTTGAGGATCAAATGGAGGACAGAATAGTTAGTCTAGAGCTTTCTTCTTTTCAGGCGAGACTGAAAATCTCCAAACTTTAAGGCATGCTGCGCTTGCAAAGAAGGCTATGTGTTTATTCATCCTCTTCTTCCAAGGGTGACACAATCAGGATGCAATCCAACATCCTGTAGTCTGCCGCCAAAACCCACCCAGTCAGCTGTGTCTGGAAACCACACACGCGCACGCACACTCACACACACGCTCCACTGCAGAGTACTTGCCCAGAAACAAAAACCATCCTATTCCTGAGTTTACCCCACTTTCTTACAGTTCCAGGCTCCAAAGGCTAACAGCAGCACTCGGGGGTCTCACATAAGCCCACCCATCCACGCTCAGCGGGCCCTGCCTGCCTTCGCTCACACAGCTCAGCTCTCACTCCAGAAGTGTGTGGAGTTCAGGCAGGTCTTCATTCCCAAGTTGTTGCCCAGGCTGCACTCTGTCACTCCAGGGGCCACAGACCTGGGGTAATCAATGCCTTCAGGAGCCTCAGGCATAGGAGTGTCAATCTCCAGAGCGTGTGAACACACACATGTACACACACAGAAGAATGGCCACTGGTCCTGATGGGGGCAGGGTGCTGTTACCTGATCTCAGGAGACTGATCTGACCTCCCACCTCTACTGAGGTGTGACTCTCACTAATGCCAAGCTCCCTGATCCTGTATTTGGCATCGACAACATGTGATCCAAGGTGCACCACTCACTCCAAGGTGCCCGCCCCAGGTGTCTCTGCTGACCTGTGTGGGGTCGCAGCCTAGGAGCACCCAAAGCACCAAAGCAGCACTGGCATGTCTTAGCTACCATGACTCAGAGAGAAACTTCAGGTCTCTCACTGGCTACCTGGCCACCAGCCCTAAAATTTGGCAGGGAAGGCCTCAACACCAACTCCAGGGGTGGGTCCTAATAGTCCCAAGCCAATCAGCATGATCCCACGATTGGTTCAGGTATAGGCAAGTGACCCAGGAGGAGAGAACCTTTATGACCATCTTGTCACCATTAGGGGAGCTAGCCTAAGCCTGAAGCCCACTCACAGAGGATGGCAGAGCCAAGAACATCACAGAGTAGAGCCAGGCTCTGCCCTACCTCTGGGCTTTTCCCTTTAGCCCTGGCCAGATCTCCCTTTACTGCTTAAGCCAGTTGAGTGGCGCTATCTAGTACTTGCAACTAAAAGAATCTTGACTGCTAGTCTCTGAAGTAAAACTCTGAGTGTCGAGGAACAGGGAGAAAGCGAGGAGAGCAAGGACAAGGAGAGAAGGAAAACGTGTGGAAAGTAGTTTGTGTTTACAACCAAAGGAAGGAACGGATGTCAAATGATGACACCAGCAGCCCACTGAGGACCACCCTGTGTGAGCTGAGCCGAGTTATTTAGTCTCCCACACAGTCCTTCCCCGCCCTGGGGGGCAGACACCATTATTATCCCCATTTTAAAGGTCAGGAAACTGAGGTGCACAGAAGCTAGAGAACTAATCAGGGCAGAGCAGGGATTTGAGAGCAGCCAAGCCCTTGCCCCAACCACTCTGCTCTAGTGTCTCCCCTAATCTTACAAGGCTCCCGACTCAGTTACTCAGTCACTCAACATACAATCACTGGGCACATCTGCTGTGTGCCTGGCACTGGGAGGGCTGCCAGTGAAAAGATGAGGACACCAGATCCTTGACCTCGGGGGCTCAGTCTAATTCAATCTAAGCTCAAATGGCTGTAGAGGCCAGGCAGGTACTATAAATGAGGGAAGGGAAGCAATATAGTAACAATGAAAACAATAGCTAGCAGTTATCGAGTGCTCACCAGGGTTGACTCTAACTAATCTCATTTAGTCCACGGATCACAGCCTGTGGGGTAGGCTGTAATATTACCCCCACCGTGCAGATGAGACAATTAGGGTGCCAAGAGATTAAGTAATTTGCCCACGACCACACCGCTCAGGAGGGTGAAGCCTGGATCTGAATGGAGACAGTATGACTGCAAACCCATGCTTCCAGCCACATCACTCCACTGCCTGCTGGATAAAAGACCTGCTGACTTGGCCGAGTGTGGGGTCCCCCGGGGAGAGGCCGGAATGGTGGGGAACTGCAGAGCCTGGGCTCGGTCCACCATGGCCATGGTTCTGTGACGCCAGCCAACTGTGGGAATCCAGGCGTAGTGTTGCCAAACCTTCCAGTTTTTCAAGAGACTCCAGAAATCTAGATTTTTATGTGAAACCCCCTCATTTTTAAAGGTTGGCAACCAATACAAATTGAAAATACCATGAGGGCCCAACAAAACATGTTGGGGATTGGATGTGGCCCATGGCCTGACAGTCTGCAACCCCAGATCTGGTAGGAGAGTGAGCTGGAAGGACAATACACCCAAGTCTCCATTCTTGGAGCATGGAGACCACAGGAGATTGCTTCGAGGGAGGAGCCTTCAGGCTGCACAACTTAACTCGGACTCCGGTGAGAGGTAGACCCAGCTGCTTTGGGCCCTTGCACACACACAACTTCCTGGGGTGCCGGCTCAGGGGGCTCTGTCCTCAAACCTCCAGGAAAGAGAGCTGACAGCCCTGAGCTCTACGTACATAATGGGAAACTCCACAGGGCCATTATCCCCTCTCTAATCACTAACAAGCTTTTGGCTCCTGAGCCAGGTCCCAGGCTTCTGTGTCATCATTTCTTGGGCACATCAAAGACAACCACCGAAATAACTGCTCAGGCCGGCTCTGTTCCTCCATGCCCGGCTGTCCAGAACAAAGTGGAGAATGGCATTTTGTTCTGCAGCCCAGCGGATAAGTAGGACGTCAGGACGTCCTTTTCTGACCAGGAAATGCTCAGTCTGAGCCTTCTGAAGCAGCTCTGATTGCCAGCCCAGAGGAGCTGCCCCTTTTACCAAGAAGAGAGATGGGTTTTGGAGAGAAACAATGTCTCATGGCTTGACCACATAAAAACAGGATTTTATCCAGAAGGAATTGGAAATCTGCTGAATGTCAGGACCAATAGAGCCGAGGAAGCTGTGGGTGAATAAAGAACCCTGAGATCAAACCCCTCAAACTAGGCTAGTTGTCAGGGTGGGAGCAGAGAGGATAACCCACCATAAGTATCTGGCTCCTGAATCCTTGACAAAGAGCAGCCCTGCACCCCAGGCCTTCCACAGAGTTCCCTGGTGCCTTGGACTTTGGACACTTTTCTCTGCTAGGCTCCCATGCCTAGCACCCACTGGCCTGAGCACTCGGACAGGCAGACGGGAAGCCCACTCCCCAGGAGTGCTCCAGCCCTCCATTAAGTCGGTGAGCAATGGACCCAGGAGTCATCGCACCACTGGGAGCCTTCTCCACCCACGTTCCTGGCACAAACTGCTCTACCCCCAGCTCTAGCTACTCTAAGCAGCCTGGGCCTTAAATAGCCAGAGCAGAGGCCTCTGGCCAGAACCCTGGTCAAAGCGCAACTGTCCTTGAGTCCGAGGAGGAATCCTAGGAATTTTCCCAGGAAAGGCTTAGGCTCTGGTCCCAGGATTCCACAGCAAGCCTCTAAGCCCAGGTCAAAGGTTACGGGAAATAACCAAAGGGATGTGTGTGGGAGGGTAGGGCTGGGAATGCTGCTACCCTGGGCAGGAGGAAGAACACAGGCAACATATACCTGTCCCGAATCAAGAGGACACCTGGGAAACAAAGTGTCTCTCTTCTAAGGCGGCAACAGAAACCTGAGAGGACATGAGCAGGGATCAAGCTTCACAGCACCAGGATGATGGCAGATGAGGTAATGATGGCAAGGTACAGCTGGGTCCCAGGAGGCCACCAGTCACTCTCACAAGGCCATTCATCCCCTCCCCCATCCTGGGAAGTGAAGAGACTTTGGGAGCAAAACCACCCCCAGAAGCCCAAGGCCATCCCATGCCCTGACCCCAGTACTCCATTCTCTCTGCTTCCCTGTCTCACCAGGAGGCACTTTCCTCCCTTTTTCTGCACAGAGACAGCCAGGGCTGCTGCTTAGTAATTTGGAATGGTTTGTTTCACACTTCTTATGTGAAAATCAGTTTTCCAGGAAGCCAAGAGCACAGTTACTGGTCTCTGGGCCCACCCACCACGCCCCAGGCCTAGGACACAGACACATTCTTGAGCTTTGTTGCACCGCCTGAGAAGGAGTGGTCCGTTCCACCATGGAGCAGATGGAGAAGGCTCTCTGGGCTTCAGAAGGTGCTGGAACCCCAGGTGTTCATACTTTCCCACTTGGCTCAGGGACTCTGGTGGCAGCACAACTGCCTTACAGCCAGGAAAGCCACAAGTGGTCTGGACATCACTAGAAGGAGGCAGCCTGTGTTCCACAGAAAATGAGACCCTACCCTTGGAAAGAGGACTGTGGGCAGCAAAGGTGACCCTGCCCTCCTCCCAGCCTAGGATGGACGCCAGTGCTGGGAAGTGGCAGAGAGATGTATGGGCACCAACATGGGCCAGCAGAGGCTTGGGGCAGCACTGCTACACTTCTCTGTTCTTGCCCCATTCACCCAGCACCAGGCAGAGTATCAGACTTGCACACTGGTCCCACAGCCAGGTCTGGTGAGTGGACTTGGGTCCATGCCCACAGCCCCTCCTGAACCCCAGGCCCTAGGTGGCCCAAGCCCAGGAAGCCCCTCAGAGAGTAGCCAGAACCCGGCTCCACATTAGGTAGGAGCCAAGAACCACCTGGAAGCCATATGTTCTGAGGAGCAAACTATCTAATTCTCTCCAAGACCACCCAGCACAACCTAAGTTATAGCCAAGATGCCCCCTGCCCTGTCCTCTATCACCTCTTCCCAGCCATGGTTCCTCACATGAGCCCTCAGGATGCAGATGGCTCCAGCACAGAACACCCAAGCTTGATCACGAGGGCACACCGACCTTGGGAGGCATCCTTTCCCCAGGCAGATGTGTCTCACTCCTGTCTGCACAGTTCCACATCTGGTTGTCTGCCAAAATTTGTGCCTTAGGGGCCATGCATGGGGATCCCAAGACCCAAGCTGGGAGCACAGAGGCAGGAAGACTAAAGAGGCTGCAGGGGACACACAAAGGCCAGCCAGCCCTCAGGCCCTTTGCTCTGTCATCCTGCAGCTGCTTGCTTCTGGTAGCTGGACCTGAGCCACAGAGACATTTGTGGTAGTTACTGCTCCAAGTACGCACCTCCACCTAGTCCATCTTAGGGCCTAAAACTCAAAAGGCTCCACCCTCTATGTCATCCCAAGGGGTACTCGGGTCATGGGATTGGTTCTCAGGCCCAAATCTGCCTATGACCAGAGTCTGAGTCCTCATCCAACTGCGAGCTGCTGGCATCAACAAGAGGATGGGCACAAAGCACAAAGCATCCAGCGCCCTCCCTGCCATCCAAAGCTTTTGGCAAAAGTTAGGCCCTAGGTTTCCAGCCTCCATCCATTCTCCCATCTTGTTGGCATTGTGATCATTCCCCTTCTTGCCACCTTCTCTGTTCCTACCCTCATCAGTCCCTTATCACGTGCTCCCTTGGATGACCAATGCCTTCCCATCAGCCTCCCTGCTCTGACCCATTCCAATCAAGATCCCAGGAAGCCCTCCGTACAGTGAGCACCCACAGCATGGTACGATGTGCCTGAGGGAGGCAGAACAGGACAGACCCCCTCCCAGAGAAGGGAGCAGGGCTGCAGCTCTGCAGGTGGTGCTCACTTATGACCCTCCAACGCCACCAGGCACTGAGAGTTGCACAGACGTTTTTTGCTCAGCTCTCATTTCTCCTCCGGAACAGCTCAGCAAGGTTCCTGGCCATTTTTACAGGACAGGGAGATACCCCTCTATGACAGAGCCTCACTTGGTGAGAGGGCTGCCTCCCACATCCCTTCCCACCAGCTCTTAATTCAGAGAGGGAAGAGGCACTGTCTGGATAGCCTGCTTCTTGGGGAAGAGTCAGGATTACAGGGGTGACAACGGAAGTGACAGATGGTGCTGGGATAAAGCGGAGATGGGGGGGTGACTGACTAGGAGGAATGCCAGGCGTGAGGCTGCCATGCTGCACGCTTCTTTCCTCTCCCCCTCACATCTCCACTTTCCCTTGGCCCTAAAGCCTCCCCCGCCATGGAGTTTGAACCTCAAACAATCTTCAGAACCTGAGATTCTGACAAGAGAAACCCAGGAGATGGCCCGTGGGGGCAGGAAAGGGTAAACCCCAGAGTCTGGGACCCAGTAAGGAGGAGGAGCTGAGCAAGAGTAGACAGCAAGAGGCAACAGAAACTCCCTAGAGAGCTGTCCAGGAGATGTCCACCCCAACCCTGTGGCCGATCTAGGCTTCAGTAGGGCCCAGCCAAGATGTAAAGGCTGCTGAGCCTATGGCGTTTACATCATGCTATGTGGGGAATAGGAACCCAGCACACATTGACCTCAAAGTACAACTCTGTATGCCCTTCAAAGCTCCAGGTTGGTACAGTTCCAGGCCCTCTAGGGCTGGTCTGATCACCGGGCTGGCCTGACGGGCAGTGTAGACCTGACACAGCTCAAACAGATCACAGCCTCATGGCCACTGCTTAACACCAGCATCAACCCTGGGGCTGGCGAGACACCCAAGCATATCTTCAAACACAGCATAGACTGCAATTAACCTTCCATGAACTCTTTGAAGAATTATCAATATGGTTGTGCCCATTTTAAAGCAAGATAAAGGAAGAAACGATTTTCCCAGGATGGCAAGCAAGGAGAGGAGAATGGAGTCCAAACTCCTAAATTCAGGTCAAACCCTACCCTATCCAAGGTCAAACTCCACCCAAATTCAACCCTGTCCAAGTCCTCTCAGGAGGCTGATGGCCCAGAGCATGGAGGGCATGAAAGGCATCCATCCATCTAGCTTAACCTGGCCCGGTAGCCAAGGCTCCTGAGCTCAGGCTGTATATCTTACCTGAGTCAGTCCCCTCTCTGTGCCTCGGCCCACCATGGGGATAATACCCCAAATCCTCACAGAAATGGTCTAACAGCAAACACAGGAATCTGAGAGGAATGGCCTTTCCAGCCCACCTCCCGGTAGTGCAGCAGGCCTCTCAGCTCAGCCTCTGAGGACAAACTCTGGACAAGCAGTGACGGGAGCCCCTAGGGAGAGTGCCATGTAACAGAGCAAACTCATTCTCTGCTGCCTTCTTATACAGAGGGCCAGTCTTCACATCCACAAGGACATGAGATATCATGTATCATTTTTTTCTGTGTCCTTAGCACGTGCCAGATACTGCTCTAAGTACCTCACCTGGATCCTCTCATTGAATCCTCCTAATAACCCTATGAGGGAGGCAGTATTTTTATCCCATTATACAGATGAGAACACTGAGGGGTTAAATAACTTGCTTAAGGTCACATGGCCAGTAAGTAGCAGTCTAGGACTCCTACCAGGCAGTCTGATTCTGGTTACTCTACATACCGCTCCCCCTGCAAGACCAGCTGTTAGAGCAACTTCCGGCCACAGACAGACCTACGACCCAGACATAACTTTCTAGTCAGCTGGACACAGAAAATGCACACAGACACGCATGCAGAGATACGCAAACACTTAGAGGTCTCTTGGCCTCCAGCTGATCCACAGGTCTATTAGGATTCTGGCGCTGCCCTCCTTGGGGACATAAGTTCCTATTTACGTTGCAGGGGTGAGGTGAACCTTTGATGTGCCCAACCCCTGAAACCGTTCTCTCTATATTTAAACTTACTTAACTGACACATAGCCTTCTCTTCAATGGGAATAAAACACCCCAGTCTAGAAATTACGAAATCAAGAGCTTCTGTTCCAAAATAGACCAACAAAATGTATTTTCAGATTAAAGAGAAAATTTACATACACAAATTCAGATGATAGTATTTATAGCATTAATTACATAAGTCCTGGCTCCCTTATTTAGCCCCAGAACCAATTCCTTATCAGTCACATACTCAGCATTTCCCCCTCCCCTCAACAGCCCCGGATCCTCCCTCCCCCTTCCAACGACCAGGGCCTCACATGCTGGCAAGAGGACACAGCTTCCTTCACTGTCACAGCCCAGCCTCCCAGACACACCCAGATCCAGCCTTAGACACCAGAGGACAAGCAGACACAATCCCCAAAAGGCCTCCCTCCCCCGGAGTGAATTATAAAAACCTTGAGGAAGTTGGCTATTGGCTGGCTCAGGCCCAGAGAGACCCCTGCAGGGACCATCAGAGACATTAGCCCTGCAGAAGTCACACGCGGACTGAGGCCCAAACAAACATCCACTGGGCTGAATCTGGAATTCCTCCAGTTCCTGGGGAATGGCTGCCTCAGACCCGATCACTGAGGCCAGACCTGCCTGGAATCGCACCCAGGATCCAAGCGCTTAGGTGGGGGATAGAGGTCTGGGGGAGAGGTGGACGTGGGGGTTGGGAGATGGAGGGGGAAGGAAAGGTAGGCCCAGGATCTTTAGGACTCAAGTCTGCAACTGCCCTGAGCTCATCTGAGGGACTCCCTCGGATCCCTGGGTCTTCATCCTCACCAGTTGTGTCCATCCAACAGCACCTGCGCGGCTAGGAATCTCCCCAGCACTACAGAAACACCCAGGGAGATGGGGGCCGGGGTATCCCGGTTCCTCCGCCCCGGCCCGCGGGGCTCCAGTCTGTCCTCGCACCTGGCCGGAACCAGGCGCGTATTTATTTGCTCCTTCCCGCGAAAGGGGTCTGCTTCTCCCGTGCCCAAGCGGGGGCGACCCCGCCAGCCGCCCGGCAAGGCGCCGCCGCCCGCCGCCCCGGAACCCCAGGCGAGCGCTGCGAAGAGCCCCCAAGCCCGCCCGGCGTCGAGGCCGGCGGCGCGGCGCTGACAGCCCGGCTCGCGCCCCTGGCCAGCTGCAGGGCGGCCCCCTCCCCGCGCCCCGCGCCTCCCGCGCGCGCCGCGGCCCAGCAGAGCCCTCACCGGGAAGCGCTCCAGGTCAGTGGCCGCCATGGTGAGCTCTGCACCGGGCAGGCGGGTCGGGCGAGCACCCGGGCCGCGACAGGGACAAGCCGGCTGCGGGACGCGCTCCGCCCGGGCGGCTGCGGCTGAATGGATCCAATATGGCCACTTCCTGGAAACTCCCCTTGGCGGCGGCGGCGGGAGAAGCCGCGGAGCCGCCCCCGCCCCCGCCCGCGGGACCGGCCTCCCCGCCTGGCCCGGCCACGAGCACAGCCCGAGCCCCGCCGCTTGGACGGCCGGGGGTCTCCACGGCGAGGCGGGAGGTGCCAGCTGAGAGTGTTGCTGGGACTTGTAGTCCGTGAGTTGGGGGGCCGGGAGGGCAGTGCCTGGGGAGCCGGGGCTGGTGCCGGCCGGCCTGCCGCGCGTCCCTGGGAGGCTGGAGCCGAGCACGGATGTCAGTGTCCCGGGCCCGCGCGCAAAGAAACCGGTGACGTCGGGAGGGAAGCGCGTTGCAGCGTGCGCCCTAGGGGTCTCCCCCCACCAGACCGCCTCTACCCCTTCGGGGCCTGCAAATACACTGGGACCACCCACCAGAGTGTCGACGGGCTGCGTGCGGCCCATGGGGTCCAGGAGGGGCCTCAGTGTCGTATGCCTGTACCCTGGACCCCACCTGATGCTCTGGTCGGAGCCAGGGCGGGACCCGGGGCGGGACCCGCGCGTCCGGCCGAGCGGCCTTCCAGGGCAAGGGACCAGCCTTCAACATCTTGCGCAACCAATGCTCTGGATGCGCAGTTCACGCCCGGGATTCGTGCAATAGAAAAGCCAACCTCAACAGTCAAGGCATCAAATTGCTAGTGACCATCACCCTGCCTGCCCCAAGGGCTTGGGGCGAGGTCTTAATGGAATTTGAACACCGCTAAGAGGACCACGGCTTCCAATGTATGCACATTCTCTCTGCCAATCTCGCTACTCAAAACGTGCACAAAACTCAGAAAACTAACACCTCTGCCCAAGCTGAAGGCCTCAGGGGGCTCTGGTCCTTTTCACTGACTATCCATACAAAATCCAGCTCCAAACCCTCTGAAACTCTCCTTTTCTTTCTCTTCCCGCTGCCTTTGTCTCTGCTCTCTCTTTGGGAATGTGGCAAGTTTTGCCTCTTGTTCCTCCCCTGGCCGGGTCCCAGGCCGTCCACTCTCCACAGAGCCCCCAACCCCCATATATTCCTGAGAGACAACCCGGCCTGTCCCTGCTACTCAGAAACTTGTGCTGGCTGGAGGTGCCCAAAGACCATATCTGGTCTTGGCACACCTGGCTTTAAGAGGAGCCCCTCCCTGCCTCTTCCACTGGCTTTCAGGCAGTTGACCTTCTTACTGGGAAATGGCTTTCCCCTCCCTTTTCTCTCGGGCAAACTGTAGCTTGTCTCTGTGATGAACTGACATCCTGCTGGTCCTTTCTGACTCAAGTTTTCCCTTTCTTCCTCTCTATCATGGTGTTTTACCGGCTGTATTATCTACAAGAAATGGGCAGTGGTAAAGAAAGCTGGACCGACTGCAAACCGCCTGGGTTGGAATCCTGCCTCCATCCCTTGCCAACCTTTTATCCTTAAGCAATTTACTGACCTGTGCCTCCGTTTCTTCATCCTAAATATGAGAATAATTGTAGTACCTATGTCACAGGATTAAATGAGATAAAATAAGTACAGGGCTTTAAACTATACTCAGAATAAAATGCTTACTAAAATCTCCCTCTCTAGACTACAAAGGCCTTAATGTCAGAGCCCAGAGAGAGAAAGAGGTCAATCAATGTCGAATTGATCATCCTACACCATGTCTTCTCTTTCCTCTTTCTTTTCCTATAACTGGCAAGAAATCTGTCCCAACTGCCATTTTCTGCATCACAGATCTCTGGGATCTGCCCTAAATTATCTTTAAAATGATCTTTTTTATCCCTGGTTGAGCATATTTGAAAACATCTACTTCTAGCAGCCCCAGCTAGTGGCTGTGAGAAGGAAAAGCCCAGATGACAGCTGACTTGCTTCTCCTGGGATGTGTTCACTCTATTAGGAGAATTTACATCCACTCTCCAAACCCCAAAGTTCTTTTCCTTTAGTCCTCTTCCCCTTCCCCTCCTCCTCCTTCTCCTTCCTTCTCCTCCTCCTCCTCTTCTTCTCTCTTTTCCTCTCCTTCTCCTCCCCGCCCCCCCCCAATGCTACGGCTGGTCAGAACTACTGAAGGAGTGAGAGTTACCTGTGGGGACACAAAGGTGAATGCAACAATCATTTCTCACAAGAGGCAAAGTGTTATTTCTTATAGCAGCATTTCCAAGTGTTCCTTATACACCCAGGAGAGGCTCAAGGATGTTATACACACACGCAGACGCACACACATAGTGGTCCCACAGTTAAATAACTGTGTGTATGAAATGCTGAGTTCCATATAGGAAAAAGTTTTCTGTACAAGTCCTCAGATCTTTTGATAGGCTAATTATCTTTTGATAATGCATCATTGCTGTCTGAGAGGAAAAGAGAATATGCAGCTTTCCTCTGTTGACCACTCCTCTGGCCCCACCCCCAACACACACCCAGCACCACACTGAACTTGAACAGGACAGACCTCACTGTTGCTTCTCTTTTACTTTGTTTATAGTTTCTTTTGATACAAAAGTTTAAAATGTTGATGTTGTAAAGTTTACCTGTTATTTCCTTTATGGTTTTCATCATAAAACTCCTTTTAAAAAGTCCTTCCCTATCTCAAATTCATAAAGATATTCTGTTTATATTTTCTTATAAAATGTTTTAAAATTTTTTGTCACATTCAGTCCATCAATAATTTTTTTTAATGTGGGTTCCAAGCCAATTGTTTCATCTTTCCCCACTGATGTGTAATGCAAATAGTATCACAGACTAAATTTCTATATGTGTGTGTGGGTCTGTTACCGAACCTGAAGTGAGTTCACTCACCCGTTGTGCAGCAAGCCAATCTCTGACACCGGGTGTGGTAGAAGAAAGTAGGAACTTTATTTTTGCACAGCGCTGAGCAAGGAGAGAGGGCAGCTAACGCTCAAATCCCAAACTCCCCGAAAAGCTAAAAGGAAGGGTTTTTATTTGGGGCTTTAGGTAGGGGTGGGGGAGCATATGGCCTTGCTGGTTGGAGCTTTCCCACCATCCTGTCTTTGGCTTTGAGACACTTGCAGAGAGAAGGGAGCTCGTGACCTTGCTGGTCAGCAGCTTTCCCACCAGCTCGTATCTCTTTGTGGGGAGGAGATGGTCCAGGTGCTTGTCCTTGACGGTGTCTGTCTCCATGGAGGATAGCGGATTCTGGAGGCAGGAAGCCAGAGAGTAAGCAGGGAATGAGTGTTTTGGTTTTAACCCCATATATGCTGGGTTTAATGTGGGGAAACTGATACCAGGGTCGGTATCAGGTCTGTGGATCAGTTGGGATTAGATTAGTTGCTTTGACAAGACAGAAGTTTCTTTCTTTCTCACGTTATCCAGATAGGCAGTCTGGATGATGTGACATTCTACACTCATCTATGTTTGTTGCTTTGAAAGGCCTTGACCTCAGGGTCCCCTATGGTGTTACCTGCATTCCAGGCAGCAGGAGGGATGACAGTGATAAAAAGAAAATGAGCAAACACTCTGGAATGATTCCGGAAGCTGCCACATGGCACGTCTGCTTACATCCTATTGGCTAGAGCTGGGAAATGGGGTCTTAATTCTCGCCATCAAGTATACAGCTAAAAATTCCATAAAATGTTAAGAGAGTAGACATTGGGGGAGAGTGGCAATCTCTACCAAGACTGTTTCTGGACTATTTATTCTATTCCAGTGAGATGCCTGAAAAAAACTTTCCTAATATTTTAAAATTTGTATTCATCTATTGGAAAATTAAAATATAAAAAAAGTCAATCAAGAAAATAATCAGCTATATACCACCTTTCAGAATCAACCACAGAAATGACCATTACATTACATCATTCCAGAAAGCTTTCTGTGCATATTTACAGATAGGAGGAAAGATCATAGACATATTTTATAAGAATTGGACCATAACACAGATGCTATTTTAATAAAAAGTATTAAATTTAATTTTACTTGAATTTAGAAGAAGTGAAACTGAAGAAAGAGATGAACTTCAAATAATGTTTCTTGACCACAAGAGATATTACTTCCTAAAAGATACCTCTGAGGTTAAACAAAAGTTGTGAAAAGCATTAAGAGGTTGAAGTCGTTTTTTGAAATTACACATTTCAATTATGTTTGTGTATGTGTGTATTAGATCTCACAATTCTTTTTATCTTTGCATCTCCCTTGATCCTGCCTCCTGACTTTCGTTACTTATATTATTATTACATTGTCCAAGTTTATGATAATCATATTCTGTTTTGTAAAAATGTAATTGCATAGTTACTTGGTATACATTCTAGATTTAAATGAATTCAATGCTTGTCGCCGGTCCTTTTATCAAGACTTCTCCATTTGCAAATTCTTTATTTCAGTTCATCTCTTAATGGGCTGAATTTAGCTGTTTTTTCAAGAAGGGTTTTGGATGTTTAAGAACGTCTGTCATACTGGAACCATATCTTGGCTAGGTACAGTACTCTTGGGCCTCACTTTCTTTCTTTCCCACAGAATGTGGTGGGTTTTGCTCCCTTTTCTTCTAGGAAGAAGTCTGAGGCCAGCCTCAGTCTTTCCCCTTGTAGGTGACTTTTTTTCCTGCTTGTGTTCCTAAAGAAGTCACTCTTCATCCTTTTTTTCAGTTCAATAACTTAACTAAGACACTTATTAGTATTAAAGATTCTGAATCAAGCTTTTCTGAAACACAGTATGTCTTTCAATCTGCAGTTTTAGTTTTGTTCTTTCTTCATTAGACATTCTCTTCTGGCTTTATTTTTGGTTTTTCTTCTTCAGGGATATTAATTAATCCTTATATTGGATCATCTTTGTCTGTATTCCACTTCTATTAATTCTAATTTCTTGACTCTCTTTACCTTGTTTAGCTGCCCCAATTCAGTAATTTGAGTTTCAGTGGGGTCAGTTCTCTTTCTTGTTAGTTCTAATTATTTATTTGTTCTATAATAATGTTGTTTTGTCCTCGATTTGTTTCCTTTCCATCAATTCTCTTGTTTTATCATCCTGTCTTTGAGCCTCCAATTTATTAAATTCATCTTCTTATTAAGTCATTTTACATGTGAAGCAGTTGTGAAGAATTTCCTTTTGGGGGGCAGGAGCGGAGCCCTTGTCTTTTGCCCACTGTTTCCCCGCTATTATCGTCAATAACTTGCTGCCATGTGTTTGCATCCATTTCTTTCCATCTTGGTTTGATGATTCTGTCCAGACCTTCTTTATGCTGCTGTAACATAATGGCAGGAGAGGGGGGCTCACTGACGGTCTCCCCACTCTTTGAGACCACATTATTTTTCCCTCTGAGCTAAGTGAGAGGCTGGGTATTTGGATTCTGTACCCTGTTTGGAAGTCTGCAGGGGAGGAGGGGAAAGAGGAGAGCTCAGCCGAAGCAGAGTGCAGTCTTTGTTGGAATACCTGCGTGAGCTCCTGTCCTGATGTTCTGATTAATGTCCGGCACAAGGCTCATGTCGCCTGATTGGGACTGGAGAGGAGGACACTATACACCTTTTCCAAGGAAGGGGGATAAGCCAGGCTTTGGATCAATTTCTCAAGTCGAAGCGTTGTTCTGGAGCCTTTATTTCCATCAGCTGAGTCAGCTCCATGCATCATGCTCCCTACTTCCCCTATTTCTCCCCAGCACACTCTGTAATACTGCTCATTCAGAAGAGGAGGAATATAAGGGCATGACTCACATCTATTTCCTTTCAGATTCAAGAGCACTAGGGAGAATGTTCAGGGTTTTGTCCATTTCTGGGCACTGAGGGCAGGGGAGGGAGCAGAGATGCGTTGTGCCATTCCTTGCCACTCCAAAATCTTCTGTATCTTTCTTTGGATGCCAAATTTGAAGATTATTGTATTGGTTGCTGATAGTAAATCTCCTCTGTGGTTTTATCTACTTTCTTTTATTTTGTTAGGAATTGAGAAAGAGAAAGTCCATGGGGAAGCTTTAATCCACTCTCTGTATCTAGAAGTGCCCCTTCACATTTTTAAAGCAGCATTTGCTATCTCTGGCTTTCATGTCTGACTTGTATCCACAGCTCTGAAATTATACAAAGACAGAGCAGATGCAAAGAGCCTGCTGGGTCCTAGGCACTGAGTTCACAAGTCCTGAGATGTCCCAACCAGGCAGATAAGCTCCCTCATTTTGCAAAACATGACTCTTAAAAGCCAGATTTAGGAATTACAGTCAACTGGCAGTACTGCCAGGTTGAGGCCTAGACCAGGAGTCTTGGCCTGATGGAAAATTTGTCCCAAGAGAAGAAACCGTGTTCTGACTCCTTCTTCCAGGAAGCCTGGCCAGAGTTTGCACCAAGGCTGGATGCAGGAGCGTGTGGCACAGGGGGGAGAACCAGCAGAAGGGAACCCTTCCTTGGCCTCATGAGTTTCCGGCTGTCCGAGTTCAGAGTTCCACAGTGGAAACTGCAGGCTGCAGATGGGGCAAGAAACATGTCAAACCTGGACCTCCCTGCCTTCTGCCAGAGCATTTGGCATGGGTGCCCTGTACACAAAGCACTAAGAATGCCTTGGAAAGCCCTGGAGGTGACAATTTCGGCCTTTTTTCACAGAAGAGACTCCCCTAGCACAGGGTTCCCAGGTCCCCTGGGACAGCCTTAAGACCGTGGTTTCTAGGGACATATCCAGGTTTTGTAGGGTCTGAAGCTTATAGAACTTGGTAGGCTTTCTTTAAGAAAAAGAATACACAATTACAAAAAGAAGATTGGGTATGGAAGTAATTATTTATTCAGAATGAGCAAAGAACAAGACTTGGAAGAACAGGACCATACAAATGAGAGGCCTGGAAATTTCAGCTCCATGTGTTTCAGGAGGCACCGTGGATGTCCTCAGTAAATGGGCCACAGAGACACCCACAGGTCCCCTGTCCCTGAGGCTACAGGGACTCCTGAAGCAACCCATGTGGTCTAGAGCAGCCCACTGAGGAGGAAACCCCACTCCAAACCCGGTCTGGAGGGCCCGAGTACAGGGGTCGATACCAACTTTACAAGTGGCTCCACATGACCCGTCAGAAGATCCTGCCCACGGCTCTGCCCCCATCCTCACCACCCAACAGGCACATTGGTACCTGGGCCTCCCTGAGATGAAAGCATTTCTGCTCCTTCAAGGTAGTTGTGACCAAAAATAATTCTCTGGAAAAAATACAGCAACTGTCCAGTAAGCAGAGAGCTACAATCTATGTAAGCGGAGCGCTTAAGATGCTCACATTACAGAAAGGCCAGGTGATGTGCAGCTGGCTGGCCAGCCCCTTTCAGCGTGGCCTCCATCTCTGCAGCCGTAAACGGGTGGGATACAAGCAGGTGAGAGGAAGCCCCACATGGTGACGTGCTAGGCAGAGATGAGGAAGTTAAAATGTTTTGCTTTTTTGAAAAAATGTGACCTTCAAAGAGCATGAGGGAAGCGGACAGAGAAAGAATGCTTCGTGCTGGCCAAGGCGCTAAAGGAAGCCATTAGGAAAGGAGACAGTTAACTGAGGAGAAGCAAATGGGCAGGGCAAGACGTTAAGTGGGAGGGGTCTGCAGAGCGACACTTTTCAAACTGGGCCCAGAGTGGCCATGGGGAAGAGTGGGGAAGAGAAGGGACCCAGCTAGTGGGGCTCTATCCCCACTCCTAACAGCTCCCTTCCACCTGCTTTATATATTGGGCTTTCGTTTCAACAAAGGGTTCTTCTGCAGCCAAAAATAAGTCTGAAAACCACATCTCTGGGAGGAATTTATTGACAGATAAAATGGGTCTGGAAAAGGCTGCTACTGGAAGGAATCCAGGGGAACCATTGAGTCTGAGTCAAGAGAACTGAGGTAAAGTTTACCTGGAACCAAAAGGTTGGCCAGGGAGATGGGAAGAACAAATTCAAGGTTGCTGAAACTCTAACTTGAATTAGAAGTAGAAATAAAATTAAATTAGCAGTAAAGAAAACATACACATAAGGATGGGGCCAGCTGACTGAGGAATGAAAACAGAGGGAACTAGGGGCTGGCCCAGTGGCGGAGTGGTTAAGTTCACGCACTCCGCTGCAGGGAGCCCAGTGTTTCGTTGGTTCAAATCCTGGGCGCGGACATGGCACTGCTTGTCAAACCACGCTGAGGCAGCGTCCCACATGCCACAACTAGAAGGACCCACAACAAAGAATATACAACTATTCACTGGGGGGCTTTGGGGAGAAAAAGGAAAAAATAAAATCTTTAGAAAAAAGAAAAAAGAAAACAGAGGGAACTAGAACCCCATTTAGATGAACTGATGAGCAAGAGTCCAAGGCCCCATAACACACCTGTTTGGTTTATATGACTGCCTTACTGAGTATTCCTCCCCTGCTTGGGGGTGCTGGGGAGGGTAGGGCAGGCTTGAGGGGGAGCAGGAAACAAGTCAGAAGCTTTTAGGAAAGCAGGCAAAGGTTTGAGGGGACACTCCTTCATTCCTTGGTGTGTAACAGAACTGCTGCTGCAGGACCTGGGGCCTGCTGGTCCAGGACCTGGTGTAGTACAGGATATTGAACCTAATTCCCAGAACCTGTGAATATGTTACCTTACATAGCAAAAGGGATTTTTGCAAATGTGATTAAATTAAGGATCTTGAGATGGAGAAATTATCCTGGATTATTCAGATGGGCCCAATGTAATCACAAGAGTCCTTATGAGGGAGTCAGGAGTGTCAGAGAAGGAGATGTGACAATGGAAGCAGAGATAAGGGTGATGCAGCCACAAGGCAAGGAAATCAGACAACATCTAGAACTGGAAAAGGCAAGGAAATGTGTTCTATCCTCCAGCCTGCAGAAGGACTGCAGCCCTGCCAACACCTTAATTTTAGCCCAGTAAGACTGTGTTGGACTGCTGACCTCCAGAACTATAAGATAACAAATTTGTGTTGCTTAAAGTGTGTGCTAATTTGTTACAGCAGCAACACATGGCAATGTGTCTAATTCTGTGCACTCTGAACTCAAGTTGTCTAGATTCAAATTCCAGGGCCACCACTTGCCAGCTGGGTGACCTCAGGTAAGTTACCTTACATTCTGTGCCTCAGTTTCCTCATGTGCAAAATTTCCACCTTATGTGGTTATTGTGAGGATTAAATGTGAAATGCTTAGAACCATTTCCGATACAGAGTAAACTTTCAATAAATGTTAGCTGCTGTTAACAACATTATTATTAAATGACGGTTACAAGATTCATTTTCAGCATCCTGCTTTCACCTTCCCAACCCTGGCCTTAGAAATGAAGCTGGGTTGGGGGCTGGCCCCATGGCCGAGTGGTTAAGTTCGCGCGCTCCGCTGCAGGCGGCCCAGTGTTTCGTCGGTTCGAATCCTGGGCGGGGACATGGCACTGCTCATCAAACCACGCTGAGGCAGCGTCCCACGTGCCACAACTGGAGGGACCCACAACTAAGAATATGCAACTATGTACCGGGGGGCTTTGGGGAGAAAAAGGAAAAAAATGAAATCTTTTAAAAAAAAAAAGAAATGAAGCTGGGTTGGAAGATAAAGCGTGATCTCAGAGTCACAGATGAAAAGGCTGGGCACCAGCACCGTTCGCTCACTCATCAACCAACCGTTTGTTGAGTGTTTGTTATGTAGCAGCCACTGTTTCGTGCCAAAGACATAGGAAGGAAGGAAGGAGGACAAAGGACTTCTTCCATGCACTGGTCTTGCCTTTTTTCGAGGAAGAAAATCTTTCTCAGATACCCCCTAAAAACTCCCTCTGGGGTCTCATTGACCAGAAACGAGTCACATGGCCACACAGAAGTTTCAAAATTGCCAAAGGTTGGCTCAGACTAATGTAATATGTGTTGGCTGTATTATTGAGAATATTTAAATCTGCTGTAGAAAGCAAGAAAAACAAGAAATGGGCAAAATTCATAAGATGTGTTAAGTATAGATAGTAACTTGCAAGATGTGCTAGACATGGAATAAATGAAACATATGGATGTTGAAATAGAGAAAAAGGATACAAGAACACAGAGTGTTACTTGTAGATAGAAAGGGATGAAAAAACCAAGTTATAAGGTAAGGATCATGCTAATTCGAGATTGACAGCTGTCATCCCCAAATCAGCCCCCTTGGCAGTCCCCATTAGGATCCCATCTGGCCCTCATGTGCTCTTCCCTTTCTGCCCATAGGGTCATCCACTTGCTGTGGCTGTAATTGGGGTCCTTGTTCCGTGTTTCTTTGATAGAGTGTGTGTTGGCTCCAGGCACCTTCTGTTTCCTGAGCCCTTTGTTCAATCTCAACTCTGGTTCTCATGACCACACTGTCAGCAGGAAGGGTGATGGAGGAGAGGGAGAGAAGGTGAACCGGAACACGGGACACAGGCCGTGTCCTCCTTCCGCCCTGCATTCACCTTACCCTAAGTGGGTTCACCAACCTCAGTTCTTTCCCCTGTTTCTCACTGCAAGCTTGATATTGAATCCTTAATCTGGGTGATTCGACCATCTTAAATTGGTCTAGGAACCCTGTTCATGACCTCTGGACAGTTTGCCTACAGAGTACTTGGAAGCTTCATCACATCAAGATAATATCCCACATGACAAACAATAATTATTCATCCCCTAGGCTGGGAGCACTGCTATCTGAACAACATTGGAATCCTGTTAAAAAAAAAAAGAAGGGGAAAATAGCCGTTGGGCAGGTGTCCAAAGTCACAAGGGTTCACTTAGTCTGGTCTTCTGACTCCAGGTCAGATACACTGAGTTCATTTAAGATAAGAGTCCATTTTTCTGACAGCTTGCTGATACGGGGCCTTTAGAATTTGTTCTCATCTGTGAAGTCCCTCTTGGAGGAGAGAGGAAGAACTCCTCACTTCTCAGGATCCTGCTCGCCCAGGCTATTATGATTATAGAAGTTCTTGGACTGACTGAACACTGAGATCATTTAGTCATTCATACAACAAAGATTTACTGAGCACATACTCAGGAGCAGGAGAGTAATAAAGCATGGGTACTGCCTGCCAGAGTTCAACAGGAGAGCAAACATAAAAATTATTAATTATAATAATGTACGGCAGAACTTGGCCACCCCTTTAAGAACCTGCCCTCAGCAAAGCAAAATGTGTTGGGAGTCAAATACAAAGGCACAAGCACCAGCATTATTAAGCTCAAATCCTGAGCCGCCTTGTGCCAGCAACCTGCTCTAGTCTCCTACTGCCACCCTCCACCTTGTTCCCCCTTGGATCTGTCTCGCTCACCACCCTGCCCTGTGTGACCTGTACTTTGGTTTTCTATTGGCCTCCAGAACCATCATTCCTGCTCTCCTGGGCTTGGCAGTATCCTGCTGGTGGATACCCCATGGCTCAAGCTGGCTCTCAGCTTCCCAGTGCGTGCTCTGCCCTGGCAGATACTGCACCCCAAGCCCAGGCTTCCTAGTGGGACTCATGGTACGCCCTGCCAGGGATCCAGAGGAGGATTCGAGGACAGAGAGGGAAGGAGAAGGCTTCCCTGAGGATGACATTTGGGCTGAGGCTTGCACACTAATTTGCTCTGGACACAGCAGCTACAAACACAAAGGATGAACCCACCCAAGGCAAAAACGCTCTCTAGGAATGAAGCCAGGGCCTTGGGGAGCTACAATAACTCTCCCAGGCCTCCACTGAGAGAATGACAGCAGGTCAACTCACATTACAAAAAAACCATCTGCTTTCTCAGCATGCTCCTGCACTGCCTGGAGTTGCATGAGAAAAAAAAAGTATCACCAGTCCTGCTGCCTGACAGCACTACCTACTGATGGTTGCATGCTCAGCAGACCTCCCAGAGTCGCTTAGAAATCCTGCCCTTGTACCTAGTCACCACCCTGGCCCATTCCCCACGGCAGCTGCTCCTAATATTAATCACTCTCCCCCAGGCCATCCCCCCTCACACTCAGCCGAAGCCTTGACCTCATTTTTACAAAGAAAATCTATTCATTCAGTCAACAAACATTAACTCAATGCCTACTGTGTGCTGGAGCCATGGGGATAAATCAGGTGTGGCTCTTGCTCTCACAGTATGGTGGACAGTCAGAGAAATACAGACAGGCTAGACATGGGGGCAAACAGGCTACACACTAACTAAAGCTGCCAGGCATGGGCCAGCTTCCAAAGCCTTTACCCTCAAGCCCACTGTTCACCACTCACCCAGCCCAGCGCTTGTGTCCAGCGGCACTGCCTGGACCACCTTCCCTCTGGGCTCCAGGAAAGTAGCGCTCAGACTCTTCCCCAGGCATTCCCTTTTACAAAGTTAGTTAGTACTTCCTCTTCCCACATCTTAAGTCTCTCCCCCGCCCCCCAACTCCTTCTCTCTTATCAGGCCACACCCTCAAGTCTCGTCCATCTAAAAAAGCCTTGCCTTGACCCCTGCCCCCTCATGTCCCCTTCTTATCTCTCTCCTTCCCTTTCCTGTCCAACTCCTTGAAAGAGCAGTCTATGTTTCAACTCACTCAGGTGTCTTGTGTCTTTTGTCATCTGTCTTTTGTCTCCATAACTCCATGGAAACTATTCTTGCTGATGTCACCAGTGACCTCTTAATGGCCAAACCCAGAGGCTTCTTTTCAATTCTGATCCTACTGCGCCCACACTGCACTAAGCTCCTGTTACTTTCTCTGTTGTATTGTACATGCTCATTGAGAAAAAGAGCCAAATATATCAGAAGTACATAAAAAGGAAAGAGTGGGAAACCCCCCCCCACTCCACTCGCTGGGTTGACGCATGTCTTTCCAGATATCTGTCCAGGCATAAACAAAACTAGAATTCATGCACATTTAGAGTGTGGATTTCTTTTTTTTAAGCAAACATGAGAAACTATACACCTCATTCTACAAGTTCCATCCAGCACTTGATTTCCCTCAGTGAGCCTGACTCTAGTCGCCTACCTTATAAGGAGTATTTTTGGCCCTTCACACTTCACAAGAGCCCAGCTCCTGGGTCTATCCACTGCATCTGGACTGCAGACCCATCAGACCTGTGGCTGGAGTCTCTGGGTTTACGTTCTGTTTCTGGTCCACGGAAATGTTTATCTTGTTTGACTGTACCTCCGACTTCTGAATTTTCTCCTTCTATGCTTTATCTATCGTTGCCTTGGGGCTTCAAAGCAAGAACTTTCAATGCCAATTCTCTCAATGCCAGTTCTCTTGCTGGGTGAGTGATTCTGTTGAAGCACAAGTTAGATCCTATCACTACCACGCTCCTAAACTTGCAATGGCTCCCTCCTTCCTCAGAATAAAAGCCTCAGTCCTTATCATGGCCTGTAGGGTTGTACCTGATATGAGCATCTCATTGCTTCTCTGACTTCTTCTCTTGCACTCTCCGCTCCAACCCCCCTGGACTCCTTGCTACCCCTGGAGCACTCGTAACTCTTTCCTTTCCCTACCTGGCATGCTTCTTCCCCAGAGATCCACATGGCTAGCTTTCTCACTCTTTGATTTTTTTCTCTTTTTATTTTTTTGTGAGGAAGATTGTTGCTGAGCTAACAGCTGTGCCAATCTTCCTCTATTTTATGTGGGATGCTGCTACAGTGTGGCTCGATGAGCAGTGCTATGTCTGTGCCTGGGATCTGAACCTGTGAACCCCAGGTCACTGAAGCAGAGCGCACAAACTTAACCACTACTCCACCGGGCTGGCCTCAAAAGTCACCTTCTCAGTGAGGCCTCCTCTGGCCACCCTACATGAAATCGCAACCCTCCCTACATTTCCCATCCCCCCTCACCTGCTTTATTTTTTTCTCCTTGGCACTTGCCACCTTCTAACATACTGTGTCTTCCATTTTTCTTATTTGTTTTCTGCCTTCTCCTCTATAGTGTAAGCTCCACGAGGACAGGGATTTTTGGCTGTTTGGCTCACTAATGAATCTTCAGTGCCTGGACACTTAGAAGGTCCTCAGTAAACATTAGTTGAACGAATAAAGTTCCTGGGTTCATTTAGCAAATATCCTGCATGTACTTTGCTCCTTGTCAGTACCTTCAGCTCTTCATTCATGTTCCAAGGGGATGGCCGTGCCACAATTTAGCCATTTCCCTATGTCCTTATTTCTTGAAACTCTTTCTCCCCTTGGCTTTCCTGCCTCTCTGTCCGGTCCATCCTCTTACCCTCCGTGGGTTGTTCCTTCACCTGCCCCTTCAGGACCGAGATTCTACCTGCTCCGTCCTGCTCTTCTACATCTTCTCCTACGTGGGCTCACCCACACCCTCAGGTCATCCACCCTCTAGAGGCTCATGACTCCCATCGCTCCAGCCCAGATGTCTCTCTTGAGCTCCATTTGCAGTAGCTGCAAATCTTCATTTGCAGCTATTTCCCACGTGGCCCACAAACCCCTCTTAACTTGAAAAATTCTTGTCCAAACTCAACTTGCTCCTTCCCCTTCTTTAAACTTCCTGTCTCAGCAAACGGCACCACTATTTTCCTCCCCTCACAGGATAGAAACTGTGAAATCATCTTTGAAGACTCACTTTCCCTCATCTCTATATGAAAGGTCACCAAATCCTGATTGAGGCCTCATAAACTTGTCCTCAACCAGGCTCTCCAGCCTCCTGCCTCCACCCTAGTTCAGGGCTTTTCATCTCCTGTGGAATCCAGCAATAACTTTCTCATTTGTCTCCCTCACATGGCTCTCTCCAGCTCATCACCCACATTGCCACCAGGTAGCTTCCTAGAAGCCACGTTGGCCACGCGTTGACTCCTGGCTGCCCACAGAGAACTTCTGTGAAGCAGGAGTATAACTCTGAACAAGGCAGGTGAGATCCTACCTTCAAGGGGCTCAGGGTCTGAAGACAAGCACTGAACAAGTAATGGCAGTAGACGGAGACGTGTGGTGATGGGGAAAGTATAGAATGTGAGGGGAGCACCAATAAGGGGGGACCTGACCTAGAGGAAGATCAGAGGAGACGACCTCAAGGAAGGGACACAGACTGGAAGACAAGTGGGAGTTAACCAGGCACAAAGTCTGTGTGGGCGGAGGTGGGGAGGGAGAAATATTCCCAGTCAAAGCACCAGAATTTAGAGGAAGTGAGACCCATTCTAGGAACTGAGAAGAGCTAAATGTCACTGAAAGAGTACTGAGGGACAAGGCTGAGAGTCCCAGATCATGTTTAGCTCCTCTCTTTCCAAGATCCCATCACAACAATTGTAAGGAAATTTTTAAAGTATATTCATTTCTTCTATAGTACAGAAAAGAAAAGGAGGAGATATCTGCAGATCAAGGATTTCAACAAATTTCTAGAAGGCAGAAAGTGGAAGGATGAAGGGATGAAGCCAAGTGGATGAAGCCCAGAGCTCTCACAGAGGGGTGGCATCCACTGTTGACATGCCCCTCCTAGGCTCTGGACTCGGAGAGCACAGATGTCATGGCCAACAGGTATCTGAAGAGGAGATAAAAGCCAGAGGCTAATTGGCCACTGGTATATTGACTATTTCTCCCCATCCACCTTCTCAAGCAAGTATGGATCAGGGTTAATTTAAAAAGACTCACATCAAGACATGTCATTGAAATATGAAATTTCAGAATTGTAAAGATAAAGAAAAGATCCTAAAATCTCCCTTAAAAAAAAAAAGTTGGCCACATACAAGAAAAATGTTAGAATGGCATTAGACTTTGCATTAGCAACACTGGTAGAAGAAAACAGAGCAACATCTTCAAAGTTTTCCAGGAAAGCTATTTTCAACCCAGAATTCCACACCAAGTCAAGTGGTCAATTCACCATAAAGGAGAATGAAGAAATGTTTTGACATTTAAAAAGGTGCAAAGTTTACCTCATGTTGGGTGTGGGAGAAAGGAGATATAAGATCCACGAGATAAGTAAAAATCTTTAGTCTTCAATTTGATTTAGAAGTTTTAGTATGAATTCATGATGCATTTTCTCTTTTTAAAAATGCATTTCTAGCTCTGTCTACTTAAAAAGTCTAGAAAAAAGACCAACCCAGTAACAATGATAAATTGTTTATTCCTTACACAAAAATTAACTCAAAATGAGTTAAAGACTTGAATGTAAGACCCAAAATCATAAAACTCCTAGAGGAAAACAAAGGTAGTGTGCTCTTTGACATGAGTCTTAGCAGTATCTTTTTGAATATGTCTTGGCAGGCAAGGAAAACAAAAGAAAAAATAAACAAATGGGACTACATCAAACTAAAAAGCTTCTGCATTGCAAAGGAATCCATCAACAAAATGGGGCCGGTCCGTGGCCCAGCACTTAAGTTTGCGGGCTCGGCTGCCACGGCCCAGGGTTTCGCTGGTTCAGATCCTGGGCATGGACATGGCACACCACTCGTCAGGCCACGTTGAGGCAGTGTCCCACATGCCACAACTAGAAGGACCTGCAACTAAGATATACAACTATGTACCGGGGGATTTGGGGAGATAAAGCAGAAACAAAACAAAACAAAAAGACGACCTACTGATTGGGAGAAGATATTTACATATCATACATCTGATAAGGGGTTAATATCCAAAATATATAAAGAACTCAACAGCAGCAAAAAAAAACCCAATTGAAAAATAGGCAGAGGGGCTGGCCTGGTGGCCGAGTAGTTAAGTTTGCACACTTCGCTTCAGCGGCCCAGGGTTTCACTGGTTCAGATCCTGGGCGCGGACCTGGCACCGCTCATCAGGCCACGTTGAGGGAGCGTCCCACATGCCACAACTAGAAGGACTCACAACTGAAATATACAACTATGTACTGGGGGATTTGGGGAGAAAAAGCAAAAAAAAAAAGAAGAAGATTGACCAAGTTGTTAGCTCAGGGCCAGTCTTCCTCATACACACAGACAAAAATAATAAAATAAAATAAATTAAAAAAAATTTTTTTTAATGGGCAGAGGATCTAAACACACGCTCTTCCAAAGAAGATATACAGATGGGCAACAGGCATGTGAAAAGATATTCAACATCACTAATTATTAGGGAAATGCAAATCAAAAACACAAAATATCATCTCACTCTCATCAGAATGGCTATCATTAAAAACACAAGAAATAACAAGTAGGGGTGGGCCCCATGGCTGAGTGGTTAAGTTCGCACGCTCAGCTTCAGCAGCTCAGGGTTTTGCCTGTTCAGATCCTGGGCGCAGACCTAGCATTGTTCATCAAGCCATGCTGAGGCAGCATTGCACACAGCAGAGCCAGAAGGACCTACAACTAAAATATAGAACTATGTACTGGGGGGGCTTCAGTGAGGAGAAGAAGAAGAAAAAAAAAGGAAGAGAGGATGTGAAGAAAAGGGAACCCTCATACACTGCTGGTGGGAATGTAAATTGGTACAGCCAGTATGGAAAACAGTATGGAGATTTCTCAAAAATTTCAAAATAGAACTACCATATGATCCTGCTATTCCACTTCTGGGTATTTATCCAAAGAACATGAAAACACTAATTTGAAAAGATATTTGCAACCCTATGTTCATTGCAGCATTAATCACAATAGCCAAAACTTGGGAACAACCTAAGTGCTCATCGATGGATGAACGGATAAAGAAGATGTGGTATATATATACAATGGAATACTGCTCAGCCATAAAAAAGATGAAATCTTGCCATTTGTGACAACACAGATAGACCTTGAAGGTTTTATACTAGGCGAAGTAAGTCAGAGGGAGAAAGACAAATACCATATGATTTCACTCATATGTGGAAGATAAACTAACTCATAGATACAAAGAACAGATTGGTGGTTACCAGAGGAAAAGTAGGGTGGGGGGAGGGCAAAAGGGGTAAAGGAGCATATTTGTACAGTGACAGATGGCAACCAGACTTTTGGTGGAGAATACAATGTAATTTATACACAAGGTGAACTATAATGATGTATACCTGAAATTCATACAATGTTATAAATCAATGTTACCTCAATAAATAAATAATAGTTTATTCCATGTCTAGGATAGGAAATACACAAGAGGAAAGCGAAACATCTTATCATTTCAGATATCAAGGAAGAGTGAAGGCAAGAGGCTCAGGAGCCAACTGCACAAAGTTTCCACTGGCAAAAGAAGGGATGAGGTGAGTGTCACTAAGGATGATAACCGTAATGAACTGAAACACATCAAATATGCTTAAATTCATGAGTAAAATTTTAAAAGCTCACAGGTTGCCTTTGGAAGATGCTAGGAACTCATTATTTTGAAAAATGGTAAAAAAAAAAAAAAAAAAAAGGGGGGGGTGACTTTGCCTGACCTTTCCCAAGGAAATTCAAGGTAACTAAATAGTAAAAGGGAAATTTCTCCCTAACATAGAAGTCTTCCAGCTAATAAGTGAAGGAGTGATAGAATATCACCATGTTTTAATCCCCAATGACATAATGCATCTAGGCAAGGATCACCAATGGCTGCTCACATCATCAGAGAGACAAGTAGACACGATGTGTCTCCTTTTGGAAGCACGCAAAACCACCTATGAAGGTGCCCCCAAAATAATCACACTGAAATCTGATCAAGATTCTCAATTTAATTACTAATTCACAGGAAGTACAGGAGATAAAGGACTATGGCGAATGTCACAGCAGGAATGCAATCAGCAAAATCCAGATTGTGGGAAACTTTACAAGAAAAACAAAAACAAAAAAGCCGTTCTTTTTCGGCAAATAAATTGTAAGAGAAAAAAGAGATGGAGGAACCACAGACTAGAAAAGGTTCAAGAGACAGATTGAATAACTGCAATTGGACTGGATTCAAACAAGCAAACATTACTATACATCAGGGAAATGTGAATACTGACTGGTTATTTGATGATACTGAGAAATTATATTTAATTTTTAGGTGTGTTAATGGTATAGTGATTACGTTTCTTAAAAAGAGCCCTTACCTTTTTGAGATACATACTTAAATATTTACTGGTTATATGATATCTGGAATTTGCTTCAAAATAGTCTGGAAGTGGTGAGAAATGGCTAGGAGTGTAGGTGCAATAAGGCTGGCCATGAGTTGATAATTATTGGGGCTGGTTAATGGGTATACGAGGGTTCATTATATCATTTCCTTTCCTTTTATATGTGAAGTTTTCCATAACAAAAAAGTAACAAATAAAAAATTACTCCCTAAGCATCTTTTCTTAAGAAGTTACTTGATAGCATGCTTCAGCAGTTGCTGAGAGAAAGAAAAAGATACGACATTCACGAACTGTGCATCCAACCCAGGAGAGCAATTACGGGAAGTCCCAGGATGAGAGCTGGGAGCTGGGCAGCAAGCCTGGACAGCCACCAGGCCAGGCCGACCTGAGGGCTCTTGGAGAAAGGTCAGGGTTTGGGCGCAGGGATTCAGTAGAATAGATAGTATGACTGATGGCTTGGGAAATTCATAGAATGCAAAAAGAAAGAAAAGAAAGGCAATTATACTTACACTCCCAGAAAAACAAAAAGGTAGACAAGAAAGGCAGCAGTCAAGTACGAAGCAAACGGAAACACAGCACAGAGAGGAGGTGCAGTGAGCAGTTTTTAGTGGTTATTATAAAGTCAGAATTTTTTTGCCTTTCAAATCAACTTGGAAAGAATTTATGGAAGAGTTCACTATGGTTAAATGGAATATAAACGTCATCAAATTGTATACTGTATAAGGAAAGGAATGTCGGGGCATGGAAAGGGGATGGTAGGCTGGGAGCTCTAATGTTCCCACCTTACAAAGTCGTAAGCTAGTGGTAAATCTGTTCAAGATTCAGGAAACAAGAAATTAAGGTTTAAGTATATTTTTGAAGTTTCAGAACAGACCTGAGGAGAAACTAGGAATAGTCTGGTGATGGAGAAGTGAGACAAAAGGTAATAGAAGTCAACTAAACCCTTATTTACTGTACTAGGATATTCGAGATTTTAAATCAAGAAACTTCAGTAGAAGCACAATATTTGCGGATGTGGGAGTGACCACCAGAAGTACCAAAACTCAGAACTGGCCAAAAGAGGTTCTGTAGGGAGAAAGCCTGAGGGTGGGGAACGGTGTATCAGAGCACTATGCTTTCCATTATAAGCTCATGTGCATGTGCTGCTTTGATCAGAAGCTGTATCATGGAGGGTCTCGTGAGCCTCTTAAAATACAGTTTTACACAGACAGCCAAGTGATGAGATCGGTGTTGTAAATGTACCATTCTGGCCTACATGTAGAGAATGGAGTGGACACAAGGCACAAGGGAGCAAGGAGACTGGGTGCGAGGAGGTGGGGGCGGGCTGGGGTGGAGGACCATCGCAGATGGCCAGGCTGGAGATGACGATGGCCTGACACAGGCGTGGAGAGAGCTGGATGGATTCAAGAGGTACTAAAGAGGGTGAGGAAGAATCATGCCCCATGCCCAGGTCCCTGCCAGCTGAGTGGGTGATGGTCCCTTTTGTGAGCTGGAGAACCCTGTGGGAGGGACAGGAGGATTCAGGAAGAAGATAACCAGCTCAGTTTGGACACATTCAGTTTGAGTCATTGAGGATGTGTGAGGCCCTTAATAGTCTGGCACTAACCACCCCCTCCAACCTGTTTCTGCACTCACTCACCTCCCCGCCATCCTCACCCCTGAGCTTTTTGTTGTTCCACGAACGTATTATTGCCTTTGCTTCTGCTGATGCCTCTGCTGAAAAGCTTTCCTTTCCCTTCTCAGCCTGCAGAATGCCTGGTCATTACTTGGCTCAAATACCTTGTCTTCTCAGAAAGCTCTCAGATTCTTCCAAGGAGAAGTGCTCCCTCCTCTGGGTGCCCCAGCAAGCTAACGGATCTCTGTCTAGCCCTGAGCACATCCTCCCACAGACCTCTGTTTATATGTCTAGCCTCCCCATCAGGCAACTATTTTATAGAGGATAGGAACTGTCACTTATTATCCTTCATACTAGAAGGACGAAGATATTTCATCTTGTTTGTCAACTCTCTCAGCTTGGTGATGACTACCTGGAATGCCATGTTACAGGTGATTCTGGAGGGATGCAGGCAGTGCAAGGTGGTGTGGTGGTGGGATTCTTGGAACATGAAAGTCTGTCATGGGTGAAGGAGGAGACAGGGACTAGGAGTTCAGCAAATGAACTAACAAGAAACACCCCTCCCAAGCAGAGTGAAAATATTCTGCCGGCCTGTCATCTCATCACATAAAATACCTCCTAGAATGAGGAACCTGTCTTGGCGTCTGGATATCTTTACACCATCGGGGAATTTTTGCTCCCCAAATTTGATCTACACATCAGGACCCTTCAACATGCAGACACACCATGGGTTTGAGCTGAGACATGCCTCAGCCATATCTCTTCACAGCCCTGGGTCATCTGAGGCCTAAGGACCAAGGAAAGCCCTTTCAGGATGGAATCTTCCAGTTCAGCAAGAATTGGGTAAATTTCCCATTTCCTCCTAAACTGCTATATTAGTTTTCTGTGCCTGCCGTAACAAATTACCACAAACTGGGTAGCTTAAAACAACAGAAATTTGTTCTCCCGCAGTTCTGGAGACCAGAAGTCCAAAATCAAGGTGTCAGCAGGCTGCTGTCTTCTGAAGGCTCTAGGAGAGAAGCCTTCCTTGCCTCTTGCAGCTTCTGCGGCTCCAGGCGCTCTTTGGCTTCCTTGGCTGCGTTGCTCCAGTCTCTGCCTCTGTCTTTACACGGCCTTCTCCTCTTCTGTGTCTTATCTTCTTCTTCCTTTTTTAAGGACACTTGTCATTGGATTTAGCATCCACATGGATAATCCAAGATGTTCTCATCTTGAGATCCTTAATTTTATTAGATCAGCAAAGATCCTTTTTCCAAATAAGGTCACATTCACAGGTTCTGGGACATAGACATATCTTTTGGGGAGCCACCATTCAACCTACTACACCTTCTGAAGAGAAAATGAGAATAGGACACAGGATTTGTTAACTTTGAGACATAAACAATTTCTCTTAATGGAGACATAAAAAATGTTCTTTAAAAATTTAGACTGAATAGTGAAAAACTACCACAAAGGAGCAGCAGCAGAAAAGCCCAATCCTAACCAACCACATAAACATGATTGTTTTTGTCTTCACTGTCACAGCCAAACAGAAGGCTCTGTGCGGACTGTGGTCGTATTGTCTCTCTCCTGGAAAGTTTCTAAGGCCCAGTATGTTGAGCTCTGAGGACATTAGAACATTGTGACATTTTGCCAGAATTTTCCAGTTAAAAAAGAAAGGATTATTTTGCCCAGGAAATTCTATCATCATTGCTAAAGAAGAGAATGACTGGAGAAGGAAGAAGAGAGGAAGGAACACGGTGCCATGCAGGAAGAGCCGAGCTTCAGCTCTAGTCTCTTTCCACTAAAAGAGAAACCCTCAGTAGTGTGTGTTTTAGAGACTGGATGGGCAAGCAGAGCCTTTCCTCTTGCTGAGCGCCCCAAGCACCTCTGTATTTTTGTTCCTTGCTCTTGCTCCAGTCATTCTATCTGGAACTGAAGTCTGGTAGGGTTAGTGTAGATGTTTGTGTTGCTAACTATGCTATTGCTTCCCTCTATTCAATCAACATCTGAGAAGGTAACCACAAGTTTACATTCAGAAAAGTCCAGAAAAAAGCAGCCCTCTCCATGGCCCCACTCATAGCTTCTGAAATTATGGGACCCTTGAATGACGTTAACATATTGTAACATATCCAAGTAGTTTACTGACTCTCACCCCAAAGTGAGAGTCGAGTATGTAGACACTAAACTGACCCCATTTTGAAGAGCAATAATTAACATGATAAGTCAAAATCATATGACAAATTGTTCGTTTTATCATTATCAATAGTCATGGTACATATTGAATAACTATTGAATAGTTATTGATGATAGTGCCCTCTGACCCCATTCTGAAAAGGAAAAATCAAAGCAATGAAAGTCACTATTATGTGACAATTGTTGCCATTTCATCATTATCGATACTTACTGAACATTTAAAGTTATATCCCAACTGATGAATACACAGCATCTTGCTTCTGGGAGCCTGAGCCATCTTGGCAATAGGGAGCTGAGAGGAGACCTCTATCATCTTTGTTTTCACTTAGCATTGCTAGTGTTTCACTGGTGCTTACTCAGATGAATCAAACCAGTGCTGTTAATGACTTCTCCCCAGGCCACAGTCTCAGAGGCAGAGTTCATCTTCCTGTTTCTTGCTCATTGTTCAATGTCAGAAATTATTACTCTGAGGGCTATTAATGAAACTGTTCAATATTTACTTAGCTGATAGTCTCAAAGTGGCAAACAAGAAGATCTCCTGAGGACTTGGAATTAGCCCTTTGGCTGCCTGCCCACCTCGCCTCCCTCCTCATTCCGCTCCCACAACTACACAGACCTCAGCTTGACTCCTCCCCCAACACAGTCCCTCTAGAAGGGAGGGTCTCAGTCAACATACAACTTTCATTCTTTTAGTATAACTAACTTTAAGTTATTTTATCTTGAGTTCTCTGCTAATGAGCTCTTAGAACCATTGACTAGAAAGCTGGATAAGTTGATGTGTAAAGATTCTTTCTCCCTTTACCCACCTTGCTAAATGGAAGGCAAGTTAAACATGGTATACCAGTATAACAAGAGTTTAAGGAAGAGTTGGGCTATTTCTACCTATCCATCTTTAAAGCCAGATGCTCTTGCTGGATTTGACATTACCAAATAGTTGGTGCTGTCATCTCCAAGCCCATCTGAATAACGGAACGGAAGTCTGGCCTCTGAGTTGCTGATTCGTCCACCTTGACCCAAGCAGGGACTTCACTTTACAATTAAGGAAATGGTTAAAATAGCACTTTGCAGGCCTCTCAAACCAAACTCTCCTAATTTAGACCCTGACTCAGGTGAAAGGAAAATGGAGCCCCAAAATATCCCTCAGAGGGGCAGGGGGAGAATCTTTTAAGTCAAAACTCATCTGTGAGCATAAAATAGGCCACGAAGGGATGACTGAAGGTAGCAAAGGGCAACCCCTGCTTGTGATTCCCCTAGCCAGGACACAGCTTTCGATGTCTCCGTGAAGTGGCGTACTGGTTCCCTACCAAGCAACCAAGCATGTCTGAGGAATTGCCTCTCTGGGCAGCCCATCCCCCTCATGTCCCTGGAACTCCAGCCTAATGGGGCCCCAGACACTCCTCTTCTTTACTGACGACAATGCCTTGGTGAGACACCAAGGGACAGAGAAGGCAGACTGCAGTGGACCGAGCCTAATGGAAGGGGCCAATTAATGCCACCATGAGAGGGACAAGACAGTCACAAACATAAAGCACCCACTACGGCTCTCTGTCAGGCTCAGGCATGGGGTCCAGAGAGTAATGTGAGTTGGAATAGGCAATGCAATATAACATGACATAGCATGACACGACACAACGTAATACAGATTATGGAGGGTTTTTAATTTTATATTTACTTAATAATGTGGCTTTAAAAAATACAAAAGGCCTTCTACCCTGACCTACTCCAAATTTAAGTTACTGAGATAGGAACAAATGGCCTTCCTATTGCTTTCTCTCATGTTCAAGACACGTTGTAGAATTTTACCCTTGCTATATATATACATTTTATATTTGATTTTCCTAATGCTTATGGGCAAACTTCTGGGTCACTGAAAGAATTGATTCAATGGCCTCACTTGGCAGCAGGGCACTAAAATTTAAAAGCAGCCTGGGGAACTGGATATCATTGGCATTTTCCATCTGATGTTTGCTCAAACTATAAACTAATCACTTAAAATATTAACGCAGAGTCTGTTCAGATGTACAAGTATAAAGGTTTAAGCTATATTTTTATTAGAGTTTTTCTATGTATTTATTAAACAATCAGAACATCAATTTTAAGTAATTGGTGATCTAATTTTGCATGGTAAATGAGCACTAGCTTCGGAATCAGACAGCCTACGGTTCAAGTTTGGACTCAGCCAATTATTAACTGTGACCTTGGGCACATTTCTTTCTATAGCTCAGAGCCTGAAGCCTGTTAAGCACTGTCAATAAACTTTGCTCATACCAGCAACTCCTTTTCAATCAGTATTTAATCCCTGTCTATTCTTAGTGATCATAATCAGAAAGAGTCCAAACCACATAAATCAATAATGATCTTTAAAGGAGGAATCTTCTCCTTGAAGAGATGGAGCAGTAACAAAATTCCAAGGTGATTGATGCTCCACCACCTATGAGATCATGGAAATGATTTTTCCAAGGGACTCAGCAATTTGTCATTGAAAAGCTGAGAAAATAAAATGTAAAAAGTAGCTATTGAAATGAAAATCCCAGTGAAGGGAATGTGACTTTAAAAATGAAAACAGGCAAGATAATGCAAGTTCTGCTTCTGAAACATCTTTGGCATCCATCCCTGTCTTTCTGCTCCCACTGCCCTCACTCTATGACCCTCACCATCTCTCACAGGGGCCCTGCCTCACTTCATCCAGAGCCCCCTCCTCCGTCCATTCACCACACCAGCATTGGTTACAGCAGGCAGTAAAGCAGCATGGGTTATGAAACAACATATGGTCTAATTCTATCTGTACAGAATGGTATATATGGCTGTGTATATATCTATAGAGGTATATAGAAAACTTCCTCACAGAATAAACCAAAAAATATTGAGTGGTTCTTTTTATATTTCTTTCATGTGATTTGTTCTTTTTATATTTTGAAAACTATTGAGAATTGGGAAAACATCATTATTAATTTTATAATCAGAAAATAATTAAAGCTACTTTTTAAAAAGAAAAAAGAAAGCTTTCAACAGCATTCTACTGCAAACAGGATAAAGTCCTAACTAGCATTTAAGGTCCTCCATCTGTGACCCCTATCTCTGACACACACCCTAAACTGAAAACACACTAGACACTGTTTACCCTGAATTAGGTCTTCAGAGTCCAACTTCCAAGCACTCGCCTATCCTGTTCTCACAGCCTGCCTCTTGAAGACTTCCTCAGGTGCCCCTCTCAGAATCTACCCGCCGATAAGTGCATGGAGCATTCATTTCATTTGGATATGTAGCATAATTAATTGTGTTTTTCTCTTCTCCACTAAGTGGCAAGCTCTTCAAAGGTGGGTTGTGTCTCCTTCCCAGAATACCTCGCTCACTGCCTTGCACCCAAAGATGGGCAATAGATGTTAATGAAATACATTACAGAAGTGAAGAGGATGACACACCTGGGGCAGCTGCAGAAGAATTTACAGGGATGGGATTTGAGCCGGGTTTAAAGAAGGAGTAATATTTAGACAGAAATGATAGCTGATTACAGTTATCATTGTACATTAGAAACACAAAGACTTCTTCCAAGGGCACTCCATCTACACTGTAGATTGCTTAATACTGTAGGGTAAATTGATCCTAAAAGTTCTCCTTTAAATAGGAGATATACCTTCTTACTTTGCACTTAACATTCTTAAGCTAAAAGGATACAATATTTACAATTAAAAACTAGTGGTCTAGAAATGAAAGTATCATCTGAAAACAAAATTAAAAGGCAAATAAACTGGGAAAATATTGGGGCTGGCCCCGTGGCCGAGTGGTTAAGTTCGCGCGCTCCGCTGCAGGCGGCCCAGTGTTTCGTCGGTTCGAATCCTGGGCGCGGACATGGCACTGCTCGTCAGACCACGCTGAGGCAGCGTCCCACATGCCACAACTAGAGGAACCCACAACGAAGAATACACAACTATGTACCGGGGGGCTTTGGGGAGAAAAAGGAAAAAAAATAAAATCTTTAAAAATAAATAAATAAATAAAAATAAACTGGGAAAATATTTATAACATATATAATAAAGAGTTATTAGCTACATATCAACAAGAAAATATTAATAAATGAGTAAAAGGGAAAAAGGCAATTCACGAAAGAACAAATCCAGATAGATAATAAATGAGGGAAAGTGTTTAACTTCATTAGTAATAAAATAAATGGAAATTAGAGTGAGATACAATTTTTTTTTTGCCTCTCCAATTAACAAAAGATATTACTCAATGCCCATTAGGGAAAGACAAGGTATTTCCATGGGGCTATAACTTCTCTGGAAAACAACTTACAATAAGTTTCAAGTCTTAAAAATAATTAATTCCCTTTGACCTAGAAGTTCTGCTTGTAGGATTCTGTCCTAAGGAATTAATCAGAAGTGTGGACAAAGTTTTATACATAAGCAGCACCATTCCAAGGAATTAAAAAGTAGAAACAATATAGACTACCAACTATAAGAAAAAAAGTGTAAAACTATGTTTATTTGATGCTATCATGATAAATCATATATTTTTTTAAAAAATAGTTATTGTCATGGGGGAAAATGTTCACAATATAAAGTAAGAGAAAAAAGAAGATTAAATCATATGCATTCTGGAAACAAGACTGAAGACAGAAATTACATCTGCGGAATGGGGCTGGAGAAAGGGGGACCCTTCACATTTTATGTTCTCTTTTCCTCTTCAATAAGTAATAATAATAGTAGTGGCTATACTACTAATAATAATTTGAATGTTTTCTGTGGGCCAACCATTGTTCTAAATGTCTTGTGTTTATTTTCTCACTTAATCCTCACAACAACCTGATGAGATAAGTCCTATTATTATCATCCCTCCCTTACAGATAGGAAAACTGAAGCACAGAGAGGTCAAGCAGGTAGCCTAGGGTAGAGTCAGGCTTCAAGAGCTAGGAATTTTGACTTGAGTCTTGCTCTCTTTAACTACTACAATATGGTGCCTCTGGTTATACATTAGTAAGTATTGTAACAGTAAATGAAGAAATTGATCTCACCTTTGCCCTGGCAGTTCCCTTCCCAGAAAAAGCTTCTTCCTCCACCTGGCTACCTAACTTCCTGATCTCTTCAAGTCCTTGCTTAATTGCAACCTTCACCAGTCCTACCCTGAACACAGGGTTCAAAATTGCAACCTGCCCTCCTCTGTTTTATCCTGCTCTATTTTTTCCATCGTACTTATCTAGCATATTATACAGTTTTCAGATTCACCATTTTACTCCTGTTCCCTCTGCCCCCACCCATGTGAGCTCCACTAGATTACGGGTTTTTATTTGTCTTGCTAACTGACGTACCACAGCCTGAAAAGGTCCTGGCACAAACTAGATGGTGAACAAATATTTGTGGATTAAAAGAAGTTTTTAAAACAGCATGATTCCAATTTTGCTTTCTTATTTTAAAGCATAAACATATATACATATGTGTATGGGGAGGGGAGAAGAAAATATTTCCCAATATTAAGTGATTTCAAGTGACATTTTTCTTCCTTTGTTTTTCCTGTGGTTTTAGTCCCAAAATTCGATGTGAAAATGTATTAATTTATCATGAGATATTTTTTAAAACGTCTCTTCTAAACCTGGGGTAACACACATTGCCACGCACAGCGAATTGTCTTTGCTGCAAATTGCATGAAGCTGTTTTCCTGCATGAAACGCAATAGACGATTGGAGAGCTATTGATGGTCTTGAAACAAATTGCTTTATTATTTATTTATTATTTTAAAATAACTGCCCAGTATTTTGTGGTGGTTAAATATTTCTTAAAGGAATAAAAATCCTTGCCTCGCCGGTCGACCGCGGCATCCCCGGGGAACACGCCCACCTAGCAACCCGGAGCCGCGCTGAAGCACGGCACTGCGCCTTTAATTCCCGGATTAGAGGGGGGTGGAGAGTTTCCACTCCCTCGCTCCCTCCGCGGCGGTGGTGGCTGCAGTCACCTGTAAGGCGAGCACCGCGCGCGGAGGATGGAGCCCGGCGCCCATTGGACAGAACATACGAGCAGAAACCTACCCCGAAGACTGGGGGCCCGGCGGGGCGGCGGCGGTGGGTGTACGCCGCGGCCCCCGGCGCCTTCCTCCTGGAGACACCTCGGCCCCGTAGCGTGGGCGTGACCGAGGTCCAGCTCCGGGGACACGCCTATCTGGCCTCGGTGAAAACGATCAGGTGAGCAGGACCGAGGCGGACGTGACTCCCAGAACCCCCCTCCGGCGCGTCCCAGGGGCTGCTGCGACGTCCACCGGCCCCAGCAGCCGCGAACCGGCGGGAGGGGGCGGCTCCCGCTCCCCTGCGGAGGGCACTGACCATGGCGCTGGCCGCGGCCGCTGCCGCTGCGGCCGCCGGGGTGAGCCAGGCGGCGGTGCTGGGCTTTCTGCAGGAGCAGGGCGGGAAGGTGCGCAACTCGGAGCTGGTGAGCCGCTTCAAGCCGCTGCTGGATGCGGGCGACCCGCGCGGCCGCGCTGCCCGCAGGGACCGCTTCAAGCAGTTCGTGAACGACGTGGCCGTGGTGAAGGAGTTCGACGGCGTCAAGTTCGTGGTGCTGAGGAAGAAGCCGCGGGCCCGGGAGGGAGCAGAGCCCCTGCCGCCCTGCGTGCCGCCCAGCACCCCCGGGGCACCAGCCCCTCCGTCGAAGATCACTTGCGTCTCAGAGGGGGAAACCGCTGCCTCGGGGGCTCCATCCTTGGCCTCGGCGCATCAGTCGGTGGAACCACCTGAGGACCCGGCCCCGCCATCAGAGCCCCAGGACACCCCCGGGCCTCCGGCCTCTGAGCCCACTCAGCCAACCGGGGAGCTGCTGTTAGGCCTGGTCCAGCAGTCGGGGGGGCCCTCCGACCGCGAGATTCCAGCCTTTGAGCTAACCCAGCCCTCCGATGGAGTCTCTGCAGACGTGGCCCCACCGTCTAGGGCACCATCGGAGGAGGCCTTACCCCACGCCGAGCCGCCAGATCCGGAACCTGAGCCTGGGGCGACGAAAGAGCCCCCGCCACCCCCTCCGCGCGCCGCGCCGCCGCCGAAGCCCTGCATGCTGCCGGTGCGCTGCGTCCCGGGCCCCGCCGCGCTCCGGATCCGGGCGGAGGAGCAGGGCCTGCGCAGGCAGTTGTCGGAGGAGCCGAGCCCGCGAAGCTCCCCGCTGCTGCTACGGCGGCTTTCCGTAGAGGAGTCCGGCCTGGGCCTCAGGCTGGGCCCTGGCCGCTCCCCGCACCTGAGGCGCCTGTCGCGCGCCGGCCCGCGCCTGCTGAGCCCCGACACCGAGGAGGTGCCCGCCGCGCCGCCGCCGTCCGCCGTGCCCCTGGAGCCCGCCGAGCACGAGTGGCTAGTGCGGGCGGCAGGTGGCCGCTGGACCCCTCAGCTGCACGGGCTGCTGCTGCGGGACAGCGGCCTGGCGGCCAAACGGGACTTCATGTCTGGCTTCACGGCCCTACATTGGGCCGCCAAGAGCGGCGACCGCGAGATGGCGCTGCAGCTGGTGGAGGTCGCGCGGCGTGGGGGCGCGCCAGTCGACGTGAACGCGCGCTCGCATGGCGGCTACACGCCCCTGCACCTGGCGGCGCTGCACGGCCACGAGGATGCCGCCGTGCTGCTGGTGGTGCGCCTCGGGGCGCAGGTGCACGTGCGTGACCACAGCGGGCGGCGCGCCTACCAGTACCTGCGGCCCGGCGCCTCGTATGCGCTGCGCCGGCTACTCGGCGACCCCGGCCTGCGAGGCTCTACCGACCCCGATGGCACTGGCGGTGGCAGTCTTGCGGCCCGACGCCCGGTGCAGGTGGCCGCCACCATCCTGAGTTCCACCACCAGCGCGTTTCTGGGCGTCCTGGCTGACGACCTGATGCTCCAGGACCTGGCTCGCGGCTTGAGGAAGTCGAGCTCTGTCAGCAAGTTCTTGGGTGCCTCGCCCTTGGCTCCTCGTAAAAAGACAAAGACCCGTGGTGGCCTGCCGGCCTTTTCGGAAATCTCTCGTCGACCCACTCCGGGGCCCTTCGCTGGTCTGGCGCCCAGCCTGCCCCCAACAACCTGATGGTCCCTGAGGCTACGGCCTTGTTGATCTTATCAGGCCTGCCCCTCAGTCTAAGCCTGCCCAAGATGGCGGCCCGACACCTGCGGCTGCATCCTGTTTCCAGCTTTGTCCACTGCCGCCTCTTTTACCCAGGTGGGCCTACACCTCTAGCTTCTGTCTGAAGCTTGACATATTTCCAGAGATGGCGTTCGGGATGCCAGTGAGAGCCTCATACGAAGAACGCCAAAAGTCAGGCTTGAACTTTGGAGGAGACTTGAAATTTAGGATCCCACATTAAGGGGCAGCAGCTGGTCTGGCCCCTTGAATGAGTTAATCCAATGCTTCTGCATCTATACGCTCCCAAGCCAGAATTAGAGCAAGGGTCTCTTTAAATGCGTGATGTCGGGTTGTTTGTCAGCTTTAAGATATGTAGTGATTTTGTAATTTGATGCTTTTATCACGTTTTTAAATTGAAATGAGGTAAAAACTTTCATAGCCTTTTGAAATTATATTTTTCCATTTTTAGGCAAAATGCTCAGACATTTTCAATCTTTTGCTAAATATTTTGAAATTCTATTAAAAAAATAAATGATCAAGATCTAAAGGAAATTAGTCCCAAGTAACTAAACCCTTAAACATTTATCTACCTCATTTTAGGCAGTCAAGATTCTAGAGTCTTGAACATAGAATAACCATTGTGACCATTGTGAATGTAATTAATTCAGTTGTACTGTGAATGCTAAATATTAGGAAACAAGTGCAACTTGGGAGTAAAGGTGATTTAATGGGAGAAAAGAGACATTTTGGCAAATACTTTTAATTTTGGGTTGTCTTTATGGTGAAATATAAATATGTGTCTTCGGCACTGTTGAGTGGTTATTTTGATTTGGCATGAATATTTAATTTTTTTAAAGTGTGATTTATTTGTGAATTGCACCACTGTGCCCTGTTTCGGAACCTGTGGTTTTCCATCTGAGCCTTTCAGTGCAGTAAGTGAATATTTAAAGAAAAATGTAACAGCATTACACCAGAAAAATAACTGGTAAATAGTAATGGGTGTAATTAAGAAGCAACTACATTAGGGGGCCACCCTGTAGCGGAGTGGTTAAGTTCTCCTGCTGGGCTTCTGCGGCCCAGGGTTTTGCTGGTTTGAGCCTGGGCGCGGACATGGCACCACTCATCAAGCCATGCTGAGGTGGCATCCCACATAGCAGAACTAAAAGGACCTACAACTAGAATATACAACAATATGCTGGGGGGCTTTGGGGAAAAGAGGAGGAAAAAAGAAATGCCACGCTAAATGAAGTTAAATAAATTTATGTAAAAAGAAGTAATTATATGAAAGTTCTGTACAAACAAAAAGTATGTGATAACCTTTTTTTTTTTTTGAGGGAGATTAGCCCTGAGCTAACTACTGCCAAGCCTCCTCTTTTTTCTGAGGAAGGCTGGCCCTGAGCTAACATCCATGCCCATCTTCCTCTACTTTATATGTGGGATGCCTACCACATCATGGCGTGCCATGCAGTGCCATGTCCACACCCGGGATCCAAACTGGCGAACCCCGGGCCGCCCAGAAGCGGAATGTGCAAACTTAACCACTGCACCATCGGGCCGGCCCCAATAACCATTTTTTAAATCCACTTGAAAGAAGACAACTTCTTCCAAAATAGCAAATGCAGAATCTCTTTGCTCAGTGACCTTAGAAGGCTGGCTTAACTTCTCTGGACCTTTGCTTCTATCTGTAATGGAGCAGGTTTGCAGATACTGCCAAGATTTCCCAGGTTCAACATAGTGTAGTTATTATAATGGCTCTTCTGTTTTAAAGATGTGGAATCTGTTTGCTCACTCAACCCCTTTTTATTCATATTGTGATAATGCTCTGCTTTTGCAAATTGTGTTTGCATGTCATTAGTTACATCAAATAGTTTTTGTGGTACAGGATAGTGGGGTTCCCCTCCCATATATATGTATCACTGAGGCCTCTGAAATTATTTAAGGCAGTCCCTCATGGAATGTTTTGATTTAAGCAATGAAATAAACAGCCTCCCATTTTGTTCCTGCTTGTGCGATGATGTACTTCCCTTAAACATTCTACAGCTCTTGCTGCTGTATTTTTCTTTTCTATCTACTTAATTTCTTCTTTTTCTCCTCATCCTTCTTCTGCTTCTTTCAAGCATTCTATTATTGAAAGAGTTTGGATTGCTCTGCAAAATAAAGGAGTCAACCACACACATATGGTAGCCAAAAACTGTACATACGTAGGCCCTGATCTGACCCTTCCCGCATTCCTTGCCTGGAACTCTAGCTAAGCTGCATAAATTATTTTAAAATGCAAATTAAATCTTCTGCCTCTGTAGAAAAATTGTGGGAGGCAATAATTATAGCAGTATGAGTAGCTGAAGGTCTAGAAGACAGAATCAAATATTAGAGATTTTCCATGGTAAAAGAGAGGCTTGACTGAGACTAGGTAACAAAGGTCACAAACACAGGTATGAGCTGCCTTGAGAAAGGCAAAACCTAAACCAGCAAAGTAGTAACGATGATAACTAATGTTTATTGCACACTTAAATCAGAAGAGGATTACTTGAACTGCCAGAAGAAACTTCGTGTTTCAGAAGGGTGGACCTTAAGCTTTCCAAGTGAAGTAAAACATTTGGCAAGAATTTAGGATTAATAAGCCTAAAACTCAGGTGTTGGAAACCACTCCTTTTTTCCTTGCAGGCCAACACTTTCTAAAACTATAAGGTAAGTCAGTTGGAAATTGTAGTTTGATATGCATATGAAAGTTTTTAAGAACCATAAGTTGCCTAGCAGGAGGTACACCTGTGGAAGGGTATTTCCAACAACTGACCAAAAAAATATAGTTGTTTATAGGTGAAGGCAATTTAGCTGGTTAGAATTGTCTCAGGAAAGAAAAGCACTCCTTTTAATGGGGGAGAAGTTAATTGTTGATGTAGATATGTATGAGTCATATCCAGAGCAAGCTTTTTAATAAAGTTTTACATTTTCTTTAGAGTAGGTTGGAGGTTGTTCTTGAGTATGTCTCACTCACCTAATGGAGACCAGGTTATGGGTAATGCATGTATGACCTGTGTTTACTGAGTGCCAGGTATTAACCACAACCTTATAAGATATGTACTGTTAGTATCTTGATTTTAAAGTGAGGAAACTGAAGCCTAGAGAAATTGCAGGTAACTTGTCCAGGCCTCATAGCTAGTAGCTGTGAGAGTGGGGATGGCATCCCGGTGCTGTCTTCCATTACAGTGTCCTGCTGCAGAAAAGCAAGGTGGTCTCACCTTAGCCTTTTACTCATTTAGTGACCTTAGGCAAGTCACCCAATTCTCCCAGCTCCGTCTCTCTCCTCTGTGGGACATAAGACTGGCAGTACCTATCCTACAGGCTATGGGGAGGGAGGAGCATAGGCAATGAGTAAGTGGAGCTCTTTGTGAACTGTAATACATCTTGAAATATTACCAGGGGTGTCAAATTGGTCCCGCAAGGGTATCTGGCTGCATTCCAAAAACAAATAGATCTGATCGGCAGCTTTGCTTTAACACAATCACCATCCTTTTACCATGTTAGTATTTGTATACATAAATAACAATTGACTCTGCTAGGAAAAATGTATTCCCACAAAAGGGAGGTTATCCCATATTCTGTATGTGATGTCACTTTTGTTAAAATAGATATAACAATGTCTGTCTTAATGTACATTCCTCTAGCATCCCTACCCCCCACTTCCAGACCTAAACAGCTTTCACTGAGCTAGCTACACTGAAATCATCCCTCAACACACAGTTATAAAGCTGGGCCCACCCAGTACTCATATTCTCTCCCTTTTTTGGCCTTTTCCTGGAAGAAATTATTAGACCTTTTAAAATGGTTTCATAAATAGACTCTATTCCTCTCCAGATAGCTTTTTGCCTGCAGAACTTCTGTCCTGGCTTCACCCTTCCAGAACTGCCACACCTCTGGACTTGAACCTGTGAGGCAGAGGTGACCTCAGGTGTTACTGCAGGCAAGAGGAAAGAAGGAAGACAGAGAAACACGGGCGATAGGGTGGGGTGGGGTGTCCAGACCGCTTCTGCAGAGAGGAAAAAAAAAAGCCCTCCTAATGGGAAGTTGGTGCTGATTTAAATTTCAAAGATAACAGGTAAACTCCCATCGTGAGTGTCTAAACTGTGACCAGCCTGTGACGGTAACACTACAGGGTCGTTGAGAAGATTGCTTTATAGCAATTGCCGCCCTACACGCCACCCGCGCCCTGCCCCCTCCGCCCCCCCCCCCCCCCCCCCCCGCCTCCACAATCCCGTCACCTCCTGTCTCTGCGGTCCTCAACCACGTTAGACCTAAACTTCCTCTTAAATTCCTGATTTACATGAACAGCCCCGCGATTTGTTCCTGGGAGGATCCCTGAGGTTTATGCCATCCGCTCGGGAGGTACGTGGTGTGCCGAGCAGGCTGTTCAAGACAGATTGCGCGCTGGTTTGCGGCACCGCGGAACATCGCTTCCCTATTCCGTTTCCAATTTACAGTGTGAGGGTAAAAAGTACACTAATTAAATCCATATTAAGAGGAGCCGCGGGGGCGGGATGAGGCGCGCGGGGGAGGCGGCCGCGGGACTGCCTGTTGCCCAGCAACAAGCTCAGCCGAAGCCTGCCCTCCCTGGCGCCAGGGAGCATCGCCGCAGGCTGTGGGGCCGGGGGCGGAATGAGCAGGCGGGGGCGCAGGCGGCTTAACGAGCTGGGGGCAGAAACCCCAACAGAGAACCATGAAACGCTCTTTTCCCTCCTGGGGAACTAAGTAAGGCTCTTTTTGATACTGATACTCGAGATCAACACCCCCGGCTTCCCTCCTCCTCACTTCTCATTAACCAACAACTTTACAACCAAGGCCTAGTGTCAAAGGAAAGCGAGCCAGCCTTCCCATGGCTGGCTGACCAAAATTTTTTTCCGACAGAAGCAAAAAGGCTCAGCCCTAGCCTTCAGGCCCAGCAGGGACACCGTTCAGCAGGGCAAGGCAAAGTCCCAGTGTCTAGCCCGCAGGGCCTGGCAGCTGGGGAGGCTGCGGGTGGTAACGTGGAGACAGAAGCTTTCATCATAAGGAGAACAGTGCCTTCTGCTGGCAGTGTCCTGGAGGGTGGAATTTACCGGGCTTCTGGTTCCCCACAAAAGTCTCGGTCTGTGGTGTCAATACCGAACACCTATGGTGAGCTCATTCTTCCCCTCTTAAGGAATAACGGTGTGGAGGGGAGATAAACTGGGGCAGGAAGGAGACAGACGCTAGGTGGAAGGACGGGTGCAGGAGGTGTGGCCTTTTTGGGGGGCTCTCCCTGTAGGTAGGTACAAGCACAGAAGCCTCATGTTTCCCCATGGAAAAACAGCACAGAACCAAAGAGCAGTTTAACGGGACAAGGGCAGACTCTGCTCCGCATGCCCATCCCGGGCTGGGAGTGCTTTGTCTGAAATAGGTACACGATTTCCACTGGCCTAATGGAGGATACTACGTGTGTTTCTAAGAATATCACAATGGGAGAATGCAAGGGGGAACGTAGAGGCCAAAAGGCAGAAATCAGTAGATTCCGTCCAGAATGTGTCTCGAAGGGAGCTGCCAGGCTAGGCTGAGGATCTTGGAGCCAAGGCCCTGCCTACAGTGTTCAAAGGAGAGAAGCAAAGCATAATGTTAGAACCCGCAACTGCCTCAGCAGGGGCCCCATATGTTTTTTATAAAAAGGCACAATGTGAGCATTGTTCTGTGTTCAATAGCGCGACTGTTAAAACTAATGCTTTTGGTATGAATACAACCATTTAAAATTCTCAACCAATTGCACTTAGTAACAATATGCATCAGAAAACAAGCCCAGAAGCAGAGATTTCTCACTTTGGGGTCAGCTGGCTTTAAATACACATACACAAGCCTTTTAATGTGCCCAACTTTCAAAAATACACTGAATGTTTGCATGAACAATGTTCTGTCTCTGGCATTTGCAGCTACAAATATTAAAGCAGATTTCCATATGTATATTTAAGAAGCTCGCATTGATTCTGTGTACTCAGGGCTGATGCACAAATAGAGGGGAGTGCGTGACCTATGTTTCCCGCCACCCCAGCCCAGCCCCAGATCAGTGTCTCTAGCACACAAGCAGAGCTGCCTCTCCGGGTCCTCAGCCCCTACATGGTAGGTCTCCAGGTCCCCCATGCCTCACCTTCAGCTCCCACCCCCAACTGCCCTCCTTAAGCCTGGCTGACCCAGTAGGGGTCTCTAAAGGAGAGCTGGATAAACTCAGTTTTGACAACATAATTGGAAGAGGAAGAAAGTTCTTTCTGGGTCTTGAAATGAATATCCCCTAATGTCCAACTGTACTGGACATTTATCAGGGTTTTAGGCAGCAAAGTATCTGAACCCATCTTCCATTTGGGGAAATTCCCTACCCCTTGAGTCTTGAAGGGAGGCAGTACCCCCACTTCCACTACTGAGGCTGGGCGCCCAAGTAAAAATCAGCAAAGGAGACGTGGGCTCAGCCAGTCGAGCCTAGGCTTTCGTGGTAGTGATGCAGTCACCAGAACAGGTAGGGATTACTCGTGGCAGCGGAACTGAGGGCCCAGCATCCCCCTGGGCCTTCCTCTTTTCAAACCTGTGTCTCTAGTCTTCCTAGTGATTCCCAGACCTGACTAGCATCCTGCACCAAATCCCTCTTCTGCTCTAGTCAGGCAGGGTTGGTATCTGTGGTTTACAAACAAGATCCGTCCCCCAAGCTATGCTCCAGGTGACACACACACTTCTCACATCAATTTTTATTGAGAGGAAAAAAAGAGGCTGTTTGGCATCTTAAGTTGAAGTGGTCCTCTGACTTGTCTCCTCTCCATCCAATCAACCCTGATGAGCCCCTCTCTCATCACAAAAAGGGGGAATACTGCAGTGTTTTAAATCCACAAATTACCAAGTAATCCACAAGACTTGGGTAAGACCACATGAGAACATTTGGAAGAAGTATCCTGGGAGGGCCCGGCTGGGTCTTCCTCACCTCCAGGGAAAAGCACGGAATACTAGCATCACCCCCAGTTATGTGGGTGAGAGGCAGGGTCGGTGCTCCCCACCCCCCACCCCAGTAACTAGATGAGGGGAGGGGGGAAGGGCGGTTTATTGGGAGGACGGGTCCCTGCGGGACAGGCCGGCTTGGGAGGTGGGGGATGATGGCCAAGGTCGCTCCTGATGGCGTCCAGTTGGTCCTGAAGGAGCCGGACACGCTCATCCAGGCTGCGCTGCTGCGCCAGGACGGCGGCCTTCCCGGCCAGCAGGGAGCAGTAGGCGCGCAGCTCCTCGGCGGGCAGCGCCTGCACCAGCACCTCGCGCAGGGCCCGCTCGCGCCGCGCCACGTGCTCCTTCAGCTCCTTGGCATCCTCCTGCTGTCGCTGCAGGAGCCCGAGTCGCTGCAGCAGAGAGGCCTGGAAGCGCAGGGAGAGGGGCCATGAGCCGGGGGAGGGTGCCTCCGTTCCCGGACGGTTCCAGCCGGTTCCAGCCGGAGGTGCCAGGCCCCTCAATGTCTAGCTCTCCCCAGCCAGAATCCCGGTTACCTGCTCCTCAGGGTCGCTGTCTGCACCCACCCGGGCCAGCGCGTGGCGCACACGGGTCAGGCGACTGCCCAGCAGCAGCAGGAGGCCAAGCACACGCTCCAGATCGGCCATGAACCGGCTGAACCGCTCTAGGTCGCGGGGTGCACAGGCCTGGCCTACCGCGGCCTCCAGGGCAGCCCCGCGCCTGACCCAAGCCTGGGCGGCCCTCTGCAGCTGCTCCTGCTCAGCCTGCAGGTCCCGCAGCATCTTTTGGAGGAGGTCGGCCAGCTCCACCTGCAGGGAAGGTGTGAGTACTTAAGTCTTGGGCCAGTCCCCTGACTTCTCAGCCCAGACTCTGGCACTTGCCCCAACCAAATTCCCCCAGCCTCTCTACACTCACTTTCTTGGCTTGGATGCTGTTATTTGGCTCAGGGAGACCATGGCCACATGGCTGGTCAGGCACAGGGTGAGTGGTAAGGCTTTCAGGTTTTGTCTCCTCCTGAGAAGTTGGCAGGAGCTGGGTGGAGCTAAATAGACAAGACCTGAGGACAAAGCCAGAGCTCCCTGGGTTATTTGGCCCCAGACTGCAGGGGCTTAGAATCCCCTGAGTCCTTGGTGCCCCTCACTCACCCTGGCTCAGAAGTACCAGCAGTATCCTTTCCAGCCTCCCCAAAGGCTGGCCTCATTGCAGCCCAGACCTCGGCTAAAGGAATCAGCCCATCCAGCAGGCCCACGGGTGGCTCTGGGCTGGGATAGGAGGTGAGAGTGTCACTCAGAGAGGGATCCAGTCTCGCCAGCTCCTGAACCAGCTCCTCAAGGCGTGGACTGGGCCATGTTGGCCTGGAACCAGGCTGGCCAGTACCCCAAGCCAGGGCATTGTGGTCTAGAGGCCCAGGGGTATCCTTGCCTGGAGGTCCCAGGGCATCAACTGGGAGAGGTTTGAGGGAGTCACTCTCTGCAGCTGCAGAGGGGTCAGTGGTCAGCGGTCCAGTGGGGTCAAAGGTTGGGATGTCACCATTTGCAGTCCCAGGGTGGCAACAGCATGTGGGCCTGGAGACATCCGCAGAACCGTTTACCCCCTGCCAGCAGTCATCTGCCCCTGCAGCCTCTGGGCACTCATGGAGGGGGTGCTCTCGGGGAATTGTAGCCTGGTCAGCCCTTTTGCCCAAGCCAGCTCCATACTGCTGGTCAGAGGCATGGACACTGGAAGTAGACGAGACACTGAATCAGAAAAAGCTCTGGCCAAAGACAAGTGGTCGCCCTTGCCCCCTTCCCGACCACCTGGGCTCCCAGGCTCCAGCTGGCAGAGGGTTCTATGCCCCTCCAGCATTTTGTAGATTCATGTGGGAAGGGGATATCTCACTCTGCTTAGAAGCAAGAGGGAATTCACCTGGTTGGGAGCTCTGCGGGGGCATGAGAGTCTGTAGGTGATCTCATTCTGACCAACGGGGCTTCTTCCAGGAAAACGTCATCATCAGGCAGGGATGGGAGCCGGGTGGATACCAGGCAGGTCTCTGGGAGCCTCTGCTCACAGTCAGCGGGACAGCTCTGGGGGCCCTCTGCAGGACACACCACTGCAGCTTCTTTCTGAGTCAGGAACCTGAAGGCAGGGACCCCACACTGACCACAGTGACCAGGAAGGAACCTCTTGGGCAGTGGGGGGTTGGGGGGTGGGCAGTAGGGGATGTGGTTTGCAAAAGACAGAGTCACAATGCTTAAACTTGGGGTAGGTGGGAGACTCCTTTCTTGGGCAGGAGCTATGAAAGCTGCTTCCCCCCAACTCAGTCCCCAGAGTAGTCCATGTCTTTCACCTGGAAAGTTTGGTCTGAAACAATGGTCTGGGGGTTTCTGCTCCTTGGGGAACTGCCTGGAAAGGCAAACAGATGGATGAAATATGGCACAAGTTTTCAGTCTCCCAGATGCCCCCCACCCCAAGCCTGCAGGCCCTATCTTCCATACCTGGACAATGGGCATGACCTCTCCTGGACCTCCTCGGGGAGCCAAGGCTTCACCTGAAGTGCTCCGACTCAGACTGGCAGGCCTGGAGGCATTGCCCAACTTCAGGGACGGGGGTTCTGGGTCCTCTATGCCTCTGGGCTGGGTCTCAGGCGGCCAGTTGATCTGGTGACCTTCGAACTCTGCCAGGGCCTGACACTGCAATACCTGGGGCTCAGGTCTGGAGAGCCCAGAGCTGGAGCAGGTCTCGCCGGAGCATTCCCCAGCCAACCCACCGCCCCGACCCACGCGATCCAGCTTCCCTGGCTCGGAGAAGCACCACGTCCGCTGCTGGTTGGCGAGGCGCCCCCGACCGGCGGTTCCTGGCGCGGGAGCTGCGGAGGGCGCCTGCTCCACTTCCTTGGCCGGGTGGCTGAGCGAGGCGGAGCGCAGGTGCGCCGCGGGGGGCCGCGCGGGGGCCGCGGGGCGCAGGCGGGCGGGCAGGCTCATGCGGAGCTCCTTGCGCTGAAAGGACGTCTCCCGAAGCACTCGCCGCTGCGCGCCCTGCAGCCGCTGGCGGTAGGCGGCCCGCGAGGCCGGTGGGCTGGGCGGCTCGGCGGCTCGGGCCGCGGCCTCTGCCTCGGCCGCCAGCGCGTACAGCAGCGGGGTGGCCTGCCGGCTGAGCGGCCCTGGGGTCCCCTGGACCTCCGGAGGACGCGGCCCACTGCGTGCGGCGGCCGCAGGCCGGGACTGCGAGGACGTGCGAGGGCCGGCTGAGGGCGGCGGGGGGGCGGGGCCGCCCCACACCACGCGCACGTAGTCCCAGTCTAGGTAGGGAAGGTCAGTCCCAGGCGACGGCGTGTGTGGCTCCGGACCGCCCGAGGCCGCGGAGAAAGAGCTGTAGGCCGAGTCGGCGCGCGCGGACAGCCGCCGCAGGTCCAGGCTGCGAGTGGACGAGGCCGGGGAGGCGCGGTCGCCCCCAGGCCCCAGGGCCTCCATGGCCGCGCGGAGGAGTGCTGGGGCTGGCTAGCTCCGTGGGGCCTGGAAGAACATTGAGGACGTGGTGGGTGAGGAGCTCGGGGGAAGGGTTAGGACAGCCTGGGAGCCCCTCTAACACGGACAGCCAGGTGCTTACACATCCCCTCCCTGGTCACAGGATCCTTAGTGCTGGCATTTCATCCCGAGCCAGTAATGGCATGGGCAGTAAGACCAGCCCCCCGGGGGAGCAACTCTGGAGTTTGAGGGCTTAGCTCAGGGGACAGAATTGGCAGGTAGCCTATTCCCCGCTGAGGCTCTCCTGGCCGGCAGCCCCAGCTTCTACTCTGCCACCTCCTGGAGCGCTGAGAATGTACCCGTGCTCCTTCCCTCCCAACCCTGTCCCACCCAGGCTGCTTCCTGGCTGCTTTGTTCGCTTCTCTGTGTGATCTTTCCCTTATAAACAATGGTGGAGAACGTTCTGAGATCACAGGGGAGCCAAGAAAAGACAGGGGAAGACCCAGGTTAGGTGGCAGGGGCAGCTTCACAGCCTTCCTCCCTCTGTGCCAGTTATGTTCCAAGTGCTTTATATAAATACTTGGTCCTCAGCCACTGCCGTCTGCAATTTACAGATGAAGACACTGACGTTCTGACGGGAAATGTTGTGCCCAGGAGCACATACCTGGTAAGAGGCAGCGCCCTGCCTGAAATCTGGGCCTGCCTCCAAGCTCACTGCAGCCAGAATCGATTTCCTAGAAGCAAACCCTGCTGAAAGCCCATTTACCCCCACCCCGCAGCGGCCTGAAGCCTCCAAAAAAGCCCAGACTCCACTGTGGGAAACAGTCAAAGTCCTGGCAGATTCCAGAACAATATGGTCCCTGCTTCGGAGATTCTGCCTTTTGTCCAGGAATGACAGGCTCACCCCCGCTCTTTGTCCTGCTACTCTGACTCCTCCTGTAGGGCTCAGCTGACCTTTGGGGATCCCTACAGTGTCCTGAGCTTCCCCCATCACAGCACTCATCACCCTGCATTGTAATTGTTGGTTTGCTGGTGATTCCCTCTTCCCATCCCCACCCCTGAGCTTCCTGAGGACAGGCCCTGCACGTATTCATCGTTGTACCCTCAGTGGCCAGCATGTAGTGGATGTGAAAGAAATATCTGTTGAATGGCAGGGGAAGGAGCAGGCTTGCAGGGAGTAAGATGGGGGTGGCTTTGGTGGAGAAGGAAGAGGGCTCTTTTGCTTCTGCCCACTCTTCTCTCCTTATTAGTCTTTTCTGGGGAAGGGGACAGAATGGCTGAGGCAGTTGCCACCATGGACCCTGACCAGGTTACTCATGCATTATTAGGAACTAAAAGAGAGGCAAGCACAGCTTGGATCACGACCGGCCAGAAATCAATACCTCCCCAGTGCCAGGAGGGGAGCGAGGGGAGGAGCTGAATGGGTGTACCTGAGTCAGGTGTAAGAGTAGATTTGAGTCTTGGGAACCTGGGGCTCCCTATGGGCTATGGGGACTTTGTTGGGGGGCAGGGTTGGCTTGCTTTCCAAGAGCTGCTTGGTGGGGAGTGCAGAGGTGGCCCGCAGCTGGCAGTGGGAACTGGAAACGCAGACTCAGCTGAGCTTCCAGAGACTATTTAGAACTCAGGGTCACCCTCCACCCCCTCCCTGAGGACCCAGATGCTATAGATTGCTGGTCAGGGCAAGGAGAGAGGTTAGTGGTGGGAGGACATGGTGTTTGCTAAAAGGGAGAAGCAGTACCTGCAACTTTCCCAGGAGGGGCTCTCAGCTGACCTGAGACTAGAACATCTTGACATCACCCACCTGGAGGCATCTCTACGCCCATTAAGGCCAGCCCTGCAGGTTGGTCCTCACACTCAGGCTTGAGGACCTCTGTGGCAAAGTGTCTCCACTCTCTGGACTTCAGGGAGACAAGAAGCAATTCTGAGTAGCAGCCCCTGGGAAGACAGTCACCTCCTCTAGGAAACCCACCCTAGCTGCCCAGACACTAGCCTCCTCCCTTCCTATCCTTCTGAGCTCAGCTTGGGAGCACTGTTTACCCTGGCTTATGCCACCCATGCCTGCCCATGTTGGCTTGCTGCATCTCCACGCAGGGGTGATTGCTCAAACAAAGAGGAGTCTCCTCAAAACAGGCCTTGAAAATTCTATCTTCTTTATGAGTTACTGTCTTGACAAAGGATTCTGAGTTCACTAAATAAAAACAACTTGAATAGATAATAAAAATGTGTGTACTTATCTACTTTCTTATTGACCCTAACTTGTCTCAAGGATGCTTTTGCAGTGGTGGCCCCAGCAGGTTGATACCCATGCAGGATGCTCACACTGTGCCCTCTGTGGAACCTGCTGTACCAGGAGAGCCTAGCTCCTTTAGTGCGTTTTGGGGGCCTCAGCACAAAGAGCAAGGAGTTTTCACACATGTCTGGCTACAGGGAGCCTCTTGCAGTCCAGCCAGCCCTGTGGCTGGGGGTGGCACATCCCAGGAGCTCTAGCATCCGTGTTAGTGTCAGCTGTGGGCTGGACTGCAGAACCACGGCCTGCATTGAACAGAAGTCCAGAGGCTGGAGCTCAAAGAACTCTGTAGGCATTTTTCCAAGCTTTGCCAGAGCAGGGGGAACAGCACGGAATCCCTGCTAGAAAACCACCATATTGGGGTTCTGCCAGGAACTGGGTGGGTGGGTGGGGGCACTCAAGATATACTTATCACATGAATGAAAGAGTAAGAGAGGAAAAGGAGACAAAGATGACTTCAGGGTTCAGAGCTGGGGGCCTGGGAGGTGGAAGTGCCATTCTCAGGGAGGAGGACCCTGAATGGGGACTGGCCAAGGGGTCCAGTGCTCATTCCGTCTGGGGTCTCTGGGCCTTGCAGTGTTTGTGGCAAGTCTGGCAAGAAGTTGGGATGTGGGTCTGAACCTCAGCAGAGAGGATGGACCAAGCGAGCAGGCAGGTTTTTAGTTAGAGTTTGTTGGGGAAATAGATGAAGACAGTTTCCAGTGGGTAAAATCACACCAAGGAATCAGGAGCAGATCCAAGTAAGGCGACCAGAGAGGCGCGGGAGAATACACAACCTCAAATAATCAGCAACGATCAGGAATTAAATCGTACCTCTTTCAAAGGCCATCTCAGATCTGAGCGATCTGTGGAGAGGTTGTCCAGGCCAACCCCACCACATGGTCTTCCCTCAATACTAAACTCACTGTAGGGGCGCTGCCTAGGTGGCAGTCTTCCTGCTAGACTGAGCTTCTGGGTAATGGGCCGTGTCTTGCTTGAATCCCAGCACCCCAAACTAGGTCTGGCTGGGTAGACATTTGGGGAAGTTCCGCGGTTCTCCTGGGCCCCAGCGGTCCCCCATTCTCCCGGTCTATCGGCGCCGCATCCGCTCTCCGCTCATTGCCGCCCAGATGGAGAGTCTCCAGGGACTCTAGCCCTGCCCCGTGCGCAGCCTAAGCGAGATGCTGGCGGCACCTGCGGGAGGAGGCCGCAGTCGTGGTCGAACCGCGTACCTGGGGCTTCAAGCTCTGAGAGGAGACACGCGAGGGAGGAGAGAGGCACAGGCCCGGCGCCCGCAGGGGGCGGCAGAGTCACGCGGTGCGGCCGGAGAACGGGGCTCCGGGGAGGTCGGGAGAGCGAATGGCCGCTGGCCGGCGCATTTCTCGGCCTTTCCTGTCGGGTTCACCGTCCGGGAAGGAGGGCTCAGGACGCTTGCAGGGAGACGGCGCGGTCTTGGGGGGGAGGGACCCGGACTCGCTGGCAGCTCGGCGGCCGCGGGGCGGGAGCGGGGGGGGTCTCAGAGCGAGCCCCCCCTGCGTGCTTCGGCTCCACGGACGCCCCCGCAGCTCCGGCCACGCAGGGCTCGGCGTCCTGCCCACCTCTCTGCCAAGAGCACAGGCGCACTGGGGCCCGACTCAACTCGCGCAGACCGGACTCGGTGCGGAGCGGGACGCCTCGAGCCCGAACGACGCACGGCTGCCTCGCGGCCCGGCAGCTACCCCCAGCCCACGCCCCCCTCGCCGCGGGGCTCGCCTGGCCTCCCCCCGGGAATAGCGACCCAGCCGTCCACCCCCCGCCGCCCGGCCCCCGACCTCGCCGTGTACCTGAGCTCCAGCCCGAGACGCGCTCCTGGGCGCCCGCGGCCCCGCGGTGACATCAGAGCCCTGGGCTCCGGCTCCCGACCCCACCTCCAGGCTCCGGTCGCAGCATGGGAGGCGCCACGTCCGGCCACTGGGGGCGGGAGCGCGGAGCCGGCGCTGCCCGCCCCTTCGCAGTGTCCGCTCGCCGGCCTAGCCCCGAGCCCAGAGGGTGTACACTTGTTTCCTCGCCGCGCACCGGCCTCTTGCTTTGGGCCGGAGAAGTGGGACCGTAAGGGGAGGAAGGCAGACCTCCGCGCTCGCGAGCCCGCTCCCAGCGTGGCCGTGCCGGGCGCGTCCTCAGCACCCGTGATGCGCCGGCCGGGTCCCGGGGGCCCCGACAACCCCGTCGGTGGGGAGGCTCCAGAGGGCCATCTCCTTTCCTTCTAAGCTGGGCCAAAAAACCAGACCCTCCAGGGGCTCGTGCCTCTGTCCCTGTCCCTCTGAGAACGGTTCGAATGGGAACGGACCACTTGACCAACTCTCCAGACCCTCCATTTCTAAAACTCGTCCAGCTCTTGGACTCCCATCTTGGGCACTTTCTCCCGTTTTTGCCATCTGTTTTCATTTCTCCCACTACCCCGCATCGTCTAGGACCTCCTGGGAGCCACCTGGGCCAGAACCGGGGCTGCTGACTTGGATATTGATTCCACCTGCCCTCAGCTGGTCCTTCGGGTGCTGGACGTGTGAATATCCCCTATGTCCTGGATAGTGTTCACAGGCTGGAGTCTGGCTCTCAAGGCCCTGGCCTTTGGGGATCTCCATGCTTCAAAGAATGCTGTGCACTCATCTGCTACTGTGCTCTCCTGACTGCTAGTCCTCGGCCTCCCCTGCCTCCACTTTCCAAACCTTTAACCTATGAATACTGGCTCTGCCAAGAAATGCTCCATCCCTAGAAGGGGTTAGGGGGGCCCTTGCTGAGCACCTTCAGCTCTCAGGTCTCTCTGCTGTTGGTGTGGGCTGCCCTCACTCTCCCACAGAATCAGCATGCCTAGGCCAGGGCCTTGTCCACGATTTTGGCATCCTTCCTTGGCTGAAAAGGTATCTTGGTGGTAATAACCAGGACCAGAACTCAGACCAGGGATCAAGGCTGCTGCTTTCTAGGGACAATGGAAGCCTGCTTGGGTTTTCTAGTGGCTGGAGGCCTCAGCCCCTGAGCTTGCCTCCTGATTGGTGCTCTTCTGGCTCTGCTCCCTCTGCAAACACCATCCTGATTCAGCCGTCAGACAACGGCTCAGAAGCTCTTGACTTTGAAACCCTGCCCTTTTAAGACCCTGATCCACATGGTTGGTCTCAGAGCAGTATCACAATAGAGGGAACACAAAACAGCAACCAAAAAGGCAATTCAAAATTGCCAAGGTTTTTAATTTATATTTAAAATGTTTTGTTAAAAAAACATATTTCTTGAAAACCATAAAGTGGACACAGTGTCGACAGCAATTTTTGTTAACCCATTCCACCTTCCTGCCCCTGACTTCTCTTGCCTGCACTACAAAAATGCTCTGCCTAACTCCCAGAAAACTGAAATTCTGTCCACTCACTTCTCTCCTGGCCTCCTCTTTTCTGAGAAGGAGAAAAGTGGCCCCTGGCATCTAGAAGTTGGCTGGTTTCATCAGCTAGAACTTAGTGTTGCTAGGAGCTGACCTGACACTCATAGCCAAGGCCTTGGTATTCCCCTCTTGCACGTAAACAATTTCACAGGACATCAACATCAGACAAAGCCATCAGTAACCATGATGGATCAAGACAAAAACAAGATCATCCTGTAATATCTGAAGAGAGACAAACTGTGAACATTGTCTAAGTCACAAAAACATCTTTCTGTCTTGATTAATGGGAGTGATTGCTTTTTCTTTACCAATTGCAGCTTTAGCCTTGTTCTAGTCTTTCCTCTTTCTAGATAAGATTTATTAATATATCCGATTGTAGAATTACTCTTGCTTCCAGACAGCACCCAACACCAAGAAAGTCCTGCTTCTTTAACTGTCTCCAAAATCACTAACACAAGCGCAAATCCTGTAGGTCCTTTCCAATGCCCTCTTACTGAGATGTCCCATGGTTCCTCATGCTGTGTGTTCCTCTTCACTGCAACTAGCAATAAACTCAATTTGTTCACTGCAAGTGAGTCCCTGGTCTTTGCCTGGAGGGCATGGGCATGCCCTATCTCTTTATTACAAAAGCCCGAAGAATCTTGGGGGAGAGGAAGGGGAAGGAACTGCTGCAAAGTTGGAGTCTCCTTTAGTGGTGTTGGTTGGGGAGTGGGGGCTGTGGAGAGGATGGAGACATGCACATATTTATCATATTTTCTACTGCATAAACAGACGGATGCCTATGCCGCCCAGTATCTCAGTTCTTTCCCAGGGCTGGGAGAGTTCTTTTAAAGAGACCTCTATGTGACTGGGCTCAGCCAGGGTTAGAGCCACAGACCTCGCCCCTGCAGGCCAGGCCCCATCTCAAGGAGCTGATGGCTGGGAAGGCGTGGGCCTCCATTCCATGTGGTTTGGCACTTGTAATTTGAATGATGACACCACACCACAGCAACCGTCCACCTCACAAGTCTCTGTGGTTTCTCGCTCTGATGCCTGCTCTCTCTCTTGGATTTGGGTGATGTGATGTGGCGGTGGTCTGAACACTAAAGACCGTGTCTTTGCTGCGAGGCATTGTGCTAAGTGCTCTACTTATCTTTTCTAACCCTGGTATTTCTGAGAAGTAGGTATCATTATAACCCCATTTTCCAAGTGAAAAAACCTGAGGCTTAGAGAGATTAAATATCTTGTCAAGGTCATGTAGCTCATAAGCAATAGAGGCAAAATTAACCCCACCGATGGCTGGTTCCAAAGCCATTCTCACATGACCAGTAAAAGAACTGCAAGATGTGGATGTCCACGCCGCCTTCCTAGGAGAGCAGGCTTTGGACTTCAGATTGACCAGGACTAGAAAGTGAGTGGGGCAGATGAGAAGTGAGCAGCAGCAGGAACCCAGACAGGACTTCCTTCTCTCTGTCTGTCCTCAACAGTCGGACCTGCGCCTGGGCTGTGACATATATGGTTCCCAGGGGCTTATTGTAAAGGGCTTGTAAAAACATGTCTTTCCATGGGTACCTTTTCCAAATGTTCTGCACTTTGGTTTTTTATTCGAAGTTATATCTTGGAGCTCATCAGTACATAGAGCTGTATCATTCTTTCCAGCAGGTGCATAGTTACCCATTGCATGGGCATAAATAAATTGGGTTATTAAACCCAGTCCCCTACTGATGAACATTTAGGTTAATCCAGTCTTTTGCTATAACTAATGAATACTCTTGGTTATATAGCTCTAATCACATTTGCAAGTCTGTTTATAGAATAATTTCCCAAAAGATGAATTAGAAGTGGATCCTCCAGCATCAGCCACCCAGCTGACACAGGGTGCACCAGAGAAGAACTGCCCAGTCTGGCCTTTCTTCAATTTCTGACCCTTAAAATTACAACCAAAATAATTGTAAATATGTAACCACCATTTTGGGGTAGTTTGTTACACAGTAATAGATGATCGTAACAGGCTATATAAATTTTCAGTTTTGGTTGATATTGTCAAATTTCTTACAAAGAGGTTGTGCCACCTTACATTCCCATCAATATATGAGTGTGTCCATTTTCCTACATCCTCACTAACACAGCACATTATCAAACTTTTGATCTCTGAAATCTGAAAGGTGAAAATAGTATCTCACTGTTTGAATTTACATTTCTTTCTTAATAAATGAAATTGCACATCATTTTGTACATTTGAAAGCCATTTGTACTAACTTCTGTGATCCATCCATTTCCTTTGCCATTTTTCTATTGCATTATTGGTCTATTTCTTATTGATTTGTACGATCTATTTCTATATCAAGGCAATTCCCATTTTTTCCCCCATGTGTGGCAAATATTTTCCCAAGTTTGTGTCTTTTGACTTCGTGGTAGCAGTGAATCTATAATCCCTGAGTGAAGCAGAAGTATCTTTCTTTTGGACAGCAGCCACATAGCTGTCTTAATAATTCAGAGGTGGTCACGTATTGGTTAAAATATGTTAGAGGCCAGAAATCTTTCAACAAAATCATGTTGTCTATTTTTGGAAATACAACAAAGCATGAATCATTGCTTATACATGAATGTCTACTTAAACTGTAAATGTTCCCTTTGGGAAAGTTTGCTTGCTTTTTAATTATGCACTAAATTTGCCACACTTGTCCAAAGGGAGGGCTTTATAGGAAGGCAGCCACAGGAAGAAAGTGCAGAGAAAATGGAGCTCACCCTCTCCTGTGGGAGCTTCTGAGAGGCCAGCCCTCTGGGCGAGGCTGGGTAGGGACTGGTTGTCCCAGCAATTGAACCAAAGTCCCCTTTCAGATCAGCAGTCCCTAGGAAGGAATGCTGGGCTGTCACATTCCTACTGAGTACACATATATCACCTTTTCCCCACAGACACTGCGTGACACCTCAGCCTCTGCTTGCTTGCTTTGGTCATAAGAACTTAGCTTTTCCCCTCTGGCCTGACCCCAAGCCCCAGGCCTGGGGCCACTCAATTCTCCTGATCTGTCTTCATTCAAATGTTACGCACACATCCTTGGACAAGAGAAAATAACTGAGATAGATAAATACAGGCTCTCCCCTCTTCTGTCTACTGCAGTGGACAGAGGACAGACAAGTGGTGGTTAAGTGAGCGTCTCTACTTTGTTATTCTGATCTCCTGGGACCCAGATGAAAAGTGCCGCTAAGCTTCATTTTGGTTCTCAAGCATAGAAATTAACTCAGGCTCTGAACTAGACTCCCAACAGCATTGCCCAGAGAGGGCAACAGCTGGCTTAAGTCCAGGAATGGCCAGACTGCCCCTTCTGTGTTCAGGCCCTTATAAAGGGATGAAATGGTCTCCAAAAAGCCCCTCTCCTAAAAGTGCCCTTCTGTTTGAGCTAAACCTCCCAGGTCTCTGCTTGCCAAGGAGTCACCTGGTCAGCATTTTCAATGGGAGAACAATCCAATTCTGGAATTCTGGAGTTCTGGGCTCAGGGCTGTACACAGAAGCTGCATGCTGAACTTGGTGCAGGACTGGATCACCACATGCCAAATGCATGTGGGATGAATTTTGGCTGGTTGGCTCTGGAAGCAGATAATGCATGTCCTTAACATTCACCCAGAAAATCCTGCTGATTTTAACTGACATATCTGGTCTGTTGCACACAGGGAGGAGACTTCATTCTGAAACTTATGGATGCATGTGTCTGACATCCATCATGGTCCATGCATTTTTAGGACCCTGCCAGGGTGGATGTGACCACAGACACTCACATAACACATACACAATCTAATTGGCAGCTCTGTGTGCTTCAAGGGAAGCATGAAGAGGAGTTAAAAAAACACAAACAAAGCAGAAAGTTACTTTTGACCTTCCTACCAAATCACCTAGCAAGATGAAATGGAGATGTGTCTATTAATTGAGTGACACCAAAAGAATTCTGGGGCAAATAAGAACTAACAGCAATTGCCTGGAAGTGGCAGAGTGGAGTCACAGAAAGGCTCATTGGTCACTCTCTGATTTCTCACCATGGAACAGGGACAGGGAGGTGTTCTCTGATTCCGTGTATCCCAGGCAGAGGAAAACCAGCATAGTGAGAAAGAGAGTGTGAGGCCAAGCCCGGCAGACCCATGTGTGAACACCAGTGGCTTTTGACCCTGGGGATATCCCAGCCTTCCTGAACCTCCATCTCCTCATCTGTAAAACAGAGATACTACTACGTATTTGCCTGGTAAATATTAAATGAGATTTCATCACGTATAAATGGCACAGGAAACATGCCATTGCCTGATGGCCAGGCTCACAGTAGGCCATCAAGAAAGGGCATGTTATCATTATCATTCCTCATTTCAGCTTCTCCTCTGAGGAATACAATCTCAACTAAATCCCAGCCCCAATTTTCTCTCTAAGGTTTGCCTTCTACACAGGGGTCTCCCATGGGTGTTGCTCATGCTCTTGGTAGCTCCTTTCTGAAACTTGGCTCACTACTCCCCCAAACATGGCTGCAGTGGACATCTGAATGCTTCCTTCTTGGGGGGAATCCCATATTGTGTAGGTCTTGAGGAGACAGAGCCCTCTTCCCACTTTGAAAGCCAGTCCAGCCACAGTCCAGGCCTGAGACCTGGGCTTGACTGACCTGATGCTCCTGCCAGGGACTGGGACTCTCCTGTGAGTGATATGGAGACGCAGCGACAGATGAGAAACTATCAAGTCTGGGGATGCAATGACCATGGTGGTCCTAACCTGTCTCCTGCCCTTGCTGCCCAGCCTCCTGGGGTTCCTGTCTACTTTCATAGCCTGGTCCTCCTGCCTTCTAGTCAATTCTGTGAACCCCCAGACCTCCTTCCAATACATTCTTTTTTCTGAATGAGTCAGGCAGAGCTGGTTGCTACAGCTGAAACTAAGAAGTTTCTTATATAGAGCCAAGACACCTTTTTGTATTGGGATGCCAGTGGTAGGCAGGAGGAAAATCTAGCTATATTTGGGTGTTCCGACCTACTCTTTCCCTAGAGGAAGCAACCACCAGGCAAGAGGGCAAGAGAGATCTCCCATAGCTGCCCTGGGGCTAAACGGATGCAGTCCCTGCCCTGAGGTGGCTGGAGACCCTCTCACAAGTCTCACACAACCTCAAAAGGAGCAACTCAGGAAACAGGCTAAAGCAGTGCAGGAGAAACACAAGACAGACAAGTTCCTTGTTCAAAGTCATAAACATTTGCTATAAAGATGAAAACAAGATTTCCCTTGACAAACACAAAAACAAAGGCAAGAAAATTTGGAGATCAGTCGCTTTTTCCTATTCTTGCACTAAAGAGGGTTGACATGCATTCTACCTGTTTTTTCACACCAGCATGGACCAAAAGACTAAGCTGATGTCAGGCCAAGGTGGGCCTGCCCAGAAACCCAGAAGCATAGGCTCTTGTCCCATAGCTGGCCCCCATAGAGGGTTGGACATATGCTGAGGTTTCTTCTTTTCTTCCCTCTCCCACTAGCAAATATCCCTGGTAAAGACCCAGCATGATGAGTTACCCACCCCCTGAGCCAAGTATCACCTCCTCAGTGAAGCCTTCCTTGGTATCTCTAGGCAGAGTTCATTGTTCCCTGTTCCAACTAATACTACTTTGTAGAACATATGGCCATTTACTTGTTTTTCTGCCCCATTAGACAGATTGTGAGCTCTTGAAGAAAAGGACCGTGCCTGGCAGTACCAGGCTCAGAACTAACATCAGTGTTTGTTGAATGAGTACATGTGGGAGACCTGATCCCAGGTGAACAGCTGTGTCATTCCTCCATTCTGTGAATTCACAGCTGGTAGCAACATCCCAAGGATGGCCTTGGTCTCCAGGAGCTGGTGATTAGTGTTGTGAGTGCGCTTTGGGAGAGATGTAAAGGGGAGTCTATACAAACAGCATTCTAGGCACCAAGTGGCCCTCCTATGGAAGTGATTGTGTAAAAGGAATCATTCAATCAGCAAGCAATTACTGCATGTCCATGTACCAATCAGCCCATGGCTTAAGGTGAGAAGCAGAGGACACATACGCTAGGAGCCAGGACCCAAAAGGAAACCAGCTGCATCCTGTCTTCCACTGAGAGCTGTTGCTGGCTGATGCCTCTACGGGGCATCAGGCGCCCTTGGAGGGCCTGGTGGCTCTGCCAATGCAAAGACTTATGGTCAGCCCTCACTGAGGAACAAGCTTTAAAGCAACATTAGATCCTGGACTGGTCATTTCCTTCAGGTCTCTACAATTCTTGTTTCACTTTCTCCTTCTGGTGGTTTTAACAAAAAGATGTGCCTTACCATACTAGAAGGTGTTACTTTCTTTTCAGAGCAGATTGCTTCAGTCACTCACTCAGGTGCAGCAAAGAGGGTTCGGGGAGCTGCTGCCATGGATGGAGCAAGGATTCCCAAGAGAGTTCATCTGGGTTTCCAGATCCTCTGCATTGGTTCTTAGGATTAGATTAACAACCTTTATTAGTGATGAAAGTACGTCCTAGTTCACAGTCTGTGAACAAGGATTCTTTTCAAAAACTTCATAAGTACCTAAAAAGGATTAAAAATAAAGCCAAACTGCAACCCTCTGGTCTTCCTGAAGCAGTGAGCGCTTCGTCTAAATTAGATTCACCTCACTATGCTTAACGGCTTACAATTCAACATAAAAAGACAAATAACCCAATTTTTTTAAATAGGCAAAGAATTTGAATAGACATTTCTCCGAAGAAGATATACAAATGGCCAATAAGTGCATGAAAAGATGCTCGACATCAAATGTGAATCAAAACTACAATTAGATATCACTTCACACCCACCAGAATGGCTATAATCAAAGGACAGACAGTAAGTGTTAGCAACGATGTAGAAATCAGAAGCTTCAGGCACCACTGGTGGGAATGTAAGATGGTGTGCAGTTGCTTCAGAAACAGTTTATCAGTTCATCAAACAATTAAACTGAGTTACCATATGACCCAGCAATTCCACTCTTAGGTATATAACCAAGAGAACTGAAAACATGTGTTTACACAAAAACTTGTGCATGAATGTTTATAGCACCATTATTCATAATAGCCAAAAAGTGGGAACAACCCAAATGGCCATAACAGATGACTAGATAAATAAAAGTCACATATCCATACTACGAAATATTATTCAGCTGTAAAAAGAAATTCAGTACTGATACATGCAACAACATAGATGAAGCTTGAATACACTATTTTAAGTGGGAGAAACCAGAAAAAAGACCACATATTGTATGATATATGATGTTAAATAGAATTTGATGACCACATATTCTATTTATATGAAATGTCCAGAATAAGCACATCCATAGAGATGGAAAGCAGATTAGTGGTTGCTAGTTGCTGGGAGAAGGGCAGATGGGGAGTGAGGATTAATTACTATGAAGTTTCTTTTGGGATGATGAAAATGTTCTGGAAACTGATAGTGGTGATAGTTGTATAACCTTGTGATTTGTCCTAAAAATCACTAAATTGGGCACTTTAAAATGGTTAATTTTATGCTATGTGAATTTCTCTGTGTGCATGTATACGGATATACACATGCAGTTCACAGTTGTTGCTGATATCAGCCCATTCTCGCTCAAGATCTTCATATGCAAAGCAAGAGAGGGCCTCCAAGGGCTCTAACCACTCTGACATTTTAAGTGTGTGTCTCTAAATGCAGAAAGTAAGCTCGTGTATTCTTGCACTAATTTACCCACTAGTTCAGAACACCATTTGCCTACAGACCCAAAAGCATCTTGCAAGCTGGGTGACTTCAGGTTTATCTATCAGCCACATGTTCCAATATTCAAATGCATGCAGGTCACATCACTTTTTGAAAATTACTATTGAGGGTGAATTAAAGTCTACTAATTATTTTTAAAAATAAGAGTCTTTAGTGGTAACTCAAAAGGAGTCTGTTCAAAAGTATGTAGCTTAGTGCCGCCTTGTTAACCAATTTCGCTCTGAAATCACAGTAACACAAATTATTCTCAAGACCTATCAAGTCAAGACGTAGCCCAAACATGACACCACACGTGTATCTACGTTGTATTTCTCAGCTTCATGTGTACAGTTTCATGAAAGAAAAAGAACTTCAGCAGAATTAGGTCCAGGTCTCCTGGTGGGCAGAGTTCTATGTTCTCTCAGTTCCTTTGACTTGAATAGGGCAGTTAATCAGACAGCCCCTGAGGACCACACTCCAAAGGTAGCTACGGAAAATTAAAGCATGTTTCACATATATCTCAATCTGTGCCTCTCTCCTCAAATTGTGACTGTTTTCACCAGCAAGAGCTGTGTTCCATCTTTTACCATCAGTGATTCCACCATGCTTGGGCAGTTCAAATGCGGGAAAGAAGTACATTTGAGTATCATTATTCGAAAGAGAAAGCTACTGCATAGGAGAAGGGAAATGTATTAAAGTAATAAATATATAACGTGTACTTTAGAAGTGTCATGAGAGGCTGGCCCCGTGGCCGGGTGGTTAAGTTCACGCGCTCCGCTTTGGAGGCCCAGGGTTTTGCTGGTTCAGATCCTGGGTGCGGACATAGCACCGCTCATCAGGCCACCCTGAGGCAGCGTCCCACATGCCACAACTAGAAGGACCCACAACTAAAATATACAACTATGTACTGGGGGGATTTGGGGAGAAAAAGCAGGAAAAAAAAAAAAGATTGGCAACCATTGTTAGCTCAGGTGCCAAGCTTTTAAAAAAAAAAGTGTCATGAGCTCCACCTGGGGGGCAATATCAGGGTGGAGTTAGAGTGAAATCCTGTGAGGAAGAGACTGCTGTGCTGTCCAATAGAAACACAACGTAAGACACAGATATAGTTTTAAATTATGTAATAGCCACATTTAAAAAGTAAAAAGAAACAGGTGAAATAAACTTTTATATTAAATATTTACACATATTTAATATATCCAAATAGATCCACTATATCAAAATATTATCACTTCAACATGTAATCAATGTAATAAACTGAGGTATTTTACATTCTTCTTTTAATACTAAGTCTTTGAGATCTTGTGTGTATTTTACATTCATAGCTTAACTCAGTTTTGATGAGCCACGTTTTAGATGCTGAACAGCCACACATAGTCAGTGACTCCTGTATTGGACAGCACAGCTTCAGAGTGCCTTAGTTATGGTAATAATAAAAGCAACACTTAGTAAGAATCTATTTGCTAGACATGGTTCTAAGCTCCTTACGCGCATTAACTCATTTACTACTCCATCAACCCTATGAAGTAGGTACTCTTATTATCCCCATTTTACAGGTGACAAAACTGGGTCAGAGACGTTAACTCACTTTCCCAAAGTTAGAGTCAGAGAAGTTCCAGAGCTCTGGGGGCCTGCCCACCATTTCTCCCTCTCGTAAGATCTTGATGAGCAGTAATAAGCCAAGCGCTGCTCTCTTGGGGATACTTGTTACCTCATGTGATGTAGTTTCGTTGGAGAAGGAGCTGAATAAGATGAAGCCACGACTGTTCAGTTTCAGGAAGTGCTCGACGTGCAGCATCAACTCAGTGAATCTCCAAGATTCCTCAATCTCCACAACCCTGCTTTAGCCCTTTACAAATATTTCGCAAACTGGTAACGGTCAAGGGCATGAGCACAATGAACATTTGTGATCCTGATCACTTTCTTCTCCAATCATGCAATGGTTTGCAAAGTTCACAGCACAAATTTTCCTGGGAAATGATGCAATGGAAGCTGTGCACATTAACCTTTATTTTGACTTTAATAGACTGTTAAGTCTGTTTTTCCCTTCTCTAAAGGTACAATTGAGCTCAGTTTTCCTACATTTCAGCAAAACTCGGGTTACTTATTGGCAAGTTGCTTGATCCTGCTAGTCGATTCTATCTAGTGAGGTACTTTTTTTTGCTTCTGTTTTTGGTGAGCTAACATCTGTGCCAATTTTCCTCTGTTTTGTACATGGGACACTGCCACAGCATGGCCTAATGAGCAGTGTGTAGGTCTCCACTGGGATCCAGGCCACAAACCCCAGCAGAGCACTCGAACTTAATCACCCACCACGGGACCTCCTCTAGCGAGGTACTTTTTTTATGTTAAATGTGGTATGCAGTCTAAATATTGGATGTTCTCCTGCCTTACAAATACTTCTGCTTTCCTTACCCAAAACTGACCTAACAAGGATGAGATGGAGAAGTTTAAGGACGCCATCAAATAGAAGACGTGTAGAAATTCTTTGCAAGTCACAAAAGGATTACAATTTGCTGTGGACTTTTCTTATCCATTTTCTCTAAGAAGAGGTGTGAACAAGGACTTTACATGGTGCTTAAACAAGTACCTCTTTTTCACTTGGAGAACTGAACACATGCACTTATCTCTACTCCCTCCCATTAACACCAGAACAAGTGAATGTCAAATACACCCACATAAGGGCAAAGAACAGATGAGAGCATAGCACACCAGTGTGAATAAAGTTTTGGAAGCTGGAAATTGTCTGGAAGAGTAAGCAGAGCTAATTAAAAAGGAAACTTAAACCTGCTGGGGGTAGGGATGTCAGTGAGTAGTTTGCTGAGTCATACCACAGAATCCCCGGAAAGCTCAGGAAATGAAGATGCCAGGTACCATGGAAGGCAGTGGTGCCAGCAACGACTGTAAGTGAGTATTGGCTGAGTCTGTAGATGGAACAATTGGACCCCAACGTATAGCTCCCCATCCCAAGCAGCTAGGCAACTACCCTCCTCCAACCCAGCTGGAGACAGGGGATTGATTCTGTGAAGAGTTGAATCAAAGAGGTTCCAGACAAGTGAACTCCAGGCATGGTGGAGGTTGGGGGAAGAGGTGCTGTATTGGGATTAAAAGGGATTAGGTGAAAGCCCCTTAAATTCCTGGGCTCTAAAACCAGCAGGTAAGTGTATATCTTCCTCCCACCAGAAGATTCGATAATTCTTCTGTGGAGAAACCATGGAAACTGATAGGAGCCTCAAATCAAAGAGCTCATTAATTAACACATCCCACCTTTTCATTCAGAGCTTCCAACAGCTTTCTAGGGCCGTACACTTATAAATGGACAACAAAACGCATTTTAGAAAAGCCTCGAACATGAAAGGCAAAGACCAAAACAAAGAGAAACAAACCTTTTAAGAAATAATGCAAGAAGAAAACAGAACCAAGAAAAATTATAATTAGGAAGCACCTCAGGTAACAGGATAAGTTTTTATCCTTTTATTTCACCATAAGGAGTAAGTTTCTTCTCTTACTAGAAGGTCGCCATCCTACAACCTCAGAGAGAAAGGCCAAACAACAAAGAGAGAAGCCACAAAAATAAATTCCAAGTTTTTGCTTCTTTGCATCCCCATCTCCACTGCCACAATCCAAGCCAGCATCATCTCTCACCTGGACCATGATGATAGCCCCCAAAACCTAAAAGGTCACCCTGCTTCAGGCTAGTCTCTTCTAAAAAACTCTACAAAGAACACTTAAAATGATTTAAAAAAATGAATCTAATCATTTCAGGCCCCTTGTTAAACATTCTCAACGGCTTCCTACTGAATTTGGCATAAAAACCCAATGCCCTTGTGCTGGCCAAGAAATTTTGTATCATTTCATCTGTCTGCTTGGTTAACTTCATCTCCTCCCACCCCACTTGCCACTTCACTCATTCCTTCTCCTTTCCCACTTGCCAGGCACACCCAGTCCTTTCTGTTCTTAGAATACAAGTTTGCTCTCACCTCAGTTTGTTCTGCCTAGAGGTTCCTGTATATGGCTGCTCATGTTGTTTAATTGTTTATTGCCTGTCTCTCCGCTCTGTTATATAAGCTCCATGAGAGCAAGTGCCATAGTCTGTCTCATTTACCACTATTATACTAGCATCTAGAAGAGTATCTGAGATCTAGTATGTGCCCAAATATTTATTGAATTAATAGAATTGTAATTGAAAGGGCTCAAGGATAATGGTGAAGTGGTATAAGATGAAAAAATATTGAACCATTAAGCAAATTCCATCAGGAGATATCAAAACCTTATTGATGTTAGGATCAACACTTCCTTTGACCCAAGTAGGTTTCGAGGTGAAAAATTCTAATCTGTTGTTTCGATGTCAATATCCTAGTTGTGATAGTATGCTATGGTTTTGTAAGATGTTATCACTGAGCGAACTGGATAAAAAATACATGGACCTCTTATTTCTTACAATTGCATGTGAATCTACATTATCTTAAAATTGTTTAATTTAAAAAATTCTAATCTAAAGAAAATGTCATATTCACGCAGTCTGCTTATGTAGTACCACCCCAAGAATGTTCTGTGGTGACAAATACTCACTGATGGAACTTAGGGTAATAAAGGAAGTCTCCATTTCTGGTAGGTGACATTTTTCCTGGAGCTGAGAACATCAGACTCTGTTCTTAACCACACATAGCACCTGGCCCATAGTCAGTGTTCAATAAATATTTATTCAGTGAGCTAATTATTTCTGAGAAAACCAAAATGACATCCAGGCACAGGCTGCAAATTCATAACACTGCCTGTCATAGCATTCCAATGTGGAAAGACACCAGCACCAAGACAGGTCTATAAACGACTCTGTAAATCGTTCACAAAGCACTTATTCTTAAACAATAAGATGCCTAAAATGTACAGTTGACCCTTATCCATATAGATCTAATTACTCAATTATTCCATACAAATTGCATTACATGTAAGGTAGGACGAAGAAATACTCTGTCAGGCCATCTATAGAATCCTGTTCTTTACATGGACACTCAAATAGTCCTGGGCTTACTAACAAATCAAAGCCCCTTCCAAAAATTGACTAGTCAGTCTGCGGTTTGGGAAGGCCAGCTGCATCAGGAAGTAATTAAGCACATGAAGAGAACCTACTCGACTTGTTGATTCTGGTAGAGGATGAAGCGTCTGAATCTCCTGGTTGTGTTTATTTTTCCTTCTATTTAGAGAAGAGTTAATGGATAAAACAGCATACTATTCTATCGTATCAATCCATTCAGCTAATCCAGATAACTAAGAAATGTTTTGGGGACTGACATCCTCTAAAAAATATTTTAAATGTTTTAATTTCACTTTATCATTTTATAAAAGTTACAATCCCTTCAAAATTACAAATCAAAATTGACTACTTAAAATTTTGATATAAACGAAGTTTTTCTGAGCCTTTTTCTTTGATCACTTATATAACTGAATACTTCCTCGTTTACTCCATGAAAGAGCAACTTAATTTTTCCCACAAGCTGTCTAAACTAGCTCTAAACCAGGTCAAGCGGCTGCTGCCCTTGAAGCTGATTAGTAAAACACAAAGTATTCAACCAACGAAACACAGGAGTTGATTTAAACGGATAAAGAGCAGGAAACTCAGAGCTGGAGGTAAAACCAGCCCCTCACACGCCCCATTGTTCCCTGGCGTACTAAGGCACTCATCACATTAGGTGACCTCATATCTCATCTGGACTAAATGCCAAACCTGAAGGCAGCTATTGAAGGCAGAGGTAGCCTCATCCTTGAATTTCCAGATTGAAATCACTGTTGTCCTTTCTCATTTATTTTCTAAAGTGGCGGCTTTTATAAGAAAGAGTAACTGAAGAAAAACAGGTTTCCTATGGAGGAGGCAGCTGGGAGACTAGTATATCCTCCTCAGTTGTGTAGAAGAGAATCTTTGAAGTTTACCGTTAGCAGATGTATCAACCCTGAATATTAACACTGCCCTATGAATGAAACTAGATTTACAAATTAAGCCTGAAAAAATTCAGAAGCCAGGCTTATAGTTCTTCAAGCTATGATTACTCAGCTGTAGCATCAAAACCCTATGAACAAGTCTGTCAGTTTTAGAACTTACCTGTAAGAAGGAGCTATTTTTTCTGCTCCTAGTTTTGGCATTGACCCTAATACTTAACTTCTGTCAGAACTACCCCTTCAGTTTCTTCTTTCCAAAACCTTCAGATTGCAGACCACATTCTATACTCACAGAACTAGGCCATGAAAAAAAAATAAAAATAAGACAAATTCCCTTGTTCCAGAAAAAAAAAAAAATCAGTTTAGGGTAATCGGGGAACTATGAGGAATCCTTTAAGTTGATATATATTCCACGCAGTCTATTTGAAAACAGCCGTATTTAAGGGAGATTTACCTTCCTCTAAGTTTAGTTGTACACTGCCACCATTACTCATGCCCTGTCCCTTCTAGATACTTTTTACTCCTAAGAATGACAGAAGCTAACGAAACTCTTGAAACACCATTTCTCTTAGACTTGCAGCCTCATTTACAAAAAGAGCAGTGACTCCAAGTTAAGGATGGCAAAGTTATTTGAAAACTAGGCCACCTAAAACTCTGTTTCAGTCCCACTTTTCTGAAAAATGTTTTTGAGAGGAAAGAACCAAGAGCCGATAACTGAGCATTTATGTCAGCGTGTGCAGGTTTGTCATGTGTATGTTAGCACCAGGAAAGAATCTGAAAATGAAATTAAGAAAATAATTCCATTCACAATAGCATCGAAAATAAAATACTTAGAAATATTTAATAAAAAGTACAAAACATATACTCAAACTACAGAACATTGTTGAAAGAAATGAAAGATCTAAGTAAATGGAAAAACATCCCACGTTCATGGATTGGAAGACTTAACATTGTTCAGATGGGAATACTCCCCAAACCCATCTATAGATTCAACACAATCCCTGTCAAAATCCCAGCTGGCTGCTTTAGACATTAGGCACTAACAAAAGATCATTTACAAGAATGAAAATTACTTCTAGCATCTAGGAGTCACTTTTGGTTTGTAGATTAGCGTTTTAGAAACAAACAGAAATCACTGCGTCAGCCCTAACTCTGTGCCCCAAAGACTCTCTCTCGAGGTCGATTTATTGAAAAATCCACATAAAAGCCCTCACAGCCAAACAAGGCCTGCTCTGTAATATAACCTCCTTGCTGCCAGCTTTAATGGGAACAGTCCTAAATCCACCTGGAAAAAAATCTGTGGGAGTGGAGTGAGGGGAACTAGTCGAGGGAAATTGGCAAACAAATAAACAAAAGAAACAAAGAAAAAACGTTCCTTGACTTCCTTCCATAGGGTCAGAGGTTTTAAACATACAAAAGAGAAAATGCATTTAAAAAATCTTGAACATTGCATTTTCTTGGAAAAATCTGCAAGGCAATTTCCTATAAATAAATGGGACAAATGTTACATTGTTTGATGTAATCAATTGACGTATAGAGGCCATCTAAGAGCAGAGTTGGTACACTGTACTACATTTCTACATACTACATGTGCTACAACAGAAATGGATTATGTTGCAAACTCTCTAGCCCTAGGGAATCTCACTTCATCAGGATTCAGGACCAGAAGTTACCCTCTCTTTTACTCTGAAAAAGAGATCAAAAGTTGAGCCAAGATTAGCTTTTAGACACACTTCCTCTCCCGCCCAAATGACCATTTAAAAGCAATCATTTAATTAAAAAAACCACACACATGGGGAATTTATGCCTCTGACAAGAATTTATTCTTCCATTAAACAAGACTACAGCACTTTTTCTTACATCAAAAACAAGACTCCTATGAAAAGAAAAAAAAAATCGCTCAGGGAAAAAATTTAAAGCTCTCCAAAAGAATTACATTATATTTACACTTAGAAATTAAAAAGGCAGATGTTATTGCTTTACACTGATAGATGCCACAGAATGTGCTAATCCACACAGGCTCCTCCTTACACAACACACACGGCATTATATTTACAGGTCTGACACATGATGCTTTCTCCTGAAGGCGCAGATAGGCGAAGGGCATTTACTTTGCCAAACAGGCTCAAGATGTTAGTCTAGAGGACCATGTGTTAACGGCAGGTGCACTTAGTGGCTATCATATCTTCATATTCTTTATAAGTGATTGAGCCATCGGACTCAATGGTCAAAACACTCAAAGGGCTGTATTTGGCAGGTACACATGATGGTCTTGGCACTGAGGAGTCGAGCTTCTCATGGATGATGTTCTGCACCATGGTGTGAACTGGAGAGCCATACCGATGCCCAACTGCCCTGGGACAGTCCCCTTTACAGTACCGAGGGTTGTATCTTTGCGGGGCCACAATCCAGTTGTCCCACTTCAGCTGACTAAAGCTAAGTCTAAAGTCATGGAGCTCACACTCATTTTGGGGAAAAAGAAACTGTTTGAAGTACTCACTCAGATTCAAAGAAGCTGGAACCAGAGGCTTCTTCAATTCAGAGCTGACAGCTTCCTGACTTCTCCGGTGACGGGAAGATGTTATACCCTCAGCAGCCCCTTCTCCCTCTGGACAGGCAGACAGATCTCTCTTCTGGTCAGGACCCTGTGAAGGTCTCCTTTTATAGTGGAGGGAATGCCACCTGTGATAAGCCTGAGCACTTGTGTCATTCAGATATAAAAGCAGTGAGGGGAATAGCAGAAGAGTCGTGTTAAGCGGACTGTCCTGTGCTGACGGATGCTGCAGCTGGTCTTTCCCACATGTGAGATTTACAGACATGTGGATACTTTTCTTGTTGGAGGCCACTAGAGGCTGAAGGAGAGGGGTCACATCCATCTCAATCCATTTGTATTTTTTTCTAAATTCAAACTGTGAGTTAAAGGTAAATGAGTATGGAGTTCCGGGGAGAGTCTTGCTCTCTGGCTCTTTTATCACCAGGTTGCACACACATTTAACAGCAGAGGGAAAAGAAACTGAGTTGTTGAATGTGTATAACAAGACTGACTTGAGTAAGTGTTCCACAGCAGTAACACAATCCAGGTTAAACAGCAGGTCCACTGACGGAAGGGTTCCTGAGAAGAAAACACAGTCCACCAGTAGTGCTTGAATACAAACTGAACATAATAGGAAGTCAAATCAAGACATTAGTACTTTGTATGTGCTTTCTCCCTTCTCTTTTCCCACTTCCTCATGCCTCAAAAGGGTGGTGGGGGGGGGGGTGTGGAGGAGGGAGCACGCAGTTACACAGAAAATGCCAGTAATTGGGACCATAACTAACTCCCAGCAACTACAACAGGATATTTTAATCACCAGAAAATCATAATAGCTTTGGTGGTGAATTAAAACAACAAGGAATCATTATATTCTAAAGTTTTAGAGTGAATAATTTGCTCCAAACACAGAAGCTAATAAGGAAAGTGGTATTTTTCTCTTGGAGAGTCTCTAGAGGCAAACCTATAATAAAAATACTTAACAGGCTTGTTAAGAAGACATGCTAAGCCCTAATGGATGGAGTCAATAAAGAAAACTTAATGGTCTAAGTTAATTTGAAACACTTGAGACTGACAAATGGAGGCTCTAAAACCACTATAATAAAATGGGACATCAAGGAAGGAGGAAACGTTTTAAACAGCCACAAGTGACCTGTTGGGTTAGAACGATTTTCTTTAAGTCACGAGCTGGTGAATATAGATTTTTTTTTTAAAGCGCTGCTTTCTCTCTCTCTCTCTCTCTCTCACACACACACACACACGCACACACACACAAGATACCAAGGTGCTGAGTCAAATTGTTAACAGTTTGTGTAAGTACCTACTGTTCCTCTCACAAAAGCAACATAAAAAGGGAAAACATCCTGTTTAACAAAGCACACCAATAGCTATGAGATATTTTAGGCACATTTCCAGGCCAGCATTGGTAGAATGGGCAGACTAAGCAACTGGAAGTCAAAATACCTGGTTTCCAGTCTTGATTTTGTGACCTTGGACAAGATGCTAACCTTCTCCACTAGTGCTTTCCTTTAAGTCATTAAGTCTTTTCTAGCTCTAAAATCCTATCACATTAGCCCACCTTAACGCATGAGGGCATTAGGAAGAAACGGTAAGATCAAGAACCAGATTTGTTTGAATTTGGATACTGAGTATCACACAAAGTAAAATGCAATGCAAGGAGTGAGGCCCGGCAGCTTTCTGCAATTGAAAGGCAGAGTCGTCTATCATCTTCCCACCCATTAACCAATCCGCTCCTACACACCTGCCACCTGGTCCCCAGGAGCCTGCTTGTGCTGGGCACAGGGGGTGAAGAGCCGGACAGTGTTGTAGAGGTGGCCTCTGTTGGATTTAGGGATCCCCTCCTTGGTAGCATACGCCTTGTAGAGCCTCTTCATGTAGCGTAAAGCTCTGGAGTCTGGCTGCAGCCTAGGAGCCCCGCCTTGCCCGTCATACAGAACCTTGAAGAGAGCAGGAAGGAGGCCAGATCTGTTTCCGCCATTGAGAGGCTGCAGCAAGGACCAAGGCTCAGCCTCAGATTCCAACTCAGCACTAGCTGCAATCTGAGCTGCTTCCCTAGAAGCCTGAGAACCAAGGCTAATGGGAAAACACAGCCAGGCAGAGCAGCAAAACCAGAGGAAGAACTTGCTGGGAAGCGCCATGGCTTGGAAGAATCAGCAAGGAACACATTTCCCCATGCCAGCCTTCTTCCTAAAAGCCAGGAAGAGCCTAGGTTGGTCTCTTAAATAAAATTTAGGTGAGTGGGTGGGGTAGGCTCACTTCTGTAATCAGACCTCAAGGATGCCTAGCTGAAGGTAATTTTTCTCAGCTGTATATTAAACAGCTGATAACACTCTATTTATCCAATTTGTCCTCATTAGATATGGATTTATTTGGTTAATTAACTTTCCTCTCACTTTTTCCTGGCATGTATTTAAAACCTCTTAAATTATCATTATACTAATGGACTAGCTATGTAGCTGAAAGGCTAAGTGAAACTGAGGAATGATCTTAAAATGAAACCACCCGTTTTCTGAGAGAAATCAGGATTCTTAAAACGTTCTTTAGGTGCTTGCTGAAACTGTCAAGGTGTGTGGAAAAGCTAACTAATTATTCATGATGATACACGGATCTGTTGGTATGCAATTTACGATATTGGGTTTACTCTTCCTCTCCATCCTCACCACTTCTCCCACTTCCAGGTGCTTAGAATAATTATTCACTACGTGTTGATTTGGAGGGTGAGAGAAAGTCACAGCTGGCATTGAAATTTCAGAGCAGAGAATTGTTACCCAGTTCACCCAGGTCATGTAGTATAGGATATGTACTTGGAATACTGCAATATGTTTAAAAAAGGAGGACATCACCTTTAACTTTGACTCATTTTAAAATATAGTATCTTGGGACCGGCCTGTGGCCCAGTGGTTAAGTTAGGGCACTCAGCTTCAGTGGCCCCCCCGGGGTTCACTGGTTGGGATCCTGCACGTGGACATATGTACCACTCATCAAGCCATGCTGTGGCAGCATCCCACATGGAAGAATTAGAACAACCTACAATTAGGATATACAACTATGTGCTGAGGCTTCGGGGAGGAAATAAAAAAGAGGAAGATTGGCAACAGATGTTAGCTCAGGGCCAATGTTCCTCACCTAAAAACATGTATATAACATCTTGATGTCTTTTGTTTGCTCTGCACATTCATCTACACGTACTTTGGTCGAAAGGTTTAGAGATACGAGAAAATAAACGAAAGTTTTATTTTTTTTATTAATCACTCACACGGTGGCGGAATTTGTAGCGTATTGTTGTTCCTAACTGTTGAGTATGTATGTTTTTGCCTTGGAGCTGGGACCAAGCTAGAGATTTTTTTAGAAAAATGAGACAAAGGTGCACCATGAATAGCTGAAATGAGGGGATATCCAGTGCCACCCCTAAGGAGACTATTTGCAGGAAGAAAGTCAACCCACACGCATGGGATAAGACCCAGAATCAGTCTGTGCTGTACCTAGGTTGGTAAAACCGAGGTATGTTTGCAGATTTTAAATTCACTGCCTGCCAAGCCTCCCTGGCCCGTGGTTAGTAAGCAGGCTTATGAAACACACCCAACCTGCTGAATGAGAGCTTAGACCTGGATTATACACGGCCAGCAGCTCCCTGAATAGAACATTTACAGACACTCTGTAGCAAGTGAAAAAGTCAGTCAGCGGTACAGGACTGCAGGAACCTTAGGTAAAAGCACTTCCCGAGAACTCGGGGTCGCCTCCCACGCAACCTTCCTCCCCTCTCTCCCGGGAAGTGGAGCGGAGGATGGGGGACATCATGACACACGACCCCCAGGCCGAACCATCTCGGGGAAAGCGGGCTGCCGTGGAGGGAGCCTCTTCCTTCCCTCCTACCACCCCTAACAGCCGTTTAGCAATCGCTGACGATTATGTGAGGACGCTCGTGACTGAATTCGAGGAAACGTTTTACTCCATCTTGGTAAAGTCTACCCCCTGCCCCGGGAGTCGAAGGCGGCGGGCGCCGCGGGAAGCCCCAGATGCGCGCCCCTGACTTTGCACTGGGTCGCGGACGGTCTGAAAATAACCGAGCCCCGTCCCAGCAGCTGGACAAGCCCGGACGAAAGCTCGCGCTCGCGGCCGGCCGGCGGCTCCTCCCCAGGCCTCGGGGGCCCTCTCCAGGGCTGGCGGCCTGCAGGCCCTACGCGTTCGGCCAGCGCGGCCCTGGAGGTCGGCTGGCCCCTTTCTCGTCGCCTCTTTGTCTCCTCGACACCAGCCCCTTCCTGCGGCTCCAGGACAAGGCAGAGGGCTGAGGCGGAAGGTGAGGGCCTCGGGGGCCGCCCCGACCCCAAACCCGCTCAGAGCTTCTCCGCCGCCGCCAGGCCCCGCCCCCGGCCCAAGACCGCCCACCGGCAAGGTCACCGGCCTGGACACTTCTCTTCAGAACGGGGGACAACGGCGCCTTCCCCTGGAGACCGCAGGAGAATGGTACTTCCCGGAAGTGACCTCACGGCCTCCAGAGCGGCTTCCGATCTTGCCGGAAGTGGCGGACGGAGGCCGGTGGATCCCGCGGTTGTGGAGGGCGAGGTGACCCTGCTGCGGGAGCCGGGGCCGGTGGCGCGGTCTTGGTGGCCCCGGGGAGGGTGGGGCGCCGCCTGGGCTGAGGGGATGAGGAGCGCCGGGCGGGCCGCAGGGTTGGGGGCGGCGTCCCGGGGCTGAGCCCGGCGGCTGAGCTCCCTCGGTTCTGCAGGCGCCGCCGCCGCCACCGCCACCATGGGCCGCGAGTTCGGGAATCTGATACGGATGCGGCATGTGATCACCTACAGCTTGTCGCCCTTCGAGCAGCGCGCCTTCCCGCACTACTTCAGCAAGGGCATCCCCAACGTGCTGCGCCGCACGCGGGCCTGCATCCTGCGCGTTGCGCCGCGTGAGTGCCCTGGCCGGGCGCGGGTGGGCTCCCTTCCGCGGTAGTAACCACGGGTCCCCTCAGTGAGCGCTCGCCGTCGGGCAGGCACTCTGCAGCTGGCACTGCACATGTTTTCTCTGGAATATTGCTGAAGCCCCTTGATCTAGTTATATCATCCCCCCCCCCCCCCCCCCCCCCCGTGTTACGGATGAGGAAACGGAGTCATGGAGAACTTAAGTGACCGGCTCAAGGTCACTTGTGTGACTCCAGCGTCTCCCTTTGAGGTCATCTCTACCCACTTCTTTTTTCGGAGATGAACTCTTTTGTGTTAAATGCAGGAGATAGTGATGATAGTTGCACAATAACGTGAATTTACTAAAGACCACGGAGAGTACACTTCAAAATGGTTAAATGGTGAAGCTTATGTTATGCGAATTTTACCCCAATTATCTCATTAAAATATTTAAAGACGTGCCGCAGGGGAGCGATGGGGAAGGTTTGGTGGCAGGTTTTCGTTGTTAGACCCCTTTCTTTTGGTCACTTGTAAAATGGGTGTGTGAGGTAACCTTGATCATCTGGTTTAAAAGTGGTTTCTTGAAAACTAGAGGCAGGAGGGCAGAATGTGCTGTGAGGCAGAAAAGAGGACTGGGACCCTTGTGTCATATGTGCTCACTGCCTACTCTCACTTTTGATTTTTAAAGCATTTGTAGCGTTTTATCTTGTCTATACGTGGGGGACCCAGGAGTTTGAGAAATCCAAGAGGAAGAATCCAGCTGCCTACGAAAATGACAAATGAGCAACTCGTCTGGATAATGGTTCACTTTCTTTGAAAGACCTTTTTCTGGGACAGGAGCCTATATTGTCGCATCTGGAAGGCACAATAAACTTCTACGGGCTGCACTGTTGTGGTTTTGCATTTTTGTGAGCAGAGTCCTTGGCATGACTGCTAGTTTTCGAGTTCATGAACTCCCCTCTCCAGCATGAGTGCTGAACAGTTTCGGCCAGCCTGGGAGTTTGGTGAAGGATTGGGGCTCACCCCTTGTTCCATAACCTGCAAGAAAGTAGCTGCAGCTCCCCCTGCAGCTGAGCAGTTGTGGGTGGCCTGGACTGTGGGGAGTGTTGGTTCCCGCCCCTCTGCTCCTGTAACAATAAAGTCTAGTAACTATGTTGTAGTTACCGTGTGTCAGGTACTCTTCTTAGCCCTTCACACAAATAAGCTCTTTTAAACTTCTACCTTTAAAGTAAGTATCATTATTACATTCATTTTGCAGATGAGAACACAGGTGCAGAAAGGGTAAGTTATTTGCCCAAAATTATACAGCTAGTGAATCATGGAGTCTGGCGCTAAATTTATGCTTTTAAAGCTATGCTATGCTGCCTTTCCTCCTAAGGCAGGCCTGCCTTAGCCTGAGGGGAAGTCAGCTATAAAGGAGTGGGTGAGGTGACCCCTTGGCCTCTAGAGCTGGAGTCAACAAACTGCCTGTGTTTGTACCAGGTTGGAACAGTTGTTTTCAACCATATGTGGCCCTGAGAACCTAAAATATTTACTCTCTAGCCCTTTATGGAAAAAGTTTACCCCTGTTTTAGAGAACTTTGAAACTGCCTTTTTAGTCGGAAAGTTACCCTTTTCTCTTCACTAGGAAATGGTAGGGGTAGCTTTAAGCTTCTGGTTCCCTGCTCTGTTTCTAGAAACTTCTCTCCTAAGGACACTTCCTGCTGGTCCAGAGCAACTTCCACAGTATAGCTCAGCTTCTAGCCCAGGCTGTATCTATCCTTATTCTAATGATTGATGTTGCCTTTTAGGAACCAAAATTAAAATACTTCAAAACTAGAAAAAAAATCAGTAAGGTAAATTGCACTGATTGTGAGGCAGGATAAGGAGGAACGGCTGAGTCTGGCAGACTTGGGTCTGTACCCTTTGTTTTTTTTTAAAGATTGGCACCTGAGCTAACAACTGTTGCCAATCTTCTTTTTTTTTTCCTTCTCCCCAAAGGCCCCCAGTACATAGTTGTATATTCTAGTTGTGAGTGCCTGTGGTTGTGGTATGTGGGATGCCGCCTCAGTGTGGCCTGATGAGCAGTGCCGAGTCCGTGCCCAGGATCTGAACCTGCAAAACCCTGGGCCGCCGAAGCGGAGCACGCGAACTTAACCACTTGGCCACGGGGGCGGCCCTGGCCCATACCCTTTGACTGATGCTTCCTTACTGTGGGATACAGGCAAGAAATCTGCATTCCTGAGCTTTGAGTTTCTCACCCATAAAATAGATGTGTTAATACAAAGCCATAGCGTTGCAGTGACAGTGAAATGGGTGATATGTAAGAGTCTGGCAGGGTGGTGCAGGCTCAACAAAGGACAGCTATATGATGAAAACTCTTGCCCTACCAAACATGGTCCAATTTTCCTGTTTGGCTCTTTGTCCAAGTTTATTACTGGGACTAGCTACCTGGTCTGCAACATATTTGGTCATAGGCTCCTTTGAAAATCTGATGAAAGCTGTGGACCTGAAGAAAGTGTAAATACACCCATCCTTAACTTTGCATAGTTTCAACAGATTCACGTGTTGGGGTGGGGACCACTGCCTTGATAGGCCATTAATCTTTCTGTCTGTCTCCCTCTGATTTTAGGCCCAAGTTCCTAGGGGAGATGGCCATCCACTCCCATCTTGACTTCATTTTACCTTTAGACTATTTCTCCCTCGTTCTTTGACTCCTTTGGAAATACCAGCTCAAAATCAAACCTACCCTTTCTCAGCCCAGACCAAGGACTGAGCTTGTTGGTCTGAATCCTTTTTATCCCAGGCGTGCCCTGCTGAGAAGACCCTGCTGTAAGCCCTTCATGTGCTGAGCTGCTGCTTTTGGATAAAATTGGTAAAGGCTGCTTTAAGCCTCTCTCTCACCAAAGGGCTTCCCTCTCTAAGCTTGGGGCAGGGAGCTCTGTAGCGGGGCACTGAGGCAGTGGGGGCATGGAATGTGGTGAGTTGTAATAGCTCAGTGCTCCTGTACGTGATAGGGGATCTGGGATCATTTTAGGGACTATTCTGTCTGTAGAAATCCAAAAAGAAAAGGAAAACTTGTGTAAAGTTCTTAAGGGAGGAAGAGGGACCGCCGCTGTGGGCCTCAGCGCCTGTCACCCATCCCCTGGAGCCGCCCTCCTGGAGTGGCTCCTCCACCTGCTGCTGGGGCACAACCACTTGCTCATTTAGCCCTTCTTTTCCCCAGCAGTGCTCTTGCCCCACAAGGGCTTTTTATCTCTGGGCTACAGAATGTGGCAAAGGGAACTGTGTTCAGTCTGCCAATGCAGTCCCCGAGATGCAGGCCTACCTAGTGCAGGCCCAGAAGTCTATGGCAGTTCCAGCCAGCAAAAAAGCAAATGCACTTTAACCCTTTGTTCAAGTTTTACGGGGAAAAGTTTTTTCCATTTCACAGTCTTTCATTTTTTATTAGGCACCTCCTGCTCAGGGACTGCAAAAAGTTTCCAATTACTGCCAAGCCCTAATGATCTCCTCTCTGCCTGGAATGTGTTTCAAACGGCTGCTCGTGTAGCTATACCGTCTTTCTCCCATTTCATCCTAGGCACTTGCCTCAGAAGCAGGAAATCCCTGGGAGTTGTATTCAGAGTTACCAAGCTATAAGCTATCAAATGTGCTTCGGTCTCATTTTCTTCTTGTAAATTAATCATCTGAACTCCCAAATGTCAGTGCCCGAGAGGCCTCAGAGATTTACTCCCATCTCCTTGGCACGACAAAAGACTAAAGCCCAAAGAGGGGAAGGGCTGGCCTGTGGTCAGTTCCCCTACCTAGACCCCCGGCTCCTGCCTCCCAGCCAAGCATTCTTTCTCCTTCTGGCTGAAGTTGTTAAAGCCTGCGTGGCCCTTTCTGCTAGAGGAAGGAACATGTAGTTGTCTGTTTGTTCATTCAACAAAATACTTGACTGCAGACAGCCCAGATATTTTCAATTTTTTTTTTTTTAACTTCAGGAATAGGTCTTCACAGCTAGAGTGTGGGAAACTGTGGACAACTGCTGTCACTTCAGCCTAATGCTGTCTGGATTCTGCTTTGCTTTTAAAAATTTGATTTTTTGCTCCATGTTTAATTTAAATAAAACAACTACAGAGTTTGGGTAGACATCTGTTGAAATACCTTCCCTAACAGTGGTTCCTTCCACAGGCAGTCACTAATGGGTCTTTTGGGAGGAGGGGGTGCAATATAAGATAGAGGCTTGAGCCGCAAAGGCTTCTGCAGTGTTGTCATCTTGATGATGATGAATGGTTCTTTTTTGCCCTATGCACAGGGAGCTGGGGACCTCAGGCCCTGCCCTTGGCTGTGGTATTGGCTTTATAAATTAACACGAAAGTCTGGTTTGGTTTTGCTTGGAGTACAGGAAGACAGAAATGGAGGATTAGTGAAAAGTACCCATCTTCAGAACAAGCATTTTCCAAATCTCATTTGGCATGTCACTCCAGGCTGGTTAATGGGAGGCTGGCACTGAGTCCACAGACCCAACTGGCTCTAGGACACCACGTTGTTCAATCTTTTGCTTATCTAATCGGATTTGTGTTCTTACCCAATGTTCTCTAGGTCACCACATAGCCTCTTCCCCACCCCACAAAAGTTCCTAATTAAGCTCCTACCTGGGGTCATTTAGTATCCAAGCTCAGGGGTAAAGGGAAGGAGCAGCTAGCCAGTCTCAAACTGCAGGATTGGGTTTGGCATAGGTCTGCTTCTCAATGTTCCTAAAGTGCAAACAGTGCTGTCTCCTTCCAGGCCTGGCTGCATGGTCCTGAGAGGACTGGAACCAGGACAGACAGATCTGTGGAGTCACACTGTGCCCAATCCCAACTCTGAGGTCCACCATACCACCCTTTTCTCCCTTGGCAAGAGCAGTGGTAACCATCCTGTTCCACCTTCAGCTGTGCTGCATCTCCTCACTTTTCCTTGGGGAATAGGCAGCCTCTTACCAAATATGCAACCTCTGAAGATGAGAAGGACCTTGGGAAGGGCTATCAGCTAAGTTTTCAGGGAGACACCAGGCAGAAAAAGAATCTTGTTGCATTTGTTTTGTTGGCGTATCCTTCCAGGTCATGGGACGATCTAGTCTTTATATCTCCTTACTCAGAATTCACACTTTTCCCCCCAAGTTTATTAAAATGTCCATGTCATTTAATGAGTACTCATAACTACTCATGGTTTAGATACATGCCCTTTCTTGATCTAGAAACCTGCAGGAGTTCCTACTTAAGCCAATGGATGTTCTGAGCTTTGGAGATATCTCAGCCCTATGTCTGCTTCCCCGAGGCTACTGGGATATGCTTCGTAGAAGATCCTAGTCAACTACTGGGAGGAAAGGCCATAATTCAAGGCTTGCAATGATTTGTCACCACCACCATGCTCTTCTACTGATTTAGGAGCCCCTGCTACTTCCTTATTCATGTTTTTAAAGACAAAACAAAAAACCAGCCTATACTTATTCATTCAATTCACCTGTAGTCCAAGAAAGTCTCACATCAGTCCTGATTGCCCTTCCCCTGGGAGAGGACGGGTAGGCCAGACTGACCTTTCCACAGCTAGGTCTCCATTCTAGGGAAATGACCCGGAGCAGGCTGAGCGACAGTCCATCTATACAAATGAGGTATCTGGGGCACTGCAGACCATGTGTGCTGAAGCGTCCTCCCACAGAAAGGAGATAATGGGCCTTCTCCAGTTGCCTGTAACACAATAGATCAGTGCTGCTTTCCTAGACAAGGCTGAAAGACTCAACACTTTCTGAAGACTTCATTATTTGAATTCTATTTTGATTAGAGTGATCTCACTGAGCTATTTTGGAATCAAAATATGGCTAGGTGCCTGGTCTCCCTCAATGGCTTCACGTGGCTTTCAAAGGGAAAGGAGGGAGTAGTGCTGACTTTTGGTAAAACGGGCGAAAAGGGTCCAAGCCAGCAACATAATTCAAAGTCCAGGTGAGGGATCAGTAAATAGCAATGTGCCTGAAAGGCAGGCCTTGAGCACATTCCTCTGGTAGACATTAACTTATTAAATCGACCCTGATTGCAAATATAAACTTTGCCCCCATCTCACCCGGCAACCATAAGAGGCGGATCTCAGTCTATAAAGGGAAGTGAGAACTGTTCCTGGGTCTTGAGTTCCCATATCCTCCCTCTGTCAAGATGTGGCACCTGAAACTCTCCGCAGTGCTCATGATCTGCCTGCTGTTGTGGGGCCAGGTAAGGAAAGGAGGACATCAATGTGGATGTGTGGTGATGGTGGAACTATAGGCAGAACTTGAGAGCAAGACTCAGTCCTGAGGAATGGTTCCTCTGCTCTGAGTCGACAGCATCCTGGGGATGATCATTCTTCCAAGGCGTGCAGCAGGGTGTCAACTCCTCTATATCTGAGGTGAATTTGTCTTTGCCCTCCAGGTAGATGGCTCCCCAATACCAGAACTGAGTTCAGCAAAGAGAAGGCCACGGAGAATGACTCCATTTTGGAGAGCAGTTTCCCTCAGGCCCATTGGAGCCTCTTGTCGGGACGATTCTGAATGTATCACGAGGCTATGCAGGTACTCCACAAACCTGGGAGCAGGGCTGGGCAAAAGAGGCCTGGGAAGCTGGGCAGAGGAGAGATCAGCACACACACAGGCCTAAGAATAAAACTGGGATTGAGGACTGCCTGGGCTGAGCTGGGAGCTCCATGGAGCAGAACCTCTCAGGAGTTAAGAGCCAAGAACAGCTGCACACAGGTACCATGAAAAAATGACGCCTTTCTTTTCTTCGGTCTACCCCAAGACTGGGTAGATCAAGCAGAGGGAGGAAATGCAACAGAGGTGGCTCGGCACTGCTAGACCTTTGTCTTAAAAACCACCTTTTCTTTCCTTAGAAAAAGACGCTGTTCCCTAAGTGTGGCCCAGGAATGATGTCCATACCAGGGGAAAAGAAGACAGCATTCACCTACAACAATGCTCCATTCTATGGAATACTGATTAATTGCATTTTGGCTGGAGACACTTAAGTAAAGCAATATCGTGTTTTTAATATTTAAAGACAGATGTATGCTTTAAATTGGTCTCCGTTTCTTCTTAGAATGTTGATATGTAGTAAGCATAACTAAATTTGTCAATTTAGAGTTTATTTTTTTATGTGTACTATTAAATGTCTCAAATGGAAATTCTGGCAGTCTGGAATTCAAGGTTTTGAGGGAAAGGAGGATTCATTTGTATGCTATAGAAAAGAACAGCATTGCCTAATCATGATGTGTTAACTTCTCAATCTGGAAAGCATAGTGAGAATTAACATTTTTTTTAAGAAATAAAAAACACAAGGCAGGCTAAAGGCAAAAGTTTAGTAATAGCTATGTGATCAGCCTTGGCAAGTTCATAAGCTGTGACCCTGGATCTTAGTCCTTCACTTCATGTAAAGAACTCTTCAGTGAGGTGTCAAAGAAGGGCAATGTTGGCACCCACTACTTGGTGATGCGCCCAACCTTGTCTATGACTGAACAGAATGCAGAACTGGAAGAAAAATCTAGTTTAATGAAACAACAAAACCCCAAGCCACCAACAGCAGCAAAAAGGATTTGGGATTTTTGTTGGAGCAGGGCAAATTTTGATCTATGCAAAAGGACCCATGGCCAGCAAGTTCAGAATTTCTGTAATCAGAAAATGAGACCTGAACTGGTGGGACCAGACTTTTAAAGAAGAGTAGCACTGGGCCCTAAAGTACAAAACAGAACCTACATGAAAAGGGCAAAGTCAGAGTTGAAGAAGTGGAAAGAGCACAGTGTTTATAAACTTTAATACAGAAAATCTATTTGATATTTATTAAACTTAGTTTCTCCAGCTATGGTTTGGCATTATACAAAGCATCTTAATGACACAGTAGAGTTAAAAAGATCTTTACAAATTGAAATGTGATACCCTTGTCTCCAAATATTTTAATTGCCATAAATTTGTTTAAAAATACACATTAAACGCATGTTTGACACTCTAAACTTTCTATAATCTCAATACCACAAAATACATATAATATACTATACAGATGTGGAAAAATCTAGTTAGTATATAATACTTTGCTCACCATTAACAGCTTTATTATGTGAAATGCACATACTGACTTAGAAATCCTAGCTTTTGAGCCCCAAAGTACCTCTGAAATTTTAACGTATTGCAACAAATAAAAATCACAGTATATAATTGAAATTTTGGTTGAAAATGTCAGATGCCTAAATATTTTGGATAAAAGAAATGTAAAACAAAGATTTGGATCATGTACAAAACAAAGGCATCCTAACAAACACTAACAGTACCTTTCTGTAGAATCAACAAGGCTTTTAATTGATCAGCGGCCTTACCTCCCCTCCAAAACCCTCCCCAAATATCAAACCATTATTCACCAAATAATTTTAATTTCAAATAAGATAAAAGGATTTTCAATAAATATATAAGCATTTCCATCCTCCATATACAAAATTTCTTAAAACCATTCAAAACGGAGGCTAGATAGAAATTTTCATAACTGTGCTTACCAACCCCACATCTGGTCCTCAAAGGCAGTGCCTTTTCAGGTACTGCCAATTTGGCCAGCTCTGTTGGTGAGCCCCGCCCCACCCCACCCCACCCCACCCCCAGTACTGTTGAATGCTCATGTCAATGATGTGCCAGGTGTGTGCATAAAGGTGTAAAATGGGGACACTTCTTGAACAGCAACAACAAACTCAACAGTATGGATAAATCATGGCATTGATTTGAAAGGCAGCATTTCCAAATAGATATTTTCCCAAGAGGAACATAGCAGGTAGAAAATTCCAGTGGTTAAAAGCTGAAAAGAAACCCCACGTGGAAGCAGTAAGAGGTCAAAACTGAGTATTACTAGAATTTCTGGGTGGGAGCTTTTCTTCCATGCTCATTTAGAGAGCTTTTTTTGTTTGTTTCTTCTTAAGAACAGCAATTTATGCTTAGCTGAGCAAAGGTGGCAAGGAGAGGTCAATGCTGACATTCCTGAAAGTCACCTTCATTACCTGATGATTTCATTTTAGAAGGCTTAAACTACTATAAGACTTGGTTCAGGATTAACTCTAATGCTTTATTCTCTGACCAAATTCCATCAAAAAGGAGATTTAGATATTCTTTCCATTTGCTTTTCCAGAATAAGTTCTTTTTAATTAATCACAGGGTTCAAGTGAACAGAATCAGCATCTGCTTTACCAACTATTAATAACTTATTTCCTGTCATTTGCCAGCTTGATTCTAGGGTCTAGGGGTCTAAACTGAATTTCTCCATTAGTGAGTATGTGAAATTTTGCTCACAAACATGACCACTTTGGCCTCTTGTCACTACATATGTCAAGTCATTCAATACTTATCTCTTCTATTTATTTTACTGAATAGCAATCTTAGATGTGCAATATTACTTATTATTGGGGAAAAGTCTGCCTCTCCAACACACTGATACCTGAAATTAAAATGAGAGCTGTTTCACATAATTAGGGAATATGAGTTATAGGAGTCAATATGGACTTGAAATGCTTTGCTTCCCAATTTACTTAGGTTTAAAAAACAAAATCATAATCTGCCTAAAAGAGTCATTCCCCGTAGATGGTTCTGGGACCCAGAGGCAAACTCCTATAATTCAAAATACATAATGAGGCCATTTTGTTCAATTAACAACTGGAAAATTAAAATCCTTCCCACCCTGAAAGAGCCCTATTATACTACAGAAGGGCTCACATATATTTTAAAAGTTAATTTACTACAAATCATAGTAATTAAGCTTTAACAATCTAAAAGGAATACACATTGCACCCTTGAACATTAATATTCAAGGTGTCAACAACAAAGTGTCTTAGATCAATTTAATAAATAATGTGGAAATAGTTGCACTAAGCTAAAATACTAAACACACACATTTTTGACAAACTAATTTGTTTTCATACATACATACATACATATATATAAAGTGTGTATGTGTACATAATTTTAAAATCCAAAGTTGCATACCCTCACACCTAGAAGAGTGCACAGTGTACCTCTCCTCTACACAACTAGGTATCACTGACTGGAGCGACCACAGGCTGCTCTGAAACTCCACACAGTGCTGCTGGCCCCCAGAGCCAGAGCTTTCATCTCCAACAGGTGCCTTTTGTAGGCTCTTGCTTCACAATGAGAGCTCAATCAATAAAGGTAATTTCCCAAAGTTTCTGTCATTAAATATAAAATGATGCTGTCTGATCTGATTAAACCTTTCTTTAATGAAAAGAAACAAACAACAATTAAAAAAACAACAGTGAGTCTAATAAAGCCACAAGTGTGTCATTCAAAGTGCAGCCCAGATGCCTATGGATCCATCAATGCGAGAGCTCCCCAGAGCACAGGCATGTGTGGGCACGTGCACACATTACTCTAGATTGCTTTTACACTGGAGAATTAAATTAGTGATGGTCAACCTTCTCCACTCGTAAGAACTATAACTGTAAATTTATCTGAAGTACTCATTGCTTATAGTCCGTTCTTGGCTACTTGCCCAGAAAAAGGTGGCACTGCGGCAAGACATGGGCTGAATGCTCCCCAGCCAGACTGGACCTGGGCTGGACTGTGGAAGCTTGAATCATTTTGAAGGGAGTGCTCCCCATAACCCAGCCCAGGCTGGGCAAGACTACGAGACAACTTCGTCCACCGCGATCTGTTGGTTGGTTGCCTGTAAAGAGTCCAATGGTGTAGGCTGCTGCCTCCTGGCATACAAGTGTGGTTTTAAAGAGCAGTCAACAGAGTAATTTTTTAAATAGTTGCTATTTCTATAATTAACTATATATTAAGTACAAGTATCAGACTACGTGAGCTTTTAGCCGCTTGTCAAATTCTGTTTTAAATGGTTAGAGAACACTGAAGACACCTATTGAGGAAGGAGGAATGGTCACCTTTAAAGGATCCAAAATATGTGCTGGGGCAGATGAAGACACAGATAGAACTTTTGAGGAGATGGACACAGAGGAGAGGGAGTGATGTTTTCACAGACTATTACATTGAAAATTCAATTATTCAGGACAGGGTTTTGATCCATTGCCCATTACCACTTAGTGGGAAAAACCCTCCACAATGAAAAGCTTGAAAAATTCATTCTCCAAGAATTAACACAGTTTTAGGTAGAGAGTATCTTAGAGCAGCACCATAAAACATGCAGGAAACTCTGCTTTAACAAAACACCAGTGTGACCCGAGACGGACTCTTGCTGCCTTTGAGGACACACAAAGGACTAGAACACACTGGAACTCAAAGGTGCCCCACTGGCTGCTGTTGCTGGAAGTCTAAAAGCTCAGAGGATACTTTTTCCATTTCTAAGATATCACTGCAAATTAAGTCAGAGAAATCAGAGAAGGACAGGACATACATCTACTTGACTAACAGTGGCAAGTTTCTTACTGAATAACTACCATGATCACTGAGAAGTTGTCCTCGTAAGGAAAACTGTTCTAAAACACGCTAAGATTAAGTTAGAAAGATATCAGAGGCAATTTCTCCAAGGGAAAAAGGTTAAATTAAACATAATCTGTAGATTTCAATATTCAACGATATGCAAAAACAACTTGAGGTACAAAACAGTTAAAAAACTCTATGAATTTGAGGCCACAGGACAATGAAAGTTCACCACCTTCAGAAATAAGGGTAAAAGAGACTCAAAAAAACAGAGGATTCACTGCACCACTGGGCTTGGAGATTTTCCATCCCTTCTTTCCTATTTCAAGCCTTAGAAATTATCTATAAATTGCAGGGCAATCCTTTTTTCTGACTGAATGGATTCATTTTTGGATTAAGGAGAAGGACAAACTATTTTTTTGAAGCAGCATTACCCAATAAGTTAGACTAAGTCATGCACCAAAGCATTAGCTTTTCTGAAAGAATTAATCTTATGTGAACCTAAAAGAAAATTTAAAAGGAAAGAGAATTTAGCATTATTACTGCAGAAGACCAACCGTATGGGCGATCTGGTCCTAGTGTAAAACTTCATCTGTAAACAATCCACAGAGTCTTCATTTAAAGGTAAGATTTAAGGCACACCAGACATGATAGGGGCACTAAAAACAAAAGAGAGAGGGTACATTTCTCACCTTTGACTCCTATATGCACCTTACACGGAAAGGTACTTTGATATACAACTCTTACAGAGCTGGCTTCTTAAGCTCTACTCTACTCCCCTCCCCTTCCCAAGAGAGCTCACACTGAACCAAGATAGGTACTTCCCTAGTGTGAATTTTCTGATCCCATCAGAAACATACATCATTGATGAGGGCCTTCATAATACAAGGGGAGTAAATACAAGATAGGTTTAAAAGGAGAAATCCATCATCTCTACATCTGGCATTAAAACTGTAAGTTATATAACAAAAGCACACACGCCAAAGCTCCAGCCCATTCCTACATCAGTCCCCGCATGCTCCTGTGAGAGCATCACAACCTAGTGTGGAGAAAACAGTTTTTAAATAAGAATTCTGAAGAGAGATTTTACCCTTCAAACATCATCAATGAGAGATATAGGCAGCAACCCTCAAGAGTTGGAGCATCCTTTGTTCAACTGTAACTTACTCTGTTTCAGTTAAGTGTCAAATTAATAATTAGCAACAAAAAAGAACACATGGTTTTAATAAAATCCATAAAGTTCAAGATTGTCCTTTTATGAAACCCTTCACATGATATGCTTCTCCTAGAAAGTTTGCCTGCCCTCTTTTGTAATGCATTAAATGCAAGTTATAGTCACCTTGTGATTGCTATAGTGTTATTAACACACATTCACAGTTCTTGAAATAATGCATACCAAATCAGACACATTTCACTTTACATCCACATAGAAAGCCTCTTCTCACATTTAAGTGATTTTTCATGTGTAGAAGAATATCTTTAATACTAAGTATAAATTCTGCAATAATAAAATTGTAGTTAAGATTTGAAATAATATCAGGTAGTAGGTGTAGAAAGAACATGTCCATATTTTAGATGAACCAACTCTTACTCTTAGAAGAGTTACCACAAAAAGACATTATTAGGTAACAAAGCTCCCAAAGCATATAAATAAAAATTGCCTTCATTAAATTTATGCTAAATATTCAACAGAGTAAATTTATAGGCAGAAATAACTAAGTTTTAAACTAGCCCCAATCTGGGAACTTAAAGAAATTAAAATAAATAGAATTTCAACTGATTAGTTATGAATTACAACTAGAATTTCAATCTTATTACAGATCACTGAAACCATCTTATCAGTGTGCTGCAGATTTAAAAGCATCTCAATAATTTTTCATATTGGGAATATTGAAGGAGTCAATTGACATGATGGCTTTGGGTTATAAAAAACAACAACACATGAACCAGGGAGGAGAAAACCATTCCTCATTCTTAGTGTCGACTAGGTGGCGCATTATGGCAGTTTTCCTTCGTGATGTGACACAGTGTTGTGGAGAAAATCAGAGGCAACGAGAACATGTTCAGTTCAAGATATCAACTTGGTATCCTGGCGAAGCCAGTGCAGTCCCTGCCGGGTATAGCGAACTAGGTCTGCCATGATGCTTGCGTTAAAGATGAGAGGGCCCATTGCTTTATCCAGTTCAGCAAAGAATTCTAGAAAACCAAAAACACTCATTAAATGACACGTACTCTTTTGAATCACTGCTTTAAAATTTTTAGTCTAGACTATGAAATAGTAGTCATATGAAGTCAAAAAACACTCCCTCCTGCACTAAAATGAGAACTGTCCATGTTTTAGAACAAACTATTCCATAGTCTCTCAAGTTATATTTTTTCCCTAAGTCCTGAAACATTTTAAACAGACTGTATGGTCAGGAATTAAGTGTTATACATATAAGCAGAAATCCACTGATGGAAAAATTGCTAGTATGCCATAAACATTATTAAAATGAAGACCCAGTGCCACAATGTACTGTTACACAAAACATTCTCTGTGTACTGTTTTTGTATAAGAAGGAAGTGGTACAAAAAAAGAGGCTGTTCTTTGCATGTTTCCCCATAAGACCCCTGTGAGGTTAGACATCAACCTTTCTGCTGTAATCATATGCCATGCAACATTGATAATTTAAATCCTATGTTTTAGACAGTAGTTTAAAAATGTAAGGAACGGAAATGAAAGGATTCTTCCTATGTGAACAAATGTAGGCTGAGGTGCATGTGAGGTCAGGTGTAGACAGGAGGAGGAGACAACAGTATTCTAACATTTGATTCCAATGCAATTTTTGGGAGATGATAGAGGGATGCAGAACTCAGAAAGTAAGGAGAGCTTTTACACAGGCAGAGAAAAAGGGGTCATTCTCATGATAAAGATATCAGCCTACTCAAACAAGGCAAGAAGTAATCAAACAGTTGATGAGAAAAGGGTCTTCTTTATAGAACCCCAGCTAACAAATGCAGAAGGAGTATCAGAATAGGAAATTCCTAATAGAATTTTCTATTTCCTAATGGAATAATGGATGTAAGTAATGATCATCAATGGATGCTAAAAGCATGAGTTAAAGTTTATTAGGGAATGTTACAACAAACTAAGTCAGGATGACACCACCTGAATGAATCAATGGTCAAATCTTAATATCACTAAAAAAGTGATAACCATTATATGCCTCATAATGATGTAACAGGAAATCTAGATAGAGCACCACTATGAAACATTATTAACTAAAATAATAAACGTGAATCTAATCAAGTCTCAAGATATAACTAGCAATATGAAAGAAATAAGGGGGACAGACGAGCAAGCTAGATGACACTATGAGAAAGTAATCAGTAAAATCCAGAATATGACACATCTATGGCCCAGTTTCTCCTCAATATCAATGGAATGGCAAAAAGAAAAGTAGCGGAGGAGACTGATACTTAAGAGACTGATCAATGAATGTTTGGATCTTGTTTGAAACAAATCCAACTGTTTAAAAAAACAAAGGCATATGTGAAACAGTAGGGAAATCTGATAGTAGACTAGGTATCAGATGACACAAAGGAGTTATTGTTCATTTTGATGGCTGTGATAAAGGGATGGTGAAGTTCTTATCACCTAAGGATGCATACTAAAGTGTATTCAGGTGAAATGTCATGATTATCTGGCATTTGCTTTAAATACTTCAGGGGGAAAGAATAGTATGACACAGAGAGAGAGAAAGAAAGATGGAACAAGATTAGCAAAATGTTGTGTTGCTGAGCTGAAGTTGAGTGAAAAGTACATGGGGTTCATTATACCATTCTCTTCCCTTTAGCTGATGTTTGAAAACTGCCACACAAAAAGTAAAAAAAAAAAAAAAAAAAAAAAGAAAGAAAAGAAAAAAAAGAAAGAAAAGAAAAATTAAAGAAAAGGGAAAATGAGCCTAGACAACTGGCATCAGGGAGAAGAATGGAAAGTAAACTAGGGGTAACTTAAGAATTTCAGCTTTGTAACCTTCCCTGAGTGGTACTAACAATATTTGAAATTTTAGGAACAAATTAGGTTTTTAAAAACACAACTTTATGTTAGATGTTGGGGTTCCCCTTCTACGTTTCTCTCACCATCACCCCTCTTTGATGATAGGAATCTTTCATTGTCCTCTGATCATCTGTTCATACTAAAAGCATTTAAATGCAGTCTGTGACAAAAGGACATTTGATTGATTGGCTACTTTAGTGTTTCTCTACAAAGGATCTACCTGAACAGATGCTGCACATACATCTGTTAATACCGTCTACTGAAACAGAATGGTCTTCATATAGCACTTTTCCCTCAGATCTTTAAATACTTGATAATTCTCAATGTTCTTAGTTTGGGAGGTAAGGTACAAAGCCACAAATGACCTAATATTAAAGAATGCTAGAAATCTATTCATTTTGTAGTCTATCACACAAGTTTCTTCCAATACACCTATAAATCCTGAACGTGCTTTCTTATATATTAAACATCTCATATGTACAAAATGTCTCTAATCCTATGCCTATAGCCAAATTTACTGTTAACCATCCTAGAGTAGAACATATATTCTATTACTTTTATAGTATAAGCTGCATTTAATATGCCAGAACAAAGGCATATTTGTCTTAGACCAAAAACTATTTTTAGTTTAGTCTGTGTCACCAGCACAGCGAAAGGCATTTTTTGACCAAATTCAGTACATTACGTACGATTGCCAAGCACTGTAGATTAGCAAACTGATTATCGTTACCTCTAGACTAGATAATTAAACAAATGCAGACAAGGCACTTATTTAACCAGATCATAAAGGCTCCTTTCAACAACTCCATCCCTCCAAGCTTCTCCAGAGACCTCCCTACCTTTTTGCTCTTTGGAAAGCTGTTCAGCTTGGTCCCAAATTTCGGTGGCATAGAGGAAGTTGGATGTAACCTGAACATAGCTGGCTGCCATCTGGTGGATCTTCTGTGGAATGGTCACTGAAGAACCACTTGCTGAAGCACTACTGGCCCCAGAAGAATAATTTCCTGAATTGCCTGGCGACAACTTTGGAGAAACAGGGGAAGGCATCCCCACAGCTTTGCTACACACAGAAAAACAGGCAGTTTATTCACATGGAGATAAGGAAAGTGATGAAGTCAGTGTATTACTGGCTCTTCCTATATGAAAGCTTTTAAACTGTGAAGATTATTTTAAACTAGAAGGGTTCTCAGAGAAGGATAATTTCTTCTAAATAAGTACTTAGCTCACTAAAGACCATTGTGAATTATGATCTACTGTTTGTTTTAATGAACGACAACAGAACAAGAGATGGGAAAGAACTGAGGAAGGCATATACCTTGTTAGCAGAAGTTCAAAGACTTAGAAGCCAGACTGCCTCACTCCCAACTCAACACACTTTGCACCTATTCAGGCATATAATTAAGTACTTTCAAACTGTTTTGTAGAAAGTTGAGTGGAATTAACAGTTTAATACAAAAACAATTGTGGTAGTAGATGGGAACATGTTATTTTAAACTCTATAATTGCTGGTACTTTCCTAGTTTAACCAAGTTATTCAGAGCTGACAAAGAGGTACAGCTTTCTTAATCAACAGCAATCATCTCAAGCTTCCTCTCAATTAAATATTTCTTAGAAAATACATGCTGAGATCTGGCAGATTCATATCAGCAGTACTAAAATTATAGAAATGCCCAAGACAATATAAAAGGGAAAATCAAACAAAAGTTGGGGGGAAAAAAGCTATCTAAGAATATTTTTACTGCACTTTTAGCACTATAAATTTGGTTAAGAAATACCTAAGGGCAAAGACAAAATGCTAATTAACAGAAACATAATAACTGAACAGATAAACTTACAAAAAAGGGTTTTCTGGTGTTTTTCCTTCTTTTGGGGGGTGGGGTGGGATGGGAGTGAGGTGGGGATGGAGAAGAAACCACAATCATGCCACTGTTATTAAACTGTGGCAGTGTCAAGGCTTGAGTAAATGTAAGTCCACTGTGATAAAAACTCAAGTAGCTACAGAAATCAAATTGTGAGAAGAGCTGAGGTGCTGTAAAAAACCTCAGACTTCTGCAGGTGAAATGACCCCTCTTAAATCTTTCTAAGATTATGTTCATTATCATATTTTCAACTTATAAAAAAATAAACAAGGAAAAAAATGATAACTTATAAAAATACTTATTAGAGATGGCTTTAATTTTTTAAAAAGTTGTCATCTTTCTATTTTTGGAAATTGGACTCAACCAGTTCCACTTTTACACAATAATAACTTGCCACAAATAATATTTTATAGAATAAAATTTACCTACCTTCCCAAGCCAGGTGATGGTGCTTGAGAATTATTGTAAGAATTCTGTGGAGAGAATAAAACGTACTTAATTAAAAAAAACACTACTTTTAAAGTACTAAATATATTGAAAAGCACTGGGCCAGAACTGATCTTAAGAAGTTTTATAAATTTAAGAAACCAAAATTGTGTGTGTGTGTCTAAATGTGCAACAGAAAGAATTATTTAGGTGACAGCTGGGGTGTTCTGGAAGAATTAAGGGAGAAAGAAAGAATGAGTAACACTCAGACGGATAAAGAGGAGGGGAAAGGCATAGAAAGGTGAGTCATACTATGCACAGAAAAGAGAATGTATGTGACCCAGACAGTTTTCCTGGAGGAAAGATTTAGATAAAGAACAAGAAAGAGAGACTTTGAGGGCCTTGCAAGTCAGGGAAAGAAGCTTAGACTTGACCCTGAAAGCAACGGTAAGCTACTGAAGGGTTCCAAGGCACAATCATGACAGAATTTTAGGAAGATTTATGTGGTGCTGTCATGAAAAACCATGGGAAGACATTTTAGGAAACCAAGGTAACAGTCTAAGAAAGGGTGGTAGTGAAAACAAAGACCATTTTAAAAGTCTTAATTAGGTTTCATGATAAAAATAGGCTACATCTACTGGAATGTTATTAAGAACTAGATATATGGTTAGATATAGGTTCCACAATCAGATTTAAGTGTATTTAAAAACTTTCCCCAAAAAACAGTAGCTCTGCCTCTGCTATGGCAGGTAAAACAATAAGGGCAATTTTGGGGTGGGGATAGGAGACTTTACAAATTTCGTCTCCTAGGAAATGGACCCTCCTTTTTTTTCTTTTGAGGAAGATTAGCCCTCAGCTAACTGCTGCCAATCCTCCTCTTTTTGCTGAGGAAGCCTGGCCCTGAGCTAACATTTGTGCTCATCTTCCTCTACTTTATATGTGGGACGCCTACCACAGCATGGCTTGCCAAGTTGTGCCATGTCCACACCCGGGATCCAAACCGGCGAACCCTGGGCCGGTGAAGCAGAATGTGTGCACTCAATCGCTGCGCCACTGGGACGGCCCCTGGACCCTCCTTTTTTGCACACTTACCTTCAGGTGCTCTGTCAGCGTCTTTGAGTACTTCAGAGCATTTTCCTTCTTCAGTTTGAATAGCCTCAGGTACAGCAAAGACTGGCATCGTAGGCTAGCCAATGGAAAAGGGCAGCTTATTTACCAGGACAGCAGACTCTAGCCATATCTGCACAGACAACCTTGGTATTGTGCAAGAGTACAGGACTCGCATGAGGTCAACAACACTTACCCTTAGGCAAAACCAAAAGAAGTGTTCTTATTACAGTACACATCGCAGGGAGAGGAAGCAAGGGGAAGACACCTAGGGCTAGCCGCCTATTTGCTGACATCAAAAATCAAAACGTCACCCACAATGTTATTATAACACAAGCATTAAAAACTGCTGAGGGGCAGAATCTCTAGGTCAAATGATAAATAATCTAAATTAAACAACAAAAACCGGGAAACTCAACTATAAATATTACAACTCTGATGAAACATATACAAACCTTAACACAGCTTACAAAGGCCCTACATGATCAACGCTGCCTACCTCTCTAGTCACTTTCACTTCTCACTGGTCTTCTTTTAGATCCTTGATAGTTTCTGATTTCTCTCCGCTGTCCAGCCCTTGTACATGTTCCCTCTACCTGAAGACTAGGTCTCCCTACACTCTACTCTTACAGTTACATATACTTGTCTTTCAAAGTACTTAATTCATATACTTTGTGTGATTTTTGATTAATTTCTGTCTCCTTACACTAAACACTAGACTCCATGACAGACAGGACCATGTCAGTCTTGTCGACAGCTATATTCCCAGTTGTTAAACACAGCGCCAGGTGAATACCTACAACAAATGAACTGATAATATCTCCCTGGGACCAAGCAAGCAAGCCACATTCTTTATTCTGAGCAAGCTAAACATTTGCTCCCCAAGGAAAGGTGTATATGGAAATAGAGAGAGAGGATACCAAAAGAAGAGGCTGGAAAAGTGACCACTCAATACAATGGACAGTTCTAGTATCAGTCCCATTCTACCAAAGCTTTTGTCAAGAGGGCAAAGGATAAGAACCCGACAACAACTAAAATCTTTCAGTAGGAATTCTGAATTATTTTCTACTTTATCCATCAATGATAGATTTATGACTGCATTATGGAAGGTGGATTCAAGGATAACTTTCAGAAGAGCATACACTGCACAATTAATTATGGAACTGCCTGTCATCCAGCAGAAGCTAGAACACACAACACTTACCAAAGTACTGTGAGTCTTTTATCCGCAGCTGTAGCATCTGGTGCTAAGTAATTCTTTAGCTTCATAGTGTATCTGTGTGTTAAAATAATAAAGAAATGACACAAATGTAATACTTCACTTTGATCTTATGACTTCCTTAGTGCTTAAAACATTTGAATCAAACCTAAATGAAGGCAAAAATACCCACTGAAGTATCTAGTTCTCCTTATCCAAGGACAATAAAAGATTAAGCATTATCTTTAGCTTTACTGCGTATTTACTTTATTGGTTATATCAGCCCATTCCTAGATGGACCAGAGAAATAATACTGCCAATGATGTGACAAGTTTTCCTACTTACTTGATGAGCTCCACCGTCTCTGAATACATAAGGAATGGGGATTTGGATTCCTGAGCACTTTTCTCTAATGCATTCCCACATTCAATGAAAGATACCACAGCATCAAGATAATATACAGCTTTCTCAAACCTATCAGACTGAAGAAAGGATAATAAAGGTAATGAGAGCTGAACTGATGCACTATGGGAATAAACAACAAATGAAGATTCATTTCATTAAATACATAAAGTGAGGAGAATATTTACATACCAATGCGTCTGCATTGTGCTTTAGCTTTTTTGCTTCTTGTAAATAATGGTCTGCTGAATAATTTCTGCAATGTAAATTTTTATTGTAAATGAAATGTTAAATACTTTCATAAGATAATACTAGTTCATTGTAGTCTCTACCATCCCTCAGTTTCCATGTTCTAAAGTAAAGAAAATGAGCTATTACTAAACATTTGATTCAGTTTTTTCTGACAAATGCTTATATTGGATTAAGAGCATAAATTGTTTTGACCGACTCATGGCAAATTTTCTACTTAGGAAAACAGAAATCAAGTTCCCTAGTATTAAACACTAACTTACCCAAGTTGTTTGAACGATTTAGAGTCAATTAAATGTGGGTAGGAGAAATAACCTTTTATCAAAATGGAGGATAAAACCAACTCTGCTCTTACTTATTTAAGAAAGCCCCTCATTTAAACAGAGACACCAGCAGCAGTAAGGTCCTACTGAAAGGCAATCAGTCATGTACCCGATGAGAGTCATGGAGCTAAGCTAAAGGAGCAATACGTGGACTAGTGGGTGCCTTTCAAATGAATATCTGAATATTCAGTGGATTGCAACACAAGTATGAATTCTTCTGGTCACCGACAGAAATTAAAATGAGTTTCTTACATGTTGACTGAAACAACTTTCTGAATGCATAAAACAATCATATTTATCTTACCTGTCATCAAAGGCAAGCTTTGTTCTCCGAGGCTTAGAAGCATCAGGAGTTGGTGTAGATGGAGGACAATTAGAAGAGCTATTTGGAGCCTTGTCCTGACCAAAAAAATATATAACTAGGTTGACAATTGCGAGGAGATTAATTTTAATCTTTTAATTTTTAGAAGTATTTCTTGAGCCATGGGTAAAAAGGAAACAAAATTCCACTGCCTTTGGTAACTAATTTTCTTGTTGTAAAATTTTTAAACTTCAGAAGGTAAATGCCCTTTTTACAGAACAGGTCCATTTTAGATAACCAAGAATATTCATTCTAATATCAGGGGTCTACTGTGTGCCAGGCACTAATCTAGGTACTTGTTAAAACATAAAGAATCACAAACCTAATATCAAAATACGAGTACTATTTAAGATAAAATTTACTGGTAATTACTGGTCAATGAGAACAGCAACAATAATATCTAACCATTTACTGCATGCTTATTACTTACCAGGCACTAAGTTAACTAAGTATTTAGCAGTCATTAATCCTTCAACAACTCTATGAAGTATGTCATATTAGGATAAAATAAAAAGTGATCTCAAGGAGGCTAAGTAACGTACCCAAGCTCAAACAGCTTTCAAGTGGCATTCCTGGAATTTGGATTTTAAATCCAGATCTGTCATATTTCAAAAGCCTGGGCACTTTCTTAAACTTTATTCTGCCTCCTATCAACACAGCCCTTTAAGTAACGGCTATGATTCTGTCTTCCCAACTGATTCCCCATCCAGCCCTATCTTTAGTAAAATGAATACATATTTTTCCATAATAAAAAACATAAATAAGTAGAATTTATCCTACAAATGCATGAATGTTTCAACATTAGAAAATCCAATAATATATGATTTTACTACTTGTGCTTAAAATCTACTTAAAAGGAACCATGTAACCATTTTTTTTCTTTTCTGATATATTAGAGCTTTTCCAATTCTACCTGTTAACAGCTTACTTCAAGGAATAAAAATAAAAGTCCTGAGATTTGAGAAAATACTAACATCCTTATAGTAAAGTTTGCGTGTTCATTAAACGGCTTCCTGAATATTATATGTTGCAATGTAACATTACTAGAACAGTTTTCCCTCTATGTTTTATACACAGATCTACAAGTACCTAAGTTTAGATTTATTAAAGGAAAACTGAAGTTTCTGAAAAAAAAAAAAATTCCAGATGTATCAACACACTTTTCCTACATAAAAGTGATATGCATGATACATAAAATCACTGTGTGGTGATGGATGTTAACTACACTTATTGTGGTGATCATTTTGCAATATTTACATATAACAAAACGTTATGTTGTACACCTGACAGTAATATTATATATCAAGCATATTTAAATTTAAAAAACCTGGCAAAACTACAAGAAGAAATAGACAAATCCCGTATATTTGTGGAAATAATGGGCAAGTGAAACATATTTCTTTCAGTGAGTAAGACAAACTGACAAAATATCAGTCAGCATAGAGAAGCTTTGAAAATATGATTAATATAATTGAATTATATAGATCCCTGTCCTCAATATATGCAGAATACGTATTCGTTTCAAGAATTACAAAAATCCACCATATACTATACTCTCTTATAAGGAAAATCTTAACAAATTTCAAAAGACTGCTACCATGCAGACCACTTTCCAGCCCCAATGCACTTAAGGTAGAAGCACTAACCCAAAGATTTTAACTAGAAAATCTCTGTATGTTGGGAAATCAAGTAACATATTTTTAAATAACTCTTGGGTCAAAGTTGAAATCAGAAAACATTTTAAACTGAGTTATAAAAATACTATATACCAAATCTTGTAGGATGCAGCTAAAGCAGTACTTGGAGGGAAATATATAATCTAGCTGCTTATATTAGAGAAAGAAAAAAGGCTTAAAATTAACTCAAAAATTAATGAGCTAAGAAGCCATCTTTAAAAGTTAGTAAACAGAACAGCAAAACAAACAGAAAAAGAAAGGAAATCATAACGAGTATAAATTAATGAAATAGAAAACAAAAATAAACTACAGAGAATCAACAACAACACACGGTATTTTTTGAAAAGACAAGTAAAATAATAAGCCTCTGTTAAGACTGATCAAGGAAAAAAAGAGATGGCACACAAAACTACTATTAAGAACAAAACAGGGGGCCGGCCCAGTGGCGAGGCAGTTAAGTTCACGTGCTCTGCTTTGGCAGCCTTGGGTTCCTGGGTTTGGATCCCAGGTGCGGACATGGCACTGCTTATCAAGCCATGCTGTGGCACGTGCCCCACATGTAAAATAGAGGAAGATGGGCACAGATGTTAGCTCAGGGCCAGTCTTCCTCAGCAAAAAGAGGAGGACTGGTGGCAGATGTTAGCTCAGGGCTAATCTTTCTCAAAAAAAAAAAAAAGAACAAAAGAGGAACATAAGTAAGATGTTACAAATATTAAAAGCAAACTAAGAGATTATAATGAACAACTTTATGCCAATATATTTCAAAGATTTGATAATATGAGCAAATATCTGGAAAAACATAAAAATTTACATATAATTTTGGTCTTCCATATTATCTAATTTTTCTTTAATAAGAAATAGCATATTTTCTAACTTATAGATTTTCCTTTAATAAACCCATATATAATTGCCTAAATTAGAAATTACCAAGACTAACATTAACAATTCTTTTTTTAATTGATAGAAAGTATTATATTTTTTTTGCAAGGGAAGAGTCACCCTAAGCTAACATCTGTTGCCAATCTTCCTCCTTGTTATTTTTTCCCTTCCTTCCCCTCCCAAAGCCCCAGTACATGATCGTGTACAGTTGTAAGTTCTTCTATGTGAGCCACCACCACAGTATGGCTACTGACAGCCAAGCGGTGTGGTTCTGTGCCCAGGAGCTGAACCTGGGCCACTGAAGCAGAGCACACTAAACTTTAACCACTAGGCCATCAGGGCTGGCTCTTACATTAACAATTTCAACAACTGTTAAGTGCTATAAGTTCTTGAAATCAAAGTGGTCAGGACCTATATTTTATATTTTGTTGATAACAACAGAGTAACAACTACAACTGATCCAACAAATATTTTCTGGCTACCCAGTAAGTTAAACACTAAATAAAACACAAAACAAGTAAGAGGCAAATCCCTGCTTTCAAGAAGCTGACAAACCAATAAGGAAGAGAGACGGACAGTGAATTTTACCTAGGAAATAACAGAAGCCAAATGAGCAGGTGAGCTCACTTAATGAGAGCATTTAAGAAAAAAAGAGATAACAGGTTTCAAGAAATAAGCATACAGGTCTCAAATCTTATAGTTAAAGGATGAGAAACGGAGAAAGAGTCAGTCGACAGGTAGATAGATAACTGGGACAGTGAAGAAGGCCAACAGGCAGAAGGGTTCCTGAAGTGTCCTAGGACTACCTCTCTAAACTACTACAGAAGGGCATCCAGCTGGAGAAAAAGCCGTCTGTATATCTCAACTTAAGATGTTCACAATTAAAATTACCTCAATTTAAAAGACTTAACACATTTAATAAGCATGACTACCTTTAATAGTGTAATTTTTCAATTCTCAAACCTTGGTTACTTCAGTCCCAAATAATAACCCAGTGGATTATATTCTTAAAAATCTAGGTATTTTTAAAATTTTGTCAGGGAGTTTGCTCTCGGTCAGAATAGTTTAGAAAACAATGCAAAGAACCTGGTAAACAAACTGAGCATGAGGGTCTAATAAAGTAAAGCCTTTAACAAGCTTTAGTGATCCCATTCCCCATCCATGAACGTTAAGAATATTCCCCTAAATTATGATCATGCTCTAGGAATAATTCCAATGCTAGCTCAGCTAAAGAATTTTTTTCTTTTTCCTGAATTCAAGTCAAATGGTTGCTTTGCCACTTTACGCAATTTAACTTGCTTGTAAAATCTAATTATGAAAAATCCAAAGCCAATTTTAAACCATAGACAAGAACTCAACCATAGCAACTGGAGCTATTTATAATTAGATCATAATCAACTATTTCTCTATAACCAACTTTCCCAGTTATGGGTTTCTATCGCAATTAATATGTATGTGGCCAGATAACTGTTTTTATGCATAAGTTTATCATCAAGATTAAGACATTTTGAGAGTAAAAATGCACAGGCCTATAAATTTAATGAGATGTTTACAAAATTTTCCAAGTACAGTGTCACCTGGAGAAGTCAGACAGCAATGAAAGTGATCTTCAGAAGGCTCAGGCCTCCCACCCCTTACCTTGACCTCCTTCGAGCCGCTGGAAGTCTTCCCTTCAGACTTCTTCTGCTTTGATGTGGAGGAACTGTTTTTGCTGCTGCCACTGTTCTCCCTGTTGCTGTTACTACTCGACTTTAAGGAAGAAGACTGACTAATAGTCCTCTTCCGAGAGCCATGCTCTGTTTTGGGATCTTTTGAAGGAACAGGCCCAGCAGGAGAAGGCAACAAATCCTTTTCTTTTGCAGCGCTCTGCTTAGATGACCTGCCAAACCAAACACACGCCCTCATTTCTCCACAGTCATACAAGGCTGACGGATGTCGTTCCATATCTCTTTGCCTGCTTTCAAGACAAATTTGTTTTTCCCTATTTGATTACCAGGATACATGATTTCTACAAAACACAATAAAACTGTACATTTCATGAGGGCAGGCCTCTTGCCTTTTTCCTGCCACCCCCCCACCATGGTTGTATACCCAGTACCTAAACTGTGGCCTGCCACACAATAAATATTCAATAAATACTGATTGCATAAATAGGCAAAAAGATGAATGGTGAATGAAGATATTAATACTCGTACGTTAGCAATTAGTCTCCTGCAAGTTATAGATAATCTTGTCATCTAGCCAGAAAGTTGTAAAGCTTTAATTCTTATCCTAAACTCACCCCCACTCCACTAAAAAAAGAAGAGAAGAAGTGACTGAATCTTAAATGCTTTCCATCCCTATTAGCTAAAAGCAAAAGCTCCCACTATTTGGCATATGTATGTTTATACATGGATATGATATATGCTTACTAAAAGAAACATTCTAAGAGCATGTTAGAAAGTACCCAACAGCAAATGACATACACATATCAACACACATGTAACTTGATTTGGGGACATACTCTCTGTTGCTTGATGGCTTGTGGCCTGCCGAATTCTTGTCCTCCGTTTTGGGTTTCTTGCTCTCATTGGCTCGGTTATCATCTTCACTCTGGATAAAAAATAGAAAAAAGTAACTACTAGGTTTGAATTTTATTCATCTAATTTCAGTTCCCAGCACTAGTCACCTACAAACAGTTTATCCCTGATAAACTTCAGAAAGAAGATAAATGTGAAGTGAATTAATTTAAACAATGTTCACTACATTAGGTTTTAAGGCTGAGAAAGTCTATTTTAGATAAACAGAGCCCAAATACTCAAATACGTCTCCTATAGTCTTTAGGTGGCATCTTTCCAGGCTAATGATTTGGGGGAGGGGAGGGATAAAAGTATAGTTAAGATATAACTCACATACCATAAAATTCACTCTTTAGAAATGCACAATTCAATGGTTTTTAGTATATTCACAGAGTTGTACAATCATCACCACAATAAATTTTAGAATCATTTCCATCAACTCAAAAAGACACCCTGTACCCATTAGCAGTCACTCTCCATGCCCTCTACCCCCAGACTCTAGCAGTCACTCATCTAAACATTTTGTCTTTAGGGATTTGCCTATTCTAGACATTTCATATAAATGGAATCAGACAATATGCGTGATCTTTTCTGTCTAGCTCCCTTCACTCAGCATAATATTTTTCAGGTTCATCCATGTATCAGTACTTCATTCCTTTTCATGGCTGAATATATTCCATTGTATGGATATATTATTTTATTTATCCATTCAACAGACGATGGCCGTTTGGGTTGTCTCTACCTTTTGGCTAACAGGAATAATATTGCTAGGAACATTCAAGTACAAGTGTTTTTTTTTATTTTTATTTTTTTAAAGATTTTATTTTTTCCGTTTTCTCCCCAAAGTCCCCCCCCGGTACATAGTTGTATATTCTTCGTTGTGGGTTCTTCTAGTTGTGGCATGTGGGACGCTGCCTCAGCGTGGTTTGATGAGCAGTGCCATGTCCGCGCCCAGGATTCGAACTAACGAAACACTGTGCTGCCTGCAGCGGAGCGCGCGAACTTAACCACTCGGCCACGGGGCCAGCCCCTCAAGTATAAGTTTTTGTATGGACATATTTTCATTTCTCTTTGGTACATACCTAGGGGTAGAACTGCTGGGTCATAAGGTAACACTATGTTTAACTTTTTCAGGAACTGCGAAACTGTGTTCCCGAGCAGCTACGTCATTTTACATTTCTACCAGCACTGTATGAAAATTGCAATTTCTCCACATCTTCACCAACATTTGATACCATCCATCTTTTAATTATAGCCAAGCTTAACGATTTTCGAAAAACTTTTTTGCTGAAACAAAAGCTGTGGGCACATCCGTAATTGCCAATGTTACTTTCCTGGGTGAATCTAAGTCTTCCTTTAAATATTAGGGCACAAGACTGCAAACATTCTGCCATAACAAAAGAATCTGTTCCCTCACACAAACGATTAAAGACGGACAGGTGAAAACAGGAGAAAAAGGAATTTACATCTTTCATTACCCTTAGCTAGGTCTCCTCTCAGTAGCAACTGCTTTATCTTCAGGAATTGCCCCTCATGCTTAATTTTATCAAAGCCAAGAATCTCAAAAATCATCAGCAAGTTTCATGGTGTTAAACATTTTATATAATCAAAATCTGACTTACAGGTATTGACATTAAAAACTTAGGAGGAATACATGCCAATGAGATGTGAGGGAGAGGAGGAGATATGGGGCACTTTTAGAGAAAGGGGCTTTTTTTATTACAAGTTATATATATTGTAAAATTTTAAAGAAAACAGTAAAAAGGATTTTCACTTTATTATATTTTAAATGTTCAAAAATCTTATAAAGAACATGTAATAATTTTTAACCACAAAAGGACCATTTTTTTATTCCATAAGAAACACCTTAGTTTTCCAAAGAGCAGAGCCTATCACACAGAAGCTCTTATTGCACGTAATTCTAGGAACTAAATCCCAGAAGCAGGCCCAGCAAGCTGCGGCTGCGGGCCACGGAGGCCAGCAGCCCTGAACGGCGCTCCTAGTCAGAGCACTCCTGTACTGCAATAATGAGACTCATTAGTTAGAGCACTGAAAGCAGTAGGATTCAGTTTTCTAGAAAATCAAATTTTAAAGAAACCTTCAACTTTTGAAGATGCAAAAAAAAAAAAAGGTATTATTCTACATTGTCCAAATGCACATCATCATCTGCACATAGTAATGTGGTTTTAAGAAAAAGAAAGAGGAAAAACCTCTGGCTTGTTTCATTTTAAGAAAATGCTGTATTCTTCCTCTCCTATGTGAGATTCTCAAGGTCAGCTGGGACTGGGGTTTTGTTCTGAGTCCACTTGGTACAGCCATTCTGGTACCTACGTGTTCACTTGCTCATACTTTCAAGTATTTTACAATCATATTCACAGATAGGTATCGGGGAAAATTATACTATTCTTCAATACAGATTATTAAAATTTACTTTGCTTTAAAAACTCCTCTCTAGAGCTGAAAAGATCAAGCTATTTTTTCCAAAGAATCTCTGTCTATATATATAAGTTGTTCAGCTCTTTTCATTATATCTCTACTATCCTCCAATCATAGTCATCCGTGAGTTTTCACATTTCCTGGGTCTAAAAAAAGCTGACCTTAAATACATACCAAGCTTCGTCTCTAAATCCAAATAATCTTGGAAGTATTTAGGGATGAGAGCTGGCTATGTTCCAGCAAATGCTTTTAGTTCTGAACTTGCAGATATGGGCGTTCAAAAAGGAAAAAAAGCTGGGGCACAGATATGTATAGTGGATTGGCAAAATTCTTAAGCAAGTGTCAAAACTGGTGAGCCAATCTTTAGCTGGAATTATTAACTTAAAAAGTGTGTCTTGATCAGCTATAAGAGAGAAGAGAGTATTAGGGATTGTGTCAACCTGGAGAGTACACATCCCAACTAAAGACCTTTAAAACCAAAATTTTAAGAATGTCGTAAAGGCCAGTGTGCAATCTGTGCTTCCCTCTCACCTCTACACTGGCCAGCACACACTCTGAACAGAAGTGCTGGCTCATTTCTTACCTGATTAGACACCCTCCTGCGTTACTAAAGGAGACAAGCAGAGGCATGGAGGTCCTCAAGAGTCTGTTCTGTCTGTTGCCTCAGTGGGGCCTTGGGCTCACCCTCTACTTTCCTTCATAGCTACGACTCAACTAATTATTTTTTAGCTTACTGAGATTTCCACTGCATTTCAGATTCTGATGTTTAACAACAAAAACTCTTTACAAACCTTATGTTTCCTCTTGCCTTTGTTGGAAACTTTTTCTGAGGCTTGTTTCTGAGCCTCTCTTGTGTGCTTTTCTGGCACATTTTTCTTTTCCCCCTTGGGTGGCTCTGTTTCTTTGTAAGGCTTTCCTGGTATTCTGGTCAAGAGATTCAGGTCAATCTTCACAATAAGTGGATACCTGTCATCAGGCTCACTGAGGGGTGAAAGAAGTTCCTTCTCTTCCATAGGAGAGAACATTCGTTGCCGAAAAAAGCTATCTTCTTCCTCCACTGAGGAGGGTTTAAGAGGAGTCCTATTACTCTCAGGGTACTTGGGAGTTTGTGAGGAAGGAGGAAGGCTCTCGCTTTCATCCGAATCTGAGGACGAGGTATCCGTTTCTATGATTTCCCTCGATTTCTGGGAAGATTTACTCGTTGACTTGTATTTCTTTTTCTCTGCTGAAGGTCGAGGGGAAGATTTGGACTCCTTTTTTATGTTGGGTTTCCTTGAGCCTTTGGTGGCTGCTTTGTGTCTGCTGGAGGGCATGCTGGTAGTCATGTCTACGGGGGTTTCACTTTCTATCTTCAGGCCTCCACGGGGCTCTTCAGCAGCTGCCTTCTCAGCCTTTTTGGGTTGCTTTTTGCCTACGGTTCTCCTCTGTGTTGTGCTGTCACTCTGTGCAGGAGACTTCTGCCTCCCACGCCCACTTTCGGATCCCTTTTGAACGGTTTTGGAGTCTCGTCCAGGAGTAGCAGAACTTGTTTCTTTAGGGCCTCCCGGATCAGTGTAGTTATTCCCAGTGCCCTGTTCTCGGCCTTCTTTTTTATAGCCTTGAGATGACGGGATATTACTGTCCACAGAAGAAGCTGGTGACACTTTATGTGGGTTCACTTTATTCAACCAATTATCAAGTTGCCATTTGTTTGTTGGTGGTGGTTCAGGCTGAAAAAGAGAGAAATAAGTACATTTTCAATATTGAAGCTTTCTCCCTCCTTTACAATCTCAAGGAAGAGGGAAAAACACAAGGCCTAATGCCACAAAGGCATTTGTTTTTCATAGTTCTGACTGAACCAAAGCAAAGAGCTGAGAATAGTGACCATTAGCTCTAATCACCAAAATAAGAAGATAAGCTTAATGTTAAATATGGCCTTTAAATATTCCTGTCAGGAATCCAACTTCACAGGTAAAATTACAAATAATAATATAGTGTATTTAATTCCAGAAAGTAAACAAATGATGCAGGTACGGACAGAAATTTTTAATCACATTTTATCAACCTACAGTAAAATTATTCTTTTTATCCACAATAACTACGTAACATGAATTACCATGTTGAGACACAAAAATAAAACCCAAACAGGTGCAGAGATCAATGGCACAGAATTGAAAGCCCAGAAATAAAACCACACATCTATGGAAAGCCAATCTTTGACAAAGGAGCTGAGGGCACATAATGGAGAAAAGAAAGTCTTTTCAACAAATGGTGCTGGGAAAACTGGGAAGCCACATGTAAAAGAATGAAAATTGACCATTCTTTTTCACCATTCACCAAAATAAACTCAAAATGGATCAAAGACCTAAAGGCGAGACCTGAAACCATAAGACTTCTAGAAGAAAATGTACGCAGCACACTCTTTGACATCAGTATTAAAAGGATCTTTTCGGACACCATATCTTCTCAGACAAGGGAAACAACAGAAAGGATACACAAATGGGATTTCATCAGACTAAAGAGCTTCTTCAAGGCAAACGAAAATAGGATTGAAACAAAAAAACAACCCACTAACTTGGAAAAAGTATCTGCAAGTCATACATCTGACAAAGGCTTAATATCCATAATATATAAAGAACTCACACAACTCAACAACAAAAAATCAAACAACCCAATCAAAAACGGGCAGGAGATATGAACAGACATTTCTCCAAAGAAGATATACAGATGGTCAATAGGCACATGAAAAGATGTTCATCATTGCTGATTATCAGGGAAATGCAAATCAAAACTACAGTAAGAGCTCACCTTACACCCATTAGAATGACAAAAATAACTAAAACAAATTAACAAATGTTGGAGAGGTTGTGGAGAAAAAGGAACCCTCATACACTGTTGGTGGGAATGCAAACTGGTGCAGCCACTATGGAAAACAGTATGGAGATTCCTCAAAAAATTAAAAATAGAACTACCATACGACCCAGCTATCCCACTACTGGGTATCTGTCCAAGGAGCTTGAAGTCAGCAATTCCAAAAGTCCCATGCACCCCCAATGTTCATTGCAGCATTATTTACAATAGCCAAGACGTGGAAGCAACCTAAGTGCCCATCAACAGATGACTGGATAAAGAAGATGTGGTATATATATACAATGGAATACTACTCAGCCATAAAAAAGAACAAAATCGTCCCATTTGCAACAACAACATGGATGGACCTTGAGGGAATTATGTTAAGTGAAATAAGCCAGATAGAGAAGGACAATTTCTGTATGACTCCACTCATATGAGGAATTAAAAAATGTAGACAGAACAGGTTAGTGGCTACTGGGGGAAAGGTGGGGTGGGGTGGGCACAAAGGGTGAAGGGGTGCACCTACAACACGACTGACAAACAATAATGTACAACTGAAGTTTCACAAGATTGTAACCTATCATTAACTCAATAAACATTTAAAAAATAAAATAAAAATAAAACCCAAACTAAATAAATACAGTATTTCAGGGACTCGAAATATGACCTCAAATAGTTCCTACTTGACCAAATTTATATGGTCAAATAACAAGGAAACTGAAGTATCTAGGTTTCCTCCAAGACACAGTTTAATTTCTTTTTGCCGGAATATGTAACCTTCTTTCCTTTACCTTTCATATTTGAATCAAGTCTTAACTAGCCATCACCAGGGGTGCTGCAGGACTGTGGAAGGTCCCCCGCCTCCTTCTCACCTCAGGAGATGCACTCTGGGATGGCTCATTTGCCTCACTGTCACTGGAACTACTTTCACTCTCGGAGTCAGAGCCGGAGCTGCTTTCAGATCCACTGTGGCTGCTCGAATCGTCCCTGGAGTTGTCCGCTCCTTCACTATTATGGTGCGAAGGTTCCGAGTTACTAAAAGAGACAAAACATAAATGACCAAAAGCTGTTTTTACACTGGCAACAGGAAAATATCCAAATCTGATAACCAACTTTATTTAAAACGTTTACCATTTGTTAAACTGATACAATTCTACGAATCCAGAACTTCATGATAAATGAAATAAATCCTTCCTTTAAAAGTTTCAGATATGCTGCTCAGCCATTAGGACTTACCTTTTAAAAACAGTTTTAGTGAGGTATAATTTACATGCAATAAAATTCCCCCATTTTAAGTGTACAATTCAATGATTTTTAGTTAATTTACAGAGTTGTACAGCTGCCATCACAATCGGTAATATTTACTTTATAAGCTCAATTATTCTATCACTACAATGTTAGTAGGTTGACTCCACTTCTCCAAAGAAAAGAAGAAATAAAAAGATGCCTACCTTCCTGGTGTACTCCTTGGCATTGTTTTATCACAATCCTAAAATTAAAACATGAGAGGAAATCGTGAACGAATAAATAGCACTCTGTCTGCTTAATGTGAACAATATCTGAACTCAGTAGAAAAACCAGGTTCTCTAACATATGCACCAAGGTTTACTTAACACATAACATACTGTTTTTACCTAAAGAATTGCCAAGATAAGATGAAAAGCTTTGTTAATAATTCTTCTTCTCAACAATCTCATGCTTCATGAGTATGTTTTGATCCACGCCAAGTATTAAGGGAAAACCAATTTTTTAAAAAATAAGAAAAAAATGGAGGTTTAAAGACAGAGCAGAAAACTACAACATTCCAGTGTCAGAAGGCAGGAAGGAATTTATTTTAAATAACTGGATCACATATGTATTATTCAATTATAATTCTTATAAAATACAATAAAAACCCACTGATGAGCCTGGGGAAATCACGAACAGCAGACACACCTGTTCCCCATCGCTGTCCTCGCTGCTGCTGAGTTTTAAGTCGTCTTTTAACATCCTAGAGGGAGAAGGCAGAAAGGTGATCACTGTTGGAACAGTTAATAATGGCACACCAGACCACTAAACATTTACCAACAATCCAAGAAATAATCACTGTGGTAGCCAGAGATTTAATTGAAAAATGAAGAAAAGAAACAAGTCTTATTCTGTCTGATTTGGTTCACATCCAGAGTAAAAATAGAGAAAGGAACAATTTAACAATTTCACAAGCTCTAATTTTTCCGTAAGTATAATATTCATCTTTCTTTTCTAATGAAACAAAAGCCACTTTCTACAAACTCTTAGACTCATTTTTGTCATCTCTAATTTTTCTCTAACTGCATACACACACTCATTCATTATTAAAACAAATCACTATACTCATACCCAACAGTCCACTAGAGAGATATAATTCCTAAAAAGAAGGAAGATAAAATGAAAGCATCAGCAGTTCTTTTTCACTGTCTCTAATGTTCCATGAAGAGATTTGTACAACTGGGTAATTGTGAAAACCAGAACACAAGGTCAAAGTTCTAGTTCAGAAATGCCTTGCTATGAAAGATGAGTGCCCTCTGTAGAAGAAACAATTTTGGGTAAAAATCATGGCCATTCAACAGAAATGACCATATATGAATTAAAAATAAACTCCAGGTTCCAAGTCTTTCTTGGTCAAAATTCAAATCAATTAAAAAAACACAAATACTATAAGCTGATAGTTTCTGGAATCAAGTTTTTGAAAGTAAAATTAAAGATTTAAATTTTCTTAAGGTTATAAAATCAAAATTAAAATCTGAGTAATGAACCACATAACACTCCTTTCCTTTTTACAGGAGAGGGAAAATTAATACAAAGCTTAGGAAGAACTACAACTATAAAAATGTTTGATTTCTCATTACCAATAGTTCTATTACCTTTCTTCTTAAAATTTCAGGACAGTCTCCAATCAGCCGGGAGGGAAATCTTCTTTCACTCCAATAACTACTTAGACTTTTCTCTGAAAGCTTAACCTGAGTTTCTAAATCTGACCCCAAATTCATAGTATCACATAAAAGATGACCTTGAAACAAAGTAACCAGATGATTACAAATTATGAAAAGTGTTTTAAGGCTGGCCCAATTAACTGAGACAGAAAAAAAAGTTTTCTTTTGGACAAGGGCTTAGTGCATCTCTATGACTCATTTCCTGTAAGGAAATGTACTTACTCTGAATTCTCTCAGCCCTTATGATTTAATAATGGCAGCTCAATGAACCTGTTTACACATGTGAATATGCCAAAGCTTTTACCAGACAGCTGAAAGTCCTGTATGCTTTTGTTCCCTCAGCAACCAAAGTGACATGCACATATATCATAGGCTGGCATCAGTTTTTGCATATGAATAAATATGATAAATAGGAATATAATTTGAATTCTTCACAGTGAGAGTGGACTTCTTGCATTCACATATTTTCATTCTCACTCAGTTCTCCCTATGTTCAGCTGAAGAGGCTGAGGTTATCAGTATAGACTGCAGTCATGGCGCAGAGAGAGAGCATTGTGGCCGTGGTTTCTTTAGAACTTTGTTTTAATCACTGAGTTAACTGTTGGTCTCAGGAACTCAGTTCATTCTTTAAGCTGGAATTTATTATCATCCAATATACCCTATTACATTTTGAAATATATTCCTGATTCTACCTACAAAATATAAGTAGGAAACCTTAACGACAGTACAAACTATGTTGCTTTAATATTCTACCTTTATTGGTTAAATGGAGGGCTTACTAAGAAGAATCCTGTATTTTTTTTTTAATGTTTTCTTTATTAAAAACAAACTATCAAAACACACACAAACACAAACACCTCTGAGAAACGAAAAACCTGTAATCTCAGAGCAGGGGTAGGCAAACTATGGACCTAAAACCAAATCCAGATGATCATCTGTTTTGTAAAGAAAGTCTTATTGGAACACAGCTACAGCCAGGGTCCATGGCTGCTTGCCTGCTACAATGGCAGAGCTGGGCAGCTGGGACAGAGACTATCCGACCCTGAAAGCCTAAAATACTTCACTAACTGGCCCTTTAAATAAAAGTTTGCCTACCCCTGCCTTAAAAGATTAAGTACATATTTCTAAGTGTTGTTCTAAACATCCAGACACTACAGATAGACTTCCAGCAAAAAAAGACAAATAGTAAACTTCTGAAACAATAAACTTACGATTTAGACTGGTGTCCATTTGAAGTTTTAGAAGAAGGATTATATCTTTCTAGAACAAAAAAAATGCAGAAATCAGCAACTGAAGTATGGCAGTTTACATTATAAACTATCAGTATATCCTCAAAGAAATATAAATCAAAATGAGATATTCTTCATCCATCAAACTGGTAACACTTTAAAGTCCCATAATATGAGACTCTGGTGGAAACAGGCACGCTCATACGCTGTTGGTAGGACTATAAACTCATATAATCTTTTTGGAGGGAAATCTGGTAATATCTTATCAATACTGTAAATGCACGTATCCACGGACCTAGCAATTATAATGAAAGGAATTTACCTTACAGCTGTATCAGGAGGAATACACAAACATAAACACACACACAAACATACACTCATGGATGTTTATTACAGTATGGTTTGTAACAGCAAAACCTGGAAACAAATGTCCATGAAGAGGGGACTAGTTAAATAAGTTATGGTACTTTCATACAATATAGGCATACCTCAGAGATATTCCTGGTTCAATTCCAGACCACCGCAATGAAGCGAATATCGCAATGAAGCCACGGGAATTTTTTGGTTTCCCAGTGCATATAAAAGTTATGTTTAAATTGTATTGTAGTCTATTAAGTGTGCAACATTATGTCTAAAAAAATGTACATACCTTAATTAAAAAATACTTTATTTTTTAAAAAAATGCTAACCATCAACTGAGCCTTCAGTGAGTCATCTTTTTGCTGGTGGAGGGTCTTGCCTCGATGTTGATGGCTGCTGACTGATCATGGTGGTGGCTGCTGAAGGCTGGGGTGGCTGCGGCAACTTCTTAAAATAAGACAACAATGAAATTTGCTGCAGAGATAGACTCTTCCTTTCAAGGATGATTTCTCTGTAGCATGTGATTCTGTCTGATAGCATTTTACCCACAGTAGAACTTCTTTCATGATTGGAGTCAATCCTCTCAAACCCTACTGCTGCTTTATCAACTAAGTTTATGTCATATTCTAAATCCTTTGTTGTCACCTCAACAACCTTCATAGCATCTTCACCAGGAGTATATTTCATCTCAAGAAACGACTTTCCAGTCATCCATAAGAAGCAACTCCTCATCCTCCTAAGCCTTGTTACAGTTTTGTCATGAGACTGCAGCAATTCAGTCACATCTTCAGGTTCCACTTCTAATTCTAGTTCTCTACTATTTCCACCACATCTGCAGTTACTTCCTCCACTGAAGTCTTGAACTTCTCAAAGTCATCCATGAGGGTTGGAATCAACTTCTTCTAAACTCCTGTTAATGTTGATATTTTGACCTCTTCCTATAAATCATGAACGTTCTTAATAGCAACTAGAATAGAGAGTCCTTTACAGGTTTTCAATCTACTTTGCCCAGATCCATCAGAGGAATCTCTATCTATGGCAGCTATAGCCTTATTATTTCTTAAATAATAAGACTTGAAAGTCAAAATGACTCTTTGATCTACAGGCTGCAGAATGGACGCTGTGTTAGCAGGCATGAAAACAACATTCAACTTGTTGTACGTCTCCATCAGAGCCCTTGGGTGACCACCGGGTGCATGATCAATGAGCAGTAATATTTTGAATGGAATGTTTTCTTCTGAGCAGTAGGTGTCAACAGTGGGCTTAAAATATTTAGTAAATCACATGGTAAACAGATGTGCTGTCATCCAGGCTTTGTTGTTCCATTTATGGAGCACAGGCAGAGTAGATTTAGCATCATTCTTAGGGGCCCTAGGATTTTCTGAATGGTAAATGAGGATTGGCTTCAACTTAAAGTCACCAGCTGCATCAGTCCCTAACAAGAGAGTCAGCCTGTCCCTTGAAGCTTTGAAGCCAGGCATTGACTTCTCCTCTCTAGCTACGAAAGTCCTAGATGGCATCTTCTTCCAATATAAGGCTGTTTCATCTACATGGAAAATCTGCTGTTTAGTGTAGCTGCCTTCATTAATGATCTTAGCTAGATCTTCTGGATAGCTTGCTGCAGCTTCTACACGAGCACTTGCTGCTTCCCACTGCACCTTTATGTTATGGAGATGGCTGCTTTCCTTAAATCTCATGAACCAACCTCTGCTAGCTTCAAACTTTTACTCTGCTGCTTCCTCACCTCTCTCAGCCTTCACAGAATTGAAGAAGAGTTAGGGCCCTGCTCTGGATTAGGCTTTGCCTTAAAGGAATGTTGTGGCCGGTTTGATCTTCTATTCAGACCACTAGAACTTGCTCCATACCAGCAACAAGGCTGTTTCACGTTCTCATCACTCATATGTTCACTGGAGTAGCACTTTTAATTTCTTTCAAGAACTTTTCCTTTGTATTCACAACTTGGCTAATTGTTTAGGGCAAGAGGCCTAGCTTTTAACATGCCTTCCTCATTTCAACATGCCTTAATCATTTCCAGCTTTTGATTTAAAGTGAGAGACATGTGACTCTTCCCTTCATTGAACGCTCAGAGGGCAGTGTCGGGTTATTAATTGGCCTAATGTCATTATTGCTGTATCTCAGGGAATAGGGAGGCCCAAGGAGGAGAGAGACAGGGGGACAGCAGGTCAGTGGAGCAGTCAGAGCACACACAACTTTTATTGATTAAGTTGGCCATCTTACATGCGTGTGGTTCATGGTGCCCCAAAACAATGACAATAGTAACAACAAAGATCACTGATCACAGATCACCATAACAAACATAAAAATAACAAAATTTTGAAATATTGTGAGAATTACCAAAATGCGACATAGAGACACAAAGTAAGTAAATGCCGTTGGAAAAATGGCACTGATACACTTGCTCGACACATGGTTGCCACAAACCTTCAATTTGTAAAAAGTGCATTATCTGCGAAGTACAATAAAATGAGGTTAACCTGTATAACACAATTTTAATATTAAAAAGAGCCAGAGCTTTATACTGATATAAAAACAGCTCTAAAATAAATTAAGTGTAATAAAGACTAGTTGCAGCTTATGATCACATTTGCCAATAGTTAGTTGTGAGGAGAGAGAATGAGGGGAAAGGGGTAGAAGTAAGGATGACAGTCTTAAAAGATTTTAAGAGAGAAAATGTAAACTTTCTGGCCTATAGCTAGCTATTTCCTGCATATCAACAATGTTGGGTCCCTTTTTCTTGTAACTACAGCTTTAAGGCAGAACTAAGAAATGGATATATAGATAAAGTTTGTTAACATTAAGAGGGATATTCTTCTAGTTTTGCCTTTGCTTTAAGATCACTAAAGACAAGGGACTAAGGATCAGAAAGTTCCACATTTTTCTCTCTCAAAATAGCTTACTGGTTACTACCAGCCTAAATCTATCTTATTTAAGAAGTTATTACTCTTAATAAACAGAACACTGTTTTGTCACAGAGCTATATGGGGAAGCCCAGACCTTTGCAAAGTTTCCTGACCTTACCACTATCAATTCACACAGCCATGATCTCTTGGGACCACCCTTGAATCTCCTAAGGCTATCTTCTGCTCGAGTTCTTCTGAGAGGCCAACTGAGTAGAGGTGGAGGGGACTTGTGTAGCACACAGCAGACTTTCTTCCCAGACCAAACGACCCAGGAAAAATAAATAAATATTGATATAGGAAGAGAAGAGTCAGAGTAAGCTACAATAACTCCTTCCTGCCTGGAGTTTTACCATCATTGAACCAAGTATCTTCATGAAGGAGACGGAAAAATAGAATGGCTCTTGGGTTTATGAGGTGCCCATCAAACTGAATTCATAAACTTTGAACTATTAGTTCAAAAACTCAATAAAAATAGTTAATTTTGATCTCCAATGATCTATAATTCCTCATTTTTAAGTATACCAAGATTCAGTTCAACCCATTACTAATCATCAGATCCTAAATACTGGGATAAGACATGCAAAAAAATTATTACAGCAATATACGATGTGACCATGAAAAACGAATGCTCAATAAACAGCTTAATTTGAAAACCAAGATGAAAAGACATACTCACTTTGTTCCCCAGGGCCAAAATTGGACTGCTGAGATTCCTAAGAAAAAAGTACATAATATTATATAGTGACATTAAGAGAAAAAGATTCATTAGTAAAAAATGCTTCAAATTAAACTATTTAGTTCTAGCTAATTCAATGAAAGATCCTATTGAGTTCCTAAAAAGGCATATAAGAAAAAACACTGAAAGAATTTAATTATCCCATCAGATTAGCCTCAGCAATTTTGTGGTCAATAACAGACCTTCCCAGAGCTTAATACAAAAAGCATCAAGCTACCTAATACTAATTTCTTTATCTTTCATTTATTTTCAGTAGCATCCATGGTACTCATATCCTAACTGAGAACCCTGGGAAAGCAAGTGATTTCAATTCAAGATTCTTGGTCTTAAGAAAAATTTTAATTAAAAAAAAGTAATACTGAGAACCATATACTAGGGTGAAAACAGCTGTACAACCTATATAAAACCCCAAATGTATCATTTTTATGTACCAAAAAAATTCTACATGGTTATTCCCATGTCATTTTACTCCCTTCCTCTCTCTGCTCCCAATGTCTTAGGATTAGCAACTTGAAGAAGAGATTGGCATATACTTCTTTGTAAGCCCTATACCAGTACAGTACCTGGCACTCCGGAAGCACCAGGAAAAAGGAACCTAAAATGTCACCGTCAGTAATAGAAACACAGCTTTACAAACTCAACTTTCACGATCAGAACAGCAGTTTCATGTGTGCAATTGTGCATTTTTCTAGGTTATGTTTGTGGTAGATGAAGTAGTATTAAAATTACATAAATATCCCTAAAAGCCTACTTACAAATAAGCACAATCTTCCTTTAATGACAGAATTATCTGTGAAAGAGGAAACCCAAACAGTATGAAAAGTAAAATATAGTTTTGCTGTTAAAAAAAAGTTGTAAACCTACATCTGTGGTCTACTGGTTTTCAACAAGGGTGCCAAGACCATCCAACGGGAAAGAATAGGCTTTTCAACAAATGGTGGTGGGACAACTGAATAGCCATAAGCAAAAGAATGAAGCTGGATGCTTATCTCAGACAATATAAAAAAATCAACTCAGAATGGATCAAAGACCTAAACATAAGAGCTAAAACTACAAAACTCTTAGAAGAAAATGTAGTGCCAAATCTTAATAGCTTTGGATTTGGCAAAGAATTCTTACATATGACACTAAAAGCACAAGGCACAAACGAAACAAATAGATAAAACTGGACTTCATCAAAATTAAGAATTTTTGTGCTTCAAAGGACACCATCAAGAAAGTGAATAAACAACCCATAGAATGGGGAGAAAATATTTGGAAATCACATATCTAATAAGAGACTGGTATCTACAATACATAAAGAGCCCTTACAACTCAATGATAAAAAGATAAATAACCCAATGAAAAAATGCGTAACGGATTTGAACAGACATTTCTCCAAGCAAGATACACAAATGGCCAATAAGCACATGAAAAGATGTTCGGCATCATTTGTCATCAGGAAAAATGCAAATCAAACCCACAATGAGATACCACACCCAATAGGATGAGTCGGATCAAAAAAAGAGAAAACAGCAAGTGTTGACAAGGCTGTGGGAAAAATGGAAGCCTAACGAGAATGCAAAATGGTATAGCTAGCTGCTCTGGAAAATATTCTGGCAGTTCTTAAATGATTAAACAAACAGTTACCAACGACTCAGCAATTCTACTCCCAAGTATAAAATCAAGAGAAATGAAAATACATATCCACATGAAAACTTGCACACAAAATGTTTATAGCAGCAATAATAGCCAAAAGCTTGAAACAACCCAAATGTCCATCAGCTGATGAATATATAAACAAAACATGATATATAGTCATACAATGAAATATTTGGCCATAAAAATGAATGAAGTACTGATACATGCGACAACTTGGAAGAACTTTGAAAATATTATGCTAAGTGAAAAAATCCATTTGCAAAAGACTACATATGGTATGATTCCATTCACAAGCAATGTCCAGAAAAGGGAACTCTATAGAAACAGAGTAGATTAGCAGCTGTGTAGGTCTGAGACAGGGAAAGAGGGAAAGAGGGTTATAGTAAAGAGCAGGGAGCTTCTTTTTGAGGTGATGAAAATGCTCTAAAGTTGACTGTAGTGATGGTTGCACTATATATATATATATATATATATATACACACACACACAAAACCATTTAATTGTACACTTTAAGTGAGTAAATTGCATAGTATGTGAATTATGTCTCAATGAAGCCATAAAAAAAGCCCTGTAAATATAGCAGTGGCCGAGAGGTGAATTGTGTTAAAAATGAAAAGAATCATCCATCCCCTTGAACTGCTAATTGTCTTATACACATTTACCTGGTAAATGGCCTAAAAGTTAATGGGCCAAGTTTTTGAGTAATACTGACTCCTTTCCCTCACTTCTGACAATAGTCAGCTGATCACCAAATCCTACTGGATTCTGTCTCCAAAACAGCTACTAAAGGCAACACCATCTCCTCTCCATCTACACTGCAAAGACTTCAGGTCCTCACCTGTCTTCACCTACAATGGCCACCCTAATGAATCTTCCTGGCTCTAGTCTCTCTCCTTTACTCCTTCACTCAACTATAGCCTCTAGATGACCTTTCTAAAACCCAAGTCTTAGTATTTATTTCTGCTCTGATTTTTATTATTTCTCTCCTTCTGCTGACTTTGTAAAACCCAAGTCTTAGTATGTGTCATCATTACTCTCCAATTTTTCATAGAGGCTCCCAGTGTAGGCTCTTTGTTTTTCCTAGGGACGAAACCCAAAGTCTTTGACATGACATTCACTCATATATCTAAGTACTGGAAAAATAGAATGATAAGCAAAAACAGACAAGGGCCTTGTCCTCATGGAGCTTAACACCTATCTGAATAGTGTTGATGATTATCTTTGCAGCTACTCATGCAAATAAAGGTAAAATGGCAATTGTGATAAGCGCAATGAAGGGCAAATACATACACAGTATTATATAAGAACTTATAATTGTGTTTATGTGTGCATGAGAGAGAGAGGGAGGGAGAGGGAGAGAGAGATCTGGCCAGGAAGATGAGTAAAGGCTTCTCTGAGTAAGCACCATTCAGGTTGAGATTTAAAGGATATGTAGGAAGTAAACTGAAAAGAAAGGGAAAGGTTAAGTTTTCAGCATAGAGAGAACTGCATGTGTAAAGGTCAGAAAGATAGGATAGGAACACAGCTAGTAGAAACAACTTAAAGGCAGCCCATGGGAGGAAAAAGCACAGAAGGAAGAAATGCACAGTGGTGAAAAATAGGACTCAAGACCTGAGAAGCTAGATCATACAGCTCACAGACCATATTAAAGATGTGTGTGTGTGCAGTGTACTAAGCAGAAGAATTATACAACCACATCTGCATATTGTGAAGATCAACCCTGGCTATTAAAGGAGAATAGCTTTGAGAAAACTAGAATGGAAGTAAAAAGACATCTGTTAGGAGATTATTGCACTGGTTCAAGTAGGAGATGACTACAACTTAAACAATTTGGCCCCTCAGCTTTTTTGATCATGCACTCCCCATCACTAAGAAATTTTTGCATTTTTATCTCCAAAATATGTATATTGTATGCACTATTATTTCAATAATATATATAAGATCAAAATACTGAAATTTTAAAGGGTTAAGATAAAATGAAATAAATAATATTTTAGAGTTTTAAATTATATTTATTAATGGCAACAACACTTTTCTTACACACACAAACACACATATAGTACTTCAAAGGTTTGACACTAAATTGGCTTATTTTGATGTCTGGTTTCATTAGATATCACCAAGACACAGCTATATAAACAGAAGAGGTGTTATACTTAGCAAATCATGATACCAAATTTTCAATCCTATACTTTAGTTATGCAAAGGTTTCTACTGAAATTGAGCTAGTAGATTTCCAGTGTTCACTGATATAAATCATTTTTGTCAGGAAAATAAATTAAAAGGTTGCGTTTTAATATTTTTAGCAAGTAGGTTCAAAACCCACTGAACTAAGAAAATTCTGCTTCCCAATCTTCAAAGTTTGCACATATGACAGTCATCACAGTTTTTGTCAACAATAAAAAATACATAATGATGACATTATTTTTTAAATGGTGTTTTCCTAGCATGAGACAGTTAGTTACTTTTTCATTCATTGTTAAAACATCATATTTACCCTGAGAGCACAAGGGGTTTCATTTATTACGTTTTTAAAAATATGCTATGAAAAGATGAGCATATCTGGGGTTTGTGTATGAGAGAAGGGAGAGAGGAAAAGAAAGGGGTGTAGAGAGTGGCGTGAAAGAGGGAGAGAGAAAGGGAAGGAGGGAGGGAAGGAGGTGTCCAGCTCATTTTGAAGAGAGAACTCTTATGTCATGAAACAAACAACCAGACAACTTCTATTTAGTCTAAACGATATTAGGGAGTGCCACACAGGTTCTCCATGAAAGAAGAAGGCAGGCGGGAGGAAGAGAAATTATTTATACTTCAAGAGTTATCTTCTCTCTGCTATATCTTTCCTTGAGAGGTGCTTAAAAAAGTAGCTCTTCAATTATTTTATCACTGAAAAAGAAGCTAACAAATATCATAAATTGAGACTACCAGAAGCACCTGCACTTTCATCCATCTATATATAGCTAACTTTGTACACTTCACGATTTCTTCTAATATTTGATTTTTGAAACTTCAACTTTGCTTTCTAAGCCTATTGCAATAGTGTTTCCTGACAAAGGAACACATTTTAGTATGTTCTCTCTGTACTGGATTCCAGTCATTTTCACTGTAACAGAAAGACCAAGTTTTTGGACAAAGGTATAGAAGACTGAGAGAAACCTCAAAAGAGGTTTTTAATAAAATTTTATGAAACTTGATATACGTTTAAGGACTGAATTGAATACCACATAACTCAAAATTTCACTGAGTATGAATTATAATGCTTTCATAGTTTCATAGTTGTTATCTTAAGGCACATTACGCAGATAAAGCAAAGTTAACGACAGAAAGGCATATTCAAACTATTGTTGATAATCTGGATTTTTTTTCCTTTTTCTGCTCATGGCATCCTGTTTCTACTTTGTACTGTGGCAGATAAAGAGCTCATACTAGAAGAAGGAAAATCTCAGTTTGACAACTCTCTTGTTTGCTCAGAAATGCATTTTAGTGCTATTTTCATTCAGTAGTTTCAGTGCAGGTATATCTTTTAAGCCACTTGTGCATTAGTGAAGATTAGTTGAATTAAAACCAGTTAATATAATCTGTAAATCATCTTAACCAAGCACACCTAAAACTGTAATATGCCACAGCTAGGAAGAGCAAACAAATGAGAGCAATTCTATCAACTTGCCTGTACTGAGAAGACCTCAACCTCTCTCGGGTATCTCACATGCCAGAAGTAAAATGTGACCATCTCTCATTCAGATCAAGAAAAGCAACACTTATTTGATCTTTATTTTTTTAAGACTGAAAAGCAAATAAATTGAGATTTTTAGAACTAAAAAATAAAAGTAAAGTTTTCATTTTTCACTCCATTTGCCAATGCATATAACACTGGGACATATGCTTTCCACTTTGAAGACTTACCACAGAGGTAACATTAAAGATGGAGAAAAATGAATGGAATTAAAACAGATTAAAGGAGGTAACATCATTAGGACTTGATGATAGTTTATGGAGTGTAACGGAGAGGGAAGTGCCAAACATAACTCCTATCAAGTTTTTCTAGCTTCACTAAGATAGGAACAGTAGAAGAGGACCATGCTTGTTTTCTCTTTGCTTTTTGGTTGAAAACTAGCAGGGAGAATCATGAGTTCTCCCCAGAAGATATCTCAAAGGCACCTGAAACTCAACATCCAAGAAGTATCAAGTATATAGCTGGATATATGTACCTGGAATTCAAAAATGGTCCGGAATTTAGATAAAAATTTATATTAAGATAAAAATCTGGGGCCAGCCCAGTGGCACAGTGGTGAAGTTCACAGGCTACACTTTCACAGTCCAGAGTTCACAGCTTCAGATCCCAGGGCAGACCTACACACCACTCATCAAGCCATGCTGTGGTGGTGTCCCACATACAAAATAGAGGAAGACTGGCATAGACGTTAGCTCAGGGCCAATCTTCCTCACCAAAAAAAAAGAAAAGAAAAAAGAAAAATCTGTGCAATATCTGGGTAAAGAGGAATAGAGCACAAAGAGATAACAACTTAGGTCTAAGCATGATGCATACAACTGCACATCCATTTAAACATGAACATGTGATTCTTTTTTCTTTCTTTTGTACTATGTCATTTCCACAACCAACTGTTTGGTACACTGAGGCAAAACATATTTCTTCTTTTGTATTCTCTTGTAGTACCCAGCACAATGCCTGGAAAACTTACTTTTAATGGGTAAAGGCAGAGATAGAGGAGAAAAAGAAGCAGCCAGAGAAACAAAGTAAATCTGGATGAGCAACGTATAGTGGGAGACAAGGAAGAAGTAGGTTAAAACAATTCAACGCTCATGAGAAGTCCAATGAAGATAAAAAACGAAAAACATTCACTGGATTTGCCAAAATGGGCCATTGGTGATCTTTGTGCAAATAGTTCCGATGAAGTATTAAGGGTAGAAGCACGATCAGATTGGACTGATGAGTGAATAAAGTTAATAATATAGACAGAAAATATGAACCACTCTTTAATTGAAGTTTAACTCTAAAGAGAAGTGGCTAAAGATTAAGATGGAATAGAGGGGTCTTTTTGTTGTGCTGTTTTTAAATGGGACAGATCAAGGATGTTTAAGCAAATGATATGGATTCACTAAATTGGCTCTCCAAATATGTTCCTAAACTTATAGGTCTCATATACAAATATGTTCCTAAACTTCTCAGTCACTGCTGATCATTTGCAAAGTGCTCTTTCAGACCTGTCAGTGGGGGTGATAAAAATAAAAGACGGTAAAAATGAAGAGTGCATTACTGAGTTGTGGAACAACTTCAAAAGGACTAAGATACATGTAATTGGAGTCCCTGGAACAGAGGACTAAAAGGGAGGAGGAAGTACAGAAAAACATGAAGAAATAATAGCAAAATTTTTCCAGATGTGATGAAAACTATAAACTTCCAAGAAGCTAAAAAAAACCCCAAGTACAAGAAAGATGAAGAGAACCACACCAAGATACATCATAACTGAACAGTTTAAAATCAGTGATAAAGACAAAAAGAATCTTAACAGCAGCCAGAAGAAAAAAAAAAAAACAAAAACATTACATACAAAGAAAGAAAAAACGACAATAAATTACACATCAAAAACAATGCAAGCCAGAAGAAAGTGAAGCAAAATCTTCCACCTAGAATTCTAAATCCAGAAAAAAATACCTTAAAAAAAAGTGAAATAAAAACTAATTGCAGACATACAAAAGCTGAAAGCATTCATCACCAGCAGGCAAGCACTAGAAGTAATGTTAAGCCAAGTCCTTCAAGTAGAAGGACAATGATACCAGATAGGAATCTGGGTGAATACAAAGAAATGAACAGCAAAGAAAATGGTAACTATATGGGGAAATACAAAAGTCTTTTTTCTTATTATTTACATCTCTTTAAAAGATGACAGAGGGCCAGCCCTGGTGGCCTAGTGGTTAAGTTCGGCGCACTCCACTTCAGTGGCCCAGGTTCAGTTTCTGAGTGCAGACCTATACCACTTGTCAGTGGCCATGCTGTGGTTGCGCCTCACATGCAGGGAGAGAAGGACTGGCAACAGATGTTGGCTCAAGGTGAATCTTCCCCCCCCCGCCCCCCCCACCAAAAGAAAAAAAAAAAGATGATAGACTGTTTTAACGAAACATAGTAACAATATTGTGTGGTTTATATCTTACAGGGACATAAAATGTATGGAACAACAGAACAAATGCTGGGAAGGGAGAAATGCAAGCATAATGGTGAAAAGTTCTTATATAACAGAAAAGAATAGTATAATATCACCTTAAGACAGACTTTGGTAAGTTAAAGATATATTCTACAAACTCTGGAGCAAACATTAAATAACAACAGTTATAGCTAATAAGCCAAAAATGAAATGTAATAATAAAAAATCTGAATTAATCCAAAAGAAGGCCCCAAAAAAAGACCAGGTGGGACAAATGGATATCAAAAAGCAAGATGGTAGATTTAAGCCAAGCCATATCAATAACCACATTAAATATAAATGGTCTAAATGCCCCAATAAAAGAGCAGAGAGTGTCGGACTGGATAAACAAAAAAGCAAGATAAAATTATATGCTACCTACAACAAACGAATTTTAAATATAAGGACACAGATAGGTTAAAAGTAAAGGATGGAGGGGCTGGCCCCGTGGCCGAGTGGTTAAGTTCGCGCGCTCCGCTGCAGGCGGCCCAGTGTTTCGTTGGTTCAAATCCTGGGTGCGGACATGGCACTGCTCATCAGACCACGCTGAGGCAGCGTCCCACATGCCACAACTAGAAGGACCCACAACAAAATATACAACTATGTACCGGGGGGCTTTGGGGAGAAAAAAAGGAGAAAAATAAAATCTTAAAAAAAAAAAAAAAAAGTAAAGGATGGAGAAAAGTATACAATACTTACACTAATTAAAAGAAAGCCAGAATGGTTATGTTAAGATGAAAGTAAATTTTATAGCAAAGAATATTATCAGGATTAAAAGAGGTCATTTCATAATGATAAGGGGGTCAATTCATCTACAGCTGATAACAAGCCCAAATGTTTATGAATTCAAAAACAGAGCTTGAAAAAGCATGAAGAAATGAACAAGCAAGGACAAATTCAAAACTATTGTTGGAGGTTAACTATAACTCTCAATAACTGATAGAACAAGTAGAATTAAAATGAGTAAGAACACAGCAAACTTGAATAATACTATAAACCAACTTGATCCAGTTGACATTTACAGGACACTTCACTCAACAACAGCAGAATATACACATTCCTTTCAACTGTACGTGAAATATTTACCAAAAGACACAATATTCTGGGCCATGAAATATGTTAATAAATGTAAAAGGATTCAAGTCATACAAAGTATGCTCTCTAACCACAATGGAATTAAACCACAAATCAATAACAGAAAAATACGTGGAAAATCTCCAAATATTTGGAAACTAAATGACACTTCAAAATAACCCACAGAAGAAGAAATCAAAAAAGAAATCAGAAGGTATTTTGAAGTGAATAAAAATGAGAACACAATATATATCAAAAATTGTGGAATACAGATAAACCATTATTTAGAGGGAAATTTATAGCACTAGAAGTCTATATCAGAAAGTGAGAATGATCTCAAATCAATGACCTTAGTTTCCACTTGCATTTTTTTTAAAAAAGAGCAAATTAAACAACAGAAAAGCAGAACATAAAGTAATAAAGATCAGAATGGAAATCAATGCAATAAAAAAGAAAAATAATGGAGAGGAAAAAAAAAGCAGTTTTTTAAAAAGATCAATAAAATTGACAAACCTCTAGGCAGAGGAAAAAGAGAGAGAAGTAACAAATTACCAATAAGAATAATAAGAGACCTAGCATCATAACACACATAAAAAGCACAATAAGGAATATTATCAAAAACTTTATACTAATAATATTGACAATTTTCACAATCAGTAGACAAAACGGACAAATTCCTCAAAAGATACAAACTACCAAAGCACATTCAAGGAGAAATAGATAACATGTATTAAGCCCTGTATCTATTAAATAAATTTAATTTCACTTGAAAACCATCCTATAAAGAAAGTTGAACACCCAAAGGGCTTCACTGGTGAATTTTAACAAACATTTAAGGAAGAAATAATACCAATTCTACATAAATTATTCCAGAACACGGAGGAGAAGGGAGTTAAGCCCCGCCTCATTCTAGGGGGCCAGCATTACTCTGACACCAAAACCAGGCAAAGATATTACAAGAAAAAAAAATTACAGACTAATATCCATCAAGAATACAGAAGTAAAAATTCTAAAAAGAAGAAAATGTTTTTAAAAATCAAATTCAACACTATATAAAGTAGATGATACACAATGACCAAATTGAGTTCTTATCAGCAATGTAATATTGATTAAAAATTAACCAATGTAATTCACCAAATTACACAGCAAAAAAAAAGGGAAAACCCTATTATTATACCAACAAAGAAAACCTTCAACAAAATCCAAAATTCATTCTTGATAAGAACTCTCAGGCAAATGGAATAGAGGGGAACTTCCCCAACTTAATAAATGACATCTAGAAAAATCCCATGGCTAACATCATACTTGATGATCAAAGACTGAATACTTTACCCTCTATGATCACAAATAAGGCAAGAACATCTACTCTCACCACTTCCATTCAACATATTAGAGGTTCTAGCCAGTGCAATAAAGCAAGAATAAGAAATGAGGCATCCAGTTTAACATTAAAGTTGTAACACTCTTTATTAACAAACGACATGATTGTCTAATTAGAAAAACTACGGTATCTACAAAAATGCTACTAAAATTAAATAAATTTACCAAGGTTGCAAGATAAAAGATAAAATTACAAATCAAATGTGTCTTATAAACTAGCAAGGAAAAGTCAGATACTGAAATTTTCTAACAAAATACCATTTATAATAGCATTAAAAAAATGAAATACTGATCTTCGACATCAAACTTAAAAGGATCTTTTTGAATACCATGTCTTCTCAGACAAGGGAAACAAAAGAAGAAATAAACAAGTGAGACTTCATCAGACTAAAGAGTTGCTGTGAGGCAAATAAAACTGGGATCAAAAAAAAAAAGACACCCCACCAACTGGAAGAAAATATTTGCAACCATATATCCAACAAACGGTTAATCTCCATAATATATAAAGAACTCACAAAACTGAACAACAGAAAAACAAACAGCCCAATCAAAAAATGGGCAGAGGATATGAGCAGACATTTTTCCAAAGAAGATATACAGATGGCCAATAGGCACATGAAAAGATGTTCAACATCACTAATTATGAGGGAAGTGCAAATCAAAGCTACACTAAGATACCACCTTACATCTGTTAAAATGGCTATAACCACTAAGACTAAAAATAACAAATGTTGGAGAGGGTGTGGAGAAAAGGGAACCCTCATACACTGCTGGTGGGAATGCAAACTGGTGCTGCCCCTATGGAAAACCGCATAGAGATTCCTCAAAAAACTAAAAATAGAAATACCATATGACCCAGATATCCTACTACTAAGTATCTATCCAAACAACTTGACAGCAACAATCCAAAGTGACCTATGTACCCCTAACGTTCATTGCAGCATTATTCACAATAGCCAAGACATGGAAGCAATCCAAGTGCCCATCAACTGGTGATTGGATGAAGATGTGGTATATATATATATGTACAATGGAACACTACTCAGCCATAAAAAAAGACAAAATCATCCTGTTTGCAACAACATGGATGGACCTGGAGGGTATTATGTTAAGTGAAATAAGCCAGACCAAGAAAGACAAACACCATATGATTTCACTCATATGTGGAAGATAAAAAAACACACAGACAAAAAGAACAGTCAGTGGTTACCAGGGGAAGGGGACTGGGGGTGGGCACAGGGGGTGAAGGGGAGCACTTTTATGGTGACAGACAAGAAATAATGTACAACTGAAATTCACAGTGATGCAAACTATTATGAACTCAATTAAAAGAAAAATGAAATACTTAGAGATACCTCTGACAAAAGATGTGTAAGACCTAGACATTAAAAACTACAAAACAATGTAGAGAAATTAAATTATACCTAAATAGAGAAGACAAGTGCTCGTGGGTCAGAAGACTTAATACGGTTAAGATGTTAATTCTCTCCAAATTGATCCATCGATTCAGTGCAATCTCTATCAAAATCACAGAAAGCTTTTATGGTGAAATTGACAAGCTGACTGTAAAATTCACATGAAAATGCAAAGGACCAAGAAAAACCAAAACAATTTTGAAAAATAAGAATATAATTGGAGGATTTACATTACTGTGGCTATACAATAATTTTTTTTTCTTTTTTTTCCCCTATATAATAATTTTTGATGTCAGATAATCAAGACAGGGTAGTACTGGCACCATGACAGACAGAGATTAACGAAACAACATAGTCAGACATGCACCATACCTATGGTAAACTGCAAGTGCTAAGGCAACTGAGTGTAGAGAGAAGAGCTTTTTTAACAAATAAGGCTGCAATTGGATATGCGCATACAAAAAAATGAACTTTGAACCATTATCTTGTCATCACATAAAAAAATTAACTTAAAATGGATCACAGACCTAAATGTAAAACCTAGAACTTTAAGAAGTCTAGGAAAAAACACAGGAGAATTTGGATTAGGCAAAGATTTCTTAGACACCAAAAACATGATCTGTAAAAGAAAAAACTGACAAATTAGATTTCATCAATATTAGCAACTTCTGCTCTTTGAAAGACACTGTTAAAGAGAATGAAAAAAGATAAGCTGTAGACCAGGAAAAAACTTTGCAAATCACATATCTGATAATGAACTTGCATCCAGAAAATGTAAACAACTCTCAAAACTCAATAAGAAGAGCACAACAATCTAATGAAAAGATGGGCAAAAGATTCAAACAGACATGGCACCAAAGTAGATACACAAATGGCGAGTAAGTACATGAAAAGATGCTGAAGATCATTAGTCACCAGAGGAATGAAAATTAAGATCCCAATGAGGCACCCCTACACAACTGCTCGAAGGGCTAAAATTGAAAAAGACTGACCATTCCAAGCATTGGTAAGGATGTGGACCAACTAGAACTCTCAGATATTGCTGGTAGGAATATAAAATGGTTCAACCACTTTGGAAAACAGTATCAGTTTTTTTTAAAAAGTTAAATATACACCTACCATATACCAAACCACTTCACTCAAAGGTATTTACTGAAGAGCAATAAAAGTATATGCCCATACAAAGACTTGTACACAAATATTCGCAACAGCTTTTTTTTAAAAATTATTTTACTGAGGTCATAATAGTTTATAAGATTGTGAAATTTCAGTTGTACATTATTATTTGTCAGTCACCATATATATGTGCCCCTTTACCCCTTATGCACACCCCCATCCCTCTTCCCCTCTGGTAACCATTAATCTGTTCTCTTTGTCCATGTGTTTGTTTATCTTCCACATATGAGTGAAATTATGTGGTGTCTGTCTTTCTCTGTCTGGCTTATTTCACTTAACATAATACCCTCAAAGTCCATCCATGTTGTTGCAAACAGGACGACTGTGTCTTTTCTACAACTAAGTAGTATTTCATTGTGTGGAATCTTTATCCATTCATCAGTTCATCAGTTGATGGGCACTTGGGTTGCTTCCACGTCTTGCCTATTGTGAATAATGCTGCAATGAACATAGGAGTGCATCAGTCTCTTTGAATTGTTAATTTCAAGTTCTTAGGATAAATACCCAATAGTGGGATACCTTGGTCGTATGGTATTTCTATTTTTAGTTTTTTGAGAAATCTCCATACTGTTTCCCGTAGTGGCTTCACCGGTTTGCATTCCCACCAGCAGTGTATGTGGGTTCCCTTTTCTCCACATCTTCTCCAACATTTGTTATTTTTTGTCTTGGTGATTATAGCCATTCTAACATGTGATTTCTCATTGTAGTTTTGATTTGCATTTCCCTAATGGTTAATGATACAAAACATCTTTTCATGTACCTAATGGCCATCTGTGTATATCTTCTTTGGAAAAATGTCTGCTCATATCCTCTGCCCATTTTTTGATTGGGTTGTTTGTTTTTCTGTTGTTGAGTTGTATGAGTTCTTTATATATTTTGGAGAGTAACCCCTTGTTGGATATATGGTGGCAAATATTTTCTCCCAGTTGGTGGGTTGTCTTTTTGTTTTGTTCATGGTTTCCTTTGCGTTGCAGACGCTCTTTAGTCTGACAAAGTCCCATTTATTTGTTTTCTTTTGTTTCCTTTGCCCTAGTAGACTTGGTATTCGAAAAGATGCTTCTAAGACTGATGTCACAGAGTGTACTGAACATATTTCCTTCTAGGAGTTTTATGGTTTCACGTCTTACCTTCAAGTCTTTAATTCATTCTTAATTAATTTTTGTGTATGGTGAAAGGTAATGGCCTACTTTCATTCTTTTGCATGTGGCTGTCCAGTTTTCCCAACACCATTTATTGAAGAGACATCTGTTTCTCTGTTGTATGGTCTTGGCTCCTTTGCTGAAGATTAGCTATCCATAGATGTGTGGTTTTATTTCTGGGCTTTTAATTCTGTTCCATTGATCTGTGTGTCTGTTTTTGTACCAGTACCATGCTGTTTTGATTACTATAGTTCTGTAGTATATTTTGAAGTCAGGGATTGTGATTCCTCCAGCTTTGTTCTTCTTTCTCAGGATTGTTTTTGTTGCCCCATATGACTTTTAGGATCCTCTGTTGTATTTCTGTGAAGAATGTCATTGGGATTCTGATTGGGATTGCACTGACTCTGTAGATTGCTTTAGGTAGTATGGACTTTTTTTTTTTAAGCTTTTATTTTTCCTTCTTCTCCCCAAAGCCCCCAGTACGTAGTTGTATATTGTAGTTGTGGTCCCTCTGGTTGTGCTGTGTGGGATGCCACCTCAGCATGGCCTGAGGAGCGGTGCTAGGTCCACACCCAGGATTTGAACGGTGAAACCCTGGGCTGCCGAAGCAGAGCGCGCGAACTTAACCACTTGGCCATGGGGCCAGGCCCTGAACATTTTAACTATGTTTATTCTTCCAAACCAAGTGCATGGAATATCTTTCCATTTCCTTAGGTCATCATCAATTTCTTTCAATAATGTCTTATAGTTTTCATTGTATAGGTCTTTCACCTCCTTGGTTAAATTTATTCCTAGATATTTTATTCTTTTTGTTGCAACTGTATATGGGACTGTACTCTTGAGTTCTCTTTCTGTTAGTTCATTACTAGAGTACAGAAAGTCAACTGATTTTCGTAAGCTGATTTTGTACCCTGCAGCTTTGCTGTAGTTGTTGATTATTTCTAATAGTTTTCCAATCAATTCTTTAGGGTTTTCTATATATAAAATCATGTCATCTGCAAACAGTGAGTTTCACTGATGAATTGCTTATTTGGATATCTTTTATTTCTTTTTCCTACCTAATTGCTTTGGCCAAACCCTCCAGTACTATGTTGAATAAGAGTGGCAAGAGCGGGGCCCTGTCTTCTTCCTGTTTCAGAGGGATGGCTTTCAGTTTTTCCCCATTGAGTATGATGTTGACTGTGGGTGTGTCATATATGACCTTTATTATGTTGAGGTACTCTCCTTCTATACCTATCTTATTGAGAGTTTTCATCATAAATGGATGTTGGATTTTGTCAAATGTTTTCTCTGCATCTACTGAGATGCTCCTGTGGTTTTTATTCCTCATTTTGTTAATGTGTATCACATAGATTGACTTGCAGATGTTGAACCATCCCTGCGTCCCTGATGTAAATCCCACTTGATCATGGTGTGTGATCCTTTTAATGCATTGCTGTATTCGGTTTGCCAATATTTTGTTGAGGATTTTTGAATCTGTTTTCATTAGTGATGTTGGCCTCTAATTTTCCTTCTTTGTGTTGTCCTTGTCTGGCTTTGGGATCAGGGTGATGTTAGCCTCGTGGAATGAGTTAGGAAGTGTTCTATCTTCAATTTTTTAGAATAGTTGGAGGACAGGTATTAACTCTTCTTTAAATGTTTGGTAGAATTCTCCAGAGAAGCCAGTTATTTTTGATGCTTTCCTTCCCTTGATCTTTAATGTTATAATTGTTTGCTAACTGTTCTGATAGAGAGCTCAGAGCAGCTTTATTTTTAATAGCTAAAAACTAGAAACAATCCTTTGGGTTCATCAATTGGTGAATGGATAAACAAACTGTGGTATAATCATAAAACTGAACAGTACTTAGCAATAAAAAAAACGATTTATACAGGCAATAATATGAAAGAATCTCAGAATAATTGTGTTGAGTGAAAGAAACCAGAACCAAAAAAAAAAGAGTATAGTATCATTCTATTTATATAAAATTCTCAAAAGTGCCAACTAATCTATACTGACAGAAATCAGATTAGTGGTTGCCTCGGGATGGGAGGGGCAGATGGCAGAAGGAAAACAGCATTATAAAGAATCATAAAGAAACATTTGGGGGTGACTGATATGTTAATTATATTGATTGTGGTGATGGTTTCACAGGTATACACATGTCAAAATGTCAAATTTTAAATAGGTGCCATTTATTGAATTTCAATTAGTCCTCAATAAAGCTATTTAAAAGAAGATACTTGATTTTTTAAAATAAAAGACAAAATAACGTATTGTGAGGTTTATAACATATAGATAATTAACACATGGTAAAAGCAGAGGGAATAGAAGGAGGGGAATGAAGTTATACTGTTGTAAGGCAATTAAGCTATATATAAAATGATGTATTAGTTTAAAATAATTGTGATATGTAATACTGTAAGCCTAGAGCAACCACACACACACACACACAAAACAGGTCTGGAAGACTCCTACTTCCTGATTTCAAAACTTACTACAAAGCTACAGTAATCAAGACAGTGTGCTACTGACATAAGGATAGACAGATCAGTAAAAGAGAACTGAAAGCCCACAAAAATACATTCACATTTATGGTCAACTGATTTTCCACAGGGATGCCAAGATACAAGATAATTCAATGAGGAAAGAATAGTCTCTTCAAGAAATGATGCAGGGACAACTGGAATATGCACACGTAAAAGAATGAAGTTGGACCCCTATCTCACATCAAATACAAAAATTAACTCCAAATGGATCAGAGACCTAAACATAAGGTTTAAAACTATAAAACTCTTAGGAGAAAACACAGGTCTAAATCCTTGTTACTTTGGATTGTGCAATGGTTTCTTAGATATCACACCAAAAGTACAAACAATAACAAAAATAGATAAATCAGCCTTCATCAAAATTAAAATTTCTGTGCTTTAAAGAACACCATCAAAAAAGCAAAAAGACACCCCACAGAATAAGAGAAAATTTTTGCAAATCATATATCTGATACAGGATTGTACTATACAATATATAAAGAACTCCTATATCTTAATGATAAGAACACAAATAATCCAATTTAAAAATCAGCAAACTATCTGAATGGATATTTCTCCAAATAAGATATACAAAAGCCAACAAGTCCATGAAAAGATTCTCAGCACATTAGCCATAAGAGAAATGGATATCAAAACCACAATGACATACCATTTCACACCCATTAAAATAACTATAATCAAAAAGAAAGATAACAACAAATTGGCCAAGATGTGGAGAAGTTGGAACTGTAATACACTGCTGGTAGGAATGTAAAAGGAACGGCCACTTGGAAAAATCATCAGGTAGTTCCTCAAAAGATTAAACAAGGACTTACCATGTGACTCAGCAATCCCACTACTAGGATATAACCAAGAGAATTGAAAACATGTCTACACAAACACTTCTATGCTAATCTTTTCAGCAACATTTCTTACAATAGCCCAAAACTGAAAACAATCCAAATGCCAAATCAACTAAAGAACAGATAGACAAAATGTGATATATCCATACAATAGAATATATTCGGCCATAAAAAGGGATGAAGTACTGATACATGCTACAACATAGATGAGCCTTGAAAACAGCATGCCAAGTGAAAGATCCAGTCACAAAAGACCACATATTGTATGATTCTATTTATATGAAATGTCCAGAATAGGCAAATCTATAGAGATACAATGTAGATTGTGGTTGCCTAGGTGCTAAGGGAAAGGAGCAGGGGAAGAGGTGGAGGATATAGAACGGTGACTGCTAAAGGGTACAGGGTTTCTTTATGGGGTGATGAAAATGTTCTAAAATATTGTGGTGATAGGGGCCCCCGTGGCCGAGTGGTTAAGTTCGCGCGCTCCGCTGCAGGCGGCCCAGTGTTTCGTTGGTTCGAATCCTGGGCACGGACATGGCACTGCTCATCAGACCACGCTGAGGCAGCGTCCCACATGCCACAACTAGAAGGACCCACAACGAAGAATATACAACTATGTACCGGGGGGCTTTGGGGAGAAAAAGGAAAAAAATAAAATCTTTTAAAAAAAAAATAAAATAAATAAATAAATAAATAAAATATTGTGGTGATAGGTGCACAACTCTGAATATACTAAAAACCAGAGAATTGTACATTTTAAATGGATGAACTGTATGGTATGTATATTATATCTCAATAAAACCTTCACCCCCAAAAAGTAGGGATTTGCCAAAATTACAAATTTATGTCCAAAATCTTCTGATAAACTCAAGCCTTAATTTTACAATTAAAAAAGGAGGTATAGCTATTACATAATACAAGAGATAAAATATTAAAAAATAATTATTTAATCTAAAAGAATCTCAAGAAAGGAGACAAAGAAAGAATCAATGGGACAAACAGAAAACAAACAGCAAATCCGCACATTTAAACCCTACAATATCAATGATTACATTGAAAGGAAATGGCTTAAACACTCCAAGAGTGCCAATCTCAATTAGAGATTGGCAGACTAAGTAAAAAAGCAAGACCCACTTATACACTGCCTGTAAGAAATCCACTTTAAATACAAAGGCATAGATAGATTAACAATAAAAAAATAGAAAATGTTAAACCATGCTTAGAATAAATTAAGAGAGAGCTGGAGTGCCTACATGAATATCAGATAAAGTAGACTTGAATATGAGACAAGTGGACTTCAGAACAAGCATTAATACCAGATGTAAAGAGGGAGATCTCATAATGAAAAAATGAGATCAATTCATCAGAAACATAACAATCCTAAACGTGTGTGTACCTAACAACAAAGCTCCAAACTACACGAACCAAAAGCAGACAAAACTGAAAAAAAGATACAAACAAATCCACAAATCCAGATGTAGGTGTCAACACTCTCAGTAATTGAACAAGTAGACAGAATGTCACTAAAAATATAGATGACTTAACTGCTCTCAACCAACTCGAACTAATGATATATATGGAACACACAGTGTCTAGTGGACATGAAACAGTCCCCAAGAGATCAGATACTAGGCCACAAAATATTTGAATAAATTTAAAAGGACTGAAATTATACAGCATATATTCTCTGACAAGAACATAAATTAGAAATGAATAACAAAATAATATTGGGAAAATCCTCAAATATTTGAAAATAAAACTGCATACTTCTAAATCACCCATAGGTCAAAGGAGAAGTCACATAGGAAATTAGGAAATATTTTGCACTGCATGATAATAAAACACAATATATCACAACTTGTGAGATACACCTTAAGCAGGGCTCAGAAGGAAACTGGTAGTTTTAAATACTTAAAACAAGAAATGTTTACAATTTATGATCTAAGCTTCTACCTTAAGAAGTTAGAAGAAAAGCAAACAAAATTCACAATAAGTAGAAAGAAAGGAATAATCATAATAAAGCAAAAATCAAAGAAATAGAAAAGAGAAAAGAACTAAAACATGGTTCTTGGAAATGAGCAATAAAACAATAAACTTTTAGCTAGAATGATCAAGGAAAACAAAGAAAGAGAGAAAATACAAAATCACCAACATCAGGGGAAAAGGCGTCACTATAGATCCTACAGACATTAAAAGAAGAACTATGTATTATAAATAACTCTAGGCCAAAAAACTTGACTACTCAGATGACATGAACAAACTACCAAGTCTGACACAGGAAGGAAGAGAAAATCTAAGTAGCTCCATAACTAATAAGGAAATTGAATTTGTAATTGAAAACTTTTCAATAAAGAATGGGCCCAGATGGCTTCACTGTTAGATTATAGTAAACATTCAAGGAAGAACTAATATAAATCATCCACAAACTATTTCAGAAAATAGCGATGAAGGGGACACTTCCTTGCTCCTTTTAAGACGCCAGCGCTACCCTGATACCAAAACCAAACACATTATAAGAAAACTATCAACAACCTCTAACCCTGCCACCACCACCACCACCACACACACACACACACACACACACACACACACGGCAAAGGATTTGAACTGACACTTCAAAAAAGAAGAATGGCCAATAAGCTCATGAAAAGAGGCTCAACATCATTAGCCATCAGGGAAACACAAATTAAAACTAAAATGAGACACCTCTACATGCCCAGTAAAATGCCTAAAACTAAATAGACTGACAATACCAAATGTAGGCAACAATGAAGAACAAACGAAACTATCATACATTGCTGGTGGATGGGAATGGGCTGAGGTAGGAGTGTGATACAACCACTTTGGAAAATAGTTTTCAGTTTAGTATCAATTTAACATGCGTTCAACATATGACCCAGCAATTGTACTTTTTACCATATGACCCAGCATTTACCCACCAGAAAAGAAAACATTAAGTCTACACAAAGACTTGTAAGTGGCTTTATTCTTAATAGCCCAAATCTGGAAACAACCCAAACATTTATCAACAGGTGAACAGATAAACAGATTTTGGCATTTTCATACAACTGAAATAAAAAAGAACTCAGGAACAAAAAGGAACAATTACCAACACATTCAAGAACTAGGAAGAATTCCAAAAGCGTATGCTGAGCAAAACAAGGTAGATACATACACAAAAGAAGCATACATTGTATGCATTCCATTTACATGATATTCTAGAAAAAAAAAAACCATCTATAATGACATAAAACAGATCAGGTAATTGTGTGGGGCCAGTGGTACGGGTGAGGTGAACTGCAAAGGATCATGAGGGAACTTTTGGGGGTGATGGAAATGTTCTAATTCTTGAATACGGTGATGGTTACACAGGTGTAGACATCTATCAAAACTCAAACTGTACATTAAATATGTGTGCATTTTTTTATGTGTAAAGTTGATTTAAAAAGTAAAAGAGTGGTAAAGCACACATACAGGCATAAAGTTGTCTCTCTATACTCTAACTGGGAGATATATTTGTGGTATGTAGAATAAATTACTAGAATCCAGAATTCAAACACAACACCACAAAACAAAAGAAAGAAATCCTCCTAAAACTCATTAGGTGAAAGATGCAACCCAAAGGGCAGAGGAAGCAGGCAAATTCATCCACATAGAAATCAAACTTATGACAAATGTGTAAAGATGATGAACTTCACTGGCAATACAGGAAATGGAATACCATTTTTCACTCAAAAGACTGCTGCTTAAAATAACAAATGGTGGCATGATGGTGTGCACACGAGGAATAACAGGGAATACAAGTGAAGTATTGACTAGTACCACCACTATGGTGGGAATTTGAGGGTATAAATTAAGAATATACTCTCCGTACTCAGCAATTCTACTTCTTGATTTTACCCAAAAGAAACTCGTATGCACACAAGAAGGCCTGAACAAAGATATCCACTAAAGTAATATTTATAGAAATGAAAACTTGGCAACAACTTAAATACCAAAGGGAAACAGCTAAATAAACTAAGATACATTTATGCTATAGATGGAATTAAAAGAAATGAAATACCTCTATATGTAATATATTATCTATATATAATCTCTATATATAATAATATGGAAAGGTCTCTAAGATCTATTGCTGAGTGATTAAAAATACAGAACAACATATCTGTGCAGAAATAAAATAAATGAAAAAATGCTTGTATGTAATGATTACATATATATGCATGTAAACGCATATGAAAAGACTCGCAAAGGTATGTACAAAAGTAGCTCTGCTAAGATGGAGGAGGCAGAACTGAGGGAGGCTACATAGGGGTCCTGGTCAAACCTTCACAAGAAGAATGTGTTCTTGTATTATTTGTGTAAGTATAAATTAATGTAAAAAAACCCAAATCTGCTGATTTTAGAGGAGCTTGGAACTGTTGTCTGAGGAAGCTCTTTCCATAAGACTTAAGTATGGTTGCTATGTCCTATGGAAAGGAGTTCCTCAGACAACAGTTTGAGAAGCCCTTACCACCTGTGGCCTAGAATAACATAATAGTTTGCAACAAACTTCAAAGTCTCCTCCCCATATTGCCTACAAAGCTTTTTGAAGTACCTCTCAAGCCAAGTTGCTCTCAATTCCATTATCTTGTTTTATTTTCTTCATAGCAATCATCACTATTTGAACTTATCTATTTATCCACTTACTTATTGTCTATCTCCCACTAGAATGGGAATGGCAAGACAATTTTGAATTCATATAATTTTAGTCAAGCCATTTAGAGTTTTCTCACAGTATCAAAGACACATTTTACTTACCTTAGTTGGAAAAGGAAATTTGGAAGGTTCTGTTTTGCATGGTGTATGAATAGCCGTTAGAGGGGGAGGCCATGAATGCGTCATCTCCTGAAATGTAATTATTACAGTTTGTTTTCAACCAAGTCAAGGATAAAAATTACACAGCTAAAAACCAGATTTGTATTATAAATGCTGGTTTCATGATTGCTCCTCGAAAAGTATACATAGTTAATCAATAAATATTAATTAAGTGTGCAAGCCACTAGAGGGTAGGTAATAAGAAGATAAATAATATACACTCCCTGGCTTCAAGGAGCTTAGAGTTAAGATGATGAGACCTGTGAACAGTTACAGAAATCAGCCTGCAATGAAATGTAAGGCATATAGTAAAATGCTACTGAGGAAGAGCTTGCTGTGGGAGTGGGGGGAAGGGGATAATAAAAAAAGCAGCTAACATTTACTGTGTACCTTAATGGGCCAGACACTGTGCTAAGTGTTTTACATGTTTGTTACTCACTTAGTACTCACAATGACATTATGAGGTAAACACCATTATTATCCTAACTCTGTGTAAGATAAACTGAAGCACAGAGGTTATTTATGCAAAGTCATACCCTTAGTAAGTAATGGACACAGAATTTCATCCTAGGAGGTCTGGCTACAGAGCCCACACAAGTGGTAAGAAACGTTGGTCACGTGGAGGAAATCAGAAGAGAAATATCAAAAGCACATGAGGAGGAAGACAGACAAGCAAGGCCATACGTCTGATTTCATTCAATGGCTTCTGTCTAGTCATATGCCAAGTATTTCTAAGTGGAGGTTTGGATAAGACCACAATGTATATGTTAGAGGAGCAGAGGAAAGAGAGGTATCAGATTTAGAACAAGGAGGGAGTGTTTTCATTTCTGGCATTTAGTTCAAAGTCAGCCATCAGGCAGACTGAGAAAATACAATAAATTAAACATGGTATAACATTTAGGCATTTACCCTATAGCTATACCCACATAGTTATGTAAAGATGCATGTTAAGGGGCTCAGACTTAAAAAATGGAAACAGCCTAAATGTCCAACAACACAGGAATAATTAAATTACCAGACATCCATACAATGGAACACCAAGCAGACAGTAAAATGAGAAATTTAACTACTGATATGAAATGATGTCCACAGTGTACTGTTAAGTGACAAACATAAATCATAGTCTATGTCCTAGTAAATGTTTATATATGAAAAATTTCTGACAGATAGTTAACAGTGGCTACCTTCGGGCAACGGAATGACAGAAGCCGGAAGAGACAAGAGCCCTTGACACAGTCTTGAACCTCTTAAAACAGCCACCTGCACTGTAACTACTCTTTATCCTTTTGCAATGCTTTATTTTTTAACAGCATTTCACTTCCTGAAATAATACTATATAGTTGATTATTTCCTACATCTTTCTCTAGAATGTCATCTCAAAGGGTGCAACATTATCATTACTATCACCACTGTACCTCCAGTGCTTGACACATAGTAGGTGCTCAATTAGTAAGGCTTACATTAATAAATCATTTTTTTACAATAAACATATATTAGTTTTAGATTAAAATTTTTTTCTTTAAGTTCATGATGAGGATCCTAGAAATAGCATGACTACAAATATCAAGAAAACATGAAGGAAATGCATGACTTGAAGCACCTTCACACTGCACATAGGGAAGGGATACAGAAACTCATACCCCAGGGTTTCAGAGTTGGCATTTTACACCTCAAATACCAAAATACTCTCAACAGAAAATCTAGTTAACTCTCCATCATCAAATGACTGAGCACCTATTACACCCAAAGCCATGTGCCAAGCCCTGTATATTTAAAATGTAGAATAAACGGTCAGTAACATCAAAGAGATAATTTAAATACAAGAAAATCTAAGATTTATTCCATATTAAAATACCATGCATTTTTGAGGATTCAAGGGAAAAGACATATGCTCCCTTAGACTTTTTATATACTTGGCAACTGAAAATGAATGCTTTATGAGATTCAAAGGAAAAGTCATCACTGTGGTCTGATGGTCTGATACAAGAGGAAGAAGGATTTCACTAGGATTCTAAGACAAAAACAATCTATATAAAGTCGTGCACCAAATAACATGTCGATCAACGTCAGACCACATATATGACAGTGGTCCCATAAGATTAGTACCGTACAGCCTGCATGTACAGTAGGCTATATCATCTAGATTTGTTTACACTCTAGATGTTCGCATGTTGACAAAATCACCTAATGACGCATTTCTCAGAACATATCTCTGTCGTTAAGTGATGCATGACTGTATAACTGAAGAGGAAGGAGAAACACATTCCATGAAAGTTTACTTCAGAAAGGTAAAAGAGCAAGAAAGTGTATGACTTAGGGAAACCAGTTTGGCAAAAGTGGTCAATCAGTAGGGGGAGAGGTTAGGCCTGTGGAAGATCTGGAATGTTAAATTTGGACACTATTTTTTCTCTGGGCCTCAGAGAGCCACTGAAAATTTCTAAAAGGATATTAATTTATGAAGACAAGGGATTGGAGCAAAGAATCTGGCAGCAATCCAGAAGACAGACAAGCAGGGAGACTCTGGAGGCAGACAGGCAGAGTGAGAACTCTACACTGCAATTACTAAAGCTCAAGGCAGCAGAAATGGAAATAAAGGAATGCATATTATCAAGGAATTTTCAAAGTCTACATGTAATTTTGTGATTAAATAGAATATGAGAGAAAGAAGTGGGAGATAATTAGGACTACATTTATAAGCACAGGAGAATGATGATACTACTAATAGACGGACGTCTGATAAAATATGGCTTTACACATGTTGAGTCTGAAGAAGCAAGGAGAAATTCAAATGGAGACCTAGCTAAGAAGAAATTAAGAGACATAAACCAACCCAAAAAGGCCAAGGCAGAAGAGAAAGACTCAATAGCTGTCTAATAGATAAAGTTGTAAGAATGGAGGAAAAGGGAAGTCAAAGAGCAGAAAGAAAAGAGGAGGGGCTAGAAAATGCACCCATATTTCAGAGAGAAGATCCATGGGTTCCCAAAAGGCAGAGAATGAGAGGCGAGAAAGGTGATGGGAAATAAAAACAATGAAGTATAACAACGGTCAAAGAAGGAAAATAATGTTTTCAGAAGGGAAAAATAAAATTTCTTTAAAACAGCAGAAAGACTAGAGAACTCAAATGAAGCCTCCAATGAATGGAAAAATAACAGGTTCAGCAGAACAGCAGAAGTAAAAGAGACATTATAGTTGATTTAGGAAGGAGAGAATAAACTGGAAGCAGCCAATCCAAGTAGTCTTCCAAAAGTATCCATAGTGAAATGCAAGTATAAACACAAAAATTCATGAGCTTTTGCGGAAAGTACAAGCAATACGTGACTGACAGTTTTTCTCTATTGAGTCAAAAGCAGTCATTGTCACTCATTAATTCATTGGACTTTTTCTGTTTTTCCAACAGATAACTTTTTCTTTTCCCAAGGGAGGAATGTATTTTTTTTGTCATGTGTTGATTTTAAACATATTCCATTAAACACTCAAAACATGCATATTCAGAGGAGGTCTTTCACTGGAGGATTTGACCAGTACCAACAGATGAATACAAAGCCAAGCTATTTTTAATGTAATGGTTTGACTGATAACTACTGAGTTTTTTAGCACTTCAAATTATTAACTGATAAACCTGAGAAAGTACAGTTATATTTGGTTTCTTCCTCTTATCAAGGCAAACTATCAAGATTGGAATTTGTTTCACTTAATAACAAAAAACCAGCTCTCTGAGGGAAAACAGTAAAGAAACCAAGTGATTCAGAACCCAAGTATGAATATAAACAGAATAGAGTCAATTATTTTTGATGGATATAATCAAGTTACACATGTAAGCAATCTGCTGCATCAGATCCTCTGTGAAACACAGGGGGAAAGGGAGTCAGGGGGCAGCAGAGCATCATAATTAAATAAGAGAGACTGAAATGATTTTTAAAAACTTACTTTAAGAATTTCATCCACACAGCTCACATCACCAGAAGCAGATGCCTTAAGAAAGGGAAAAGAAACACATATTAGATTTGGAGTCATTTATTATTAGATATTTTATCATTTGTTGCACAGATCTAACAACATCATTAGAAATGAAATTAAAATTAAAGAAGTGTTTATGATCCCGCAACTCTAAATCAGAATACTAATTAGAATCTTTCGACTTAATTTCCTTAAATAAAAATTTTTCAAGCACTAAAAAGTTTTAATCACCAAACTGTACATGAATTGAAGAACTTCATATTTTTCAAAAGTTATTTAAAATCCTATCTTTCTTATACTTAGATTAGAAATAATTTTTTAAATGTAATTTTCAGGTGAGCAACTTGTCAAAAATCTAAAAGTTTATTCATATACAAAATACACCATGATATTGAGATACATCATTTTACATTAACAGAATACAACCATTCTTATTGAAAGACACATGTCTGGAACACGATGTACATTTCATATAGCCTTTCTTAAATCACGGAAGTGATGTTGTTTTGTCTAAGGCACAAACAGGAGCTAGAGAGCTGGAGTTTGAACTGAAGTCTAATTCTAAGGATCATATTGCTTGAAGAAAGAACAAATTACCACTTTACTGTTCTCTTGAGAGGAGTAATTAGATGACAAACGCCATGAACAATGAGTTTCCAAAGGCCACAGGAAAGATTTTTAAATAGCATTTTACCTATTCCTCACCCCTCCCCCACCATTTTAAGCTATGAGTTATTTTTGACCCTGAGTTTTGGCTACTGATATTACTTTTAAATTTTTTTCATTGCAAAAACTACATTCAAAGATGAAATTTCAGCTATTTCACAATGAATGCTCACTTATTTGTTTATTCTGAATATCATGCTTTGGCATGAAGTTATAAATACTGTAAATTTCAAACCATCACTATGAATCCGGAGCAGCTGCCTCAAACCTTTAAGTACAACCAGAGAAAAGGATCAAGGCATCCAAACCACACATTATCATCTCCATGGACCCGAAAATGTCCCAGTATTTACCACAATGAACCATGGCCAACATCTTATTCATGCGTATCACTATGAGAACAAAAGTTAACTTTTTTTAACAAAAGAACACAAGATGTATTATTCTATAAAATCAAAAAGAGGAAATCTAAGGTACTGACAGATCATGCTTTTATTCTAAACTGACTCGTCACTCTAATATTTGAAAACAGCTTCCCCGCCCCAGAGGGGAAGCTAGCAGATCTACGGAATCCATGTGGAAGTCAATTACAAGTGTTTCTCTAAACTTTTAGATCCCTTACTATTAAGACAAAGAAAGAGTTCAAGTTAAATCATAATTTCATGGTAAATTGCTTACATAGTCACGACATTAAAAGCTCTAAATTGGACTTACATCCAATGGTTGGGACGGTATTTTCAGCTTGGTGAGATGTGCTTTGCTGCTGGGCTTCAGTTCAGTCATGCTGTTACCATGGGGCTGGCTGCTGTAGTGCTCAGAGGACAGTTTTGGTTCCATGGACTCCTGTCCGTCCATGGGCCGCACATAGGCAGTGGGTTTCTGTAACATTGAACTGGACTTTGACATCAATGAAGGTGGGAAAGACTGACTTGAGTGCTGCCCACTTGAAAAAGGTACACGGGAAGGAGAATCCCAGTTTGCATCAGGGTCCCGAGGTGATTTGGAACGCTGATGATCCTTGCTGTGGTGATCATTCCCATGAGACCTGGAATGACTGGAGCTTAATGAAGAAACAGCCTGGGGTTTTCCAGGGCTGGAAGAGCGTGATTTGGAGTGTTCTGATCCATGCTGGCCTTTTTTCCGGCTACTGCTCCCACTACTACTATATGAGTCACGGTCATGCCTCTGGCCACTACTATTAGTGCCACTACTGCCACCTGCACTGGTCCGCTGGCTACTGTGTCCACTCTGTAAGCCTGAGGACCGTTTCTGAGACTGAGAAGTACTGGGTGCAGGTCCTACTGGAGTCCATTTGCTACTCTGATGAGAGCTCCCACGTCTCTGTTCAAAGAAATTTGGGTTAGATTTTTCATCTGCTGTCGGTGGTACTGTAGGCTTGGGAATTGCAACAAGCTTTGGTATAGATCTGTCTCCTATGAAATCCTTCATTTCATCGTAGTTTCCAAGCATACTCTGAATGCGACTTGATAGCTTATCTTCTTTGCTAGTCTACAAAATATATATACAAAATAAAATCATACAATTAGCATAACTGGAAATAAAAGCTGCTTCTAAATTAACTTTCCAAACTTCAAATGGAAAGAGGCTTTCCAAAGAGAGGCCTCATCTCATATCATAAGGTTAACATCTCAAACTCCAAATATATAGTTATTAAAGTGAAAAAAAGTACACTGAAAGTGAAAAACATTCATGCTAACACAAATATTCTATAGGACACTGAGAAATACATACAATAGATTCTAGAAGGGAAAAATCCAAATTTCACCAAGAAATATACTGCAACAGTAGCAAAAATCTTTTAAAGAGTAGGAAAAGTAATCTGCCTTTATGTAATTAAGTTCCAGGTCAGCAGATTAGCCAACACTCACATTTTGGCAGCCTAGGAAGGCATGATATTCCTTATAATTCCATATTATGGTTGGAAGCACAAACAAAAATTTAGTGAAACAAAGTATACCCAACTGACTGTTTTTTTATTTTAATTCCTTCTGTTACTTTGACATCAAGTTAATTAAAGTCCCAACAACAAATTAAGCAGGGAAAATCCACTGATAAAGTTTTAAATCTTGGCTATTAATTCTGACCAATAAATGCTCCAACTTTTAAAGTCAACAGTACATACTTAAGTTTCAAGAATTATTATTGGATAATAAGCAGGTCCCAGATGTCTACAAGGTTTAGGATTCTTCCATATTTACATACACAAAAGAAAGGTTTACTCATTACATTAAAAGGAAAACCAAGACTGAACCATTACAATCTATTTTGAGGTTGGCAGAAATCAATAATGACTACATTATTTGACAACTAGTCTGATCCCTATTAAATAAGACAGGTAAATATATAGCAATTTATAGACAATATTAAGATCAGAGATCAAATCGAATTCACGATAATATAATTACAAAATAAATGGTAGTATGAGTCCAAGCTTCTGGACCAAACTCCTGGGTTTTTTTTTCAATATGCCTTTAGTCCCTAATCCCAAATCCCAGGTTTTGTGTTATACACATATTAATGATGTCAGTATAACTGCCTTTAACTGGAAAATCCTTAAAGGCTCTGAATAAATGGCTTTTATAGATCTAATAAATGGTTTCTACAAACACCAAATGTTATAAGGATAAACTGAGAATATGTTGTTACATTTATATTTATTTCATCAGAAAAAAGTCTAACACACTCTCAGTCTCATACTACAAGCCAACGATGGTCATTACTGCTGCAACACATAGTATGATAGCTATTATACACAGTATAAGCCTTTAAATCAGAGGAACGGTTCAAATGAAACCCAAAGCCAAATCAAACATTACAGAGACATTTGTGGCCACTACAGCTACATTAGGGTCATCAGAAGTGGTACCATTCGGTGTTTTATGTAATCCTCAATCAAGCACAATGGTAGTTGTAAAAATAGCAATTGGTTCAATTAATTGAACACCTCTGACAACATGCTTTAATCTAAAGCTGATACTTAGAAGTCTTAAATACATCAGAAAATCAGAGAGTTTAATATAACAGAAAAAGAATCAGATTGATACTGAAGATATATTTATTCAAACATACTAATAGTCACTGAAATTTAGTAAACTAAGTAAGCAAATAGCAAAAAATACAGAGAAACAAAAGAATCTATGAAATATTCATCTTTGATTAATATTACACCCAAAGAAGCTAGGAAGCAGCAGGCAGCTTCACTTCTCTATCTAGGTACTGATTATATGAGGCTGTTCACGTTGTGAAAATTCTTTCAAGCTATAACACTTAATGTACTTTTCTGTATGCATGTTATACTCCAATGAAAAGTTTACCCCAAAAAAGTACATTCTATCTAGAGGAAAGGAGAAAATGTTAAATGGTATACATAATAATAACTCTAAGTTTAAACATTTTAAAAGCACAAATGTCATGTTATTGGGAAAAGACACTCAAAAAAGGCTAACTTACAACTTTGTACGGCTCGGCAAAGAGCGGCGAGCTAGGTGGGAAGGCGTCTTCGCCCTGCTGAATTTCCTGATTCCGCCTTTCCCGTTCTTTCATACGCAGCACATTCCGGTCTTCACGGTTCATGTTGCTATGAAGAAAAATACAATCTTTACATCACAAAAAAGAAAAGGAAAAATGAAATGTTCTATACTGATTTTGTCAGTTTAATGCTTCAATCGGAAATTCCCTTTCAACTTCCAAGTAATAACAGGCATTAGTGATGAAGTTGGGTTTTGGCAATGGTTTTATCAACTAATACCAATAGTGTCTTCCTCAACTATCCAGACAGGAAATACTAGCCCAGAATATTAGAATCCACCCCTTAACCCTATCAATCTTTAAAGTATTCTGCTGGTTAAAAGTCAGCTAAAACTCATACATTCAGAGGAAAGGCAGTACTTAAACCCAAATCCTTAATATTTCCTACACGCCTTTCGTGGCTTCCTTTTCAGAAATCTAACTATTCTGCCATTAGAGGCATACAGCCCACTCCCACCTGCCACCCCTCCCCCCAGGGTCCAGTGCTTTTCTCTACTTTGCATCTACCTTATCTTGATTTCTTTCTGTCCCAAACACAGCTTCCTTGGTGTCCATCCTTACGGCAGTTTGACCTCAGCTTTGCTGTTGCTCTAGATTCCCTAAAAAACGACATTTCTGCTCTAAATATATTAACATTTCAATTAACACCTCAATAAATGGCAAAACTGAGGCTTTCAGCAACAGAATCTAAGATTAACTTGGGTTAGTAACAGTAGTCAAAATTGTGTTGAAAAAGAAAAAGTCTTTTGGGCTGGAGAGAAAAATGAGGGGGTCATTTCCATAATCATGACAGAGACTATGTTGTATTTTCACTAAGAACAAACCAAGGCAAATAGTTTCTTTACAGAAGCAGGGATTTTGGTTAAATAGATAAAAATGAAAACAGTTGTCAAACCCTGTGACAAGGGATTACCAGGGATTCTGCAATACTCCTTCCTAGAGATAGATTAACCATCTGTCCTGCTCTTGTTTTGTTTTTAGAAAAAAAAGTCCTGTTGGAGGCCAAAGGGACAAATCAGGTTATACTTGTGAAGTACTTCTAGCCTTAGGATTCATAAATCAAATCTAATCAGAAAATTAAAGTCAATCAAGACTGGGGGAAACTGTAACTGTAAAATCAGAACGCACAGCAGAACTTTCATAGGTGGTTAGAACAGTGCAAGGAAACTTTCAAAGAGAAAACTTCCTGATTTGCACAATTTAGCTGTCATGCAAATAAACTGATTTAATATTTTAAAACATGTTCTAAGTGTTCCAAATGTATATTCAAGTTTTTTCTTTTTTGTACAATTTTCTAATAAACTTAGACAAGACTATAAGCTATGTTGAGGTATAGAAATAATGTGTGCTTTCTTCGGTCTCCCTATACTTAGGACCATATAGAATCACACAAATCTTTCTTTAATAAAGACCATAAAACATCTACACTTTGGTAGTTAGAATAAAACCGGGGCTGGCCCTGTGGCCGAGTGGTTAAGTTTGTGCGCTCCGCTGCAGGAGGCCCAGTGTTTCGTTGGTTCCAATCCTGGGCGCGCACATGGCACCGCTCATCAAACCACGCTGAGGCAGCGTCCCACATGCCACAGCTAGAAGGACCCACAACAAAGAATATACAACTATGTACCGGTGGGCTTTGGGGAGAAAAAGGAAAAAGAAAAATAAAATCTTAAAAAAAAAAAGAATAAAACCAAAGAACACATACTACCCACCAGTTCACTCAAACTAACTGATAATTGTATATCACTAACCATCAAGTTTCAAAAAGACCTCTTGAGCTATCTTGTTGCAACAAAGTTATTTGTATCCCATAGAGTCTAAGGGGCACATTAACTACCAATTTCCTTAACACTTCCTAAATTCAACTCCTGACAGATCAGAAAACAGAAATGCCTTCTTTAAACTGATTTAATTTTATGTATTCAACAGTACTAAGATAATCATGTAAGAAGCACCTGCACATTTACTGCAGAATAAACAATAAAATTACTTCTATAATCCAATAACAAAAAACTTTCTTTTCTTAAACAATGAAAATCATCCAACTGAACATTTCCTCTTTTAACAAGGCTGCCAAGAAGCTCAGAACTAAATTAACTGATTGCTTATAAGAACTAATATCCCAGCTGTAGCTCTTATTCTCTAATTTTTTCCGATCTGACTTATTTTCACATTTAATTTCAGTTCCATTTTCTTCTCCCGTGATTCTGAACATCAACATTTCTGCCTAAGATAAAGTTTCCCCAAAAGCAGTAATTCCAGTAATCTGAGCTTTCTTAAAATTAACATGAAATTTAAGTATGAGTCAATTTGAAGTACATCTTTGCTGGACAGTCAAAACTATTTTATAGCATATCCCTCAGGACATTTGCAACTACTGTACTGAAATAGGATTCAGTTAAAATTAGCAAATTGCTACATCAGAACAAAATCTGTGGGACAACTAGATATAATAATTTTTAAAAGAAAATTAGCAAGTAGAAAGGATGGTTTCCAATTAAATTTTTAATTACTTAAGGTAAGTTATTATAAGCAACATTCTATGGACAGAAATAAATGAAAGTGGGACCGGCCCCATGGCCAAGTGGTTTAGTTCACAATGCTCCGCTGCAGGGGGCCCAGTGCTTCGTCGGTTCGAATCCTGGGCACAGACATGGCACTGCTCATTGAGCTGTGCTGAGGCGGCGTCCCATGTGCCACCACTAGAAGGACCCACAACTAAGAATATACAGCTATGTATGTGGGGGCTTTGGGGAGAAAAAGGAAAAAAATAAAATCTTAAAAAAAAAAGAAATGAAAGAAATCTTCAACATTACTTAGGTTTGTAACTGGTAGTGATAATGAGGCAGCAGTTTCACTGCTATAAGACTAAGCAAATGAGTAAATATATTGAGACTTTTGGGGAACCAGGGATCTTACCACGCTCTCACACACACATAGAACAAGAGAGATACAAATATAGAACGGAATAAGGAGAAAAAGAGCCTTTGGGGATCAGGAATTAAAAGCAGTGCTATGAACTTACATATATATTGTCTCCAGCTCTATCCACTGAGAGGTCCAGGAGCAGTGACACCTCACCAGAAAGAAGCACCCTCAGCACCCAAATTTTGATTTCCAATATCATTCCCCACAAAAATGACCAGGGCTTCTTGCAGAAATAGCTAATTCCAAGGCAGCAGGGAAAGTACAAAGTGAGCCTAAAACATCTTGTTCTAACAGCAAGAAAACGCTCCAAAACAGATGGAGACAGATCAAAAGGGCATGGGAACCAGCCTGAAGGGCTCTCACCAGACTTAGGAACTTGAGCATCAAAACGAACAAAGACCAGAATGGAATATAACCGACTGAAGAAAAAAAGAATCCCTGAATCCACAGTAATAATAATCATAGCCAAGAATAAAATAAAAAGAGAAATAAAGCAGGGAGAAAATACTCTTCTTTACAGAAGAATGCCAACTAATAAATGTAGAAGAAATAAAAGAATTAGAAAATCACCTTTTTGCAGCCACGAAAGTTGTAACCGGGGTAAGAATCATCAATGGATGCTAAACTCAATGGATGAACAATTTAAGAGGAATGAGATATTCAGTATCACCCCCACAGGCTACTAATTACAGAGAAAAAATCTTTAAAATAAAGAAGTACAATAAACACTACCCTTAATCAAGTGATCAGACATCATCAATAATGAGAGAAACTGACATGTACTTTCCAATGTCACGTACTGAAGACATTGCCCCACCTAGGTATTCTTTCTGCTAAAAATATTTAACCTGAGTCTAATCATGAGTAAGCAAACAAACCTAAATTGAGACAAGTTCTGTGAAATTGGCCTGGACTCTTCAAAAATGTTAATACTGAGAGACCAAAGAAAAAGAGGCTGGAGATTACATCTATATTCTTCTACAGTCAAGGAGACATACCAACGAAATGCAATGCATGATCCTTCACTTCCCAGATCCTGGATCTGGGGAGAAAAAAATCATTGTGAAGGACATTACTGGCAAAGTTGGGGAAATGTGAATATGGACAGTATTTCAGATAATTGTATCAATGTTAAGTTTCTCAACTGTGATAATAACAGTATTTGGTTACAGAGAAGAATGTCCTTGATTCTTAGGACATAGGAAGCGTTATACTTTTCTCATAGGTTTGAAATTTTTCAAAATAAAAGATGGAAGGAAAAGAGTGGTAAAGTTTACATATTAGAGTACTATGGGTGTTCTCCATCATTTTTCAGCCTTGGGATTTAAACTATCTATTCTCTAGGGGCTTAAAGTATTTCTCTCATGCCTAAGGTGCACCCCCGTGCACCTCTAAGTTCACAATGATCACCCAATTCTCCTCAACTCCTCCTGTGTGTCATTATTTATTATACTTGAGAAAGTGTAGCACCATTCTTGGCTAGGAGGGAACACCATCAACATGCAAGCTTCCATTTCCCTAAAGTAAATGGGCATCCCAAATGCATCTAAAGCAAGATTTAATATTTATTAAGTATACCTATTAACTTAATAAATATGCAACAAGCATCTATTATATACTTAGCACTGGGGAGAGAACAAGAAGAATTTGCCACACTAGATATTAAAACTTACTATAAAGCCATCACCATTATCAAAATAGCATGGTAGAGCACAGAAATGAAAAAACAGAGACCAGAAGTAAACTCAAAGATAAATGAGATTTTAATAATTAACAAGTCCAATTCAGTGAGAAAAGAATGTTTTATTTAAAATGTTCTATCTAATAACAACAGTAATTAAGAGCCAAGTACTTTTCTAAGACGACACAGTTATTAAAATGGTGAAGCCATGTTTCCAACTCAGCCAGAAAAAAATAGACAAACCCTTCAGCCCAGCAGCCTCACTCATGGGACTATATCCCACAGAATTAAAAGCATGGCCAGGGGCTGGCCCTGTGCCATAGTAGGTGAGTTCGGTGTGCTCCACTTTGGCAACCTGGGTTTGTGGGTTTGGATAACAGGCGCAGACCTACACCACCGGTCAGCCACGATGTGGTGGTGATCCACAAACAAAGTGGAGGAAGACTGGCACAGGTGTTGCCTCAGGGCTAATGTTCCTCGCAAAAAAAAAAAAAAAAGGGAGAGGAGGATCGGCAACAGATATTACCTCAGGGCTAATGTTCCTCTGCAAAAAAAAAAAAAAGACATAAGCTACAAAGATGTTTCCTGTAGTACTATTTTTAGTGGTAAAACAAGTGAAAACAACTGAATGCCCAAGAACACAGAAATGGTTAAATAAATGATAGCTTACTACAAGAAATGAGGTAGATCTTTGTCAATTAACTTGGAGGAATTTCCATAATTGCTGCTATGTGAGGGAAAGTAGATGCAACACAATGTATATAATATGACTGATCACCTCAATATTTCTTTAAACTCAGTAGAACTGTTAAGTGTTGAGTAATGCATAGATAAGAATTAGATACAACTAACTCAACGAGCATCAGAAGGTGCCAACTAATATTCTCACAAGCTAAACACAAAAAAATTGAAATCTGAATATCCAGTTTTCATACACAAGATGTAGGATGTCTCCCTATTTAGCTAAATCTTCTTTCTTGGCCCTCAGTAAACATTTGGCTGTTCCTGTAAATGTAAATAAAGAGTATTCTTCCACCCATGTATTTTTCAAAGAGATAAACCTTGATGGGTCTGCTTCTCCAATTACAAAAGTAATACTCTTTGATCAAAAACTCAAATATGGTTAATATAAAGTAGAAAGTAAAAGTCACCAATAACTTCACTCCCCTAAAACAAATAAGATTGTAAGGAGTCACATATAGTCATATACATGTAGAAATTATTATACACACAATTCTTATTTAACAAATAATGAACACAGTTCCACATCAACACATATGAATTTCCCTTCTTTTATTGACTGCATAGTACTCATTTAACCAGAACGCTCGTGATAGATAATTGGGTTGGATCCAGAATTTAGTATTACAAACATTACAATGAATGTGTATTATGTGTGCACACTCTAGCTTCAGATAAATTTCTAGATTTGGAATTGCTGAGTCAAAGGGTATATGTTGTACCATTTTAATATCACTGAACTGCTTTCCAAAAAAATTGTGTCAATTCACAGCCCCACCAACAAAGTAAGAGACTGCCCTTTAACCATGCCATTTTCAATCCCAGGCATTATGAGTCTTTTTAAATTGTGCCACCAATCTAAGAGGTAAAAAAAAAAGTTATTCCAATGTCATCGGTTTATTTCATTTACTCAACAAACATATGAGCCTATCTACTATTGCTAGGCATGGAGAATGACACATAGGGGCTGGCCCGGTGGCGCAGCGGTTAAGTGTACACGTTCTGCTTCGGCAGCCGGGGGTTCCCTGCTTCAGATCCCTGGTGCAGACATGGCACTGCTTTGGCAAGCCATGCTGTGGTAGGCATCCTACATATAAAGTAGAGGAAGATGGGCACGGATGTTAGCTCAGGGCCAGTCCTCCTCAACAAAAAGAGGAGGATTGGCAGCAGATGTTAGCTCAGGGCTAATCTTCCTCAAAAAAAAAAAAAGAGAGAGAATGATGCATAGATAGTCCCTGACCTTATATAGCCCACAGTCAGCTGCATTCTGCAGAATTTCTGATAGTTGGACTGTACATTTTTTTCATGTTTTACTTAGCCATTCATATTTCTTCTTTTGTGAACTGCCTATTCATGTCTTTTGTCCATTTTTCTACTAAAGTGGTAGTCTTTTGATTACATAATAACCATGCTTTCCCAATTTGTCACACATCTTAACTGAGGAATATAAGGTTAGGATTAAATCTTAGATTAAACTGCGCATCCTAACTCTACTGACCACTTCTTCAAGCCATCTGCCTCCTTCTCCAGGCCCACTCCCAAACTCTACAGGCAGGCCATGCCTAAACTCTCCTCAGTCCCTTCATAGGAAGATACAAACCTCACCGCAGTTGTCAACATTTGGCAATACTCTTTCCAAGTCTCTTGATTTGTTTCTATCTGCATTCTTTCCTTTCACCTTGATCTGCCTCTGCCCAGCCTCTCTGGAGTTTTCCATTCTTTATTTCTGGGTGGTAACTATAATAAATCTAAACAAATAATTTTAAATTTCTATGCTACAGACACACTGCTATTTGTATTTTTATTCCTCAGTTATCTAGTATCCAAAGAGAGCAAAATGAATTCTATTATGGACAACATGGGACTGAGGTACTAAAGGAAGGAAAGGGCTGGCTTTGCTAGGCAGCCTCTGCCAGCCACTGCAGTTAATCTAAGTCTCATCCACCCAGTACTAGCAGATGCATCCAAGTGAAACTGCATTTACAGAGAAACCGAACAAATTAGAAAGAGGTCACTTCTCAGCCACTTATATTTCTCTCAAGATCCTTAAGACCTCTTGGGAAAAAAAGGAAGAAAATAAGAGAGGGGTTAAGGATAGCAATCTCAGAAGAACATGAGGAATAACTCAGAGCATATGGTACACGTGCAATAACTATCTACCAGATGAGTATATTGGGGAAAAGGAAGGGTCCTCCCCCTCTATTTCTCCATAATCAGTATCAGAGAAGCTAAGATATAATTCTCAAGATGACTCTTCATCTCCCAATACACGGTTCCTCAAATCATAAGTGATCCAAGTGGTTTACTTATCAGCAAGGATTATTTGATAATCTAGATGTAGCACTGTATCCTTGCTAATAAAAATTGTCAAACATAAAATGTCTAGTAACCAAACATCAACACAGGCAATTACCTCTTAATTAACTTCTTAAATACCTTAACAAAGTAACATAAGTTTCAAACTTCAACTGAATTATGAACAGTTGAGACACTGTAATTTAGTAAACAGTTGGGGCACCGTAATTTAGTAAATGGGACAGTTAAAAATATCTGATTTTTAGTTCTGGTTGTATAACATACTAGATATATGACTTAGGTAGGAAACTTCCCTAAACCTCAGGTTTGTCTTTCATAAAACGTCCATACTAATCTGATGAAAGGGATTAGATGAGAAGTATTTGAATGTATTTGAGGATTTAACATTATACAAGAATAAAGGCAGGGCCGGCCCCACGGCCGAGTGGTTAAGTTTGCGCACTCCGCTTCGGTGACCCAGGCTTTCACTGGTTTGGATCCTGGGCACGGACATGGCCCTGCTCATCAGGCCATGCTGAGGCAGCGTCCCACATGCCACAACTAGAAGGACCCACAACTAGGATACACAATTAGGTAGTGGGGAGCTATGAGGAGAAGAAGAAAACACTAAATTAATTTTAAAAAAAGGAAGCTTGGCAACTGATGTTAGCTCAGGTGCCAATCTTTTAAAAAAAAAAACAACTTATGAGCTGCAGCTAAAGCAGCATTTAAGGGGAAATTTATAAGTATAAATACTGATAATAAACAAAGAGAAAGATCTTAAATCAATACACTAACCTTAAGAAACTAAAAAGAAGAAGAGTCAACTAAACCCAAAGACAGCAGAAGGGAGGAAATCAAGATTACAGCACAAATAAATAAAATAGAGAATACGAAAATAATCAAGAAAATGAATAAAACAAAAAATTGGTTTTTTGAAAAGATCCAGAAAACTGACAAATCTTTAGCTACAATGACCAAGAAAAAAAAGGGAACTCAAATTACTAAAATCAGGAATGAAGAGGGGACAATACTACCAATCTTAGAGAAATAAAAAGGATTATAAGGGAAGACAATTAAAAAACTGTATCCCAACAAATTAGATAACCTAGATGAAACAGACAAAATTCCTAAAAAGACACAAAATGACGTCATTAAAGAAGTAACAGGGGGCCGGCCCCATGGCTGAGTGGTTAAGTTCTCGCGCTCTGCTTCAGTGGCCCAGGGTTTTGCTGGTTCAGATCCTGGGCATGGACATGGCACCACTCATCAAGCCATGCTGAGGCAGCATCCCACACACCACAACCAGAAGGACCCACAACTAAAAATATACAACTATGTACTGGGGGGCTTTGGGCAGAAGAAGAAGAAGAAGAAAAAAAGATTGGCAACAGATGGTAGCACAGGTGCTAATCTTTAAAAAAAAAAAAAGTAACAGAATAGGAAGCCTGAATAGACCTACAACAAATAATGAGACTGAATTAGTAATCAAAAAACTTTCTACAAAGAAAAGCCCAAAACTGAATGGCTTCATTGGTGATTTCTAACAAATGTTTAAAGAAAAATTAATACTAATCCTTTACACAAACTCTTCCCAAAAAAACAGAAGAGGAGGAAACATTTCCCATTCCATTCTATGAGGGTAACACTCCCCTGATACCAAAACCAGAAAAAGACATTACGAGAATAAAAAAAAAAAAAAAAAAAGACCAAACTACAGATTAATGAAAACCTTAAAATATAAATTTTAAAATCTTCAACAAAATACTCACAAACTAAATCCAGCAATATATACAAAGGATTATATACCATGACCAAGTGAGATTTAATCCCAGGAATGCAAAGTTGGCTTAACATCCAAAAGTCAATTCATATAATACACCATATGAATAGAAGGAAGGACAAAAACCATACGATCATCTCAATAGATGCAGAAAAAGCATTTGACAAGTTGTAACATCCCTCCTTGATAAAAAACACTCAACAAACTAGGAAGAAGGGAACTTCTCCAATCTAATAAAGTGCCTCTATGAAAAACCCATGGCTAACATCATATTTAATGGTAAAAGACTGAATGCTTTCCCCCTAAGATCAGGAACAAGGCAAGGATGTCCCTTCACCACTTCTTTTCAATACTGTACTGGAGGATCTAGCCAGGGCAATTAGGTAAGAAAAAGAAATATAAGGCATTTATATCGGAAAGGACGATGTAAAATGATGATATTGTACACAGAAAATCCTAAAGAATCCACCAAAAAACTATTAGAGCTAATAAACAAGTTCAGCACAGGTGCAGGATACAAGATCAATATACAAAAAAAGTCATGGCCAGCCCCGTGGCAGAGTGGTTAAGTTCGCGTGCTCCGCTTCAGCGGCCCAGCGTTTCACTGGTTCAAACCCTGGGCACGGACATGGCACTGCTCATCAAGCCATGTTGAGGCAGCATCCCACATGCTATAGCTATTACGACCCACAACTATGTACTGGGGGGCTTTGGGGATAAAAAGGAAAAACAAAATCTTTTTTTTAAAAAAAGAGTCAATTGTATTTCTATATAGTAGCAATTAAAAAAGCCAAAAGTGAAATTAAGAAAATAATTCCATTTACAATATCATCAAAAGGAACAAAATACTTAGAAACAAATTTAACAAAAGAACAGCAGGGCCCAGCCCAGTGGCTTAGTAGTTAAGTTCATGTGCTCCACTTTAGCAGCCCAGGGTTCACAGGTATGGATCCCAGGCACGGACCTACACACTGCTCATCAAGCCATGCTGTGGCAGTGTCCTTCATATAAAAATAGAGGAAGATTGGCACAGATGTTATTTCAACGACCATCTCCCTCAAGCAAAATGAGGAAGATTGGCAACAGATGTTAGTTCAGGGTCAATCTTCCTCACCAAAAAAAAGAAAAAACAAAAAACCAACCCTATACATATATATACACACACACACACATAAAGAACAGCAAAACTTATACTCTGAAAACTATAAAATATCACTGAAATAAATTAAAGAATACTTAAATAAATGGCAAGCCATCCCATATCCATGGATTGGACGATTTGATATTGTTAAGATGGAAATACTCCCTAAACTGATCTACAGATTCAACACAATCCCTATCAATATCCCAGATGACTTCTCTGCAGAAATTGACAAGCTGATGCTAAAATTCATATGGAAATTCAAATGAATTGGAAATTCACATTCTATTCATATGGATTAGCCAAAACTATCTTGCAAAAGAACAAAATTGGAAGACTCTTCCCAATTTCAAAACTTACTATAAACATATAGATCAATAAAATAAAATTGAGAGTCCAGAAATATACCTCACATTTATAACTGATTTTCCACAAGAGTGCCAAGACAAACTCAATCAAAAAATGGGCAATGATGGGGCCGGCCCTGTGGCCAAGTGGTTAAGTTCTCAAGCTCCGCTTCAGCGGCCTGCAGTTTTGCCAGTTCGGATCCTGGGCGCAAACATGGCATCACTCATCAGGCCATACTGAGGCAGCGTCCCACATAGCTGAGCCAGAAGGATCTACAACTAGAATATACAACTATGGACTGGGGGGGTTGGAGAGAAGAAGAAGAAAAAAAAAAAAAAGAAGATTGGCAACAGACGTTAGTTCAGGAGCCAATCTTTAAAAAAAAAAAGGGCAAAGAACTTGAATAAATGTTTCTCCAAAGAAGATATACAAATGGCTCATAAGCACATGAAAAGATGCTCAACATCATTAGGGAAATGCAAATCAAAACCACAATGAGATACCACTTCACATCCATTAAGATGGCTATTCAAAAACTTTTTTTTTTTTTTTTTTTTTTTAAAGATTTTATTTTTTCCGGGGCCGGCCCGGTGGCGCAGCGGTTAAGTTCGCACATTCCGCTTCTCGGCGGCCCGGGGTACGCTGGTTCGGATCCCGGGTGCGGACATGGCACTGCTTGGCAGCCATGCTGTGGTAGGCGTCCCACGTATAAACTAGAGGAAGATGGGCACAGATGTTAGCTCAGAGCCAGGCTTCCTCAGCAAAAAGAGGAGGACTGGCAGTAGTTAGCTGAGGGCTAATCTTCCTCCAAAAAAACAACAACAACAAAAAAAAAGATTTTATTTTTTCCTTTTTCTCCCCAAAGCCCCCCGGTACATAGTTGTGCATTCTTTGTTGTGGGTTCTTCTAGTTGTGGCATGTGGGACACTGCCTCAGCGTGGTCTGATGAGCAGTGCCATGTCCGCACCCAGGATTTGAACCAACGAAACACTGGGCCGCCTGCAGCGGAGCACACGAACTTAACCACTCGGCCACGGGGCCAGCCCCTCAAAAACTTTTTAAAAAGAAGTGTTGGCAAGAATGTGGAGAAATATGAACCCTTGCACAATGCTGGTGGGAACGTAAAATGGTGCAGTTGCCGTGGAAAACAATTTGGTGGTTACTCAAAAAGTATCAAAGAATTACCAAGTGTTCCAGCAATTACACATACACATACGTATCCAAAAGAACTGAAAGCAGGGACTCAGCCAGATATTTGGACACTGATGCTCAAAGCAGCATTCTCTACCACTCAAAAGGTGGAAGGGATGGAAGCGTCCATCAACAAATGAATGCATAAACAAAATGTGGTGCATACATACAAAGGAATATTATCTAGCCTTAAAAAGAAATGAAATTCTGACACATGATACAACATGGATTAACCTTTAGGATATTACGCTAAGTGAAATAAGCCAGTCACAAAAAGACAAATACGGTAGGATTTCACTTACATAACGTATGTAGAAAAGGCAAATTCACAGAGACAGAAAATAGGAATCGTGGTTGCAAAGGGATTGGGGTAAGAGATAATGGGAAATTATTGTTTAATGGGTCAGAATTTCTGTTCGGGATGATGAAAAGTTCTGGAGATGGACAGTGGTGATGGTTACACAAGACATACTTAATGTCAGTGAACTGTACACTTAAATGATAAATTTTATGTTTTGTATATTTTACAATAAAAAAATTACAGTAAGCACATAGTAAAAAAATTTTAATGTACATTCCCAGTGAACCAGAAATTGATCTTCTACAATTCTTTTAATAAACACATGTATTAGTTTTAAAATCTTTTAAATTTGTAATTTTAAAAATAGTTTAAAGAGTAAAATGTGACCTTTAACTTGCCTCCTTCAAGTGGTGTTCAGAATCTGTTGTTAATTTCTTTTCAATTTATGTCTTAGAACAACTGTTCTACTGAAAATAAAGCTGTTCAATTACTAGATTATTAAATGATGTAAACTCCAAAAGTTCAAGAGACTCAAGCTAAGATTTCAATTATTTTAGAATATAGTTTATTATAACTGCTATTAAACTGTAACTTTAGCTAAGAACATACGATGGAGAAAGGAAAGTCTCTTCAATAAATGGTGCTGGGAAAACTGGACAGCTCATGCAAAAGAATGAAGGTAGACCATTATCTTATACTACACACAAAAATTAACTCAAAATAGATTAAAGACTTGAATGTAAGACCTGAAGCCATAAAAATTCTAGAAGAAAACATAGGCAGTATTGCTCTTTGAGATCAGTCTTAGCAGCATATTTTCAAATACCATGTCTGACCAGGTAAGGGAACAAAAGAAAAAATAACAAATGGGACTTCATCAGACTAAAAAGCCTCTGCACAACAAAGGAAACCATTAACAAAACGAAAAGACAGCCTAACAACTGAGAAAGATATTTGTAAACCATATATCTGATAAGGGGTTAATATTCAAAATATATAAAGAACTCATACATCTCAACAACAAAAAAACAACCCGATTTAAAAATGAGCAAAAGATCTGAAGAGACATTTTTCCAAAGAAGATACACAGATGGCCAAGAGGCACATGCAAAGATGTTCAATACCACTCACTATTATGGAAATGCAAATCAAAACTACGAGATATCACCTCATGCCCATCAGAATGGCTATAACTAACAAGACCAGAAATAACAAGCGTTGGAGAGGTCGTGGAGAAAAGGGAACTCTCATACACAGCTGGTGGGAATGTAAACTGGTGCAGCCACTATGGAAAACAGTATGGAGATTCCTCAAAAAATTGATCCATTGACCATATTGATCCAGCTATTCCACTACTGGGTATTTATCCAAAGAACATGAAAACACAAATGAGTAAAGACATATGCACCCCTATGTTCATTGTGGCTTTATCCACAATAGCCCAAACTTGGAAACAACCCAAGTGTCCATCAAGGGACAAATGGATAAAGATGTGGTACATATACACAATGGAATACCACTCAGCTATAAAAAAGGACGAAACCTTGCCATTTGCAACAACATGGATGGACCTTGAGGGTATTATAGTAAGTGAAATAAGTCAGACGTAGAAAGTCAAATACTGTATCATCTCACTGATAAACAGAAGATAAAAACAAAAACAAACATATAGATGCAGAGATTAGATTGGTGGTTACCAGAGGGGGAAGGGGGAGGGAAGAGGGTGAAAGGGATGACTGGGCACATGTGTGTGGTGATGGATGGTAATTAGCTTTTGGGTGGTGAACATGACGTAGTCTACACAGAAACTGAAATATAATGATGTACACCTGATATTTATATATTATAAACCAATGTTACTGCAATTAAAAAAAAAAGAAATAGCATCAGTATGGTAAACTCTAACCACTGTATAAAATAATGATAATTATAATAATTTAAGCAACTTTTAAAAGTTAATTACGTAGAAGAAATTATTAAAAGTGGTAACAGCTTGGGAGTAGACCATGGGATAAGAGAGAAGGGAAAGGAAGTTTCACTTTAAATATATGCTCTTCTCTAACAAAAACAAATTTTAAACACTAAAAATAAATAAATAAATTGTAACTTTATCACAATGCACTATGTTAAAGCAAAAAGCCTCATGAGTAGAGAAATCCCTCTTGGCCTCATTTGGTAGGATTTCTCTACCCATGAGAGAGTCTGAACAGGTCACTTCCTACAAGGCAGGGAAACAAAGGCTGTACACCCGGAGATCAAAGCCAATACTAACAAAACATCAGGTCCCAAGACAGTATTTTGCATAGAAGGACCTGCCCCAAGTTAGTTATGAGACTTCTACAGCCTTCAGGTTTAAAATGATGTTGTGAAAAACATGGAAGCAAAAGTAATGCCATACCATTTTTGCTTTCTTCGTCAATTATATCTGAATTAAATTAATTCAGATTTATTAATTAAATCTGAATCTTTATATACTATCTGAATTTCTCATAATCATGTTTCATAAATCACTCTCAACCAGGCCCTCAAAGCTTCCCAGAAATTTTGCTGTCTTTCTCTGATGAATGTTCCTTCCTATTCCTCACAAGTATTTTCTTTTTTTAAAAATTCATTTATTTTTAATTAATGAATTAATTTATTTTTGGAAGATCAGCCCTGAGTTAACATCTGCTGCCAATCCTCCTCTTTTTGCTGAGGATGATTAGCCCTGAGCTCACATCCGTGCCCATCTTCCTCTACTTTATATGTGGGACACCTACCACAGTATGGCTTTGCCAAGCGGTGCCATGTCCATACCTGGGATCCAAACCAGGGAACCCCGGGCACCGGAAGAGGAACATGCACACTTAACCGCTGCACCACCAGGACGGCCCCCTCACAAGTATTTTCATGGAATCCTATGACTCTCCCTCCTAACTTCCATTCCACAAATGACCTTTGTCTTAGTGGACAAAGATTAAAAATAGAAGATTAAAAATCAGAGAGGAATCTTCTCATCAACCAACCATCAACTTTCAAACCACCAGCATTTGTATCCATTCTCTTCTTTCCTCTGGTTAAAAAAGAAAAAATCTATCTCTATCAAAGAACAATTATGTCCATTTTGCTATTTTCTCCTAGAACTTTATCAGTTACTGACTTCTCTCCAGCAACTTCAACTTCTCCCTCTCTGATGAATTCTTTCCATCAGCATTCAAATATACTCTTTTTTTAAAAAAGAACATCTTCCTTCACCCCATCTCTCTCTCTAGCTACCACTCTATCTCTTCTCTATGTTGTTTATGGCCAAGTTTCTCAAAAGGACTGTTGGTGATTCTCCACTTACTCTGCAACCATTCATTTTATAAAAAAATTAGCCAAAAAGATGTAAGGAGCCATAGAGTGAACACTTGAACCACCTTAGGAAATACAGCATTCCTGGATCACATCTCCTATGCTCTCTCCCCCTACAAGAGGTAGCCACTATTCTGATTTTGGTGTTAATCATTTTCATAGATTTCTTTATACTTTTACTATATATGTACGTATCCCTAAATAAGACATTGAGTTGTTTTGCATATTTTTCAACTTTTAAAAATGGTATACTCTAAAAACTCCAAGCCTTTCTAATTTTCAGCATTACCAGGTTAACCCAGGTTGATACATGTTGGTATAGTTCATTTATTTTCACTGCTGTGTATCCACACAAATTGCTTAACCACTCTCCAACTGATGGTCATTTAGTTAGTTTCCCTTATTTTCTACCATTGCAAATAACCCTGTAATGATCATTTTTACACATTTCTCCCTGTACCAATAAGTAAGAGTTTTCCTAGGATAGATACCTATAAGTGGAACTGCTAGGATGCAGAGTGTAAACATCTCTAATTTTAGTAGCTAAAGATAAATTGCTTTCCAAAATGTATCCAGTCACTATTCAACATTCTACTGTTTCCAACTTCCCAACATTGTTTCCAATTTCTCACACTCCACTCCTAGCCAAGATCACTAGTGATTTGCATGTTACTAAATCCAACAGACACTTTATCATTTTAGTTGACCTACCATTCAACACATTTAGCCACTAATGTCTCCTTAATATACTTTTGGCTTCTCTAACCCAGCCCTTCCAGTTAACCCAGCACCTCTGACTCCTCTCATTATACCTACTGGACTTCTTAAAGCTTGGTGCTCCTCTGAGCTCAGTCATGTCGTATTCTGATTCAGTCTACATTTTCTCCCCACATTCTCATGGTATAAAATACCATCAATATGCCAACAACCCAAATACCCAAACATGCTCCACACCACCACCCTTCTCTTCTGACATACAGAACCACATATCCAGGGACCTGTTTGAGCATGTCTCGAGGAATCTCAATCTCAATACAACCGGAATTGATTCTTTTCTCCTACCTCCAACAACTCCTGCTCCAGTGATCCTCATCCTACCAACCAGCTGCTCTTGCTGAATCCTCCCTTCACCCTCTCTCCACATCCAATCCACAACCATCGCCTCCAAAATATATTTTGAATTTATCTGTTCCCTTCTTTCTCCACTGCCATTGTTCAAAACAAGCCATCATTTTATCTCCAACTTGGGTAAATGCTATGGCCTTCTAACTGGACTCCTGGTGCCTTGGTCTCTCTTTAATCCATATTTCATAGAGCAGCTGAAGTGATCTTTATAAAACACAAACCAGATCATGTCACCCAATCCCTGCTTAAAATTTTTAATAAGCTTTTCATTTACCTGAGGATAAACTTTAAGGTCCTTAACATGACCTACAAAGCCATGATCCGACTTTCTACTTGATCTGACTTCTGCCTACCTCATCAGATTCATTTTATATCTTACTATAAACCTTCCCTTCCAGTTCCCTCCAAGGGCCTTTCTGGGGCTTCTTGAACTTGTGGCACTCTTTCCAGCTTCAGGAAATTCATGTAGATGCTCCCTTTTCCTTCAGAATACTTGATCACAATTAATATATTAATATATTTATTTTCATGTTCATTAATATTTTCTCTCCCATTAGACAATAATCAGGAATGTGTTTGTTTTGTTGAGCACTGCATACCTAGAACATAACCTAGTAGACAATCACTTGAATGAGTAGATTAAGGAACTTCACAGCCTAGTTAAAAAGGAGTGATTCACTCACTTACCAGGAAATAATACCTAGAGATCATGATATTCTTTACTTAATATCACAAAATACTAATATTAAAAAATGGAAATAATTAGGACTTCATATTACACTAAAATCAGACACCATTCTACAACAAATTTTAATTTAGCAGACTCAACATTTGCAGTTATTTTAGATAGACTAGAACTGAAACATAGTTCTTTACTCAGCTATCAAGCTATACAACTCTTATCCTTTATCTATTACTCAATTCACTTCCTCCATGAAGCTTTTTCTGATAAAGGAAAACTTTATTTCCTCATCTTAGAGGCCAAACAGAATCACAATCAATGTTTATTATGTCATTAAGCAGATATTCGATTGTTCAATAACTAATTTGAGACAGTATTTGCCAAACTGACTACTAATAAACCGATTTGTTATTTTTAAAATACTAGAAGGGGGCTGGCCCCGTGGCCGAGTGGTTAAGTTCGCGCGCTCTGCTGCAGGCGGCCCAGGGTTTCGTTGGTTCAAATCCTGGGCACGGACATGGCACTGCTCATCAAACCACGCTGAGGCAGTGTCCCACATGCCACAACTAGAAGGACCCACAATGAAGAACATACAACTATGTACGGGGGGGCTTCGGGGAGAAAAAGGAAAAAAATAAAATCTTTAAAAAAATAAAATAAAATACTAGAAAATTTAAAGAGATTCAAGAGAAAATTCAAGATTCAATTGAAGAGAAGAAATGTTTATTACATACACAAGCATGCTCACACTTAAGGGTAAGCATAAGAATCTAAGTATTCATTTTACTGGTAACCAGTTGCCTCCCTTTAGACAATGTTTCTCTCAGTAATACTACTTGCCCCTATAGTCCTGCATGGTTACTTGTCATATAGCTGTTTCTGAACGAAAACCAAATTAAATTATATCTCTTGGGACTGTATTAATATTTGAGAAATGTGTAAAACAAATTTAATTGGTTTAAACTTATCTTGAAAATTGTTGCTACCAAACTTTAAAAGCATATGGAAAAATCAATGAGACTGAGAAGTCAATGTTCATCTTGAAAGATAAATAAATGGGTGGAGAGAATAGTTAAAAGTCAAATTTTACAGTTTCTTTTATATGAAACCAATCTTTTGACTCAGTTTCTTACTTTAAAAGCATACAAGTATCTAAAGGCCACAAAGGTATCTTATTGGAAACTTCCATAACATGTACGTTGATGATTACTTTTATATCTTTATAAAACAGATCTAATTAAGACAGTCTTCTGCTTAAAAGTCATCAATAACTAAAAGCTCTACGGAAAATCTAAGTCCAAAATTCTCACTCCAGGATTTAAAGCTGCCCACAGTTCAATTCTTAGCTACTTTTCCTTCAGGATTTATCTGACCCTGAAAATAACCTACATACATTCAGATCCAGGTCTTTACTCAAACTAGTCCCTCTACTTCAGAACGTCCTTCCTTCTCATTTCTAAACACATCCATTTCAAAGTTTCCCACATATCCCACTTCCTCCAAGAAGCCCTCCACGATTCCTCTGCCACTGAAATCACTTACTTCCGAAAGCATTTCTTTGTATCTCATTCGGCACTTAACACTTGCCTTACATTAGGATTATTTATTGTTATTCTTCTATCTGCCCTCCCTACTCACCTCCATATCATAAGTCTCTGGACAGTAAGAACTATAGATATAATTTAACTTCCCTGCTCTCCCCTCCAGTGATTAACACAGTGGCTGGCATACAACAGATACTTAAAACACTTGATGAATTTTATAAAGGTCACAACTGTAGCGTTACTGCCTCAAGAGCCAAACAGTCAGCGGGAGTGCTCACTAAAAGCTGAGTTTCTATCCACAGACAGTCTCCCATTTTCTCCCTAAGACTTTTGGCGATATTTGATAACAGTAAGAGAGTAGATCTTCTTTTTTCTACATTCAATATGTTATCAACCCAATAAAAGCATAAGAGCTACTAAATGAATTGTTCTTTTAAAGCAATTTTTCTAAAAGTTTATCTAAAAGAAAAACAACATATGTACAAGAAAAAAAACATATGTACAGAAATGATCAATTTCTATTTTTACTTAAATGCTGTATTCTCAAATGTTCACCAAATATAAGCGCTAGACTGTAAAAATCTCAGAATCATACTTGGCAAACTGAGAAGGCGTAAAAACTGAATGTTTCCGTCTACAACATCCACAAAGAAATGATCTACTCAACAGAGCACTGCAAGATTGCTTTCACTTGTAGTACCTGAGGAAGCCAAGAGAAAATGATACAAGTCCAAATGGCAAAACACAAGCAATTTCATTACTTAAAAATGCTTATAGCAAATTAAACAAAAGTTAAAAAGCACTACACAGCAAAGGCTCCTTAGAGTTTACACCAAAAAGGAATTATTTCTCATTAATTTCATCTTTATTTGCATAGATGGAAGATAGGTGGTAACAAAGTACCTGGATTTCTTGAACTATATTTAGTTCCTTAGAATACTATTTAAAAAAAAAAAAAAGAGGGAAAATGCTAATGTACTGAATGAAGAAATCATGTACACAAGGCTTGAAAACTTAAATCAGCCCCTGTGCTAATTACTCTAAATTCTGTTAACAAAGTTCTACTAAAATGTAAACAAGAATATTGCTTTAAGAAGGTTAAGGCCATTTAAGGCTTTAATCATTGGACTACAAACTAATAAATTACAAATTAGTTATTTATTATGGCACAGAGAATATTTACTTTGAAAGACCAATTTGTGAGTGATAATAAACTTACTTTCAAAATATTTTCTTTTCTTTTTTTTTAAAAGATTTTATTTTTTTCCTTTTTCTCCCCAAAGCCCCCCAGTACATAGTTGTATATTCGTCGTTGTGGGTCCTTCTAGTTGTGGCATGTGGGACGTTGCCTCAGCATGGTTTGATGAGCAATGCCATGTCCGTGCCCAGGATTCGAACCAACGAAACACTGGGCCGCCTGCAGCGGAGCACGCAAACTTAACCACTCAGCCACGGGGCCAGCCCCTCAAAATATTTTCTAATTCAAACTTGTAACATACTTAAACAGAATTCAGAAGGAATTCAGAAGGAATTCCTAAGGCTTTACAACTCTGATTTTAAAATCTGTCTCTTCAGTATAGACCTACACTATATATAAGGTACAATGTTAACACTAGTTCATTCAACAACTATTTAACCAGTGCATATATTGTGCCAAACACAGCACTAGGGCTAAGGATATAAAAAATAAAAGTAACCCTTGCATGCTCCACTTCGGCGGCCCAGGGTTTGCAGGTTCAGATCCCAGGTGCGGACCTACATATCACTCATCAAACCATGCTGTGGTAGTGTCCCACATACAAAACAGAGGAAGACTGGCACAGATGTTAGCTCAGTGACAATATTCCTCAAGAAAAAGAGGAAGACTGGTAACAGATGTTAGCTCTGGGCCAATCTTCCTCATAGAAAGAAAAAAAGTAACCCTTATCTCCAAGATTTGGCTACAACTAGTCTGACTAGAAAGATGTGGCAGGAGGGAAGGGGGAAGAAAGGAGAGGGAGAGAGGGAGGGAGACAGAGAGAGAGGATAGGAGGGAGGGAGGGAGGGAGGCAGAGAGGGAGGATAGGAGGGAGGGAGAGAGGGAGGGAGGGAAGGAGGTTGGTTGGTTGGTTCTAAGCAAAGAGAACAACATGTGCAACAGCCCCAAAGAGAGAGCACAGAACCCCCAGGGAATAAGGTGGATCAAGTGTAGTTGGAAAATAGAGTTGGGGGAGTGCAAAATAAAAGACAAGACTGGAGAGAGACATGGAATGAGACTAGCCCTGTGGATTTGTTTCTCAAATCTCAAAGATATAAGGATAGCTTTTCAAGAAATCGAAATCTCCCAGATCTTGAGTGATGACTTTTATTGTTAATAAAATAGTATAAATATAAAACTAAGTAGGAACTCATTATGTTCAAGGCTCTTATGCAACTGTAAAATTAAAACAACTTTAAAAATTAAATACAAAACAAGTTTAAAATAACATTAATGTAACAGATTATGTTGTTTTGTAGAAACGAGACCAATGATACATTCAATCCTAGAAATATGTAGTCTCAGGTCTGGCTCTATATTTTAAAACACTTCCGTCATTTCACTTCACTAATACTAATGCAGAAAAGGCTTATACTAAATGGATTTATTAACCACGAGTGTTTCTTTGCTAGTTTAGGGAAATACAATGTTATACCACTATACCAGCTAGTAGTCCTTAAAGGTCTTTTTTAAAGAAGTCTCACTTGTTAATTCTGGCAATCTATCTCATTCATTTGTGGTTTAGTACGTTACTGAAATCTACATTAAATGTGTATCTAGTATAACCACTGCTGAAGTTTGGAACAAAACACTCATACTGCAAACAAATTGTTTCATGTTGACTAATTACAAAGATGGGATCCACCAGACACATCTAACAGTGAAAATATGACACCATCTACTAAGCCAGGGTTCTTTTGGGTTTGGCCTGCCTATACTAACACATACCATGATATGATCCAATTTTACCATCTTTGCCTGCCACTGAAAAATCATCATTAGCATAATGCATGATAATTTGGCACAAACACAATAATAAACAAAATCTAAACACAGCAACCAACACCCAAGGGAGTATGTGACTATACAGCAGCAGTCCTTCAGAAATTATATAAAATTCATTAATGTCAAAGAATTCCCAATTAGAAGAATACTGCAGAAAATGGAACATTATTAAGGAGTTTTAAGAAGAGAAATGACAAAATCAGACCTGCAGTTTAGAGGGAAAACACTCTGGTACAAGGTGGAGTAGATTAGACTGGCAATAAAGAAACAAATGAGAAGACTGTTGCAATAATTCAGGTGAGAAATTAAAGCCTAAATTAAGGCGGTAAGAGTAAGAATGCAGAGAAAAGGTTTGGATTCAAAGATGCTAAGGAAGCAGAACCTTGGGGCCAGCCAGATAATGAGAAGTAAGACAGGAATCAAGGACAACTTGCAGGTTTCTGGAAAAAACAATGACAGTGGTGTATTCTCCAAGGCAAGGAAAAGAGTAGGATTTGTGTGTAAGGGGATTGAGAAGTAGTAGAATAGTTCATTTGTACACAATGAACACTTATAGAGACTATCCAATCAGCTCCTAGCCTCATCTCATCCCCAGGTTTTCTGGAAATTATCTCCCCCATTCACATAGCTGTACTAAGAGCAACCATGTTACAATGTAACCTACAGTGTGATCCTACCTTCAGGGTACAGTTGACCCATGAAGTCTGAATCCCTAACTAAAGCTAGGCCAATGCCCATAACCCACCTGTTTTATGTATATACATATCCACATACACACACACATACACACATATTCTACAACCAAACAAAAAACCCTAATAACCACCACAGTAAATAAGGACCTTGTAACCAACTGCTCAACCCTAAGGCAATCCTCAGACCCAAGTATCCACTAAGGCCCATGTAATCTGCTAAGATAGGAACTGACAGACTTTTAAAGCCACACAGTAAATATTTTAGGCTTTGCAGGCCACAGAATCAGTTACTCAACTCTGCCACTGTAGCAGCAAAAGCAGCTACAGACAATACATAAACAAATAGGTATGCTGTGTTCCAATAAAACTTTATTTATGGACACTGAAATTTGAGTTTCCTATAATTTTCACCTGCCACAAAATATTCTTCTTTTGATTTTTCCCAACCATTTGCAAACGTAAAAACCTTTCTCAGCTCACAGGGCATAAAAAGGCAAGCAGCGTTGGGCCTACTAACCATAGCTTGCCAAACCTTGTCTAAGGCAACACAGAACTGCCCTCCCCTAACACTCCTTCCAAATGTCCTCACAGTGTTAACCTTAACCTAACACAACAGACAAGGAAAATCTCCCGAGTGGACAGAAGTGAAAATCTTCATTTGGCTGACCAAAGAACTTACTCCATTTGCAAGGAAGTAAGGCAACGAATGAAGGCCCATGCAATTTGCTGGTTTTATCATTCACCTTATACTGTACCTGTCCAGCAAGATATGGCATGAGTTTTGGAACAATGATATCTTCCTCTACTCTCCCCTCATAAGAATATTAAGGTTTTTTCCTACCACAGTTAAGGATGATTGAATTTAGTATTTAGCCCACCATTTTCAGACACATGACAAAGCATATCTAGGCTATCACCTTCAGAATCTGGACTTAGAACAATGACTTTCAGATGTGGTAGCTAGATATGAATTTGGGTTGTCTCCATAGAAGAGATTAGGGTGTTTCCTGGTATATAAAGTTAGATTATATTAAAAAAATATATTTTATATATATGAGAAAAAGTAGCAATGTGTATGTGAACTAAATAGCCATGGAATGAATGAGGTAGACAACTACGTTTCAAAGTGCCCTTTACTCCACTTCTCTCTGGGATGTTGTACCTAGAGCATGTTATTACAATGTAGACCCCTAGCCAAAGTTGTGGTCCAGAGGTGGACATATAACCTAATGAATCCCTTTCCTGGGATCTGAGATTGAGAGTCAGGTCAGTCTCTCTCTGAAGACAGAAGATTTAAGATTTAAAACTCAGAAGATTTAGTGTTAAAGTTGGTCTGCAGCAAGAAAGAACTGATTGAACACACAAAGAGCATCTCATGAGAGACAAAAAGATACTCCTAACTATATTTGGAGCCCATGGATCCAGCTGTTCCTGAGTTCTAATTGCCTTCCTATGGCTTGATTGCCTTTCTTAGAATTTGTGGGATACCCAGTATGCTGCCAATAAATTCCTCTTTTTGCTTAAGATAGGTATGTGTCACTCTCCTAACTAAAACAAAGTGCCTACTGGACATCTACAGGGGAGTATTCAGTTGGATGAAAGAGTTCAGGTGCCCACAAAACACTTAGAGATGACAGCTAAAGCAATACAAATGAATGCGATCACCCAGAATAATGAAAAGAGAAGGCCAAGGCTAAAATTCAGAACTATCAATATCAAGGGGCTAGGAGAAAACGAAGAGTCTGCAATGCAACTAGTAGAAAGAAAGTAGGGAGGGGACAGAGTCATAAAAGTCAAGGAAGAAAAGAATATCAAGGAGAAAAACGGTAAAACAATATCAAGTATAGAAAGAAGTAAAGGACTAAGCAATGACCATACAATTTGGCAATACAGAAGTCACAGGTGGCCTTGCTAACAGCAATTTCACCAGCATGATAGAGGAGGAGAAACCAAGCTGAAGGGTTAAGAGTGAGTAGGAAGTGCGCAACACTTACTATGAAGTATTCCTGCCATTAAAAAAAGTTTCAAGCCTAGGGGGCTGGCCCCGTGGCTGAGTGGTTGAGTTTGTGTGCTCCGCTGCAGGCGGCCCACTGCTTCATTGGTTCGAGTCCTGGGCACGGACATGGCACTGCTCATCAGGCCACGCTGAGGTAGCGTCCCACATGCCACAACTAGAAGGACCCACAACAAAGAATATACAACTGTGTACTGGGGGGCTTTGGGGAGAAAAAGGAAAAAATAAAATCTTAAAAAAAAAAACAGTTTCAAGCCTAGACTGGATGCAGCTTCCAGATGTAACTACTAACTGACAAGAGAAACAGGGAACAGAGGAACATATTACATGAAACCACAAGGATGCACTTAACACAATTCAGACTATGAGAAACCTCACAGGGCAAAGACCTGGTTTCTTTAATAAACCAACTGTATGGGAACAAGAACAAAAAGATAGACAGGAACCTACAGAGCGGAAAAAAAGGAGGGGGGGGGTGAGACTCATATGTACGTACCTTATTTGGACCCTAACTCAAACAAACTGTTAAAACAAAAATTACTATTTTTTGAACAGACTGGGTATGTGACGATATTAATTAACGTTAATTTTTTTGGTGAAGTCTTAGGTTGGATTATTGTTTTAATCTTTACTTTTTAGAGATACATAATGAAATAGTACACAGTCATGCATCACATAACATTCCCACATGTATTTATGTCAACCACAGATCACAAATACAAAAGTGGTCTCATAAGATTAGTACCATAGAGCCTCAGTATATAGTGGGCTATACCAGCTAGGTTTGCCTAAGTACATTCTATGATGTTCACATGACGATGAAATTGCCTAATAATGCCTTTCTCAGAACGGATCCCTATCGTTAAGCAATACACGATTGTAACACAGTCTTTACTTTATTAACATATCTTCCCTGATACATTGTGCTCAGTGTCACCCAGCAGGCTACAGTCTCACAACGAATCATTAAGAGAGATACAAAATGATGCAGGGATTCAAAGGAGGTAGGTCACAATTGGAGTAGGGTGGGGAATCAAGCAAAACTTCAGGAAAGTAGTGGTAGTTGCACTGGGCCTTAAAAGATGACGAAACTGGGGCCGGCCCAGTGGCACAGCGGTTAAGTTCACATGTTCTGCTTCTCGGCAGCCCGGAGTTCGCCGGTTCGGATCCCGGGTGCGGACATGGCATTGCTTGGCAAAGGCCATGCTGTGGTAGGCGTCCCACATACAGAGTAGAGGAAGATGGGCATGGATGTTAGTCAGGGCCAGTCTTCCTCAGCAAAAAGAGGAGGATTGGCAGTAGTTAGCTCAGGGCTGATCTTCCTCAAAAAATAAAAAGATGATGAAACTTTAACACATAGGGAACAACAGAGGAAAAGTGATATTCCAGATGAAAGGAATGGAAGCAATTACAAAGAGGTAAGAAGGCCTGTCTATGCAGAGTATTGGCCTCTACTTACCTCTCCATAAAACTGTCCCTACCCGAGGGCATGAAAACGAAAAGTCAAAATGAAAAGGCATAACCCACTAGGCAGCTCGAAATTCACAAAATCACGGGAGACCCATTCAGCCCCAAAGCAGCCCCAGGAAGTCCAGTCCCAGGACAGATCATGACAATATCTGGGTAGCCAAACAATACTGGCTTTCCAGGGCAATAGATTCATGTCAGTCCCTGATTTTTTTTTCCCCACACACAACTTTGGGAGAAGAATGCTTGGGGTCGGCCCCGTGGCCGAGTGGTTGGGTTCGCACACTCTGCTTCGGTGGCCAAGGGTTTCGCCGGTTAGGATCCCGGGCACAGACATGGAGCCACTCATCAGGCCATGCTGAGGCAGCATCCAACATGCCACAGCTAGAAGGACCCACAACTAAAAATATACAACTATGTACCGGGGGGCTTTGGGGAGAAAAAGAAAAAATAAATAAAATCTTTAAAAAAAAAAATGCTTGAGGTTCTTTTACCTATTCTGGAAAATGATGATCAAAATAATTAGTTTAAAACAGTATGCACTAATAAGTTTGTCTACCTACCTAAAAGCCACCATTATGGTTCATTAGACACTCAAAGAGAGATTAAATTACATGAAGTTCCTACCCTCAGAACATTCCTCAGGTTACAGAGTTTTTAATAAAGTATAGCTGACGAAGCAGGTAAACTGTAAATAAGATTTTTTTTCCCTCCAAAAATAGAATTAGTAAGTGGTCCCAATATTAAAATGTTTTTGGAATATTTTGGAAAAGAATTCAGTGGTTCTAATATTTTCTATGTGCCAGTACCATTAAAATTCCCAGGATAGGATGCCAGTGAAATTGAACATCAAGAGAAACAGGAATGCAGATGATCAGCCAAAACTCACTAACTGGGATGTTTATTACTGACCTCGTCCATGCACTAGAGTATCACTTCAAACCACCAAGATGAGCGGGTGTAGGGAGTTACCACAAGAAGGGGTGCTTTTCTTAAACCAAAGGAAAAAGAAGCAAGGTAACAGGTCAGGTTAGCTTTAAGCAGTCTTTAGGCACTGACTACACCTTCTTTCACATTAACTGGGACTGGCAAAAACCCTCCCAGAAATCAAATATGATTGTTCCAACTTATCAGAAAAAATGAAAAAGGTAAAACGCAATGAGGATTGGGGGTTCAAAGCTGAGAATTTTACATCATATAGGAAAGTTTTTATAGTAAGTTATCTGTAGAATAGAGCTAAAATAAAAAATAAAATCTAAGTCATCAATTTCTTTTTTTTATTAAAGATTGTCACCTGAGCTAACAACTGTTACCAATCTTTTTTTTTTCTTCTGCTTTTTCTCTCCAAATCCCCACAGTATGTGGTTGTATATTTTAGTTGTGGGTCCTTCTAGTTGTGGCATGTGGGACACCACCTCAACGTGGCCTGACAAGCAGTGCCATGTCCACGCCCAGGATCCGAACCAGCAAAACCCCGGGCCGCCAAAGTGGAGCACATGAACTTAACCACTCGGCCAACGGAGCTGGCCCCGAAGTCACCAATTTTTATGATACACGCTCCACTTCTGGGTCACTGTCCAGGTGTGCCTTTAATACTTAAGAACGTCTCTTGATTTTATGAAAATTACTACAAAGAGAAGGCCTCATACATTTTGGACTCCATTCTAAACCAGTAGATGGCCACAAAAGAAGAAATACCTGTTGTCTTTGTTCCTCTGATTTATACATAAAACCATGACATTTACCTTAACTCTTCAAAAAAGGTAAGATACATAACTTTTAGAAGTCTTCATCTTCTGTCATCTTCTGCAGCTGATAGTCACTTTTTCCCCTTCAACTACTGATCACTTGCTCATAAAGCTGCTTTAGATTACCCTTTTGTGAAATCTTAGGTTGGATATCACATTCAAATTCAATCTAATAATTGTGCAAAATACTGGGCAGAATACAGAGAGGTATAAATATAGTTCTTGCTCTACAGACACAACAGACCTATAAGAAAATTAGAATATAAAGCAGAATGGATCAACTGTTAGGAAAGGGATACAATAACCGAAGAGCACAGAGAAAAGAACGTATGTCATCTGACAAGTAGAAAGTGAATCTGAATGAAAATATTCTCTCTTTAAGAATTCTTAATTACACAGCTTCACCCAAGCACTGTAGAATCACCTTTATGCCCCAAAAGGGTAGACTACTTTCCAATTAACACAGCTAAGCTTGTTTTTTTTTTTTTTAAATCAAACAGTAAAGGTTGGGTCATTCACATTCTATCTTGTTCCCACTTGAGGCAAAATCTTATTTAAAGTAAAATGTGCCTACTGTTCCTGCAGAGTTAACAAAAACCAAAGTCATCAGCCTGCAAGCCACCACAAACTGAATGAAACAGCTGGTATTTAAAAAAAAATTGATTGCTTCTAGGTAAATTATCTCTAAAGATAATTAAAAATAACTTGACAGTTTTTTTATGTTTGGAGACCAAAAGATGCAGTGATGAATAAGGAAAATAAACCTGAGAAATATTAAAAAGCCAGCTTTGTTAAAAACCAAGTGGCCGCTTGCCAACACTTCTTTATGCATATATGACCAAAGATGATTCTAGGCAGATTCACAGGCCACAAAGGCTCTTTATCAAATGCCAAATTTGAAAAGTTCTCATAAATATTTCACTTTTGATGAGTTAAAGGACAGTTAAGTAAAAGAAGCAATTTACAAAGCTTTGCAAAATCAATACGAAAACAAAGCTTCCAGCTTTGAACATCTGAGCCCTAAAAACCAACACCTTTTAAATGTCACATATACAAACATCCTCTTCACAGGCACCTATAGCTTAGATTCCGTGAAAAAAAAGTACCGGTCACTGGAAAAGGGCCTTAGTTTAAAATCTCCGTACGGCCAGCAGGAAAGAAATCGCACAGTTCTGAATCGCAACTGACTAAGAGAACCCCAAATGGAACTCTTCGTCTGAGTTTGAACTCCATACAGAAGCAGTGAGATTTGTACTCTCAACTTCCTATAAATGATGTGGTTTGGGGAAGAAAAGGCAATAAGGATACTCCTCAAACTCCCATACCTCACGATCCATCCTCAAAGAGTGGAAGGAACAGCAAAGTGGAAGGAACAAAGCACTGACGTCAATTACGAGATTAACCCCGGGCACAGGCAGCTGGAGGAAAGGCCTAAACATCAATATCCAAATACAAGCTGTCGGGATAACTAGCTAACAGACCGATTCGGAAGTTATGGGGGGCATTCAAGTATTACACCCCCACATTCCCATTTTTAGTCATCCCCCTTTGCTAGTCGAAGGCGGAAATTTTTTTCCTTTTTTTTTTTTTTTTTTGCAGAGGAGGGGGGTGGGGGGGAAACGTGCGCAGGATCGCGAGAAGCGAGAACTAGTTGGGTAATGATAGCCAGAATCTAGGCCTATTTTGTCTTTAACTAGAAATAACTTGAAATTGAAGAAGGTATTAAAAAGTAACACATCAGTCGATGGAATTTCTGAGAGACGGAACAGATTAAGGAACAACAAGGGAAAGGAGAAACGGTGAAAAGATGGATTTCTGGGAATTTTTGTTAGGACTGGGTTAGCCTTTTTTATTGATTTGTTTATTTATTTATGGGGGGGAGTAGAACGCGAAGCTGAGGCCCGAAGCGGCTCGCGCAGCCCGGCCGGGAGGGTCTCCCGAGCCCCCGGCGGCCCCCGTTCTCCCCGCCCCGCCCCCCCGCCGCGGCCCGGCCCGGCCTCCGTCCGTCCGTCCGTCCGTCCGTCGGCCCTCCTCACCTCCAGTCCCGGCTCCGCTAGGCCCGAACCATCTCCCGGCTGCGACAGCGGCGGCGCCGGGCCTGCACCTTCACCGGACGCGCACTCGAGCCCGCCGGGGGGCGGCGACAGGCTGCCAAGGGCGAGGGGCTCCGGGCGGCGGCGGGGGTTCGAGGCTCGGAAGGCGCAGGCGGCGGCGACGCACCTCACGCGACACCGGCCGAGGTCCCGCCCGGCTCCATGACGGTGGGCCCAGCCCGGGACGGCCGAGGGGGCAGGCAGGGGCGGGCTGACGAGGACCTGGCACCGGGATCCCCGCCCCGTCCGCTGGCGGCGGCGGCGGCGGCGGCGGCGGCTCGACTCCCGCAGCCAGGACTGGGACTGACGCAGCGGCCGCGCCACCCATGTGACCAGGGCTGGGCGGGGGCGAGGCGTCACGTGGCGACGCGGCGCCCCTCCCGCCAGAAAAGCTGGGGGCTGCGGGGCTGCGGGGCTGCGGGGCGGCGGGCCTGCGGGGCCGGGAGGCGGCGCCGGGGGTGAGGACTTGCGCGGCTGCGGGGTCCGGCGTCCCCTGGCGGGTCGAGCGTCGGCCCCGAGCGGCCTAGGCCGGAGCGCCGCGGCCCGGCCGCCGCGTCGGACAGGGCGGGCCGAGCAGGACCCGGCCTGCACAGCCCCGCGCGCACACCCTCCTGCGCGTAGCCGCTGGCCAGGTTCGGGAGGGCGGGGCCGGGCTGAGCCGGATCGACCGGTTCTGCGGCTCAGGTGGAGGGGATCGGGCCGGCTGCCCCGCCTGGGGGGTCTGTCCGGAGCCGCAGCCCCCTAGACCTGCTTCTCGGTGCTGACATTGAAGCCCCGAGGCCAGCGGCCCTCAACAGGTCGAAAGGGAGTCTGCCGAGCATTTCTGCGGGAGGCTGCTGAGCGCCTCGCTCGAACTTCTCCCGTGAAGCCAAGCCAGCCCTTCATCATCTAAACATTTTCTGCCATTAATATTTTTCTTCAGGATATCATTTTGAACATTTTCCTTCACCTCTTAACATCCTGCCAGTCAGGGCAAGCTATAATTTAATCGAGAGTAAAATAATAGTTATAGCCTAGACCGGATTTTCAAAGGGTCTCGTAGAACCCAGGACGGTAACTGTCCAGAGAAACTACCTATGTAATTCATCATTTGAAAAACACTTTATAGTCTCCTGCCTCTTACGTATTTTCTTTCTATGAAGGAGCCTCTTGAAGCTGGTTTGGGTTTTTTTTTTTTTTTGATCTTTTTGCTTTCTACTAGTTTTCAAGCAAGCATTTTAAAGGTTTTTAATAAAATTCAGGAGTTTTGAGAAGATAAACTATTATAAGGAATGTGCAGATGAAAATGTTTTTATCAGCCCTAAAAGTTGGTAATTCACTAGCAACAGTAGAATTGTATTTTTCCTTTTTAAAATTCCTAACTGATCTCCTATTATTTCTTTTAAGCCTCATTCTCTTTATCTATATAGAGATTTTATCTGCATGTCTATATAAATTAGGAAATGTATTAATCAAAACTCGAAATGAATTATGACAAACTAGAGTGAAAAATAATTGCCGCTCCCATCCCTGCCCTTCAACCAATCCAGTCCTAGAGGCAATCACTTAGCATCTTCTAATGTATCTTTCCCAAGGTATGTTATACATTGAAATATAGTACACTTCTTTTTACACAAAAGATGACCTATATACACTGTTAAGTTCCTTACTTTTCTCAAAGTATCCTGGATATTCTTCCATATCACTACATAAAGAAATGCCTCTTTCTTCCTGGAGGCAATATAATATTCCATCGTATGCAAATATCATAACTTATTTAACCAATCCCCTACAGGTAGACATTTAGCTTGTTGCCAAACCATCACTATTACATAACTAAGCTGCAACTAACAACCCCATACAGTAGGCAATTTTACCAGTAAATCCTTAGATTAGAATCTTTAGAGCAAAGGTGTTTTGTGTTTTTCTTAAAGGTTGGCACCTGAGCTATCTGTTGCCAGTCTTTTATTTTCCTTCTTCTTCTCCCCAAAGCCCCCCAGTACACAGTTGTATATTCTAGTTGTAGGTCCTTCTGGTTCCACTATGTGGGATGCTGCCTCAGCATGGCTTGATGAGTTATACTAGGTCCGCTCCCAGGATCCAAACCTGCAAAGCCCTGGGCTGCCTAAGTGGAGAACGCAAACTTAACCACTCTGCCATAGGGCCGGCCCCAGAGCAAAGGTATTTTTAATTTTGATAGATATTGCCAAATTGTCCTCCATAGAAGTTGTGCTTGCTTTCAAATTCTGCCTAGGAAGGTTTACAATATTGTACTAGGAGGGAGTGGGGATGGAAAGTAGCAACAAGGAAGATTATTTATCATGTTATACAATAATTCAAGAAGTATCAAAATGCAAATTAAAGACATTGAATAAACTTTACAAGAAAGTTCCTTTACTTATGTTGGAGTAAATGTTATTTGGCCAGCCAAATGATAATGTTTTTTGTTCCATAAAGAATCATGATAATTTTTCAATATAAAATGAGACCTTACTTAAAAACCTAAAAGGGGAGATGTGAACATGGAAAATGTAGACTTTTCCTTGGGATTATTCTGCAAATAAGAATTTCCTTCCCTTGCAGCAATGAGAGAAAGAAAAAATTCCTACAATTATTTCTCAGTTTGTAACATTTTAATACTCTATCATTTTAATCAGTTGCATCTGTTTTAGCAAAGTGAATTTTCTGTCTCTAATTTTATGTTCCAGAACAAGGTAAGTCAACTGCACAGAATGGAGAAATACCAGAAAATACCAACCATAAACTATAAGAGAAAAAAATCTCAAAGAAAATATAATTGTTTTATTAACATGGAAGATTTTAACAAAGTATTCAATGTATGTTGTAACAGTAGCAATTCTTAGTAGAGTTCTGGGGGTTTTTTTTAAGTCAGATTTTGGAGGTATGATTTGCATACAGTGAAATTCATCCTTCTAAATGTACAGTGCTGTGAGTTCTGACAAATGCATAAAGTTGTGTAATGACCACTACAATCAAGATATAGAACATTTCCATTACCCGCAAACATTTCCTCATTCCGCTTTGTAGTGAATCCCTCTTCACAACCCCAGTTCCTGGCAACCACTGATGTACTTTCTGTCCCTATACTTTTGTCTTTTCCAGAATATCACATAAATGGAATCATACAGTGTGTAGCCTTTTAAGTCTGGCTTCTTTCACTAAACATAATGCCTTTGAGATTCATCCATTGTTGTTTCATGTATCAGTAACTTATTCCTTTTTATTGCTAAGTAGTATTCTATTATATAGATATAACACAGCTTGAGCTTGTTTAGCCATTCACCAGTTGAAGGACATTTGGGTTGTTTTCCAGTTTTCAATTATTGTGAATAAAGCTGATATAAACATCTATGTACAAATTTTCATTCAGGCTTTAAAATGATTTTTCTGAAAGTCACATCTAGATATAGGAAATACCAAGTCACAGGTGTGTCTACCTTAAACATTATTCCATATTATTTTAGAAACAGATAATTTATTCATTATCTATCAAATGTTTATTAAACACCTACTATATAGCAAGTACTATTCTAGGCACATGGATAAAGCAATTATCAAATGTTGGCTCCCAAAAAATACTGTCAAAATAATGTGTTGATAAGGCAAAGCTGAGTTTATTACTGATAAAAGAGACACGTATCTTGACAGTCTCAGTAGCATTTCCAAGGGGAACTTAGGAATATTTATAAGGTTTTAGGGTCTGGTTTAAGTGGGCTTTTCAGTTCAGGGGGCTTGAATAGGACTGAGTAAGAATCATAGTATAATAGGTTAGGATTAGTGGACACAGCAAGGCAAGGGTTTTAAAGAGTCTGGAGAGTGTATTAGTTTTTATTGCCGCTGCAACATTACCACAAGCTTGCAGGCTTAAAACAACACAAATTTATCACCTTATAATTTTGTAGGTTAGAAGCCTGACACAGGTTTCCCTGGGTTAGGATCATGGTGTGGGCAAGACTGCTCCTTTCTTGAGGCTCTGGGGAGAGTACATTTCCTTGCCTTTTCCAGCTTCTGGATGCTGCCTACATTCCTTGGCTCCTGCCCCCTTCCTCCAACCTCAAAGTCAGCAATGACTGGTTGAGTCCTTCTTAAATCATATCACTCTGACCTATTCTACCTCCCTATTCTACTTATGAGCACCCTTGTGACGACTGTGGGCCAACTCAGATAATCCAGGGTAATCTCCCTATTTTAAGGTCAGGTGAACTAGCAACCTTAATTCTGTTTGCCACCTTTATTCCCCTTTGCCATGTAACAGTATATTCAAAGGTTCCAGGGTTTAGTAGATGAACACTTTTGGGGGGCCGTATTCTGCATACCACACAGTATAAGCAGTCATTTAAAGTCATCTATTGAAGAGTTGAGCAGTTTGATGTCTATTTAAATGGGGTTTTGAAAGTTCCTGAAATGAACAATAAAGATACTTGCAATTTTTCTCTTCCTGGTCAAAATGTCCCTGGAATAGTAGTTGTGTTGAAGATGACAATGAAATAGTAAAATTTTGTTAATATTGACAGTAATCTCTGTGGATGTAGCTGGTTTCAATTCTCAGTGTCCCACTTGATAGTCATTCTTTAGCCTAGACTGGAGCCCATTAACATCTGGGGCCATGATCAATCCAAACCTTCTCGGTTACTTGGGATGTCACAATTACAAATCAAATTTCTGGGGGCGGTAGTTTCAAATTGCCTAAGTGTCAGGTTTTTCTATTCTTAAACCAGCTGAGGATCTCTGGGGAAAACTGGAGAACACATGCCTCAGAGTTACCCCATCTGAGGGGCAAGGGAGCTGGAGTATTTATACAACTACTGCTTTTGATGACTGTTGAGAACTGCTCTGGGGGATGTTAATTCCCCAGAAGCTCCAGCCTGTTATATGTGAACAGAGCAGGCTCCAGCAATCAGAGAAAGTTTACAGGCAAATAAAATCAGAAACATCTGCACAGTTGAAAGTCAGACTGACATTCCTGAAATGGTAGAGGTGAAGGGATAAGGACAGGGCACCAACAGTCTCTGCTTCAGTGACAATTACTGTACATACTATGTGCCAGGCACAATGCTGAACACTGTAGATGTGTTATTTAATCTTTACCTTTTTCCTCTCTGTCTTGTCTACTACCACCATGCCACTGAAACCACTCACCAAGATCACCAACAATTTCCACACTGCCAAATCCAGAAATTGAATCTTTGTCTTCACCTTAGTGGCATTTAACACACTTAACAATTCTCTCTCATTTGAAGCACTTTCTTCTCTTGGTTTGTGAGACGTCACACTCTGTGAGTTTCCCTCCTACCTCCTTGGCTGCTGCTTTTCGGTCTCATTTGCAGGATATCCCTTATCTTTTCCTGACTTCTGAATAGAGGTGTCCTAAGACTTGGGCTTTAGCTCTTTTCTTTCTGAGCTCTTTCCTTCCTCTCTGGGATTGGCAAACTTTTCTGTAAAGGCCAGGTAGTAAATACTTAGGCTTTGCAGGCCAAGTGGCAAAATCAAGGATTTTATGTACTTATATAATAACAGATTTAGATTTTTTATGTAAATTTTTTGATGAAATTAAAAATATAGTAATTGAGTAAGTTTTGTAATTCTACCAATGAGAATAATTTTTCTTTTTTGGTGGAGAATGGGGATAACATTTTACTTAATTGGGATTCAAAGTTAGTGTTTCCTATCATCAAAAGTGACTTCAAATATTCTTCTGTTAAGGCTAATCTGTAATGAAATTTTATGTATTTCGTTTTTGAAACATCTTTTCATATAGATAGGTGCTGCCAAATACTAATATCAATCCACTGGCATGTGATATTAATTAAGAATATTCACTGTGGGGCTGGCCCCGTGGCCGAGTGGTTAATTTTCCTCACTCCACTTCAGTGGCCCAGGGTTTCACTGGTTAGGATCCTGGGTGGGGACATGGCACCACTCATCAAGCCATGCTGAAGCAGCGTCCCACATGCCACAACTAGAAGGACCCACAACCAAAAGTAGACAACTATGCCAGGGGGCTTTGGGAAGAAAAAGAAAAAAATAAAATCTTTAAAAAAAAAAAAGAATAGTCATTGCTTGGAAGAAATTTATAGAATTGTATTAGATTCTTATCTTGACATACACCTTAGAATATATCATTACATTAAAGATTAATCACCTCCAATTGAAGATTGAATGAGGGATCCCTAATTGTACAGTTAAGTGGATTTTGAAAATGAAATTTTCCTTTACATCTGAAGTGAAGTCCAAAAAACACTGTAGGCAGTATAGTTTGAGCTCAGCAAAGATATATGCTGCAAATTTGTGTGGTAGTAGACATTTTACTCCTTATTATAACTTTTGACAGCATAGGAAGTATATAAAGCAACTTGATTACTTGTGACTCAAAAAAAGTTGTTGTTGAAATGACTTTACTGCAGTAAAAGTTTCACATATAAACAGTTTGCCTTGTAATTTTAGATTGAACTCATTAAGAAGCATTATGGAGTCTTCAGCAAAAGCTAACTTCTAAACCATTTAGTTCTCACTACTGATTGAGGGGAGTACTCATTCATGAAAACTTCCATCTCACAACATTATTCACAATAGCCAAAAGGTGAAAGTGACGTAAGTGTCCATTGATGGATCAATGGATAAGCAAAATGTGATATATTCATACAATGGAATACTATTCAAACTTGGAGAGAAAATTTTGACACATGCTACAACATGGATGAACCTTGAGAATATTATGCTAAGTGAAATAAGTCAGCGACAAAAAAGACATGCTGTATGATTCCTCTTATATGAGGTACCAAGAGTAGGCAAATCCATAGAGACAGAAATTAGAATGGTGGTTGCTAGGGACAGGGGGAGGAGGGAATGGGGTGTTATTGTTAAATGGGTATAGATTTTAGTTTTGCAAGATAACATGAATTTTGGAGATAGTGGTGATGGTGGTGATGGGTGCACAACAATGTGAATGGGCTTAATACCACTGAACTGTACACTTAAAAATAGTTAAGATGCTAAAATTTTTGTTATATATATTTTACCACAATTTAAAAAAATTTGTATCTTAGTCTGGAGCTCAAACAATCACAGTAATACTTTACCACTACTAAGCCATCAAACTGCTGTGTGGTGGAGCAAGTTAGGATACTCAGGTTTGTTTCTGAAAACAATTCCTGGAACTCATGAGGGTTAAATCCAAAGAGCAAATGAAGTTCACTGTAGACACTGTTGATTCAATAACACATGATAAATTCAAATATTTGCTGCAAGGCTTTAAACACCTTACATTGTCAAAAGCTTTCTAAAGCTGTCCACCTAAGCTTTTTCTGCTCCACACATGTTGGTACCACCATCAATTGTAACACATCATATCCAACTCAACTTTAGGTTGTACTGAATTAGTGTCTTCCTAACTTCTTTGAAAATGTTCTCATATGTAGTTGTCCCATACAGACTACTGTTAGAGGTTAATTCTTTAGTCACTTCAAACTTAACATTGATTCCTTGAATAAACAACTGAACAGTAACGGTAACATCCATGCACTCATCAATTGTCAAGGACACATAGATTAATAGAACAGAACTGAGAGTCTAGAATTAAATCCTCATATTTATAGTCAGTTGATTTTCAACAAAGGTTCCAAGACAATTCAATGGGTAAGCAATAGTCTTTTCAACAAATGGTCCTGGGACAACTAAATATCCATGCAAAAGAATGAAGTTGGACCCCTACTTCATACTGTATACAAAACTTAGCTCAAAATGAATCAAAGACCTAATTGTAAGAACTAAAACTATAAAACTCTTAAAAGAAAACCTAGGCATAAATTTTCAAGACCTGAATTAGGCAATGATTTATTAGATATGACACCAAAAGTACAAGAAACAAAAGAAAAAATAAACTAGACTTCATCAAAATTAAAAACTTCTGTGCTTCAAAGGACACCATCAAGAAAGTGAAAAGACAAACACCCAGTTCTTAAAAAACAGGCAGAGAATCTGAATAGACATTTCTCTAAAGAAAATATAGAAATGGCCAATAAGCACATTAGAAGATGTTCAACATCATTAGCCATGAGGGAAATGCAAATCAAAGCCACAAAGACGCTGCTTTATATGCATGAGGATGCCTGTAATCAAAATGACAGATAATTACAAGTGTTGGCAAGATGTGGAGAAACTGGAATACTTATAGATTGCTGGTGAGATTGTAAAATGGTACAGCTGCTTTGGAAAACGGTCTGTCAGTTCCTCAAAAAGTTAAACATGAAATTACCATATGACCCAGAAATTTGATTCCTAGGTATATACCCAAGAGAATTCAAAACATTTGTCCACACAAAAACTTGTACACAAATGTTCATAGCAATATTATTCATAAAAGCAAAAAGATGGAAAACAACCCAATGTCCAGCTGATGAATGGATAAACAATATGGTATGCCCATAAAATAGAATATTATTTGGCAATAAAAAGAAATGAAATACTGATATACATGCTACACTATAGATAAACCTTGAAAACATTATGCTGAGTGAAAGAAGTCATCCCAAAGGACAATATATTATATGATTCTGTTTATATGAAATGTCAACAATAGGCAAATCTATAGAGACAGAAAGAGATTAGTGGTTACCTATGGCTGCGTGGTTGGAGGGGAAATGAGTAATGACTGGTAATTGGTACAGCGTTTGGGGGGTGATAAAAATGTTCTAAAATTGATTTTGGTGATGGTTGCACAACTCTAAATTGTACACTTTAAATGGATGAATTGTATGGTATGTTAATAAAAGAGTCAAGGGAAACCAGTCGATATCACTTACCTTGTTTCCTAATTGACTATTGATGTTGCTCTCAATGTCTTCAACTCTGAGCAACTGCTCTCACGAAAAGGCTAGTAATCTTAAACAAGTTTATTTTCTCTGGATATATTTCTTTGGCTGCTACAATGAAACATAATTTAGTGAACTTGCCAGCAGTAAATGGCTTTCCTTGCTTGGATAAAAAATGAGTCACTCAGGAACTTACTTTGGTTGCAGCCTCCTTTTTTGATTTTTGTGAAGAAATTCAGCTGTAATGAGATATTCCATTTAAAATTTTCAGTCTTTTATGATCTAGCCTCAGAAGTCATATTTATTTCTGCAATAAAGGACATGAATACCAGGAGTCGAGTCACTGGGGGCCATTTTAGAGGCTGCCTGCCACCATGCCCCTTTAAGAAAAGTGAATCAACAAAAAACACACTATAAACATTGTTTTTCATTTCTTAAAAAAAGTTTTTGTTGTAATGATTTTAATGTAAACATTAAGAAAATTAGTTAGTACAAATTCATACATGGCTTGTAGTCTGTATAGGCCTTCCTGAATAAAATCCAAGTATACTATTAAGGCAAATGTGAATATTAATGATTTTAGTTGTTACCATTCATGTATTCATTCTTTCAACAATTATCTGTTAAGTGCCTATTGTATACCAGGTAGCATTATAAGCATTCTGGGCCTTAGAGAGACAGTAGTGAACAAAATAGTCCTCCTCCTCATGGGGCTTCCATTTTAGTGTAGAACAAAGACACACAGACACAAACACACACACTTATATAATTAAAACTTTCAAGTATCAATGCAAAGAGGAAAAAGCAGGGCAAAGTGACAAAATGAGTACAGGTACTATTTTAGCTAGGTTGGAGATGAACTTTGAACAGAAATTAAATGTGGTCTTTTAATAAATGTTTACTTTAAAACATGTGATCATTAGATTATTATTATTATTATCATTATTATTATTACATAACAAATTGGTCAAAACTTAGTGGCTTAAAACAACAATAACCATTTATTATCTCTCACAATTTCTGTGGGTCAGGAATTCAGGTATGGCTTTGCTAGGTGGTTCTGGCTTGGGTCTCTTGAGAGGTTGTAGTCGTTTGAAATCTTAGGATGGAGGAGCTGCTCCCCAGGTAGCTCCCTGACATGACCGGCAGGTTGCTACTGGTTGTTGGCCAGAGGACTCAGCTCCTCTCCAGAGGGGTCTCTCTACGAGGCTGCTTGAGTATCCTCATGCCATGGAGGGTGGTTTACCCCAGAGTGAGTGTTTCAAGAGTTAAAGCAGAAGCTGTAATGCCTTTTATGACCTAGCCTTTGAAGTCACACACTGTTACTTTTGTACTATTCTACTGGTCACATAGATCTGCCCTGATTCAGTGTGGGAAGGGACTATACAAGGGCACACATAACAGGAAATGAGGATCACTGGGAACCATCTTGGAGGCTGGTTATGCCACTCCAAATTGTAATTTTATGTCCTAGCTTTGTAAAGATTTTAGGCAATTTATACAGGGGAAAAATTCCACTAATGAACACTAAAGTCTAATTTTTTATATTGGTTCAATTTCATTTCCAGTCCCTATCCATATGCATAACCTGTGTACATTAACATTTATAGAGCACTCCACCCAGCAGTGGCAGAATAAACATTCTTTTCAAAGTGCACCCAGACCATTTACTAAGGTATATTTACCAAGGTAGCCTATTTTCCAGATCATTAAACAAGTCTCAATAAATGTAAAAGGATTCAAGTCATATAAGATATATGCAAGTTATATATGACCACAGTGGAATTAAATTAAAAATCAATAATAGAAACATCGCTGGAAAATCCCCCAATAAATGGAAACCAATTTTTTTCTCCTTTAAATTATTCCCTGTTTGAATTTTACTCTCTTTTAGTTTGTAAATTTAAATGTTTATAAAAAGTACAAAAACACATTTTTTTAAAATGGAGATCTCTTTGTGGGAAGGTTTTTAACTAAAAATTCGGTTTCCTTACAAATATATGGGTATTTGGGTCATTTGTTTATTCTTGAGTAAAACTTGTTAGTTTGGTTTTCAAGGAAATTTTCCATTTCATCTATTTATCAAATAAGTAAAACTGTCATACTATTCCCTAGTGTCTTTTTAATATCTGTAGAATCTGTAGTGATGTCCTCTCTCTCATTCCTGATGTTGGTAATTGTATCTTCTCTCTTTTTATCCTGAACAGGCTTATCAATTTTATTAATCTTCTCACAGAACCACCTTTTGGATTCGTTGACTTTCTCTGTTTGTCTGTTTTCTATTTCATTCATCTCTGCTCTGATCTTCATTATTTCCTTTCTTCTGCTTATTTTGGGATTTATTTGCTCTTCTTTTTCTAGTTTCTTAAGGTGCAAGGTGAAGTCATTGATCTGAAACCCTTCTTTTTTTCTAATATTTAGTACTATAAAACTTCCCTAAGTACTGCTTTAGAGGCATCCCACAAATACTGATATGTTTACTTTCATCTTTGGTTAGTTAAAAATACTTTCTAATTTTCCGTTTGAGTTCTTCTTTAACGCAAGGCTATATAGAAGTGTATTATTCAGTTTCCGTATATTGGAGGATTTTCCAGAGATGCTTCTGCCATTGATTTCTAATTGAATTCCACGTGGTCAGATACATATCTTGTATATATCTTGTGTATATCTTGTGTGACTTGAATCCTTTTACATTTATTGAGACGTTTAATGAGCTGGAATATGGGCTACCTTGGTAAATATGCCTCAGTAAATGTTTTGGGTGCACTTTGAAAATATTTGTGTATTCTGCTACTGCTGGGTGAAGTGTTCTACAAATGTTATTTATGCCAAATTATTGTGTCGATTCAAGTTGTTGATTGTGTTTAAGTCTTCTATAGCCTTACAGATTTTCTGTCTACTTCTTCTACCAGTTATTGAGAACGAGTATTGAAATCTCTGACTATAATTGTGGATTTGTCTATACCCCATTTTATTTCTATCAGTTTTATTTCACATTTTCAAGATCTATATTTTAGGATTTTATGTCCTCCTGATGAATTGACCACATTATCATATGAAATGACCTTGTTTAGCCCTGGTAATATTCTTTCTTCTGAAATCTACTTTGTCTGATATTAATATAGCCTCTCTAGTTTTCTTTTTATTAGTGTTAGCATATCTATTTGTATGTTTATATTTAAAGTGCATTTCTGGTTGGCAACATTTCTTGCCCTTTTATCCAATCTGATAATCCCTACCTTTTAATTGGAGTGGTTAGACCATTTATATTTAATGAGATTATTGATATGATTAGGTTTAAATCTGTCATCTTGATATTTGTTGTCTATTTGTCCAATTTGATTTTTGTTATTTTTTTCCTCTTTTACTTTCTTTTGTTTGGATTCCATTTATTTTCTTTTTGGGTTATTAGCTATAGCTCTTGATTTTGTTGTTTTATTAGTTGCTGTCGGGTTCATGGTATATTTAGTCATTCCCCCTAGGACTTTCCCAAGAGAAATGAAAGCTTATATCCATACAAAGACTTGGACATGAATGTTCCTAGCAGCTTTATTTGTATTAGCAAAAAACTAGGAACAATCTAAATGTCTGTCAATATATGAGTGGATAAACAGATTTGGTGTATCCATACAGTAGAATACTACTCATCAATAAAAAGAAGTGAACTGTTGATAGACATAAGAACAAGCATGACTCTCAAAATAATTATGCTGAGAGAAATAAGGTAGACCAAAAAAAGTACATACTATATAATTCTATTTCTGTAAAGTTCAAAAAATGCAAAAAAGAAACTATTTCTAGTTGTCTGGGATTGGTGGGAGGTAGGGTAAGCATGGAAACTATTTGTAGTTGTCTGGGATTGGTGGGAGGTAGGGTAAGCATGGAAGATGGGTGGGAAGGATTACAAAGGGGCACAGGAAGCTTTGGAAATGGTTTAATTATCTTGTTTGTGGTGATGATTTCATGAATATAAACATTTGTCAAAACTTATCAAATTATATACTTTAAAAATGTGCGGATTATTGTATGTCAACTGCACCTCAATAAAATTTGAAAAGAAAATTGGAAAATAAGAAAAGAAAAAATGTGATCTATAATCTTACCACCCAAATATGAGAACTGTTAGCAATTCAGTCACTATCAAACTTTGTAGACACATTTTCAGATACCCAAGTGATATCTGAAATTTTTCAAAAGCTATAGTATTCCATTGTGTTAATAAAAACAGTTTGACATTTCTCCTATTGCTAGGGTCAGTTTAAATATGTCAAGGTAGTAACTGCTATTATTGTTATAATTGTACTAAACCGAATAATTTTAGTTCAATATTTATCCAATCATCCAAACAACAGATCTTGAAATCTTCCTAGGTACACCTCTCTCACCACCATAGTCAACTGTTAGCTAAGTTCTGTTAGTTCTGTCCTCTCAATATCTCTCATATCTGTCACCTCCTTTCCACTCTCATTGTTAATGTCTTAGGTTAGCATAAATGTGTTAGGTTTGCATAAATTGTAAACAAGAGCACAAAAATCATACAACGTAGTCTCTACCACAAGTGGGTGTGTTCCCTCTGTCCTTGCAGAGAGTGATGGGGATGAGACGCTGTATCAAGGCTCTGATGACCAACGTCCCCAGGAGTGACCCTCACTTCTCTTCTGGACAGTTGCAATAAAATCTCTCCTTCTTTTTTCTTAATGCTAAAGTTAAGCCAATAAATCTAATAAAAGGTGAAAAAATAATTTTTCTTGAGCATTTAAATGTTGACTACAAGCTGATCAATTAAATAGCTATGTATTTTTTATAACTGAGTATTAATCACACACATACACATATATATTTACAAACACCATTAACATCATGGATTTTATTAATTTCTTTATTTCTCTACTAATTTTTGTGTCTTCCTAGTCCTACTGTTACTTTCTCTTTTTTTTGATATTTTCTGAAGAATCTGGTAATATTATTTTGATTTCTTCCTAGGATTACATCAATATTAGCAGACCTAGGAGGAAAGTTATACCATTTCAGACAAACTGAGATTGTAGAATTTGGGTCACAAACAATTTAATTCTTACTGGAGTCACGGGGCTTGGCTTCTTCTGATAGTTCAAGTCACTTCATTGGTTTCTCTACTTCCAGTCTGGACACTCTTAAAAGATTTTAAATGTTTCCGGAATGTGAGCCTCTCCTGTCATCCTTCAGATAAAATACAAATTCTTTAACCTGATATGTAATACCCTTAATAACATAGCAATCCTCTTCCTGCCTTTGCAGCTTCAGCTCTGCCATTCTTCAATACAAACAGGCTTCCAGCCATGCTCAACTCTTTCTCAGACAATATACCCTCCTTGAAAGGCTTTACCAAACTCTTCCAGCAATTATTTAAGACTCAAAGCTCTCTAGTGACTTGCTTACGGCACTTAAGACATATCTATAGGGGCTGGCCCCGTGGCCGAGTGGTTAAGTTCGCGCGCTCCGCTGCAGGCGGCCCAGTGTTTCGTCGGTTCGAATCCTGGGCGCGGACATGGCACTGCTCGTCAGACCACGCTGAGGCAGCGTCCCACATGCCACAACTAGAGGAACCCACAACGAAGAATACACAACTATGTACCGGGGGGCTTTGGGGAGAAAAAGGAAAAAATAAAATCTTTAAAAAAAAAAAAAAAATCAGTGTTATGTTTAAAAAAAAAAAAAAGACATATCTATAATTATCAGTAGCCTGTGAATCCTTGGAAGACAGAGAAAAGTACTTAGTCATAGCGGTTAAGCTTTGCATGAATGAGTGTTTTCTCCTTTGCCCACATACCCATTGGTTCCCTTCAAGATGGCTAACTAGTTAGGGAAGATTTTCCTTGCACAAATATGTGGTTGTATTGGCTTTCATGTTTTGTGATCCTAGACTTTATTGTGCATTTGCCTAGTACAGAAATCATCTTTTAAGAGTCCCCTCAGGACTGCTTAAGGAAGGGAATCGTTTTATCAAATGTATACACAATGTCTATATTAAAAAAAGTTACCTGGTTGTTCTATGGTTTTTAATTATTGATTTTGTTTAGAATTTCTGAGAGAGTAAGATCTAGTACTGGGGATTTATCAATGTGGTCTAATAGCTATTTATTGTCTGTACCTCCGGTGACAGCATATGGCAACTTGTATTGCCTTGTTCAATTTAAAATTAACGTAATACTCCTTAATCATGACAGGTTGAACACAGGTTTTCACTACTGCTCACTCACAAAATGTCACAGTAACGGGATAAAAATTTTAAAAATGAACCCACTAAGACAGGATGAACAGGAGAGGAGTGCACAGGAGCTCAGCTTCTTACATAAACTTTCCAACAGTCTTTCTGTCTTCACACCCTCCCTGCAGTCTGGCTGACGAGTGTATGGCCCCATCAAGGTTGGAGCCTTTCCAGAGTTCTGGGGCATGAATTGACTTGCTACCAGTTGACTTTCCCTCACTGCAGGCGTATACTTTGGCTTTGTTTGGTTAAGTCGGCATCCAGTAGTCCATTAATTTTTCAGCTTCCAAAAGAGTTGTCATTTCTTATCTGTTTCATCTCCTCTTCTTTTCTCTTTGCCTTATGGGTTTATGCTTTTTGTTTGTTTCTTTTCTGCCATTTTAGTTGGCTTTCAAGAGGAATGGTAATAAACAGATGGGTTCAATTTGCATGTTTAACTGAAAGTCGTCTTTTCATTGTTCTACATGTTTTTGTGTATGTCTGGTCTTTCCAACTAGACAGTGAACTCCAAGGCACCCATTCTTGAGGTGTTATTTACACATCGTTGTATAGTACCTTTCAAATAGGAGTTCTAATGTTTGTGGTTGATATTACTGATTACCTTGAATGGTATGCACAAGTACCCTTGGGGGTACACAAAAATGTTTTCAAGAACATTGGCAATTTCCAGTCCCCAACTTCTATCGGAACCCTCTCCTAAAATTCTCCTGAGAACATCTGCAGCCCAGGTATCATACAGGCTTTCCTGTCTCTTTCTCTTTCAAAATGCCTTTCTTCCTCTTTACTAAACACACACACACACACACACACACACACACACATCTAAATCTAAATCTAAATGTAAATCTAAATCTTTTCATGGCACAATCTTCATAGGGTGTAAAAATCTGCAGGGCAGTATACAAAAATACAATTTGAAATATTGCTTTGGCCAACTTCTTTCAACTCAGGCACCATAATCCAAGGTCTGGTAGATATCCCCTCCCCGCGACCCCAGTCAAGGAAGTCTGATGTCAGAAAACGGATATTTGGCCTATGTCTGAATTTAGATATATTGTAGAGTGGGGAAAGGGAGGAGAGGAAGTAATGACAATTTTTAATTAAAGACTTTGCTTCTTTCATCTGTTGTCAATGAAAGCATTGCTCTTGAGGAAGAGTCCTGCAACAGCAAAACAAGGAAAGCTAAGATGAGAAACATACAAGGTGACACCTTATTTCTTTCAGCTAATGGCAAGGCTCCACACCTTAGGATCTAACTACCTTAGAACACTGTCGTTCAAAATGTGTAAAAAACATACTAAGACAGCACCCAGATCTTGAATTGTGAACACCATTCTCCAATTAAAAATCAGAGCAAGCCCTTTGGAAAAGTGATTGATTCCAAAGATGGGGAAGGGAGACCACAAGATGAACCTGGAACATCTTGTGGTCCCAGAAAGTAAGGAAATACTAAAAAAAAAAAAAAAAAAAAAGAGAGAATTTGTTGAAAGACAAAAAGCCAAATTGAAGGAGCTCTCCTAATAGCCAAAAGTAGAAAAATCTGTGCAACAAAATAAATAATGATATTGTTGGATTTTAACCCACAGAACAAAATAAACATCTGTTGAGTCCACAGTATAAATAACTGATTAAATAAAATGGGAAGAAGGACAGTTCTTCCTTATAGTATAATTCCAATTAGTATAGAAGGAAAGAAGGAAATAGAAATCACCATTAGCAAAACATCACAGTAATAATGGTCGGAGGCAAGATCCACCAAAACTCAGGGGTGAGTGTGAGGAGAAACAACTTGCATAGTCTCAAAGTATCTCCCCCAAGATATCTATTAACTAAAAGGGAAAAGCAATAACTTTACAATGGAGAAACCTGGCAGAAACCACCTTAACCAAGTGATCAAGGTCAACATCTCCAATAATAAGTAAACATATCGACATTAAGAATCCTGTATGATGGACTGAGCACACAACTTCATTTCTGTGATATTCCTCCAAAAGTAACCTCAGTTCAATCAGAATAATGATCAAAACTCTTCCAGAAAAGTAATAAAAGGCATGAAAGACAAGGACAGACTGAGGAACTGTTAAGACAGTAGCAGACTTAGAAGTAACTAAATGCATTTTCTGGGTAATATTCTGGAACTAAAAAAGGACATTAGTGGGAAAACTGGTGAAATATGAAGGTTTTTGTTTCCTTTTACCAAATTATTAATTTCTTGGTTCTGATCATTGTACTATGGTTATGTAAGATGCTAACATGAGGAGAAGCTAGGCAAGGTGTATACGGAAACTATCATATTTTTACAACTTTTCTGTAAATCTACAGTAAGTTCAAAATAAAGCTAACAGAATAAATAAAACCATGAAGTACACCTTCTCTGCACTTTTTTTCTATTTCCAGTGCTAACTTGTGGCCTAATGCCATATTTTGACTCTAGAACAAAATTACTATAATGTACAGTCATACTAACAAAATGTTTGTGAAATGAAAACCTATGATCTAATGACTCCTTTCGACATGATTGTGGTTGAGAAATAATGCATTTACATTTGCCAGGAACTCAACTTCCAGAGTTCTATTTTTAGGCAGGATGGGGAGAAATTCCAGAAGTTACTCTCTACTCTGCCACTGATTCTTTTTTGAGTGAACTGTGTGACTAGAAAAGAATAGAGTTCCTGCCCTCTATACTTCCCCAGGCACACCTTTCAACAGTTATAATAGTAAATATAATTAGAATTTGTTTAAACGCCCTTACCCTCAAAAGGAATAAGAACTGGCATTAAGCAAAATAGCAGAGAGAAGCAGAGCTTAAGCTTTTGAGCACAAATGATGAGTTTTATTGAATCGCAAGTGATGCAACCTATGTACACATTTTTTTCTCTTCCAAGTTCTTTAAGTGCTAAAATTGCTCTTATAGAGACTATGAACGTTGTAAAATGTGTTTAATTAGTAATTTATTAAATTTACCTGTCAACTGATACATTCTGTATGGTGCCTTTGAAACGATGGTTTGAGAGTTTATTTACAATCTTTGAAAGCAGATGGTTCTGTAAAACTTACAGGTAATTATAGGCTCCTTAAACTTGCAACATACATTATTTCAACACTTAAATAGAAGCCCATTTTCTTCAAAAGTAATTTTCTACTACTTTCTCATAAAAATATAAAAAGACAACATTCATAGTTTTAAAAACCTATATTTAATCCAAATCAAGATTTTTCTACAAATGATACCTCTTTCCAAAAAGTGTAAAAGACATCATAGGATAATGTGATGTTAAACCAAATAATCTCACCACAGCAGAATATTTAACTTTGAGAAATATTGTGCAGTATTTCGTTTTGACCTTTCATGCTAGATTTCAACTGTGCACATGGTATGTAAACACAGCAGATTAATCCAAGTCATTCATATTTATCCAGTAGGCTGTCATACATGACCAGTTACCATATAAACTGTCATACTGCAATTGCAAAAATCGTAAAAGGCAATCTTTATGAAAGCTTAAAAAAATCTTAATAAAAGGCAACCAACATCGTCATAATTTTCTGTAAAAATTACCTCTCTTCTTCCTACTTTCCTTTACCTTTGAATGGTAATTTTTATAGCATATTAACACACAAAGATATTTATATCACTTTTACTTAAGTTAGCCTTTTAAATGACTGGTTTCTTTTCTAATACACTGTATTTATCAAAAGGCACCAAGATTAGACTCCTAAGTAGTTTCAGAATTTTTGTTCCTTTTTAGGTTCCTCTAGAATGATTTTCCTCAAAAAAGGGTAACTCTAAGAACCAGATGAAAATGAATGATAATACAACATAGAAACATGAAACTTGTACCATCCAAAAGGTATAAATATATTAATAGGTATCTTGAACTTTTCATTTAGGACAAGAAGTCAGAATAACTTTCTGAACATAAACATAAAAATAGAGCCATTTATTATAATAGTAGGAAAACTCCTAAGCTTATAGTAACAATGTATTAAATCTTACATAATAATACACAGCCAAAAGCATTAGAAATTCACTGCCAGATAATCTGATGCATTATCCTGAAGACATGTCTGATACATACCACTAACATATAACAAAGTATGGCATTTATTTCACAGGGAGAAAAGATAAGTTTCATCACAAAAACAGATTTACTGGATTTCAGCTTTGATTAAGTTTTAGAGATATATTTTAAAGATAAAAAAGGAAAACAAGGTTCACCCTTAAAATAAAAAAGTCTTTATATATATATATTCTCCATTATTAATACTCTTTATGCTCTAACATAAAACATTTAGAAACTTTTAAACTCTAGACATTTTGACCAGTTAACCTATTTGGCCTTAACATATTCTAAATTCCCTTCTGAGAATCACATTAATGTTTTCAGTTCATTAGTCCCATATGGATGGAGCAATCCTATTTCTTTTTTTTCTTCTTTGGTGGTTCATCCTCCGAGCTGCTATCTGTGCTGGTGCTGCTGCTACTGGAAGAGCTGGAATCCGAGTCTGAATCAGAGGAAGAGGAAGAGCTTGAGGAGGAGGCGGAAGATGAGGAACTGGAGGAGCTTTCATCAGTGTCACTGTCCTCTGAGGAGGATGAGGTAGACGTTTCATCACTCTCTGATGAAGAGTCACTGGCTGAGCTGTCACTGCTATTGCTACTGGAACTGGTTACACTCTTAGACCTATTAGACAATGAACAGTTACGTGCATGGGAAGGTGACATTGAACAGAATGTTTAAAAGCAATTTCATATGAATATTATGTATATGCAGCTACTGCAGCTTTGCTAGCATGTTATCTGTAGATTTCATGCTTTTGGGATTGCCTAACTGTTGTAACCCCCCCCCCCCCCCCCCCCCCCCCCCCCCCGCAACAAGGTCTTTTTACTTCAGCATTTTAACTCTCTTGGATGGAGTTCCAGATAAGTTTACCTACCATATTATGCTCCAGTGAATAATGTTAGAATAAAGTTGCAGTGTAACAACTGGATTTATTTATACCTCATGTAGAATGGTAAATGTTTCATAATCTTAACTACTTTAGACCAGATATAGCTGGTCAAGAATTTCTTACCAGTTTAATAACATTTTCTATTCTAAGCCAAGAGAAATTTTTAACTATTTTCAAGTATAAGGACAGTGGAAAGTTGGAGAAAAAGGAGAAATGAAGGCAATAAATTCAAGACAAGTAAAGAGAAAAACATATCAGAAAACAGGATGATATTTAATCATGAATTGCAACAAGAGACTTCAGATCCAAATCTCATAACTATTATTTTAAAATCACTCTTCCCATCCCTCCAACTAGTATTACATATTATCTATATAATACTCCTCAAGCCACACATACCTTTTTTTCTTGGTCTTTCTTTCTACATTAGTTTCTCCAATGCTGATAAACATGGGGGGGGGGGGAGAAAGCTCCTGTTAATAGAGTGATCGATCACACATAGCTTAGATGAACTCTTCTGCTATCCCCAAAACTGTTTTACATTGGAGAAACATTTTGTCTTTTATAACATGTACTCAGAGTCCAGTATTTCTTGTTATAACCAAGTGGAAAGTTTGCTATTGTAGGCTGTATATGGCATAGGCAGTCAACTTAACCAGCACTTAAGCAAGACAAATGTTATCAACTGTATCTTAGAAGCCAGGAAAGTTAGCAGTTAAGATGACTGAATGCATCAACTGGGTTCTTTCTTAGTTTTGAACTTAGGTTGACATGGCTAAATCAACTACTTACTGAACAACAGAACAAAGCAAGTAATAGCACAACAGCTGTAATTTATAATTTGAGTTTTCAGAGTCATATTATAAATGACCATTTCATATAAAAAGAAAAGCACCTTTAATTTAAAATAACCATTTCCATTTCTTTTTCTGAATGTCCCCCAAATGTTCAATTATTTACTGTTTAAAAACCAGAGACTTACTACTTCAACACTGTGTTCCCTCACAATATTTATAAAGAACATAGTCTGGTGATTTTTGAATGAAATACACAAATGGCTTGCTGCTCTATTTCTGCCAAACAACATGTAAACTAAATCAGGTTTTCAAACTACAGAATTACTTCTATTACTATAGGACTGTCCTGTAAATTTAATATTTTTATATTCTTGACTTCTCTATATTTCCTAGATAATGCTTCTATCCTTATGTCCTAAGTCTTTAAACATAAATATGTATTTATGTAAAGTTGTTTTACACAATGGAATTACTTATTGAATTGTCACTTTGGGGGTAAAATAAGTGGTAGAAGTACGTTTAAGTCACACCACAAGAATTCATGATCACTGAAATTCACACACTTCCATCGTTTTATCACCGAACCAAAAATCAGCAGTCTTTGTGCAACAGAGCCATATCTAAAATGCATGTAGTTCTATACATTTTTAAGACCAAGATACTTGTGTAATACAACTAGAAAAACAAAAGTAAATGTTGAAATTAAATTATTCATAACTCTTATTTTTTATTCTTTAGGACAGAGGTCTTAATTTTTTTTGCTTATATTCCTAATAAAAGAATTTTGAAAAATTATGTTTTCCCCTTATACTTTTTATTCTACCTTTTTTCCTCCTGCTTTTTCTCCCCAAATTCCCCCAGTACACAGCTGCATATTGTAGTTGTGGGTCCTTCTAGTTGAGGCCTCAGTGTGGCCTGATGAGCAGTGCCATACCTGCGCCCAGGATCCAAACTGGTGAAACCCTGGGCAGCCAAAGAGGAACGTGTGAACTTAACCACTGGGCCATGGGGCCCGCCCCTATTCTAAGTTTCAATATTTGCAAGGGTATAGTCTCTGGCATATTATATATATATATACATATATATTTTTTTTTTGGGGGGGGAAGATTAGCCCTGAGCTAACATCTGCCGCCAATCTTCCTCTTCTTGCTGAGGAAGACTGGCCATGAGCTAACATCTGTGCCTATCCTCCTCTACTTTATAAGTGGGACGCCTGCCACAGCATGGCTTGTCAAGCGGTGCCATGTCTGCACCCAGGATCCGAGCCAGCGAACTCCAGGTCACGGAAGTGGAAGGTGAGCACTTAACTGCTGCGCCACCAGGCCGGCCCTGTATCTTGATATTTTAAAAAGAAAACTGTTATATCACTTTGATCATTGTATCCAATGGAAAGTAAATGCCACAATAATTTGTTACCTATCATAATTCACTTAAAAAAATAGACAGACAATCTTATCTTTAACAGTTGATACTTTCACAGTCTTTTTTCCTCTTTGAACTTGTACTGTTATTCTGCTTTCTGCATTGAATGTATCCTAACATATTTTTATGCCTGAAAATTTTAGTGATCACTTGTGATACTTCTCTGCAATAAAAATATAGACATAACTTGAAATTGTATCTTTTAATCACTTGTGATGATGTGTTTAAGTATTTAAAAATTCTGAATTGAGTTATCATTATCATTATTACCATATAGTTGATTAAAACAATGCAAAAATATACTATAAACTTTAATAACATTATACATAAAAATAATTTTATTGGAAATACATCTCTTAATGATATTGAATTTTTTTCTAGTTTATATATCCATGGATCTTACAGACTGTGACAAGGTTCAGCATTAATTCAATTCCTATATTTAATTTTAATAGAGTTAATCCTGAGAAAACTTGCTAACCTAAAGAGGTAGACAGGAATAGAAAGAGTTTTGTTGCAGCAATGTTACTCAATTCTTCAAATTTCTCCCATGTTATATTCCACGAATCACATAATGATGTATCATTACAATACACTTTTAAATTGACAACTCAATTAGGTCCTCCTTCAATTTTACTGGGAAAGTTTTTTTTTTTTTTTTTGAGGAAGATTAGCCCTGAGCTAACTACTGCCAATCCTCCTCTTTTTGCTGAGGAATACTGGCCCTGAGCTAACATCCACGCCCATCTTCCTCTACTTTTTTTTATATGTGGAACGCCTACCACAGCATGGCTTTTGCCAAGTGGTACCATGTCCGCAACCGGGATCCGAACCATCAAACCCCAGGCTGCCGAGAAGCAGAACGTGCGAGTGCGAACTTAACCGCAGTGCCATGAGGCCGCCCCGGGGGGGGGGGGGGGGGGGGGGGGGGAATTTACATAAGAATTTGCTTCCAATAATTAGAGGCATTCACTTCTTCAGTACAAACACCAGTATTTTGAAACATCTCCAGGATTTTACACATGAGGATAATACACCAAGGTAAGATTATAGAGGCAGATGAGAGGTATGCCTTTCTTTAGCAAAATCAGAGAAGGGTTGTTGGAAAAGGGGAAGTGGAATAGTAGAACCAGTAGGCAAGTTCTTGGTGGATTTATTTTTGGAACAAATATATATGAATGTTGATGATCTAGAAATTGACTATCCATCTATTCCTGCATAACCCTTGAAAAGCCTTCATGTTCACAAATTGGAAGACTGCTGCCTTGAAAGTCCACATGTTTAAGACACTATTAAATAGCTAACAGTCCTCATGAAGATGCTGCTTCTAATCTGTAGCATTAAGTAGACCCAACACCTTCTTACTTCAGTTTCTCTGAAACAAGTATACTTATTTATTTCACAGGAACTTTAAAAGTTTTATTCAAAGGACATAAAAGGGTAAATAACAATTTTCCAGTTTCCCTCCTATCCAGTTTTCCTTCTAGAAAGGAACCACTATTATCAATCATTTACATTTTTAAAAAAAAACATTCTCTTTTTCTTCTTTTTTAACATAAATGACAGCATATTATATATACTGTTCTCTACCTTTTTTAAATACTTAATATAAGTATCTCGGATACTTACCTTGAGTGTCTTTCCACATCAGCTGATGTAATTGACCTCACCGTATTCCGTTGCCATCTCATTGGCAGTTGAGGCAATAAAGCAAAATGACTAAGAGCATGGACTCTGGAGACGGGCAGGTCGGTGTAACACTTAACTTTGCCACTTACTAGCTATGTGACACTGAGCAAGTTACTGAATCTCTCCATGCCTCAGTTTCTTCATATGTAAAATGGGGATAAGAATAGTACCTACCATGTATAGATGCGATGCTTAGATAAACTAATACTTGTAAAGACCTTAGTGCAATGGCTAGCACATAGTAAGCACTCATTAAATATTCACTAGTATTATAACCTAAATCTGGATATCCACCATGAGACATTTAGTCCCTTAATAAGTTCTATAAATATAAATCAAAAAGATTCCTTTGGATGCTACATGTCAACTTACCTCTGTTGTAATAATAATCTGTTTTCTTTTTCTCTTAAAGCTTTCTTTAGCTCTGCTGTTCTTGAAGGCCTATGTAGGTATTTTCTTTTTCCTGTGCATTCATAAGTCCAATGTCCAAATTCCAAGCATTTCTGACATCTTACATGTTGCTTATTTGCTTCACTAAAGAGCAAAAAATAGAATACAGGCCTTAAAATTTTGACTTGATGTCTTCTGCCTTGAAAAGAATAAACAATGTAAAGTATAAAACGATATTTACTTTTATGGTCAGCTCAAAACATCATTTTACACTTTACAAGGTTTAAGTTAGATTTAATCACAAGGCAGTATAGTAAGTGGTTAAGAGTATGGACCTTAGAGTTAGACAGAATTGAGTTCAAATCTTCATTCCTCAATTCTATTCCAATAATGGCAGACTAGGTAACTCAGATCAACTCTTCAGCTCAGAACTAGAAAACACAGTCAAAATATTTTTCATATATTTACAAACTCATTACTAACCAAAGAAAAGCAAATTAAAACTCCAATAGGATACCACCAGACACCCACCAAAGACTAAAATTAAAAGCTGGCAATAGCAAATGTTAGCAAAGATAAACAACAAGAGGAACACTCATCCATCGCCGGTACTAATGCAATTTGGTACAACCATTTTGAAAAACACTTACTATAGTTGAAGAGATGCATATTCTATGATCCAGCAATTCCACTTGTAGGTATTCATGCAATAGAAATCCATGCACAACTATACCAGATAAGATGTATGAGAATATTGCTTTCCTTCATTTAGCTCTTAAAAATTTTGAAACAATCCAACCTTACAGAAAAGTTGAAAGCACAGTTCAAAGAACTATTTTTCCTGAATCATTTGTGAGTTGCCAACCTGATGCCTCATCAACCCAGAATATTTTCTGTATATTTACTATAAACTACGCTATCCTCCTATATAACAATGTAACCATTAAAATCAAGAAATTAATGCTGATACATGTCTATTATTTAATCTTCAGATCCCATTTAAGTTTCATCAAATGTTCCAATGATGCTCTTTATAGCAAAATCCAGTTCAGCATCAATGTTGCACTTGTTGTCATGTCTCTTTAGCCTTCTTTGGTCTAGAAAGAGTTTCTCAGTTGTATCTAGCTTTTCATGACCTTGCATTTTTGAAGATTACATGCCATTTATTTTGTAGAACATGCTTCAATTTGAGTTGGAGGATTTACCTCCAAGCTCACTCACAAGGCTGTTAGAAGGAAGCTTCAGTTCCTTGCCATATTGGCTTCTCCATAGGGCTGCTCACAACATGGCTTTCCCCAGAGTGACCAAGAAAGAAGTCAATCTTTTATAACCTAATCTTGGAAATGACATACCATTACTTTTGCTGGATTCTATTAGTTACACAGACCAATCCTGGTACAATGTGGGAGGAGACTACACAAGAATGTGAATGCCAGGAGGCAGCGATCATTGGGGTCATCTTGGAGGCTGGCTACCATATCTGATCTCTCTACGTGATTGGATTCAGGCCATGCATCTTTGGCAGGAACATAACAGAAACATGCTGTGTTACTCTCACTGTATTCTTGTCAGGTGACATGAGACTTCAGTTTGTCTTATTACTGATGATGTTCACTTTGATACCTTGATTAAGGAGAGTATAACAGAGTTTGCCATTGTAAAGTTACTTTTTTTCTTTTTGTAAGAGTGGTGGTTTTAGATTATGTCCACAAATGCTTTGATACTCCTCACTTCAAGAAGTGGAGACTGATTCCCCTCCCCTTGAGTGTGGCTTAGATTTAGTGACTTGCTTCTAAGGAACAGAATAAAGAGTGATGAAACGTGGCTTTGAAGAGTAGGTTATGTAGCTGCCATGTATGAAGACACTCAAGCAGCCTCTAGAGAGTTCCATGTGGTAAGGAACTGAGGCTTCCTGCCAATAGCCCTGTGAATAAGTTCAGGGCTGGTCAAGTCTTCAGATGACTGCAGCCCCTGGCAACATCCTGACCACAACCACATGGGAGAGCCTGAGTCAGAACCACTCAGCTAAATCACTCTCGAATTCATGACCCACAGAAACTATGAGATAATGTTTATTATTAGAAACCACTAAGTTCTGGGGTAATTTGTTACACAACTATAATTGATAACTAACATAGTAATTAATAAGTACTTTGTAGGTTGGTACTTGAAAGTATATAAATATCTTGCTCATTAAATTCTGAGTTCATTTATTCACCTATCAGTATAAACTCATGTTTTTCATTTTATTCAATGAGTTATAATCCATTACCATGATTTATTTTGGTGCTCAGATTGACGAACATTTGGTCAGTGGGAATTGTTTCAAGCTGGACTCTGTATTCTTTTGACATGGCTCCTTCATTCTTTGAGCATCTCCTTACTTTCTAGTACAACAAAAAATTCCAGGCTCATCTTATACTTTCTCTGTCCCAGTCTGAAATCAGCCTGATGATATTTAGAGTCAAGATCGGGGTGCATGTGTGTTCACTGTTACTGAGATGCTGGTGTCCCCCAGGTACTCTCAGTGAACAGAACTAGGACACACACCTATCCATGTATTAAATACATATATTTACATCTATATTTAATTATGTATTTTGAAAACCATGAATTCATAGCAATATCTTTAATTCCAATCCAACTTCACAAGGCTTACTCTATTTTTTTCCTTCTCCATACGTCCCTCTCCAGTGAGAAATCTGGCTCCCATTATCCTTAATAAATTTACTCATTTGGTCAATTCTTCTTACGTAACCAGTTGCCCACCGCTGCCACTGCTGCCCCCTCCCCCATGCAGATGCCCTCTTTACTCCACTTGGGATCTGATGCTCTGCCTCTCGCTGTTCCCCCCTCCCCCCACCACGTGTACATGTTCCTCACCCTGCTTGGGCTCTGACTCCCACTGCCATGCCAGTACCCCTCACATGGACACATTTCTTTTTTTACTTAGGTTCTGACATCCCATACCAAATTACATCTCCCCTCCCCTATATGAATATTCTTCCCACTAGGGGGACAACTTGTACTAAACTGCCCTCCTGTGTGGACACCCCCCTTGCCCTGCTAGGGATATGACACTGGGCACTGGACCTCCCCCCTCCACTAGGTACCCTCCGCACCCTGCTGACTCTGCGAGCTAGTTCACACCATGTGCATGCCCTCCTTATCCCATTTCAGCTCTAATATTCCAAGGCCAGGTCAACCCTCTGCACGGACACCTACCCTGCTCTACACCACCTAATGGCTTTAGAATTGACTTGTGCAAGAAAGGAAGATGAAGAAGAAGAAGTATAAGAATATTCTTAACACAATGATTTGTAATATCCTCAAAATTGGAAATAACAGCAAAGTAGAAGGGTTAATTTGCAGTATAGAACACAGTAGAATACTTTATAGTAATAAAAATGAAACAACTACAGCTTAATTTAACTTAGATGGATCTTAGATATAAGTCAGACTCAAAAGAATCCATACTGTCTGATTCCATATAAAGTTCAAAGACATGCAAAATTAAACTCTAGTGCACAGTTAGATGGCAAAAGTATAAAGAGAAGCAAGGTTTTTTTATTTTTATTTACCTTTTTTTTGGTGAGGAAGATTGGCCCTGAGCTAACATCCACTGCCAATCTTCATCTTTCTTTGCTTGAGGAAGATTGTCCCTGGGCTAACATCTATGCCAGTCTTTCTCTATTTTGTATGTGGGATGCTGCCACAGCATGGCCTGATGAGCAGTGTATAGGATCGTGCCCAGGATCCAAACCTACAAACTGTGGGCCGTTGAAGCAGAGCACATAAACTTAACACTACACCACCAGGCCAGCTCCTGGACAGCTGTTTTTTGACAAAGGTGCAAAGAAATTCAGTGGTGAAAAATGTCTTCAACTATTGGTACTGGAACAATTGGACAACCATACACAAAAAGATGAACTTTGAAAAAGAGTTGGCAGTTTCTTTTTTTCTTTCTTTTTTTTTTTTCAGGAAGATTAGCCTTGAGCTAACATCTGCTGCCAATCCTCCTCTTTTTGCTGAGGAAGACTAGCCCTGAGCTAACTAACATCCGTGCCCATCCTCCTCCACTTTATACGTGGGATGCCTACCACAGCACGGCTTGCCAAGCGGTGCCATGTCTGCACCTGGGATCCAAACCTGTGAACCCTGGGCCGCTGAAGTGGAACATGCGCACTTAATCACTGTGCCACCCGGGTGGCCCTGGCAGTTTCTCATAAAGTTAAATATAAACTTACTATATGATCCAGCAATCCCACTCTTAGGTATTTACCTAAGAGAAAGGAAAACTTATGTTTAGACAAAAGTCTATACAAAAATGTTTATGGCAGTTTTATTCATAATAACCAAAAACTGGAAACAATCAAAATGTCTTTCAACTGGTGAACAGATAAACAAACTGTTATAACCATACAATGGAATGTTATTTACAATAACAAAAAAAAAAAGAATGCACTATTGATACATGCAAGAACTTGGATTGATCTCAAAGGCATTATCTATGGAAAAAGAAGCTGGACTCAAAAGGCTACAGTCTGATTCTATTCACATGACATTCTGGAAAGGTAAAATTACAGGAACAGAAAAAGATCGGTGGTTGCCAGAGGTTGAGGACGGGGCAAGAGCTGACTTACAAAGAGTCACAAAGGAATTTTCTAGGTGATAGAATTATTCTATATCTTGATTTTGGTGGTGGTTATACGACTATACACATAGTATTTCTCAGAACTCATAAAAATGTACATTAAAAAGGATTAATTTTACTACACACAAATTAAACCTCAATAAATCTGACTTTAGAAAAATGTCCATACCATCTGATCTAGAAATAATGAATATATGCAAAATTTTAGTTGTAGAATTATTTATTATAGGAAGTACAATATGGCTTATACGAGTAAACCTAACTATCCCACAACAAAGGAAATGGCCAAAAAGTTATTGTATATCCATAAAGAACACTATGGGGTTATTTAAAATGTAAAATATGGCCTAAAAGGTTGTATACTAAAATGTAAACAATGCTTATTGTTGGGGTAGGATTATAATACTTTTTTCCCTATCTATATTTTTTAACTTTACTACGTTGAAGACGGATTGCATGTGAAATCATAAAACAAAATTTTAAAAGATATTTTTCAAAGGAGCATATAGGGGCCAGTCCCATGGCCAAGTGGTTAAGTTCACATGCTCTGCTTCGGCAGCCCAGGGTTTTGCTGGTTCGGATCCCGGGCGCCAACACAGAGCCACTCGTGGGGTCATACTGAGGTGGTGTCGCACATGCCACAACTAGAAGGACCCACAACTAAAATATGCAACTATGTACTGGGGGGATTTTGGGGGAAAAAGCAGAAGAAAAAAAAAGGAACCTGTAACTAAGGAGTCCAGAATAGTAAAGGGCTATGAGAAATATCTAAAAGCCTCCTGCCAAAATGAGCTGAGACTAGTGAAAAATATCAAGAACATGGAAAATTGTTTTATTTTGTTGTTTTAGTTGTATTTAAAACACACAGAATCAAAAAAGGGATAGGCTATTTGGGATGCTAGGCAAAATGGGCCACCTGTGTTGTCATTATACAGGCTAAGACAGCAAGCAGGATTATCTTTATTTTGCTTCAGTTTTAACTCAAACATAATTATATGAAGAATGAGAAGAGTAAAACTGAAGTTCAAGATACCTGAATGGGTAACAGAGCCCTCATCCATTCTGAATGTGTTTAAGACACATGGCCAATGTGATTGCTTGCCAACATACCAGAGATTTTCCAGGTGAGTCCGCTGTACTGTTGCTGGTAATCTGAGGAAATCTGGCAAACAGGAGTGGTGCTGAAACACTGGAAGTAGGCAAATGTGGATTCCACAAACTAGATCAGTGAACTTGACATCTACCCCAGGCAAAATTCTGGCTGTATTTACTAAATCCATTCAGAAAGAAAAGTCATGATCACTAGGTATCATATCATTACAGACTAATACCCTTACTGCCTTTAGGCATTTGTATTTCAATAAGGCATCTGGGAAAGTCTCTCACAATATCCTTGTGAACAAAACAGAACCATTAGGTAGATAGCTGAACATCATGGACAAAGAGTGCTGTTGAATGGGTTGAAGCAAAGATATAGAGAGGTATCCAGGGATGAGCTGCAGGGTTTGGGCCTGTTTGGTCTTGTTCAACGTTTTTATAAATGACTTGGGTGAGGACACAGACGTGCATATTTATCAAACCTGCAGCTGACACAAAGCTGAGAGGGAGAGCTAATACAACGGATGACCGAATCAGGATCCAAAAAAGTCTTGACAGGCTGGAACTGTGTCGAATCTAACAAGATGAAATTTAACAAGGGCAAAAGTAAGTCTGACACTTAAGTCCAGAAAATCAATACAAGACAGGAGAAGCCTGACTTGATGGCAATTCAAGTGGAAAACACTTAGGGTTTTTAACTGACAGAAATCACAGCTTAGGTCAAAAGCTGGGAAGTCAGAAGGCAGCAGGTTTTAGCTTCAGAAATATTATTTTCCTTTCAGCTCAATATAAACTTTTTGATAAATTTGAAAAATGTAACAGGTTACTACTGGAGGTGAGTATGTCCTTCCTGGAGGTCTTCAAGCCAAAGTCAGATATTCCTCTGGATACTGAAGAGAGTGCAGTGGAATCCAGCAGAGGGTTTAGTAGAAGAAATGACCCCAGATAGTGCCAAGATTCTACATCTACTCACGTGAGTAGATGTAATTACAATTTAAAAAGTGAAAATAGGGGCCAACCAGGTGGCGCAGTGGTTAAGTGCGCACGTTCCGCTTCAGTGGCCCAGGGTTCACCAGTTTGGATCACGGGTGCGGACCTACATACTGCTTGGCAAGCCATGCTGTGGTGGGTGTCCCACATATAAAGTAGAGGAAGACGGACGCGGATGTTAGCTCAGGGCCAGTCTTCCCCAGCAAAAAGAGGCGGATAAGCAGCAGAAGTTAGCTCGGGGCTAATCTTCCTCAAAAGAAAAAAAAATGTGAAAATACTTTCATTTCAACTGATTTCAAGTTAGGTCCCTGAAAGATCTGCTGAATGGGCAGTTCAAATTTAGGCTCTCTCTTTTTTTCTTTTATTTCCCTCTTCCCTCTATTAGTCCAAAGACTTCTAAAAATAATGACCATAGTACTTTCTCACTTCCCAAAACTAACTTAAAAACAGTGTAAAATTTGTTATTACGGAAGTAATACATGCTCCTTACAAATAAAATTAAACCTTTTTGATGAATATAAAATGAAAAGTAAAGGCTCCTCTTTTGCTTTCCCACCCTCAAAATATTCCCAAACTCTTCTGGACTCCCCTAGCCCCTAAAGGCTCGCCTTCTCTGACTCCCCAGGGACTTACAGTCTGCACACCATGACAGTTTTTATCATACATCCTACGTTTTCTTCCCAACAAGATCAGAAGCTCCTAAAGGTAAGATTTGTCTTTTACTTCTGTGTAGCTCCCATACCAAATACAGGCATATTGAAGAAATGCAACATTTGTTTAACTTTCTAATACTTATAAAACAAGAAAGAGCAACATCCTTTAGGTGTTAAAAGTCTTACTTTCACTTCATATTTACAGTGGACATTAGTTGGTTCTGACAATTCGGCATTCATCACCTCCTCTGACCTACCCACCCAGCACATCATTGGTTTATAGAGATCCATTCTTTGATTGTGCTGAGACGAAAACGAGATATGTCAATCAGAGCTTCATAATGCCACAGACTTGGTTCAGGGTTGGGCATGTAACCCAATCTAGATCAATGAGATGCCATCAACTTGAAGCTGAGAGGATATGAAGGATCCTAGATACTGCAGCCATCTTGGGACCAAAGGAGTGAATCTATCCAAGTATAGAACCAACATCCAAAGGGCAAATCTGAGAGTTAGACCCTGGTGACATCATTTAGCATGCCCATTAAGTATTATAATTATTTTGAGAAAGACTAGCCCTGAGCTAACATCTGCCACCAATCCTCCTCTTTTTGCTGAGGAAGACTGGCCCTGAGCTAACATCCGTGCCCATCTTCCTCCACTTTATATGTGGGACGCCTACCATAGCATGGCTTGCCAAGCAGTCCCATGTCCACACCCGGGATCCAGACCTGCGAACCCAGGCCCCTGAAACGGAACGTGCGCATCCAACCACTGCGCCACCGGCCCGCCCCCATTAAGTGTTATTATCACTCCATTCTTGATCTCAGAACTGTCTGACTTCAAAGCCTTCTTCCTCCACCAAGCATACTACTTGGACCCCAAGTCTTTATCCTTATGCTCAAGGAACTCTCCTCATCAGGCATGAGAGGTAGAGTGGAATGGAGGGAGAATAGAATGAACACGGATCTTAGGATAAAAAATATAAATATAAAAAGAAATATATATATGCTAGCAGACTGTAAGCAATATATTATAGACGTGTAAATGGTGATGACATGAAATGCTGAGAGAATGAAAAAGTGGCGCCTATATGTGGGGCGCCTACCACAGCATGGTGTGCCAAGCCGTGCCATGTCCACAACGGGATCCGAACCGGGGAACCCTGGACCGCCGAAGTGGAATGCGCAAACTTAACCGCAGCGCCACCGGGCCGGCCCCATGACGGGCTTTCTTTCGGTGGATCTTCAAATGCCACCTCTTCAGAGACGCCTTTCCAGTCCAGTTAACTCAACCTGGGCCTTTCTCTTTTTCCATCACCTCTTATTTCCTTCCAAGCTCTTATCACCAATTGTATTTACTTAAAATGTCCAGCCGGTCAACTCTTTCCACCGCTAGAGCCTAAGCTCCCTGAAAGCAGGAACTCTGTCTTGAACACCTCTTTTTCTTTAGACCCAGATTCTGGCATAGAGCAGCAGGTATAAATAAACTAACATTTAGTGAAGAGAATGAATGGGAGAAAGTGGGCAGACAGCTTGGAAGAAAAGTCGGCGTTGTCGTCAGGCTGTTCCCACGGAAGGCGAGAGGAAGCGGGTAGGAAAGCCTGCGGGGCTGGAGGCTGCTCAGGGAGCTGAAGGTTGACGTCGCGGGAGTCGGGGGTGTCGGCTCAGGGCTTCAGGCTTCCCCCGGCCACGAGTGGGTGGCCGGCTGGGTGGGCAAAGGGGCAGAAACCACTTAGGGACCAACTCCTGGGTGTCCCATTCGCGGGAACCAAACGCGGGGCTCTCTTCAGAGCCCCATGGGTCCTGCCCCGCGGACCTTACGCAGTCGTCTCCCACGAAAGCCCTAGCCCGTGGCCACCAAACTTAACGTCCGGGCCCGAGCCCCTCGAGAGCAGGCGACGTGTGAGAAAAAATGGCCTCCCTCTGCCGGTCCCACTGAGGATCCCACACCGGCCCCTCATCCCGGCGCCCGCTCACCCGCCGGCTGACGCGCTTCTCCCCGCCCCCAGCCCGCCCCGCGGCCCGACCGCGGCCCTCACTTACGCTCGTCTCCGGGCTATGAGGCGATGCATGGGAGTCGCCATCTTAGCGCGGCGGACGCCTGCCGCGCTGGGTTTTGGGAAACTCCTCGGAGGGGGCGGGGACTTCGAGCCCCTGTGGCTGCGGGCGTGGGCGGAGCCAGGTGGGCCCCGCGGGAGTCGGGGCACTTTCTGGAGCAAGCTGGGGGTGGGGGGGCTCGTGTGTTCCTCCTGCTGTGTGGGTCTCTAGTTGGAGGAAGAGAAGTGAGGCCTTTATCCGGCCTGTACAGGCTTCTGAAGGATGGGTACACGTAAATTGACTGGAGCGGCAGAGGAAAAGGTTCTCAAGTGAGGAAAAAAAAATATTTTATGAATATATATTCATATATATATGAATAAAACTGTGCCGTGTTCAGGAAACTATAAGTAGTCTGGAGAGCAAAATCCAAAGGAATGAGTAGAACAGGACTGGGACCATCAATTGAAAGACTGACTTTAGCAAACGATATATGTTACTTATTTCTATTTTTATGTATGTCTTAGGGAGTTTTACAAGGACCAAATGAGGCTATATGAGTAAAGCTGCTTTGTTAACTGGAAAAAGATTATACAGATATTAATGATTTTAGGATATTTTAGCACTTAGTGTTGGAGCATGGAGATTGTATTCCCTTAAATCCACCTTCTTTGAAACATTTATAACTTTTTGAAATATATATGTACATATGTTTCTGAGTCCCCATTCATTTTTTTCAATTAATCGAACACCAAAAATGTTTTAGGAGCTGAGGATTGAGCACTGAATAAATAAATCCTTGTACACGTGGAGCTTTCTACAGATGGTAAACAAAGGCAACGTCCAAAGAGCATAAATACTCTAAAGAAAAACGATTCAGGGTAAGGGGGTAAAGAGTAATTTACCATGGGGAGTTAGAGAAGGTGATGTCATGTGACCTTTCAGCACATCTTATTTTTTTAAAGAAAGGAATCTTACCAACCGTTTTGTTCTTCATCTTGCTTAGTTCATTCCTCAATGTCTTTATGGACATCTTCTCTCATATCAGTACATACAGATCTAATTCTTTTTATGTATTACTTTATATGGATTACATGGATATTCCACAGTTTATCCAACCAGTACCCTATCCCTATTGTTGAACAATTAGACCATTTACCACAAAGATGGAATGAACAGATTTTTAAGCACCTACCTGTGTTTCTGTAGGATGACTTCCTTCCTAGAGGTAGAATTGCTGGGTCAAAGGATATGTGCACTTTTAATTTTGATAGATATTACCTATTGTCCTTTAAATAGGTTGTACCCAAACCTACTTTCTCACTAGAATTGACAATGGTCAAACTTTTAAACTTTTGCCTATCTGATAAGCCAATATGATATATTATTGATGAGGTTAAATACCTTTCATATGATTGTTGAAGACTGTACTTCTTTCACAAATTGTTCAAATTCTTTGTCTATTTTTCTATTGGATTCTTAGCCTTTTAATATTGATTTGTAGCAACTTTTAATATTTTACATATAAACCCTTTCTTTTATATTTTACAAGTATTTTTCCTATTTTGTCTGTTGTCTTTTAATTTTGTGATCATTTACCCTGTACAGAGGCATCAAATTTTTTTATAGCCATTTTTTTCTTTTTTTTATATAGGCATTTTAAAAAATCTTTTTCTTTATGGGGTTTTAGATTTGGCTCATGCTTACAATGGCCTTTTATATCCCAGGTTATTAAAATATTTTCTTGTAATTTTTTCCCCCCAAGGGGCCAGAATGTAGTTGTATATTCTAGTTGTAAGTCCTTCTAGTTCTTCTATGTGAGCTGCCACCACAGCATGGCTACTGACAGACAAGTGGTGTGGTTCTGTCCCTGGGAACCAAACCATGGCTGCTGAAGTGGAGCATGCCAAATTTTAACCACTAGGGCATCAGGGCTGGCTCTGTAATTCTTTAATTACAGTTATGGTTATATTCTTACTCCTAATTTTTAGTTTTTGAAATACCATTTACTAAATAATCTATCATTTCTCTACTGATTTGAAATGCCACTCTATCATGTACCAAATATGTACAAATTTAGTTTGTTTGGACATTCTGTTTTCTTCCAAAGATCAATTTGTGCCAGTATTTGTTTCACAGTTTTAATTTCCGTGGTTTTATAGGATATTTTGATGTTTGTTAAGGCAAGTCCCTCCTAAGTAATCTTTCTTTTTCCTCAGTTTTCTTTATTGCTCCTAGATATTTATTTCCCTAGATAGCTTTATTCTCAAATTTTCAAGTTTCTCAAAAAATATTGATTTATTTGTGAACTAATTTTAAAAGAAACTGCATTGTAGCAAATGTGAAAAGGCAAGAGACAGAACGAGATATAATGAATTGAAAAGAGGAAACAAATGACATTATTTGTGATGATTTGGTTATACACCTGGAAACCCTAAAGAATTCATTAAAAGCTCCTAGAGAGTTCAACATAGGGGCCAGACACACAAAATACCATAATAACTTGCTTTTTCAGTGCAAGACCAAGTCAATATAGTTGTTTCCCGTTGATGGCCGTGGGCTTGTGGGACCTTCAGCTTTGTCCAGAGGGCCCAGGCTAACGTTTAGATGCTAAGTTTTGTATACCTTAGTGAGTAGAAGCTGACAAAATTAAAAACTCTTGTGAAAGCTGCAAGTAATTTCTATATGGCAAGAATGAACACTTTACTAGTCTTTAAGCAGACTATACCTTTATTCTAGGAAAACCTTCCCCAAGTGTCTTCCAGTTACGTAAGATGTCTCAAAGAACTGAAGGAGGGAGGGATGTAAAAGGCATGTGTTGGAGAGGGAGCTGCATCTCTCTAGACTGGGTTACGTTTGGTCAGGATGGTTGTTTCCTGCCCTGACCCTGGCCTGTTCATGAGCACCTGTGGTTAGAGAGCTGAGCACAGATGGGGCCCTCTTCGAGGTCAGGCAAACTATGCAGTTCATAGAGCCCATGCTTTAAAAAGTCCCACGTTTGGTTGAATGCTCCGTTATTGCTGTCTTGAAATTCTTAATAACTTTGGAACAGGTAGTCCTGCATTTTAATTTTGCACTGAGCCCTATACTTTATGTAGCTCGTCCTGCACCAGAAGTTGGTGAAAGTGTTTTCACAAGATATTGGGAGACTGAGAGCAATGCAAACTAGCTCTAGCAGGATCAGAAAGGGGAGAGGACGGACCCTCCCACTTTTCCTGGAAAACAGAATCAACTTTTCCCTGAAGATTGGTGGCTATTGCGTAAAAAAAAAAAACTTTTTTTTAAAGTTTTTTACCCTTTCATTATGTCTTAAAACTAGTTATTGTAACTATTGAGGACACTTCAGTGTTGTAAAATTGTATCCTGGTGCAAAATCAATTGTGGGGTTTTTCCTTCATGTGCCTTTGCAAACAAAAAAAGAGTTCTTCTCCTTCCAGTAGGATAAGAGACTTTGACTACCTTGGCTAAATAAAAGAGCGCTTCAGAGCAGGGAGACCATTTCTTTTGTAAAAAGGAGTGGCCATGCAAGGGAAATGGCAGAAGTGCCTTTGGGCCTCTGTGGGGATGAGGCTCTGGTTCTCCAAATGAAAAAAGCACGGCTCTTCCATCCACCTCTGGGCTTAGGGGTGAGAGTGGAGCCTGAAGCTCCCTGGCATGGGGTGAGAGCTGTCTTCCTCAATTATTTCCACTTTCCAAGAAGGCTTGAAAATGAAATACTCAAAAGTTATGTCACATTCTCTTATCTTCAGACACAGCTGCTTGGGCTCCTCAGAGTCCTTGCACCTTGATGCAACACTTTGCTGTGACATAGCTTCATGAGGTAACCACAAATCTGTGTGGTTGTGAGTCCAAGATTTGCAGGTTCCCTCTCTGGTGACTTAAACTTCTTTGCAGTAGGAGAGAAGGAAGTTGACATGCTGAGAGAAGCAGAGATGAGAGACAGAGAGAAAAAGACCTACCTATACTTGATTGTCTTCTCCTTCGATTCCTTGGATTATCATAATTTCCCTTCAGTAAATCTCTTTTGTGATTAAGATGGTTCAAGTTGGGTTTATGTATCTTGTCCCCAAAAGGATCCTTGACTTTATCACCAGAGGTAAGGTTTATCCCCATTTTACAAATGAAAGGACTGAGACTCAGACATGTTAAGTGATTTATCCAAGGCCCACAGCCCTGAGGTTTTCCATTACACACCTACCCCCCTACCCCAGCCAGTTTTATTTTGAGATATATAGGACCACTTCCCTTATATCATTTAGGATTCAATTGCAAGAAATAGAAAACAAAACTTTGGCTAAACAAAGAATTTATTGGCAGTTTATTGGCTAGCTCATAGTGCAGAAGGAAGAATTGCACACCCAGCCTTGAGAAGGTCTTGAACCAGGAAAGTCTAGATCTTAGTCCTGGGAACTTGTGTGTTACTTCTTTAGGTTACTGCCAGCAGATGACCAGGTCCAACTCCCTGTGGTACCTGTGTGCCTCATCTCAACAATAAAGCTCCTGGTAAGAGTTTGCTTGACTTCTTATTGAGATATGCCCATCCCTCTAGTCTGGGGTAAGATCTCACAATTAGCAGCCCACTAGAATGAGGAAGATTATAGGACTACCTAAGGAATGATGAATGATGAGCAGAAAATACAAAAGATGTGCATTATATCCTGTGACAGGACCTTTCCACAAGCTCTTTCTATGTAAATTTTTCATATCTGATACAGCTAGAGAGGTAGCACAGTGTTTTGCAAAGGCCTACATGTGGCCAAACATTTAGAAATGTCATATAGCACATGCAGAGAAAACTAGCTGAAATGAAATTCCCCTCTCGGCTCTCTTTCTCACTCCCTTTTTTGGTGAGGATGATAAACGTCTGTGCTCTAAATCCAAACATTTTAGTTGCCAAGTCACATAGATGATGATTGTTCTATTAAAGTTCATGTGAAATTCAGAATGATGTTCTAATATTTCTTCTAGACATATCCCCATTCATCGCACCTCTCTGGCTGCCCACCCCTCCACTGCACCTTCCCTGTGATGTGGATCCCGAGGCTAAAATGACTTTATTCTAGTTTGAGTTTAATAGTTTGGAAACACCCCCCTCCCTTCTTTTTTAACACAAGTAATCCATTTTCATTATGGAAAAACTTGAAAATAGAGATTAAAAAAATAATGCTTATTACCATCCACTATTTATAGGAGATGTTTGAGGTTCTCTTTTGAGAAATGTAGATACGTCTTATATCCATAACTGAACCTTAACTAATTATAACACATTTTAAAATACCACAGACAATATTTATCTGGGAAATTTTAAATTGTCCGAAGCAGCATTAGTAGATCTTTGCTTCTCAGTGATTTTGTTTGTTTTAGCAACTACATTTATTGAGGGTCAGACTGTGCTAGGTCATTTATATGTAATATTTTTTTAAAGTTGAGGTATAATTTATATACAATAAAATGCAGAGATTTTAACTATATAGTTTGATGAATTTTGACATACGTATACAACTGTGTAACCACAAAAGATGCACCCACCACTCGATCAAGACAGAACATTCTCTCAGTGATTTGACACATCACAATGCAAATGCTGCACAAGAGACATGAGGAGTGAGAGTTCGACCACCACAGTGGTCCATCTGGAATGGGATGGAGGTGTCGGCTTTTTGTATTTCCCAGTTCCGCACCACTCCCAACCCCATTTCTTGGCCCTTAGGGGGAGGATGCTCTCTTATATCTCGAATTCTGATAGTTCTTTATAACTGTCATTAGCACCTACAAAAGGTATTACTTTCCCTGTAGAATATATTTATTTTTTGAAAATTTGAGTTTCACATAGACTCACCTTTTCTATTCAGTCTAGACAAAATTATTTCGTAAGTTTTTGACTTTTTTTTTTTTTGAGGAAGATTAGCCCTGAGCTAACTACTGCCAGTCCTCCTCTTTTTGCTGAGGAAGCCTGGCCCTGAGCTAACATCGTGCCCATCTTCCTCTACTTTATATGTAGGACGCCTACCACAGCATGGCATGCCAAGCTGTGCCATGTCCGCACTCGGGATCTGAACCAGCGAACCCCAGGCCAGCGAGAAGTGGAACATGCGAACTTAACTGCTGCGCCACTGGGCTGGCCCCTTGACTTTTTTTTTTTTTCCTTTGAGGAAGATTAGCCCTGAGCTAACATCTGCTGCCAATCCTCCTCTTTTTGCTGAGGAAGACTGGCCCTGAGCTAACATCCGTGCCCATCTTCCTCTACTTTACATGTGGGACGCCTACCACAGCATGGCATGCCAAGCGGTGTCATGTCTGCACCTGGGATCCAACTGGTGAACCCGGGGCCACCGAGAAGCGGAATGTGTGCACTTAACTGCTGCACCACCAGGCCGGCCCAGTTTCTGGCTTTTAAAGTTTTACCTTTGGTGAATGGAGGAACTACAGAAAAACACAAAATTTACCTTAGGTCCTTAGGTGTATATGGATTAAACATTTGTAAAAATTTGGTAACATCTGTGAAAATATATCTTAAGGTTTAAAAAGTATGAAGCAAGTAATATTTTATAGTATCAAATGCTCTTTTCTGTGATAGATAAAACAACTGAAAAAAGCTTAATTTTTTTCCGAGTGACCAGTGCTGCTAGTGAAAAACCCCAAACTCTCCAAACTACTTCCAAACATATACCTCAACTCATTTTTCACTAGAATGCCAAGTGGAAAAATACTAAAGCAAGATTCAGTTTACGTCGTGTGTTTTATGAAGAAGAATGGCAAGATAACCCTTCTCCACAAAAAGCACTTACAGCCTAAGAGCACTTCCGGGTTGGGAAGCTTGCCTGTCTGTAAGAAGCACTTGTATAGCACCAGTTCATGTTCAAGGCAGGCTCTGGAGTTGTCAACAGATCCTCTTCTTGTACTTGCTATCAGTAAATTTGCTGTAAAGACTTTCTTTTGCACCATCTGGTGTCAGTCTTTTGAGAATTTGGTAAAATTTGAATTGACTCTGGACATTGTTAAGATTTGCCTCAAATTTCCAATTATTACCAGCATCTGTAAATCTTGTCCACTTTAGGTAACATACCTTTCCATTCATTACACATGGGACCAGGATTATTTTTGTGACAAAACATTCATGCTCTGTCTCTGCATTTAAAAAATACTAACTATTCTGTTTCTTTTCCATTTTCTTCAGTGACGTTTCATGAAACCATTTAAAAATAAATGTCATGAAAGGCTTTTTTTTTTTTTGGAGGTACAATTGACATATCACATTATATTACTTTCAGGTGTACAATATAACGATTCAGTATTTGTATATTTTGTATATATTGCGAAATGATCACTATAATAAATCTAGTTAACATCCATGTGAAGGGCTTTTTATCGTTGATAAATCCTCAAGGTGAACTAAATCCCCAGCATTTTTTTTTTTTTGAGGAAGATTAACCCTGAGCTAACATCTGCTACCAATCCTCCTTTTTTTCCTTTGCTGAGGAACGCTAACATCTGTGACCATTTTCCGATATGTGGGATGCCTGCCATAGCATGGCTTGACAAGTGGTGCATAGGTCTGCACCAGGGATCCAAACTGGTGAACCCCAGGCCACTGAAGCGGAACATGCAAACTTAACCGCTGCACCACCAGGCTGGCCCCTGATCCAGAGCATTTTTACATGAAGATACTTACCAGGCTTGCAAGGTGAGTTTTAAATGTGGTGGATTTATTAGTCAGGGCTACTCAGGTTGCAAGTGACAGAAATCAAAATCAAAATAACCCTTATAACTAAGGGGATTTAAGGGACAGACACTGGTAGATGCCAGAGCATGGCAGCTCTAGGCAGCTAGGCCCACCATCAGGGTTGTGATGGCTTTGCGAGACAAGCAAGTCTCTACTTCCCTCTGACTAGTAGCCTCAGTCCCTCAGACCTCTCTCTATGGCTGGGAATATGGCCACTGGAGCCTTGGGAAGACATCCTTACAATTCCACACCCTGTCAAAGACACAAACCAAACTAATAAGCAAACTGGTTTTATACAGGCTATTGCAATAGGGAGAGCATCCCAGATCTGAAGATCACAGAGTCTCAGCAGGGTAGTTTTGTCTGGAGACTTTTATACAGAGGAGTAGACAACTTATAGGTGCGGTGATTTTACATTTGGAATTGTTGTTGTAATCAGGGCGTCTCAGTCAGTCAGCTTGAGCAGGAAGTGTTTGTGTCTGGCTAGTTTCAGGGGGACAGACAGTTCAGATAATCATGGATGAGACAATGAATGGGAATTTCGAGTCTCTGTGTCTGTGTCACAGGTAAATAAAGGAGTCATCTGTGAGTCTTATCTATGTCACACAAGGAAGAGTGGTTCTTTGCAGTAAGCTGAACTTGAAAGGGTGGGGGGAATTTCTCAACCATCTCAGATTTCCAGGAACACAGGGTTTAGGTAAAGTTCAATACTGTCAAGACAGAGAAGAGAGAAAGAATGTTCTCTACCAGCTGCAGGTGAGGCATCCCTGAGAAGAGCGACATCCGATAGCTGCCTATCTCTGGTTCAATCTTTGTGGCCCAGTGGGAGGAGGTGCCGTGAAAGATTCAGCCTGGGTTATGCCTACCCCTTTTGTCAGAGTGGTGAAGAGAAGGGGTACTGGGCACATAAAGAAAATAGCTCTACAGTGGGCAAACTGTCACAATTTAATTCCCATGGAACTAAATTTGAAAACTTTTCCTTAAAGCAGAAGACACAAACCTTTGTTCAAAGTTAAATAGTGGCACTGTAATAACCATACTAGTAAATCACCATGAATCCTTGTTCTAGATATTTAAACAGTCCAGAGTCTCACATGATATCCCATGTTTCCTTCTTTAGAAAAATTGCCTCTCCCTCCTTCCAATCTTTTTTTTTTTTTAAGAGTTTATTTTTCCTTTTTCTCCCCAAAGCCCCCTGGTACATAGTTGTGTATTTTTAGTTGTGAGTCCTTCTAGTTGTGGCATGTGGGATGCTGCCTCAGTATGGCCCGATGAGCGATGCCATGTCTGCATGCAGGATCCGAATCAGCAAAACCCTGGGCCATCAAAGCGGAGTGCGCAAACTTAACCACTTGGCCACGGGGCCGACCCAGCTACTTCCAATCTTAATGCTATAAAATTCAAACAACAAATAGGCTTCAGTAATATTTAAAGTTGTGACATGACCCCTCTCTCTCTCTACTTAAGTTACATTCTATTTTTGAAAATTTTTTTCAAGGTACTTACCACCTTCCCATTCTACCTCAAGGCCAAATTTGGCTTAATGTGGGCTAGAAATCACAGAAATCCCTGCTCCCACCACCTAATTGCTTTAAGGCCTCAAGGTATATGAATCAGTATGCAAGAAAACAGCCCATAAAGGGTCAGCCCCTTGGTGTAGTGGTTAATTTCATGTGCTCTGCTTCCACGGCCCAGGTTTGCGGGTTCGAATCCCAGGCGCGGACATATACCACTTGTCGGCCATGTTGTGGTGGCGTCCCACATACAAAATAGGGGCAGACTGGCACAGATGTTAGTTCAGGGCAAATCTTCCTCAAGCAAAAAGAGGAAGATTGGCAACAGATGTTAGCTCAGGGCCAATCTTCCTCAACAACAACAACAAAAGCAGCTCAATGTACTCAGGTTCCCAGGAAATCTGACTTCTTGGATCAGCTGGTGCCCCAAGAAGCAAATATAGGCTGGAATTCTTAGAGTCTAAAGAACACTTAAGAGTTTTGAAACTCCTCATCTTTCCATTTCACCAGGCCAACTGCAGATAGGGAAACAGAGCAAAGAAACCCTAATCTGTGAAGGATTAGGATTCCAACTTGTAGTTAGTCGGATTTAAGTTAATCACAGGTTGTTTAATCAGGCTGCTGTTGCTGTTGATGAAATCTTTGTGGTTTCCTTTTCTTTTGCTATTAAAATTGTAACCCAGATACCACCTAGGGGCTTCAGTATTCTTAGAGAATTGGGTAAACTTGGCTCCAACATCCAGGGTCTGGGGTAATTCAAAGACGACTCTACACTTTTAGTGGTGTAATTCCTCTTCGGCTTCTCTGTCTTTGTTCCTGTCCCAGGTCATACCTGGATGTGAAGCTGCATCCTTCTTGCAGGTGCCCACCAGAAATCTGATAATACCAGCATCTCTTGATTTGATTGAAGATCGATGGGCTGCAGCAGAGGTTAGTCACATTGTAGATGATATGACCCCTCTCTCCCTCTCTCTGGCAATCAATGACCTCCCTCATTTCCTCTCAGATTAAGACCCCTTCCAAAACCTTACAATCCCTACACATCACCTCATGAAACTCTCCGGAAAGTGAGGTATAGTAAATAAACCTCTTTGCCCCCTATATATAATGTTTATTTCAAAGCCCACCCAAGCCTATCTGCAATTCCTCAGCTCTCAAGGATTCTGGGGCACAACATTTTCTCTCACTTTATCAACACTGTGAGACATCTTTTGGGATGTCTTTCCAGCTCATGACGGTCCTCTGAGACTGAGTGTTAGCGACCCTATATTTCCAGCTATACACTTACCAAACAAGTTGGATCAATTAAGGTCTCTTACCTGGGAATTTTATATTAGAACTGAAGTTCTTCAGTTTTCATCCCTGTGTAGGGCTTCACTTAAAGCATGTACATTCTAAGCTGAGGGGCAGCCAGTATGTGGAGAGGGAAATCTGGTCTACAGAGAAAGAAATATATTAAGATACTTTTCGCTAGAAGTAACAGAAATCTCAACTCAAAAGCTTTCATACTAGCCTGAGTGTGTCTGTAATGCTCTCTTTGTTGGTTGTCCCTGCTTCTCTCGTTTATGCTGAGGGGCCTCTGTGTTAATTTCCACTGTGTGGCAGGTGTCCAGTATAGGTGTCTTTGGAGGGACCCTCTGGACCTCCCACTCCACAGTTCCCTGATGAGGGAGATCCCAGGTCCAGCTTGACCATTCCTTCTCAACTGCTGCCTTTACTTTCAGGGGTCCCTCTCCTACCCACCAGCCTGCTGGGGTAGGGTCTGGTGAGACACTCCAGGTTTAGCCACCTATTTCAATGTACAGTGGATCCCTGGGAAATATATATTCCTTTGTCACACCAGACTACTTTCCTCTATTAGTACTTTATAGCCAGCTCTCTCCAGTGTTCTTCTCCTTTGTTTATATTTGTCCCTCCTTTGTTCAAAGGAGAAAACTGGCAAGCACAGGCCCTCAGCCTCAGCAGATGGCTAACTAAGGCATACAATGGAGATCTCCCCTCCTTGCATGCATCTCTCTCTAGGCTTTACAAGAGCTTCCCTTCTCACTTGTCTTCCCCTGAGAGACAGCACCTTCCACCCCTCTCCTACTGGGAGGAGGAAATCTCTTCTCAGGATGAAGTAATTCTGTACTCCCCACAAAGCAAATCACCATCTCCCTTTCACTCCTCCCCACTTCTCCTACAGAGATGGAGGGTTGGGGTAGGTCAAGCGGGGAGGAGGCTGGAAACGCTAGACTGTTTTTGCCTACTCTCTTGGGGGAGTTGGCTGGCTCCAATTACTGGCAATTTTCTTAAGGGTGTGGGTTAGTTAGCACTTTTTTGTTCTCACCTGTGGGTCCTAATCACCAATTCTGGGACAACTGGGAAAAATCTCAAAATCTCACGCAATATCCAGTTAGAGCTACAATAATAACAACTATCTCTAACACTTGAGCTATTGCTGTGTGTCAGGCAACGTACATTTTATATTAACTATCTTATTTCGTTGTTACATTGATCCTATGAGGTAGGTCCTATTACAGTATTTCTCCCATTTTTCAGGCGAGGAAACTGAGGCTTACACACTATTAAGCCACTTGCCTAAAGTCACTCAAGCAATACCTGGTGGAACTGGTATTCAAGCCCAGGTTGTAGGGCTGCAGAGCCTTAAGCAATCTACTATACGTCCTCTCTTGTATACACATGGGAAGCACACTTCCCTGTCTTTTTTTTTTGCTGAGGAAGATTAGCCCTGAGCTAACGTCTGTGCCAATCCTTCTCTACTTTATATTTGGTTTGCTGCCAGTGTGTCTGATGAGTGGTGTAGATTGGTGCCTGGGACCCGAACCCATGAACCTGGGCCACAGAAGCGGAGTGTGCTGAACTTAACCACTATGCCATGGGGCTAGCCCCTTGCCTGTCATTTTTTAAGGATATATTCCTTGAAGTAAAACTATTGTCACAGAGTATGCACACTTTTCCCAAAATACTCTCTAGGAAGACTGAACCCGGTCATGGTTTCCTTTATTCCTTTGCCAGTACTGGGTATTGTAATTTGCTTTATTTTTTTCCAATATGGTATGAGAAAATGGAATTTCATTATTGTTTTAATTAGCATTTTAAAAAATCCCAAGTGAAGGGGCTGGCCCAGTGGCATAGTGGTTAAGTTTGTGAGCTCTGCTTTGTGGCCCAGGGTGTGTGGGTTCGGATCCCGGGTGCAGATCTACACATCGCTCATCAAGCCATGCTGTGGTGGTGTCCCACATGCAAAAAACAGAGGAAGACTGGCACAGATGCTAGCTCAGGGCCAATCTTCCTCACACATGCACACGCACACAAAATTCTGAGTCAGGTTGAACATTATATGTTTATTTGCCATTTGTATTTATTCTTTAGTGAACTTCTAATCGTTAGTCCATTTTTTTTTCTGATTGGCTTAATGACAACTATGTATATATCAAGAATATCATCTCTTTGGTGTTATATATATTAGTAATATTTTTCCCAAGCTGTTGTCAAAGAATAAATGTTTTTATTGTGGTAAAATATACATAACAAAATTTATCATTTTAATCATTTTTAAGTGTACAATAGAGTGGCATTAAGTATATTCACAATGTTGTGCAACCATCACCACTATCCATTTCCAGAACTTTTTCACAATCCCAAATAGAAACTCCGTACCCATTGAAAAAAACTTCAGACTCACCCCTCCCCATAGCTCCTGGTAACCTCTATTCTATGTTCTATGAATTTGTTTATTCTAAGTACCTCGTATATGTGGAATCATACACTATCCTTTTGTGTCTGGCTTATGTCATTTAACATAATGTTTTCAAGGTTTATTCATATTGTAGCATGTGTCAAAATTTCATCCTTTTTTTGGCTGAATAATATTCCATTGTATGTATATACCACATTTTGTTTACCCATTCATCTGTTGATGGACAGTTGGCTTGTTTCCACATTTTGGCTATAGTGAATAATGCTGCTATAAACATTGGTATACAAGTACCTATTTGAATCTTTGCTTTCAATTCTTTCAGGTATATACCTAGGAGTGCAATTGCTGGATCATATGGTAATACTGTATTTAACATTTTTAGGACAAAGTATAATTTTTTAAAAGTTAAAAACATACAAATATATATGAGACATGTCAGTGATTTATTTAACTCATCACTGAGGGGACCACCTTATTCAACAGAGAACTTGAGACTGAAATGAAAGAAAGTATGCTGAAATTAGATTGCTAAATTAAATACAAAACTTGTTATTGTTCTACAGAGCAATAAAAGCATAATCTTTGGGAATATGTTTTCTACCAGACAGAAATCATTTGCATCTCTCCCATGCAAAAACCATTTGCAACTTATCAATCTTCTATATGTTAACATCTAGTTTTACAGAGTATAGGCCCTAATCAATAGAAAATGGCAAGTCAAACAAAGTTATATTTTCCTAAAGAATCATAATGGCCCTTAGGTGGGCTTGTTAGACAATGTTTTAGTATGATATTGAAATAGCAAGCAGTAATCTTTTTGTCTTATCTCCAAATTTTGGGTAATTTTTCTTAACTCTGTATTTATTGCCCTTCATTTTGGTTATGGTCTTTTTTGCATTCATTTTTCTATCTTTGCTTTCACTCTTTTTGTCTTTTGGTGTTATGTTTACAAAAGTTCACTATATGTGTGTGTGTTTGCAGAAATATATATGTATATATTCACCTTTATTTTCCGGTAATTATATGGCTTTGTTTTTATAATTTTGTGAAAGGTTTTTATTTGTAAACTTATAAATATTTATCAGGAATATATTCTTTTTTTTTTTTTTTAAAGATTTTATTTTTTCCTTTTTCTCCCCAAAGCCCCCTGGTACATAGTTGTGTATTCTTCGTTGTGGGTTCTTCCAGTTGTGGCATGTGGGACGCTGCCCCAGCGCGGTCCGATGAGCAGTGCCATGTCCGCGCCCAGGACTCGAACTATCGAAACACTGGGCTGCCTGCAGCGGAGCGCGTGTACTTAACCACTCGGCCACGGGGCCAGCCCCATATCAGGAATATATTCTTGCATGTGGTTTGAGGCAGGGATTTAAATTTTTTTCCCAAGTGGTTACCTAAAGTCCCAACATCAACTCTTCTCTCACTAGTTTGAAATTATTTGAATTTAGTATCATATACTAAATTCTCATACTTCGGTTTGTTTCTGGACGTTTATTTTCATTTGTCTGTGTCTTTTCAGTTACCAGTATCACAGCTGTAATTATTACTGCTTCATTACACTGTGTTTCCTCTTTCCTCTTGCAGTTCTGACAGGACGGCTCTGATGCTAGCAACCACACCTTTAGTCAAGAGAGCTGCTCCTCGCAGTGGAGGGACAAGTGGCCAGCTTTGCTGCACGAGTAGCAGCAACTCTCAAATGTTGCAGTGAAAATGTGTTGCATGCTTTAGGAAATTCCATTGAAAATCCTAGAGGAAGAGAGTCACCTAAGGAACTTGAAAGTAAATGCTGAGTGGCATGTTTGTGTGTGTGTGTGTGTGTCTGTCTGTGTTGCGGGGGTGGAGTGGGGGAGCTCATTTATGAACTTCCTCTCAATCACATGGTTATACTTTCTGCTCATTTACAGATGAGATGGAGATGCCAGATTGTTGCTGTGTTCCCCCCACTTTGGAAGGGGGTTTTACTTTTAGAGAAGCCCTAACAAAGAGCATTAGAGAGAAGCCCTGATGGAGGCATTTTAGGCACTCCGCTGACATTCTCAAGGACTGGAGGAGATCCTTTAGGGCAGGTGGGGCGTTCTTGGGCCCCTGGATCTCATTTAGGGGTAAGATAGACATGCCAAAGATGAATGTGTGACTTCTTCCTGACTACTCCGAGTATGTGCTAATACTATTGGAACAAGAAAAGATATCCCAAGCTCTGCTCTCTGGTGTTGGATGCTGAAGGCAGACAGGATATTCAGCTGGAATCTAGGGTCACTTCACTTCTCTTTCTTCAGAAATAAACTTTTGTCTTTAGTGGAAATGGCACAAAATACATCCATGTTTAATTGACCAAATAGTATTTTTTTTTTTTTTTTGAGGAAGATTAGCCCTGAGCTAACATCTGCCACCAATCTTCCTCTTTTTGCTCAGGAAGACTGGCCTGGAGCTAACATCGGTGCCCATCTTCCTCCACTTTATATGTGGGACACCTTCCACAGCATGGCTTGCCAAGCAGTGCCATGTCGGCACCCAGGATCCAAACCCGCGAACACCAGGCCACCGAAGTGGAACGTGCACACTTAAGGGCTGAGACACCGGCCAGCCCCAGACTAAATAGTATTCTTAAAGGGCCAGTCATCCAGTCTTGAAAAATGACTTATAACCACATTTCTACTCTCTGCTGAGTACTTCGTTCTTTTAAAGCATTTCAGGAATACATACAGTTCTTATCATGCTTTTTGTTATGTAATGTCTCCATAGTGGAAGCTTCTTTTGGCCACCTTTTCCAGTCTTGTCTTTGTCTTATCTGGAAGAGAAACTGATGCTTCCTGTGAGCTCAAATCATTTCCTCTCTTGTTTCAGCCTGCTTGTTGCTGCTGTTGCTGCCTTTGGCCATAGGGATGGATTCCTGTGCTATTGCTAGGAAAATATGTTAGTCACTCTCCTCTGAGTTAGGGCTTGCACTGCTGGCATTCAAGTGTCAAACTGTAATCGTCTGTGATATATTTAGATTTTGAACTCACATTGCATTTGAACATTAACTACATGTCAACAAGAAAACAAATGGTCCTCCTTTGGTTGTGAAGCAATGTATGGGCAGAAGGCCACATGAACTTGTTCATAGCAACTCTGTTCATAGTAACACTGATTCTTTATCAAATTACAAATATTCATACTCAGATTCCTCTTTAATCAGGAACACTGAAAAGTGAATTATTATCAGAGGATACAGGGCCTTTTAAAATCACTGGTTTTTTTTAAAAGATTTTTTTTCCTTTTTCTCCCCAAAGCCCTCCAGTACATAGCTGTATATGTATTTTAGTTGTGGGTCCTTCTAGTTGTGGTACGTGGAATGCTGCCTCAGCATGGCCCGATGAGTGGTGCCATGTCCGTGCCCAGGATTCGAACCGGTGAAACCCCGGGGTCGCTGAAGCAGAGTGCACAAACCCAACCACTCGGCCATGGTGCCAGCCCCTAAAATCACTGTTTTTGAGTTGTAGAGCACAAAGTAAAGAACATTCTGTCCTGAGACAAACGAGCTGTATTCAACTGAAAAGAAACTCAGCACAGAATACAAGTCGTGATGAATTTGACAGTTAAAAGACGGTAAAGGAAATTTTGTAATTTGTAGAAAGATGATGGCACCTGCTACTAGGGCAGGATAGCCCCTGGGGGAGTCCCTCTATACTCAGGAACAGGACAAGCCTGAGCAGAGCTGGGCGGAGCAGGTCAGTTACGCTTCTGCTCTCAGCAGACCAGACCAACAGGCAGGACTTTGGGGTGGAGTTGGAATGTCAGCTGCTAGAGGTGGAAGAAGGCTGAGCCTGGGGCTGGTTGAGGAGAGGGTGGAGCCGGATAAGAAGGTTGTGAGTCAGGCCAGGAAAATTATTGGTGATCAAGGGATCTCAATGAAGGGGTTAAATTTTCATGATCATATCAGCTTGTGTGGCCTGGAGAAATCTCTGCCAAGTTCATGTAGCATTTTAAGATTATAAAGAGGGAAAGGGCTGGGACTGATAACCATACTGCAAGCCATATGCGTAAGTGTAATCAGCCCGAATAAGGGCAAAAATGTGGGGCTTGAGGAAGGACCTCAGAATGAGATCATAGTGCTACTATGTAAGCAGTTTGATAGACAGTGAGGAAGGATGCTAGGATTTCAGCCAATTTGGAGTTATAAGTGAACTGTAATGGTAGTTTTTATATCAGAAGAGCATTATGATTAGAAAAATGCTTGAGGGGGAAAAAGCAGACTAAATTGTGCTCTACTACTCCCTAACCAGTACTTCTTATATTTATACTTGTATTTATGATTGAACAAAGTTAAACAAATTTCCTATAGGACTTCTCAGAGCCTTTAAAATGGTGATAGTAACCTATTAATATCTCATGGAACATTGTCCTGTGGAACACAGTTTGGGAAAGGCTTGTTTAACCCAATGTTAAAAAAGACATAACCAAATTCAACCATCAGATATAACAAAAATACTGAAAGGAAGGAAAGTATTCCAAAATGTCAACAGTGAATGACTCTAGGTGAATTATTTCTCTTACTCTTTGTGTTTCCCATATTTACTTCAATGAGCCTTTATAAGGAACATGAGCTTAAAGAAAGCAGTGGTGTAGCTGTAGGAGATGAGTGTTGGAGTAAGAGTTTTAAAAGCTGTGTAACCTTGAACAAGTTCCTTAAGCTCATCGGGTCCCAGTTTTCTCATCTATAAACCTGAAAAATAACACCTACCTAATGGCTTTGCTATGAAGAGTAAATGGATTATGATATCCAAATTACTCAGCACAATATCCAGCATGTACTGTAGGAGCTAGACATCAGGTAACTACCATTGTTATTGAGTTATTAGTTTAAGTAAGGAGTGCTGGTTTGACTAAGGGCACTGGTCCACTCTCTGTGATAACAGGGAGGCCAGGAAACACACGATCTGAGCTTGTAGCTTTCTCGTGAAGCAAAGAATTGCAGACACTGCTCCAGAGCACAGGACAGGATTCCGTGGGACACTTGGCAGAGAAGATTATGAATTCCCAACTGACTGAGAACCTTTTGTCTTGTGGTGGGCAGCCTTTGAACACTGTATACTTAAAACAAACACATAAAAACCTTCCTGATTGCTTAGAACTAAATTTAATCATTGTACCAGACAAAGGCATTTAACGACCTCCTTCTAAAATACTCAAGATGCTCTGCTGAATGAAAATAATTTGTGCTCCAACCACAGTGCCTCCAACATTAAATATTCTGGCAACTTTACTGCTTCACAATTGTGATTCTTGGAAACTTGTCAATTTAGATTCTTTAGAATTCTTAAATAACTTTTTCTGACTTCATTTATTTAAATATCCCAGAATAGCCTCTTGAGCTATAAGTTCGATGATCCAGGAAACTATTTATAGCAGGATGAGTACTCTCTGTGACTGATGTTAGTTATGTTTTATTTTGAGAAGGACAAATCATTAAAAAGATTGAAAGGGTCAATGGTATTTTGAACTGAAAGCAGTGCCAAGGCAAATAAGGCAGGTGGGTATGCAGCTGGAACATAAAAAGCTATAGATGTGCCAGTTTAGCTAAAGGCTGGGGAGGCCTCCCACAAGAAGGAAGGCAGAGACAGAGTCTGTAACCCGGACATGTGATCTTTAGGTACATTAGACACCTCAGCCTAGGGCAGCGTGGCCTCTGTTTGCACAGTGCTTAATAATCCAGAGCAGACAGATGGAGACAGGACTCTTTGTCATAATTAAGGCCAATACTGTCCTTGGTGATGCAGGGTTGGTGACCCGAGGAGTCAAAAGAAAGATTTCTTGGACTCTCAAGATCTGGCAGTAGTGCTCTTTTATTTAGAGAATAGTGTGGAGTAGCATGGGGACAGGACCCATGGGCAGGCAGAGCTGCTGCGTGGGGACAGGACCCACGGGCAGGAGGAGCTGCTGCTGCCGCTTCTGCTGCCAACATTGCTGGAGAGTAAGGCTAAATTTAAGGCATAGGTATGTGAGCCATCTCTTTACAAAACAAAGGAAAGAACATGTAAAAAAGTTAAAATGGTATCAGTGCAGGTAGGGTCTGGCCATTGGGCGGTCCCACAACTTTTAGATAAGAATCAAATCAGATTAAGTAAAGGGCAGAAGCCACCACCCTAAATCAGTTACATGAGGTTGCCAGACAGTAACCAACTTAGGTTCTTGCCTTTCGCATTGATTAAGAGTTTCTAGAGACAAGGTCATCTCCCTTCTTCCTGGCACAGAGAGGGAGGCATCCCCACAGATGGGGGTTTCCCTCACAAATGTAAATGCCTCCCAACAAAGGGCAAGCAAACTCTGCTCCTTGGAGCCTGCTTCTCATCTGCAGTTTTAAAAGTAACCAGCCTAAAATCCTCCTCACTTGGTGTTAGCGATATCCCCTAGGCAGGAGAAAAGTAGGAGAGAGAGGAAGGTGAAGGTCAACATAACTTTTTTTGTGTTAAAATATACATAAAATTTATCATTTTAACCATTTTTTTTTGAGGAAGATTAGCCCTGAGCTAATATCTGCTGCCAATCCTCCTCTTTTTTGCTGAGGAAGACTGGCCTTGGGCTAACATCGGTGCCCATCTTCCTCTACTTTATATGTGGGATGCCCACCACAGCATGGCTTGCCAAGCAGTGCCATGTCTGCACCCAGGATCCGAACCGGCGAACCCCGGGCCGGGGAAGTGGAACTTGTGAACTTAGCCACTGTGCCAGGGGGCCAGCCCATTTTTTAACCATTTTTAAGTGTACAAATCAGTGACATTAAGAACATTCACCTTGTTATGCAACCATCACCACTATCCATCTCCAGAACTTTTTCATCATCCCATACAGAAACTTTGTACCCATTAAACAATAACTCTCCACTCCTCCCTACCTGAAAGCCCCCGCTAACCACTATTCTACTTTTTGGCTCTATGAATTTGCCTATTCTAGGTGCCTCACATAAATGGAATCATACAAAATTTGTCCTTTCAGGTCTGGCTTCCTTCACTTAGCACAATGTTTTCAAGATTCATCCATGTTGTCACATGTGTTGGAATTCTGTTCCTTTTTAAGGCTGCATAACACTCCATTGTATGTATATGCCATACGCTAAAAATCCATTCATGCATCAGTGGACACTTGGGATTTGAGTTGTTTCCACCTTTTGGCTATCGTGAAAAATGCTGCTATGAACATGGGTACATAAGTATCTGTTCTTCCCTGCTCTCTTTTTTCAAAGACTTTTTCTTGCTGCCTCCACACGCACCCCCCCCCCCCCCGCCCCCGCCCCCGCCCCCAGCATTCAGTACTTGTTTTTGAAGACAAAAACAGGTTTGATTTAGCCAGTGGGGAACTGTGCGGTAATTTGCAAGTTTAAAGGCAAATAATGTGGGCTTTAGGCATTGGAGACTGAGGTGCGTCCCTAGGTAGCAGGAAATGCAGAGATTTGCGAAAACTTACTTTCTTCTTTGTTCATTCACTTTATAAAATGGTCCAATTTAATCGTTCTAGCCCTGGGATTGAGATCTTCAACCCAGACTACACTACAGCAATACAGAATTTGTAGTTCTCCTCAACCCAGACTGTTGAGGAGTCTGTTGCTGTTTTTTTCCCAACTTGAAAGCAGCCTTTCGCTTTTCTAGGGAGTCTGCCTAGTCTCCACCATTCAGTTCATGTAACACTAGCCACCCTGTACAAGGATCCTTCTTAACTTGTTTACCCTCGTGACCGGTTGGATTCAGGTTTTGTGCGGTTGAAGTTTATACACTGTCGGGGGCCCTTAAAAACAAGTATCACAAAGTAGATATTTAGCACAAGAAATCACAACAAATTACAGGAGACTTGGAGATTCAGATTCTCCTTCTTCCGAGATCTCTTTAAGCAATTTATCAGGAACGCTTATTACATAGAAGTGCTTTCTGATCGCAAGCTGGCTTCCCCACTGCAACTCTCAGCAACCCCCTGCTCTTCCAGGTGCCCGTGCAAGCGAGGGGCCCTAAAGTTTAAGATTCATTAGCTTCATGTAATCCTGCCACTCACCGGCTTGCCTGAACGGACCTAGGGCAGCGTGTTATCTATCTCTGTCCCTTGCATCCAGCTCAGGATGGCGCTTGGAATGCGCTGGCGGTTAAAAGGCTTAGTCCCGTAAGCCTCTCAGTCTGATGTACGGACACTAGTGGTTTAGAAAACGGTGCGACAAGGCTGAACGAAAAAAACCAAGGCGGTGGGAGTGAGAGTGGATTCCTCCCCTCCGCCGGAGAGGGCGCTGTCTTTGACTTGGACACAGCCCAACCCAGGGCTCTGCTCGGGGCCGCGTCCTCTACCGGCCGGCCTACGCCGAGGGCAGCACAGGAGAGGGCTTTCCGGACTTGGACATTAAGCTCGCACTCCCATTTTGGAGGCCCAACCCAAGGGGCGGCGGATGTTTCACCACCCCCGGAAGTTTCTTTGCGATACAGGGAAACGGCGGAAGTAGGGCAACGGCGCTTCCTCAGTACTCTGCCTCAAGCTTGCTCTCCTACTTTCTTCTGCAAGGGGAGGCGCTCCCCTGCTCTTTGGCGCCGTGGGGAGCCGCTGCGGCGGGCTGTGTGCGCAGGCTCAAGCGGCCAACTCCACCTCCCAACCGTCCTATAGCCTCCCTGTCGTTTCCCAGGTTCTCGTGCCTGGACGTGACGTACGCTTGTACGTAACCAGGGGCGGGGCCTCAAGAGGAAAGGAGGCTGATCCGGGGTCTCGCGAGAACATTCCTTTCCTTCGCAGTTCTCGCGCTGCGGCTTTACTCTCGTCGCAACGAGATCTTTCGAGATCTTCTCCGCCCCCGCTACCGGCTCCCCCTCTGCGGCCGCTGAGCCGGCGCCGGCCTGAGCAGCGCCCTTCGCTGCGGCCCCTTCCGAGGACCTGGGCGCTCGCGTGGACCCCCCGCACGTCCCGCACTAGCCCCGGTCTCCCGGCCCGCGTGACCCGCTCTCTGCGCACCAGCCCCGCCGGGGTCCGTGTCCTGTGTCGCCGGCCGGACCCGGGCTCGAGCCCGTGCTGTAGCCGGCGCCATGTCGGTGGTGGGCATAGACTTGGGCTTCCAGAGCTGCTACGTCGCTGTGGCCCGTGCCGGCGGCATCGAGACGATTGCTAACGAGTACAGCGACCGCTGCACGCCGTGAGTGGGGGCCAGGCCGGCCGCGTGCGCGGGGGGTGGGGAGGTGGCGCTTGCTCCGCTCTGCGACCCTCGCGGCTTGGGGAACGCGGGCCGGGGAGTTACCTCCGTTCCAAGCCGAGGGCCCGGTGGGTAGGGGACCCCCACTGGGTGCCAGGCCACTAGTGGCCGCGACCCGCCAGGTGGTTCTGCGCCAGACGCGAGGTCTTTCCCGGTGGCCTGCGGGCTGAGCGAAGGCTGTGAACAGGTACTTGGACCGGCGGAGGGCAGGGGTAGGAGGTAGAGGGAAGGCGGGCCTGGGATGGAGGATGGCCGAGATCCTGTTTTGGAGAGCAGAGACTAGGCTCGTGGCTTACTAACGTTTCTTGAGCCCAACACAGTGTTCGGAGCTTTGCATACAGCAGGCGCTTAATAAAAGTTAGTTGAGTTGAACGGGATCTGGCGTCTGCCGGCGGCAAGACGGTGGAGCGGTCAGATTCCCACGTGAGTGGGGGCGGGGCGGCGCCCGGAAGAGAGGAAGACGGAGCACCCGAGGCCTGGAGAATCTGGGTTGGCACGGGCAGATGTCAGAAAAAGATTGAATAAAATCAGTGCCTTGATACCTTTGCGTTTACTTTGGTTTTTTCACATCATTTCAGTATGTTGAACTGTGTGGGGTCATTCTCTACTATCATCCTCTGCACATCCAATCTCTAACAGCGTTCCACTTTCCCAGTAATACATTCTAACAAGGGTGTTGGCCGCAGTTGTTAATGAATGACTCAGGGGCTCACTGACTTTTAGAACCTATAGTAAGTTATGGGACCAATATAGACACAGTTCTAAAATTCATGACTCACCCTGATCTTTCCTTGGTTAGCGTAAAAGAATCTACTTTTTGAATACAAAGAGATATCTTTCAATTCATTGTCTTCCCCTTCGACAAAGTCTTTTAAGAAGCTTCATATCTTTTACTATTTTCTCCGTGTGGCCCTTCAAGGGCCACTGTTCCAAGGCCAATTTTTCACCCTAGTTTTTCTCACGCTCCTTCAGCAGATTGCTAGCCATACCAGATTGCTCCGTCTACTAGACTGGTCTTTGCTACCCAGAAGGCTCAAAACATTTCCCTTCCACTTGTCAAGTTTCTGTCCCTTATTTTAGACTTAACCCAGGTGCTTCCTCGAAAACCCATCCCAGATCCACAAACCGTCGTTTGATGTCCTTTTCTCGATTTTGTTTATAGCTTTTAACAGCTTTATTGAGGTATAATCCACATACTGTGCAGTTAACCCCTTTGTTACTGGTGTAGTCACAAAATTGTGCAACTATTACCACAATTTTAAAACATTTTCATTACCCCAAAAAGAAACCGTCTACTTATTAGCAATCACACTCCATTCTCCCTCCTATTTTTATAGTTTTTAGCAGTGGGTATTATTTGTATTTCCAGAGAAAGTGTATTGTACGCTGAAGTTTTTTGAAGCATTAAAGTTTGTTTTTAAGTATTAATTTCCTATTTGATATTGTTTTCCTCTCTGGATCCTCATTTCCTTTATCTGTAAAGATAGTTTTCCCTAAGGAATTGAAAAGGCTACAACACTGAGTTAGGCATGTAACTCCGTAGTCTTTTCCTGCCTAGAATTGAACATCCTTTAGTTCCAAAGGGAAGAGAATCCCAAATATTGTAATGAATGGTGTTCCTGTTGGGTTTTTTGACTATTATGCTTGTGTTTTCGTTTAGGCAAACTGCAGCTACAACAGTTTACCATGACTTCCATTAGTTGGGACTGAAAGAGTTGTTTCAGGGAAAAAGAAAAAAGTTAATCTTCCCAGGTTACAATTAAGTTTACCTCAAAAAAAATTTTACCTTAAGGACTAAATGATGGGTGGCCAGATACACAATGTAATTGCGATAAGAAAATACTATTTAAGTTAAGTGATTATTATATGTTATTTCTCTATGTTTTTCTTTGTGTTTCCCCAGGAGTTTATAGGGATGCCATACGTTTAAGTAATTTTGAACTGTGATTTTGATTAGCTTAGATTTCTGTGTTGGAGTCTCTGGCTAAGTAGAACATGGGATCAAAAAGGTTGATTTTTGTAGTGGTTATGGAATGATAGATTTGTATCTCAGAGGTACTCGGAGACCGTGTGATAAAGATTTGTTTTAGTGTGAGAGTGGAAATGAGATGCAGGTTCTAGAGGGTTGGCTACAATGAAAGTACCTCATTTCAAATTGTGGCTATAATAGGATTTGGATTCAGTTTTTGAGCAGCCAGTTGAGTCTTACCCAGAAGAGACTCTTGCTTTTCCATCAGATGTAGGCTTCCTTCATTTTGGCAAATAGTGAGTGCCTCCTATATGCCAGCCATGGTGCTAAGCACTGGAGGTACTCTGATGAACAAATAAACACGATCCTGCCACCGTGGACGTGGTTAGTGGAAAAAGCTAGATGCCAAACAAATATATAATTACTAACTGTGCTAAAGGCCCAGATGGGGAAGTACAAAATAGGATGACAGGGGGACCTAATTTAAATTGTACTTAAATTGGATATAGGGCGGAGGTTGAAGGTGCTCTTAAAGAAGTGCCATTTAAGTTGAGACCCTGAGAATGAGTAGGAATTTACCATGGAGGTTGTGGTGGGTCTGAGGAAGAGCTGTTCCAGGCAGAAGTAGTAGAAAGTGAGGAAGACCTGAGACAAGAAGAGCTTGGCACACTTCATAGAGTGAGAGGATCATAGCTGCTCTTGAGCCACTTGAGAGAATGGTGTGAGATAAACCTGGAGAGGGGTTAGGGCAGACTAGATTATGGCAGGGCTTTGTAAATCATGGTAGGCGTTCTTATCTAGGTGCGGTGGGAGGTGATCCAACTTATATTTTAAAAATGTTATTTGCTTTTTTGTGGAGAATGGGTTTATTTGAGAAGGGCAAGAGAAGAAGCAGGGGATATTTAGGAGGCTGTTGCAATACTTAGTCCATCTGGGAGTTGATGTTGCTCTCCCCTAGTGTGGTAGCATGGGAGAGAAGTGTGGGTGGTTTTGAGATAAACTTTGGAGTTTTAAATTACGAGTGTCTGTGTTGATGTTTTTTGACGATAGCCTTTGGAATAAGATGGAAAGCTTACTTTTATGGTTAGTTGGGTTATTACAATAGGAGGGGGTACAACTTTAAAGCTTCTTTGGAATAAAAATGTTATTGGACTGCCAAATGTTACAGAAGTTAATTGGGTCATACTTTGCAAAATGAGCACTTTATAGTGTAGAAATGAGTTGCTTCTGAAAATAATTCTGTGTATGAATTGTTCATATTATTTTCATGGACTTAGTTCCTAATAAAACAATATATTAGGAATTCGTAGAGATGAAATTTTCTATTAATAACTGCCCTTGAGAGATCAAAAGGTGAAGTATGTATAGTTTCTCATTAACTGGCAGATGAACGTTTGATTTATTTGTGCAAGAAAATTATTCCTCTCTGAAGTGTCTTTGCATGTTGGGTAGATGTAGTGGAGCAGCAAGATGGCTTGAAGCTTTTGGATTCAAAGAAAAGGAAAACTGATTTGTTAACTAAAGCTTCAGGCTGCTCAGACCACTCCCCCTCATATGTCTAGTTGCAGAGGTTATGAAAGTAGTTTCTTTGAATCATTTAAGAACTAAAATACAACCTTGTATACAAAATTGGTAGAAGTAATCTACAGGAACTTTATGTCATTAGGGTCTAAATTGACTTTCCTAAATTAAACCTTTTTCTTTGTGAACTGACTTAACGGAATACTTGTTTGCTGTAACAGTAAGGACACTAAAGGGCTAAAGTAAAATTAAGTTTCCTCTCCATCTGTTGGCTGTGTATGCTTGCATACTTTTTCTGAACTTCCACAAATATATGTAAGGTATATGTGTGTTTCAACAAATAAGATCATACTATATTTTGTAACTGTTGTCTTTCGCTTATATTTTAGACATCTTTGAGAGTCAATAAATATGAATTTGCCTCCTTAAATATGTAATATTCCATGTTATGGCTGTAACACGTTTTCTTTAAACACTCAGGTTGTGCCTAATTTTTTTTTGCTATTAGAAATAATTCTTCAACAAGTAGTCTCTTATATTTATGTTTACATGTTAATACTTTTATTTTTGTTGGATAGATTTCCAGATGTGAAATTGCTTGGGCAAAGGATATATATGCTTAGAGTTTCAGAACGTATTGCCAGGATACTTTGCAAAAATTTAAGGGATTAATTTATACCAGGAACGTAAGTGATTTCTCTACCTTACTGGGGGTTGCAAGGATTATAATGAGTTAAAACTATATAAAGTGTTTAGAATAATGCCTGACACATAGTAAATACTGCCTAAGTATTTGCTAATATTGCTATTATTATTTGCCTTTTTGTATTTTTTATTAATCCTCTTTATTAATGGATTTTATATTGGGACAGTAAAATGAAATCTATACAAGTTTGCCTTTAGGGTTATCAAATATGTAGCTTTTAATGTGCAAATCTTATTGACTCAAGAATTTGCTGTGTGTATCTCATAAGTATGAGTTGTTTGGTCTGTTTGATATCAACTTTTTGGGGTACTTGCTAGTTCAGGGCCAAGGCAGTAACCAGAAGATACTCTGATTAGTGTAATAACCATTTCCGCCTACATCTCTTGTTTGATAGTCTAAATACTACCGTGGGTTCTTCGAAAAACTCATTTTCTTATATTGTTTAAGAAAATGAATTAGAGAAACAGCTATCCTAATGTCCTGAGAAGAGTTTGTACACTTATAAACATGAGACTGTACCTTTCAAGGAGCTGTGCCGATTGCAACTGTTCATAATATTCTGTTAGAATGTGCTTAAATATTTGGTTAGTAGTATCTCTTACCCGGGAAAGGGAGGACAATTCTGTTCTCTGGCTTAAAAAGATTGTTATTTCTAGGACTTAAAGATTAGAACAGAGGAGTCTTGAACTTGATTTGAATTAACTTGCTGTAATGTCAACCTGTAATTTAGAATGGAGGAAAAGTAATGCAAGTCAAGCAGCAAGTGTCTGAGTACTTAAGTTTTAGCAGCCCTGACTTGGTATTGTGTGGAGTATAAAGGAAGTGTAAGATAAAGATTCCTGCTGTTTGGAGATGTAACCATTCTAGTTGGAAATACGAATGAATTAGAGCAACAGTAAATAGAATACGAGAGTACAATTATGGACAAGGTTGTTAAGTACAGACAAAATATCGAGTTCAGAGGAGAGGTTACGTCAGTGGGGGATGGAGTGGTGAGGAAAGGCAGGAGTGGGGCTTGAGTAAATAAGATTAGATCGCATAAGGGAAAGGATTGGGACAGTCTGAGTGAAGGTATAGAAGGAGGAGTAACTCTAACGGGTTTGGTAGGCAGGACAGAAGTATGTATGTATGGGATTTGGACTTCCATAGTCCTGATTTTGAGTCCTGGACTCTAATGTTTACTAGTTATTTTTCTGGACACGTTAACTTCAAACAGTTCTTCGTTTATAAAATGGTGTCGGTAATAGTTGTTTTCTCAGAGTATTTGGGAGAATCAAGTGTAGAATGCTCAGCACACTGCCTGGTGTATGAAGGCTCAGTAATGAAAGCTGTGGGAGCGGGACCTGCTTGGATGACAAGAGGCTGCTTACCATAGATAGGGATTGGATGCAGGCTGTGTGCATATTTTGAAAGTTACTGGCGAGTGGGAAGTAGTAGATATGTTTCCTTCACATATCTCGTTCCATGTCAAAATCCTGAGGGAATAATTAAGCCACTGAAGATTTTTCAGAGCATACGTTGAGGAGAAACAAACTGAATTGGGGGTATTTAGTTTTATTAGGATTGCATAGGAATATTTATCTAAATGCTGATTGTGGCCGTGTATGGTGGGAGGGGGATGGTTGTGGAATTACAGATAGTCTTTATTTTCTTCTTCATACTTTTTTCTAATTTTGAACAATGAGCTTGCATTAGAAAGCATTGAACTAGGTTCTGCTGCTGACCCTAATCAACTTAATCTTTTTGGGCTTTCTTCGCATTTAAATAGATTTCTTTCTGTAAGTTTTTAGTTTTAAAACCCCTTCAATTTGTGCTTAGACATATTGACCCTCATTCCAACTGTCCATTTTAAATAGAGGTAGCTGATTTTAAAGATGGCTGGCTGGATTTTAGTGGATAGTTTGCGAAGGTGAAGCAGAACTTCATAGCAAACTAGTTGGTATATTTTTGTGTGAAACTCGGACCAGGGCTTCATTGAAACTATAATAGCAGCTAATGTTTTGTTTATGATGTGCCAGTCTCTGATATAAGCCCTTTAAAAGTGGCTTGACAAATTTAGTCTTTCTAGCAACCATATGAAGTATGTGCTGTGATTCTCCCCTGTTTAGAGCTGAGAAAACAGAATTTCGGAGAGGTTAAGCAACAGAGGTCACACAGCTAGAAAGGCAGAGAAGGGATTTGGACAGATCCATACTGTCTGATTCTAGAGCCCGACCACTGTTTACTGTACATGTGTTCGTATCACTCAAGTTGATGGCAAGGTGGAAAAGCTAAGGATTTCTTTCTTTTTTTTTTTTAAAGACTTTATTTTATGTATTTATTTTTTGAAGATTTTATTTTTTTCCTTTTTCTCCCCAAAGCCCCCCAGTACATAGTTGTATATATTTTTTAGTTGTGGGTCCTTCTAGTTGTGGCATGCGGAACGCCGCCTCAGCATGGCCTGACGAGTAGTGCCATGTCCGCACTCAGGATTCAAACTGGTGAAACCCTGGGCCGCCGAAGCAGAGTGTGAGAACTTAACCACTCGGCCACGGGGCCGGCCTCCAGGATTTCTTTTTTTAGTGCAGTAGTTGGCTTATTGTTAAATAACTTTTTTAGACTGTAAGAATTACATAGTGATATTGTATTGATGATTTTCTACGATAAGTGGACTTTCCCAATACTTTGCAAGAGTTATGCCTTGTTTGAGATTTAATTGCTATATTATGTGGTAAAAAGTGACATTCCATTAGTGACAATTGATTGCTTTGTAAGAAGTTGGAAACTGTAGTGCATGTATGCATGGACCAAAAAAGGATGAATAATTTGAACTGAGATAGACTTTTATTTAGCTTTCCAAGGTGTATGAAACACTTCCTATTACTATTAAGAAGGCAGATGTAGATTGTAAAAGTAAGTAAAAATGTTTATTCACTTCAGGGAGAATATTAGCAAGAGCAGCTCTTGTACAGTCGAGGATTCTCTGTTGATGGCAGAGTTCTTTATCTGCATTGCCCAAAGTCCAGTAGGTTTTAAGCCAAGTCTAATAAGTTTTAAGAGGTAGAAATGATTGATTTTTACTTGAGGAGGATTGGAAAGGCCTTGCAGACAAAGTAGGTCATATTTCTGGAGAATGAGGTTTAGAAGGACCAGGGCATTTCAGGTGGCAAAAGTGGTATGAGCAAAGCAGGACGATTGAAAGACTATTTAACTTGTGTTGGGTGACTATGTGCATGAGGTGCAGCTGGGAAATGGGGGTGGGGTTGGGCTGGTGAAAAGCCCTAGGTTCCACATTCAGGAACCTGAGCTTTATTTGTTGGTAATTGGTTTTGTTTGGAAGGTAATTAGAAGGAAGACAGCTTCAGAGTTATGGAGGTAGAATAGGAAATTAACCCTTCAATGGACATACAGTAAAGTTGGGAACATTAACGTTTTTTATTCTTAGAGCTAGTGATTGTTTTAAGATGAAGTTTTGAAAAAAGGGCTACAGGAAGATGAATAATGTCACCTTTTAGTTATGTTGGGATTGAAGTATTGGTGAGATACACCTTAGAAAGTCAGATCTGGTGGCTTTAGAAAGATGTAGGTTTAACAGTCATTAGACTTAGTCTAGAAGGCCTTTTTGGAGTGGAGAGGGTGAATGGAGTGGGTAAGATTGGCTTGGGCAGTTTCTTTTCCTTTTTGAGGAAGATTAGCCCTGAGCTAACATCTGCCAATCCTCCTCTTTTTGCTGAGGAAGACTGGCCCTGAGCTAACATCTGTGCCCATCTTCCTCTACTTTATACGTGGGACGCCTACCACAGCATGGCTTTTGCCAAGTGGTGCTGTGTCTGCACCTGGGATCCGAACCAGTGAACCCTGGGCCGCCAAGAAGTGGGATGTGGGAACTCAACCGCTGTGCCACCGGGCCGGCCCCTTGGGCAATTTTCTAAAGGGCAGTATGGGCTGTGATAGAGACATTTAAGTGGTGCTCAGGAATTTTTTTCGTTTTAGTGATCGGTGGTATATTTGCAGAAAGGCTGAGCTTGACGCCTGTGCTGCTTGAGAGGCTACTACTAGCACATTCCAGGCTCACAGAGCTTATGGCTCAGAGGAAATCGGATGAGATCTAGGCTATGCCATACTAATGGAGGGCACAGCTGCCTGCAGCTACCCTAGGAGATTGGCTCACAGGGGTTCTTAACCCATTGGTGGGAAAGGGCCTCTGAGGCCCGGCATTCTCCCAGTTTGTACAGGGCTCGTAAGTTTATTTAAGTAAAACAGTTCTACTTGGTTAATAGGTCAGCTAATGTAGTCAGATTTGGATCAAGGCTTATGGCTTCAAAGCCCTTTTTCTGACTCACTCTACTAACCTGGAAGACCTAGGGATCCAGGGAGGATAGTAAGGGTCAGAGCTAGAGTGTAAACTATGGAGAAAGGATCTAGAGTCCTGACTCCTTTGCTTTCAGATTGCCTGACCCTGGATAAATTTACTTGCTGATACCTTTTGGGACTCAGTTTCCTCTCCTATAAAATGGGGATGAGTTTAGGGTGCTTATGTGGATTAAATGAGATAGTACTCATAAGCAATTTATGCAGTTATTAAAGTAGGAGGAAGAGAGGCTTTACTAACGAGGGGGAAATGGACTCTGGGAAGAGCTTTGTTTTGTAGGATTTTTGGGTGGTGTGGGTGAATTTGATCTTGGTTTAGCTTGAGAGAAAGCAGCTACTGGAAGGGGAGGTGACAAGTAAGTGAAAGTAAAGGGAACATGGGGCAAGGTTCCAGAGGGATTAATTAAAATGAAAAACAAGGGGAAGCATAGGGACTATATTAGGAAAAGCATTGACTCTAGTATAACTGACTTTTTAAATTTAAACACAGTGTTTTAAAGTAGTTATACCTTTAAGCAGGTTTCAGTTTTGCTTTCTAAAATAGGCAGTAAATAGATCAAACCAGCAGGCTGTGTATGAATTGGTGATTTGGAAGAATGTGTTCAGAAGTAAGAATGAAGTTCCTTTTCAGAAATTCTGAGTCCTTGGAAGCTAGTTGTAGAAAAATTACTTTTTACTTACGTACAATAAGACGAGTTGTTTTCAGGGTTTTTAGAGTATTTTCTTGGTGAAGTTATGAGCTGTTTTTAAAAACAAAGAACAACATTTAATTGATGTATTGATATGAAGGTACATTATTTTATATTGGGATTTTGAACACTGGGCTTGAAGAATTAGAGAGTAGTGGAAACTGGCTGGTCCACCTCTCTGTAGTGTTGTAGATGGATAGTCTTCACATAGACTTGTGCTTCAGCATCTGAAGGACAGGACTCATTCTAAAAGAGGCAGGCCATTCCATGGACAGTTTTAGTCAATAAAAAGGTCAAAATCATAGACTTTCTATGTGTTGTTGATACATGTGGCTTTGTAGCTAAGACTCAGAAATCTTACCCGTTATGGTTTTGGATATAATGTTGCAGTAAGTTTTGATGCTTAAATGTTTGTTTTATCTTCTAGGGCTTGCATTTCTTTTGGTCCTAAGAATCGTTCAATTGGAGCAGCAGCTAAAAGCCAGGTACAGTTTTGTTTTTTCCTAAAATGATTTATTTATTTAGTTTGTCCGTTCTTCCATTCAGCACCTATTTGAGTGCGCTTGGTGTACAACTGAGAGAGGTAGACCTGGTCCCCTTTCTCCTTTGGTGGAGTGAGAAGCAAATAGCTTTTTAAAATAGCATGAACAGTATAATCTATTTAATGCAAACTACTAGGATGTATTTTGCCCAGATCTTGTTTAAGCAAGGCTTGCTTGTTTGTGGATATTTTATTTTATTTTTATTTAAATATTTTATTTTTCCTTTTTCTCCCCAAAGCCCCCCCGGTACATAGTTGTATATTTTTAGTTGTGGGTCCTTCTAGTTGTGGCATGTGGGACACTGCCTCAGCGTGGTTTGATGAGCGGTGCCATGTCTGTGCCCAGGATCCAAACCGGCGAAACCCTGGTCCGCTGAAGTGGAGCGCGCGAACCCAACCACTTGGCCACGGGGCCGGCCCCTGTGGATATTTTAAATGCTCCTTAGAGTCTGTCGTTATGAGTTTTCATCTTAGTCATATTTAGGGTCAGTATTGTCTTTAGATTTTGATCTAACAAGACTTTAGATCTTGTTAATCAAGGTTCTCGAGGAAGGAAAGTATACTTGTTAGGAGCACACTTGTCATTAGTTTACTTTGTAAACCAGGAACCTTACATATTTGCTGGTTTCTGAGTAACCAGAGCAGCAAAACCCCAAGAATTCTGTTATCCTGAGTATTTGAGGGTGCTGTAAAATCAGGGAGTGCCATGTTTGACCTTTTTATGATTCAGTCTGGAGCAATAGATAGAATAAATGACTGTCTTTCTGTAACTGGCAGGGCCTAAAATTTATAACCCTAAGAAAATGGTGTTTGGCCAATTGATTTTTTAATTAAATTGAATGTTTTATAATCTCATTTTCAAAGATTCAAGATATTTTAGGAGGCAGTGGATGGCAAGTACAGAGCTATTTTGAAACATCTTTCCTTGTAAAATTCCAGTGAATTTTTCCTGTTTTTAAACTTACTTTCGTTATTGAGAATAGTTATTGTGCCCAAGTAGCCTGCCTAGTTTTAGGTTGACATAGTTATTGTAATATTGAGTTTCTGCTTGGCAGCTTACTGAAGCAGGACCTGATTTTGGAGGCCTCATATTGTTTTACAAAAGGACTTCTGTGTGCCTTTTGTTTTTTTTTTTTTTTTTGGAGGAAGATTAGCCCTCAGCTAACTACTGCCAGTCCTCCTCTTTTTGCTGAGGAATCCTGGGTCTGAGCTAACATCCGTGCCCATCTTCCTCTAGTTTATACGTGGGACGCCTGCCACAGCATGGCTGCCAAGCAGTGCCATGTCCGCACCCGGGATCCGAACCAGCGAACCCCGGGCCGCCGAGAAGCGGAACGTGCGAACTTAACCGCTGTGCCACCGGGCCGGCCCCCTTCTGTGTGCCTTTTGACGTAGCTGATGCACAGGAGCTCTGCGGTTTTTTCTTTAGGCTTGTTACACTTAGGCATTGGGAAAAGGAGCCTGTAAATCTTAAGCACAAATTGAATCTTGAGTTTTTTTAATGTGTTTGCTAGCATTCTTTTTCATAAATTGTAATAGTTTATTCTACAGAAATTAGAAATTATAGAGTACAAGGAATTTGGAAGTTACTCGTATTACTGTTATCCAAAAATCACTGTTAGTATCTTAATGTATAACCTTTTGTACTCTTTCTAAGCATGTACATGTCCCCCTAACCTGTAGAAAATGAGATCATACCATATGGATACTTGTCCTCCGGCCTCCTAAAATAATCACTATGCATATGCCATAGTTCATCTACCCATTCCCCTGTTATTGACCATCCAGGCTATTACCAGTCTTCTGCTATTATCAATAATACTCTGTTAATATCTTTTTGCATTTATCTTTGCATATTTAGTGTCATCTTTTTTCCTTTATGGTAAATTTCTTTCACTGGAATTTCTGAATTGATACATATTGCCGAATTGACTCCTGGAAAGTTTGAATCACAAACTATGGGTAATTTTTAAAAGTTAAAAATCATTTTATGTAAATGTTTATTAGAAGTCTAAGAACAGAAAATACTTTTATAATGTAATGACCTGTCTTCATGGAGAAGTAGGACCAGCTGGGCTCTGGTCCCAGCTCTGCCACTGTGTGACTGATCCAAGTCCCTCACCCCTCACTTCACATGCTAGCAGGTGTCATTCATAAAGGATTAGTGCTGAAGAAAACTGACACTCAGAAGGAAACTTTGTGGAGTTAAAATGATGCTAATTTAATCTGAGGTTACCCCCCCCCCCGCCCATTTAATTGCTTAGTTTTTCCACTCTTTGACGCTGATATTCTTTCTCTTAGGTAATTTCCAATGCAAAGAACACAGTCCAAGGATTTAAAAGATTCCATGGCCGAGCATTCTCTGATCCGTTTGTGGAGGCAGAAAAGCCAAACCTTGCATATGATATCGTGCAGTTGCCCACTGGATTAACAGGTATAAAGGTAAGGTTCTCAAGATACTGTAGTATTTATTTTATCAGGTCACTATATATCAGGACCATTCTGATTTCAAGTTGTAATGAAAATGGTTACAAATCCTTAGGAAAAGCTTTTGAGGGTAAAGAACATTTGGCATATTTTGAATGATCTGGATTTTGATTGGGAGTTGTAGGTGGCACTGCTAACATGGATTGGACAAGTGGGTAGTGATGTTTAAAGTTAAGACTGTCGTTGCTGCTTGTCTTGTTTACTGATGCAGCAGTCTTTCTGGTATAATTTTAGTGAATGACTTCTGGAAGATCAGGCAAAGAAGTCAACATTTTAAAGTCACTAGCGGATATATGGTCATACCTTGACAGTAGGACTTAGGTTGGAAAGAGATATTCTTTCGGGGGGCAAAGGGAGTTTGGTCTTTGCTATCTTTGGGACATCTGGAAGAGTCTCTTTGTGAAGCATGTAGTGGACTGATCATATGAAAGAAGTGAGATACTGGCGCTGGGCAGGATGGACACATCTGCCTCTCTTGCACTCAGAGGTGGTAAGAGGAAACCAGAAAAGGGTGGTTGAGCTCTCTGGGCAACTGAGTATAGAGAGGGGAGATTTGGTGTTTGAGACACCCCAGTTGGAGAAATAACGATCATGGGAACAGACTCAAAGTTCAAGAGATGATGATAATTGTGAGAAAAAGATAGTCACTTGTGCCATTGTAGCTGAGAATTCACTTGAACTTAGAAGTGAAGAATTCGGATAACTGAAGAATGATCACTGGATTTACTTATGATATCTGTGGCAATTATCTCAGAACAGTTTGAATGGTCTAGTAATGGATAAATCAAGAGTGCAGGGGAGGGACAAAGGTAAAAAAGGGAGGTGAGGAAATGAGGGATACTTATGATTAAGAAATAAGTGGGATGGGCAGATTTAGTCATAAGCATTGCAAGAGCCAAGTGACAAAGAGACTAGGGAACAAGGTTGGAGGAATTGACTCAGAATTTAGCAAATAGCAGGGAAGAAGAGGTAGCTTAGAAAGAGGCTCACCAGGAGGGATATTTTCCCATCTTTATCATGCAGTGAAGTGAGAAACTTAGATTCTAAACCAGAGCAAATTATGGTTGGGCTGAGGAGTGAGGTGTTGAGGAGAAGGTGTTGTTCAAGCTGAACTGGAGCAGCTAAAAAAAAGAGTGACATTTTCTGGTCTGGATTGTAATTGGGGATGGGGCTGATCCTAGACAGTCTTTCAGCATATGAAGTTTGTAACTCTTGTTGTCTAAGTTGCAGACTTTTATCCAGGGTAGGCTATCTCGAAGCTTTGTTCATCATTTATTCTTAAATTCAACAAGCGTTTATTGTGTCAGGTCTGTCCTAGGTGTTGAGGCTTATGGCACTGAACAGATCTGACAAAAACCATGTCCTCAGGTTAGATTGGATCCTAATTAGGGAGATGATAAAGTCAACACGGTAAACAAAGTAAAACACATATGGTAAGTCAGATGGTGAAATAGTTTCTACCACCAGACCCCTTTATGGAGGGGTAATATCGGTCATGGTGAGCTGCACCAGTTTGCTCCTGCACAGGTAATTGTCTCAAGTTTTGTTGGTGGTTACAACATTTTGTTTACCTAGTGGTCCTCATCTCTAGATAGCATGTTTGACCAGCTAAAAGTGACCTTCGAGTTATTTTTGCTTCCAAAACTAGCTTTCTTCAATTTCCTCTTGAGATAATGGTCCACTGATGATGTCATTTTAGGCTTTGTTTATGAAGAAGGAATATTAAGTCTAGATCCTTTTGTTGTTTTATTGCAGGTGAAATATATGGAGGAAGAGCGGAATTTTACCATGGAGCAAGTGACTGCCATGCTTTTGTCCAAACTGAAGGAGACCGCGGAAAGTGTTCTTAAGAAGCCTGTTGTGGACTGTGTTGTTTCGGTGAGTTTGATCTCTACGCATTATAGGGAACTTGCATGAAGAAGCAGAGAGAAGATAGCTGTTAATTGCAAATAAAATTTCTTTTTGCCTTAGGTTGTAATGGTTATTTAAAGAATTTATCAAACTGGTCTTCATTTTCTTGAATATTTTCTGCCTACTCGTTTTTGCTTAGTCCTTCTCTGTTATTCTGCCTATTTAAAGGCTTATTTCAAATCCCACTTCTTCCTGGATTCATTTTGGCACCCAGTATAGTGCCTGGCACACAGTAGGCACTTGTTTGTTGAATACCGTCGATTAGAAATGCTGTCTTTTTCTCCATTTCTATCTCTGTATATCTTTGCTGTCTCTTATCTATCTAGCACTAAAGGCAAGGCAGCAGTAGACTTCATCTTGTCTTTTCCATATCCCTATTTAGATGGAAGCCTGGCTGTTTGTAGCTTTTTGCTTGTAGTATGATGGAGTCCTTAGGGACAGTTGAAATTTGCGAGCTTGTATTGGCTTTGCCACTGAGTCTCCTCATTCTGCAGTTGTTGTCTGATATTTTAGTTTTATGGCCTCTTTTGTCTTAATGTTGGTGCATTGATCAGCAGAGCAAGGACTGTTAGGTGGCTTTTGTACTGCACAGTCTGTTGTCTCGTGGATTCCTTGGTTCTTGGTTATCTAGTAAAGTGGAACTCAGTTTTGTCAGGAAGAAGTAGGTTATGGCTATGTACTGCATTTTGAGGATTTGAAGAACAGAAATGCTACTTTCCTTAAAGAGCTCAGATTCAGTACAGGCACCATATTTCTTAGATGCTTTCTGCCTTTTCCCAGCTCTTTTGGTCTCCTATATTTCTTCTCTTTTCCTCCATCTGGTGCCCTAACTTTGATCCTGAAGTATGCTTGTGTAGAAGTAAAATTTATGTTAAGTGGGTGGATGCTTGAGTGGCCTTTCCAGCTTTTGGAATCAAGTTAAAAGGTGATGGATTAAGTCATTTGTTGAGGGTTCTCAGGACAACACTGAGTTTTGATGATTTGCTAGGAGAATTCACAGAACTTAGCATATAGCCATACTCATGGCTAAGATTTATTACACTGAAAGGATACAAAGCAAAATCAATAAAGGGAAAAGGTAATGGGCACTGTCTGGAGGAAACCAGGCACAAACTTCCAAGAATCACCTTCCAGTGGAGTCAGACTGGATGCACTTAATTCCTCCCGCAACAAGAGTGACAACATGTGTGAAATGTCACACCCAGGGAAGTTCTGCCTGAGCGCAGGAATCCAGAGTTTCTGTTGGGGGTCTGTCATCTAGGCACCCTGTGCCTATCAGGTACCAGAATTCCAGACTCCCAGAAGGAAGGTAAGTAAGCAGCATAGACTATATTGTACAAACAGTTTAGGCACAGTGAGCCACTCTTATCATTTAGGGAAATTTTTCTGTCAATTTAGGGAACTGTTTATCATTCAAGTTCCTAGATTCCAGGAAAGGGGCAACCTTGCCATTGGGCCTTTCTAAGAATAGCGGTCTGTGGCCTCTGTGAACTCTCTTCTGCACAGTCACTGCTCTCGCTCTTGGTTCTATGGTATATCTGATTGCTGTGTAAATAGAGCCTGGGTGTATTTTGCTGTGTTTATAAGTTGATTATTGTTAAAACAAACTTTATTTCTTGGGGAAGGTAGTAATAGTCCCAGTATTAAAAAATCAAAACTGTAAAAGAAGGTATGGGAAGCTGCAGCACCTTCTGCTACCTCGTAAGTAGTTTTTCCTTCCCAGAGGTTACTGGTTTTACTGCTTTGTTACACATCTTTCCAGAGGTTTTTATGTACCCAAGCAAATATGTATAGGCCCTTTTTTTTTTTTAAAGGTTTTGTTTTTTTCCTTTTTCTCCCCAAAGCCCCCCAGTACATAGTTGTATATTCTTTGTTGTGGGTCCTTCTAGTTGTGGCATGTGGGACGCTGCCTCAGCGTGGTTTGATGAGCAGTGCCATGTCCGCGTCCAGGATTCGAACCAACGAAACACTGGGCCGCCTGCAGCGGAGCGTGCGAACTTAACCACTCGGCCACGGGGCCAGCCCCTGTATAGGCCCTTTTTTACTTTCATTTTTCTTTTAACAAACTTTGGATAATTTATCTTGTATTTGTTCTGTAGCAGTAAAGAAGTACTTCATTCCTTATAGTGTCTGTAGAGTACTCTAGTTATGCTTGTAAGTAATGTGTTTAACCAGTCCCTTTTTTTGACATTCAGGTTGCTTCCATTTTTTTTTAATTGTAAAGAATACTGCAATGAGGGGCCAGCCCTGTGGCTGAGTGGTTCAGTTTGTGCGCTCTGCTTCAGTGGCCCGGGGTTTCCCCAGTTTGGATCCTGGTCACGGACATGGCACCGCTCATCAAGCCATGCTGAGGCAGTGTCCCACATAGCACAACCAGAAGCACCTACGACTAGAATATACAACTATGTACTGGGGGCCTTTGGAGAGAAGGAGAAGAAGAAGAAGGAAAAAGAAAAAAGAATGCAATAATGAGTAAACTTGAACAAATAGCATTTTGCTCTTATTTGTGATAAGTTCGTAGGATTTATAGGCTAAATTTCCAGAAGTGTAATTGCCGGGACGAAGGAGATGTGTATTTGTAAATTTTTATTTTAAAGGAAGCTTAGCCCTGAGTTAACTACTGCCAATCCTCCTCTTTTTGCTGAGGAAGACTGGCCCTGAGCTAACATCCGTACCCATCTTCCTCTACTTTATATGTGGGATGCCTCCCACAGCATGGCGTGCCAAGTGGTGCCTTGTCCGCACCCGGGATCCGAACCAGCGAACCCCAGGCCGCCGAGAAGCGGAACGTGCGAAGTTAACCTCTGCGCCCCCGGGCTGGCCCTGTATTTGTAATTTTAACGGCTGTTGTTTAATTGCCTTTTAAAAAATTTGTACTAATTTACACTTTCCCCAGCAATGTATGAGAGGGCTTGTTTGACCACAGCCTCACCAGCCCAGCATATGTATTAGCTAATTCTAATAGGTGAATTATGCTATCAAAGTGTATGTGATTTTAATATTTTACTCTTTTAGGTGAGGTTGAACGTTTTTTCATTTAAGAATCTTTTTGTGTTTCCCTTTCTGTTAAAATACTCCTATCCTTTGCTCCTTTTATTGAGTTTCTGGTCTTCCTTTTGATTTATAGTTCTTAACATGTTAGAGAGATTAGCTCTTTGCCCTTTTATGACATGAGTTGCCAGTATTTTTCCCCATTTGGTCATTAGAAATTTTTTATGAGTCAAATTTGTTAATCTCTCTCCTCCCCTTTTTTTTCTACTGAGTTTTGTGTTATATTTAGAAAATCCCTTCTTACTCTTTTAGTAAAGATTTCCTTTCATTCTGGTGCTCATGATTTTTTCTTTTTCCCTCTTCTTCTCCCCACAGCCCCCCAGTACATAGCTGTATATTCTAGTTGCAGGTCCTTCGAGTTGTGCTACGTGGGATGCCGCCCTTGCATGGCCTGATGAGCGGTGCTAGCTCCTCGCCCAGGAGCCAAACTGGGGGAACCCTGGGCTGCTGAAGCGGAGCCTGCGAACCCAACCACTTGGCCACGGGACTGGCCCCATGACTTCTTTTTTTTAACATTTAAATCTGATTTGAAATGTATTTTGGTATAAGATGTGCAGTAGGGATGCAACTTGATTTTTTTCCTGTATGACTGTTCATTTGTCCCACTACCACTTACTGAATATTCTGACTTTTCCCTACTGGGTTGAAATACTTCCTTGATGATACACAGAATAAACTGCTGTAGGTATTTGAGGGTTTTTCTGGATTTTACTAACTTTTTTGGCAGATGCGTTTTAAATGAGGAAATCTCTAAGATGGTAAACTTTTATGTTTTTTGTAGGTTCCTTGCTTCTATACTGATGCAGAAAGACGATCAGTGATGGATGCAACACAGATTGCTGGTCTCAATTGCCTGCGATTAATGAATGAAACTACTGCAGGTAAAGAGGGACTATTAACTAAAATTTTTGCTTAAACTTGAAGGTTGTGAAGTCTTAAAACCCTAGAGTTTCTTCTTTATTTTGCTTGGAGTGCTTACCACCTATGTGTCAGAGTGTTTTTGGATAGTCTGTCACATATGAAGAATTGATCTGACAGTACTTTGTATCTTCATAGCACTTACTGATATTTAATCACGTTTGTTTGGAAAAGAACACATTTATTGTGTGTTCGGAGTAGTGCTTTGGTTTAAAGATTGGTCTTTCTTGGACTTGTGGGTGTGCAGCCAGAGGAATGGGATGTAAACATCTCAGGGACCAGATATGTGGGAATGTTTGAGATGGAACAAGGTAGAAGAAATCTGGGAAAACGAGTTTGGAAAAATGGGGGAAGTGGTTTGGGAAAAAATTGCCCAAGTTATTGGAATTGGAAATTGGAAACATTAAGGTAGCCAAAGAGAATGTCACCATTTAACTCTCGGAAGTTAATGTTCTTCATGAATGAATTATGCAGTGCTTATAAAGAATTTGAGTCTTTCTAAAAGCATAACATTTATGCAGCCCCATTTATTATATACCAAATCTTTTTCCTATTTAAATGGATTTTAAGTTTACTGCTTAAATGATGATATTATGGTGAATTTAATTTTTTTTCTTATGTAGTTGCTCTAGCATATGGAATCTATAAGCAAGATCTTCCTGCCCTAGAAGAGAAACCAAGAAATGTAGTTTTTGTAGATATGGGACATTCTTCCTATCAAGTTTCTGTATGTGCATTTAATAGAGGAAAACTTAAAGTAAGTGTATTTTCTCTGAAAGACTGTATTACAAGTGAATGGTAATTAGGAATTTATGAGAGAGAAGTTAAATAATTGGTTAAAGAATTTTGTTTCACTAATGGAAACTTCCCATCTGAACTAGAAACTAGGTATTTAGGGATGGGGTGGAAGTTGTAATCCCAAAATAATGTATCAAGAGTTGGCATGGTTTGAAGCAAAGAGCATAGATCTTAAGGAAAAAGCTCTTAAGATTCTTGAGCCTTATTTTTCTTATTTTATAATGTGGGGAAAATAGTACTTACTTTGCAGGCTTATTAGGATTCTTTAACGTGTAGTCCGTTGGTATATTTTACACTGAGGATTCAGGAGATGGTAAAGGTGTTCTCTTCTTGATCTCAAGGTTTTGATTATTCTGTTAAAGGAGTGGAGGGACTAGAACTTGAATGGCCAAAAGAAATCAGGCTAGGAGTGATATTCTAGATTTCTGGAAAGCTAGTGATCTGGAGAAAGCAGTTTTATACACACAGAAGTCTAACAGTGTTAAAGGCGGGGGGGGCCAGAAGGATGATCATGGTCACAGTTGAATTTGCTGGTTTATGCTGGTTGCAAAACGGGATATAAAATCAATTCTCTAGCTAGGTGATTTTATCTAGGATTTGCTTAAGAACCAAGGATTTTTTTGGTATTTGCTTTAATTATTTGGGTCCTGTATCAAGGTTCTTGGTGCCAGGCCCTAAATTGGCTTTCTGTCCCCAATTTGGGGATTGGTGGGAGTGGATTATCTATCCCAAAACAAGTATTTGTTAGATTTGGAGAGCATTTTAAGACTCCATTTGTTACAGTCTTGTTTCTTTGAAAAGTAGGCTTGCTTCCACTTTATATTCTGATTTATGCTGTTTCCAGGTTTTGCTTGTTTTTTTTTTTTAATAAGAAGGCAAATCTTTGGGATGGTTGTGAAATGAGAGATTTGTGATTTTTACAGATATAAATGATGGACCAAGTGTAGTTCTGTGTTTAAACTTTACTTTAATCACTAACAGGATTATTTCTAAAATCCATTCTATACTTTCACCTTTTTGAACAGAAGATACTGGCCATAATTTGTCCTTGGCTTTGGGTCAAAGTGATGTGCATTAGTGACCATTGCTTTTCTTTTCCTAAATTGTCCTTCACTGTCAGCTTCACCTGTCAATTTTCCAAGTATAATTAAAATTTAATTATAAAAATGCTCATTATAAAAATATCCCCAAACTTGGAAACAACATTTATGTGTAAAGAAAAAATATAACCTTACTGTTCTTAACAGTTGGGTGTATTTCATTCTATTCTTTTAAGAAACCAGAATTGGAGTTATGCTGTATTCAGTTCTGTGTCCTGGTTTTCTTTTTCTTCAGTTAACATGTTAAGAAAATTTCCCCATGACATTTAACATTCTTCAAGTGATTGTTTTTGTGGCGTTTTATTCCTTCGTAAGGATGTCATCCCTTGTTTAGCCCGTCTTTTGTTATTGAATCTGGTTAGATCTAGTTTGTCTTCTAATCTGCTAGAGATTTGGAAAATGGATAAGGCAAGCTAATTAGACTTCTATGTTAAATAGAAACAAATTACTGAGCTAAGGCTTTAGCATCTTTCTTGGTAGTAAACTGCATAGAGTGTGAGTGAGGCCTTTGGTCACTATCACAGTTTTCTGATAGTGATGAGACTAGAACTGTGTACATGACATGTTAGTGTGTTTGGCCTTGGATATGTAATTGCTGTTTGGAGTCAGATTGGTGTAATGGAGAGGGCGTGGATTTTGGAATGAGGAGATTGGGTTTTGAATTTCACTTTTACTACTTAGTAGCTTTGTGACCCGCAGATTACCTATCTGTCTAGGCTTGTAGGATCATCTGTAAATTAGGGATTACAACATTTCTTTTCACAGTAGTTGTAACAATGATTAAATGACACATGCACATTGCCTTGCTTCAATGTTAATGTACTCCCCACTTATTAAAATTAACCAGTTAAATATATATCATGATAAAATTTTAAGTTGATTGGTTAATTTTTGAATTAATTATCTTTTTTTTAAGGTTCTGGCCACTGCATTTGACACAACACTGGGAGGCAGAAAATTTGATGAGGTGTTAGTAAATCACTTCTGTGAAGAATTTGGGAAGAAATACAAGCTAGATATAAAGTCAAAAATCCGTGCATTATTACGACTGTCTCAGGAGTGTGAGAAACTCAAGAAATTGATGAGTGCAAATGCTTCAGACCTCCCTTTGAGCATTGAATGTTTCATGAATGATGTTGATGTATCCGGAACGATGAATAGGTAACCATATTAATATTTTGATGGTAAACTGAACTGTGATTTAAGCTGAACTGTGATTTTTCTTCGCTTGTGTTAGTCTTAACTAGCTAATTTTTGAAATCATCGTGGTGGTTATATGATGACTTCAGTTCCGTACGTAAAAATTAGGGGCCATTCAGGATCCTGCTTTTTATGTGAAAGTTGGGTTTAGTTATTCTAATAATGTAGACTAATGTTTTGGTTCTGATTAATTGAATATTCCAGTAAGTTGGTAGTTCTTTTTCTGTGCATGTATTATACATAAGTTATCAGTTTTCATGAAATCAGGGCAGAGTGCTTTAGTGCAGAGCTCTACTGAATTTGATTTAGTCATTGATTCAGAAATTGGTGTTTTTGAGTAGTTTAGGATCACTTGAGGACAACAGCTCCTTTTGTGCAGTGCTACAAGAATTCTGGGTAATTGACATTTCAGGGCTATCCTCAGAAACACCCAGAATATTACCGTTTTGGTTGGGTTGCTTGGATGATGCAAGTGAAATATTCTTTAGGATCTGAACTCTACTGATGGGATTCAGGCAAGACTGATGGCTTGTTTAGGGAAGTGTGGCCTGAGCTATCCTTGAAAAATTGAGATGAAATTGAAATTGCTTCTGATCTGCTAGGATTAGATTATTGTGTCTGGTAACTAAATTTCTAGTCACTTTTCCCCTCTACTTGAAAGTGATAGTTTTCATTTTATTAAGCAGCAGTTTTTTGTGTGTGTATGTGTTAGGGGAGTGGGGAAGGGGTTGGTAGGAGCATATCAATATGTGTTTCAGAAATTGTTAGTGGAATGTGATGTGATTATAAGAGCCAAATAGATAACTTGTAAGTGGTTTACAGTAGTCTTCCCTTATCCATGGGGGGATACGTTCTAAGACTCCCCAGTAGATGCCTGAAACCATGGATATTACTGAACTCTATGTATGCTATATTTTTTCCTATACATAGATGTTTGAGGTGCAACAGCAAAACTAGCATGAATTTCTTTTTCCTTCACAATTTCACGGATGGAAGATTCGTTCTTACTGTAGATCTTAGCAATCTCAGCATATGATTTTTTTCTTTCCTTATTAAGTTGAGTTAAGAACTTTTCACCTTTTCACTTAAAGCAAGCACTTCATAGCTTCTCTTTGGTATATCTGAATTGCCAGCATCACTACTCTTGCACTTTGGGGCCATTATTAAGTAAAATAAGGAGTACTTGAACACAAATACTGTGATATGTCTGCAGTCGATCTGATAACCCAGAATGGCTACCAAGTGACTGAGGGCGGGCAGCCAATACAGCATGGACATGCTGGACAAAGGGATGATTCACATTTCGGGCGGGATGAGCGGATGGCACAAGATCTCATCATGTAGGCTACTTAGAACAGCGCGCAATTTAAAACTTACGAATTGTTTACTTCTGGAATTTTCCATTTAATATTTTTGGACCCTGGATGGTAAATAAAAAACTGCGGATAAGGGAGGACTACTGAATACTTTTTAGAAGCTGAAAATAGTTAGCCTGTGTGCTGTTTTTTTTTTTTTTTAAACAGTTGTACCTTATGTTGTCAGATCACATAGCTCTTATGTTCTCTATTTTATAGCCTTCATTTTGTCTTCAGTGCTCACTAGCAATCTTTTTTTTTTCAACTAAGGAAACCAGATTGTTTCTGACATTACAGCATTTCTTCTAATTAACTTTTTTTGAGGTAAAATTCACATAAATACTATTTTGAAGTGAACAACTATGTTGTGTTTAGTACATTGACAGTGTTGTGTAGTGACCACCTCTATCTAGTGACAAAACATTTTTATCACCCCAAAATAAAGCCTTGTACCCATTAAGCAGTCACTTCCCATTTTCCTTTACCTCTGGCAGCCAGTCTACTTTTTATGCCTATGGATTTGCCTGTTCTGGATATTTTATATAAATGAATCTTACACCATGTATTTGGTTCTTTTGTCTCTGGCATCATTCACTTAACATAGTGTTTTCTAGGTTCATCCATGTTGTAGCATGTATTACTACTTCATTGCTTTTTATGGCAAATAATATTCCATTTGTATGGATATACCACATTTTATTTATTCGTTTATCAATTGATGGACATTTGGGTTGTTTCTGCTTTTTAGCTGTTGTGAATAGTGCTTCTTTGAACATTTGTGAACAAGTGTTTGTTTATCTTGTTTTCAGTTCTTTTAGATATATTCCTAGGAGTGGAATTACTGGGTCATATGTTGATTCTATGTTTAGCTTTTTGAGGAATCACCGAACTGTTTTCCTCAGCAGTTGCGCCATTTTACATTCTCACCAGCAGTGTACGAGGATTTCAGTTTCTCCACCTCCTTGCTAACACTTGTTATTTTCAAGTTTTTTGATTATTGCTATCCTACTGGGTATAAAGTGGTATCTCATTGTGTTACCACTAATGTATGTTAATGTAATGTCATCATTTTGGTTGTTGGAAGGAAATTCTCATATAGATTCTTAAGGAATGGCACGTGTGAACAGTGTTTTTTTGTTTTTTTTTTTTTCCGCTCTGAGGAAGAGTTGCCCTGAGCTAACATCTGTTGCCAATCTTCCTCTTTTTGTATCTGAGCTGCCACTACAGCATGGGCACTGAAAGACGAGTGGTGTAGGTCCATGCCTGGGAACCAAACCCGGGCTGCCAATGGCAGAGCCTGCTGAACTTAACCGCTAGGATACTGAGGCTGGTCCAAAAGTCACATTTCTAAAGTGTGTAATTCAGTGGTTTTTAGTATATTCACAGAATTGTGCAACCATCACTCCAACTCAATTTTAGAATATTTTAATCACTTCATAAAGAAACTCCACATGAGCTATCAAGCTGTGAAAAGACATGGAGGAACCTTAAATGCATATTTCTAAGCAAAAGAAACCAATCTGAAAAGGCTGTGTACTGTATGATTCCAACTATATGACATTCTAGAAAAGGCAGAACTGGAGACAGTAAAAAAATGAGTGGTTGGCAGGGGTTCATGGGGAGGCGGGGATTGATTATGGGGAACACAGGATTTCTAGGGCAGTGAAGCTATTCTGTATGATACTGTAATGGTGGATACTTATAAATTTGTCAAACCTGTAGAACCCTAATTTATACTATCATATGTATCACCGTTGGTTCATCAGTTGGTAGGAACGTATCACTCTGATGCAAGATGTTAATAGGGCAACTGGGGAGGTGGTGAGGGATATGAGGGAATTCTCTATACTTACCATTTGTTTCTCTGTAAACCTAAAATTGATGTAAAAAATAAAGTATATTAATTTAAAGGGAAAAAAAAAGAATCGGTATCCATTAGCTGTCTTTCCCATCTCTTCTTCCTCCTAGCCCTAGGCAGCCATTCATCTACTTTCTCTGAATATACCTCTTCTGAACATTCATTTAAACGGAGTCATATGTGTTCTTTTTTGTTTGGCTTCTTTCACCTAACATAATGTTTTCAGAGTTCATCTATATTGTAACATGTATCATTCGTTTTTGTGTTTTATTGTGTTCATTGCTTTTTATTGCCGAATACACTTGATGGACATGAGGGGTGTTTTCCACTTTTTTGGCTGTTCTGAATAATACTGCTGTGAACATGCATGTGTTAGTTTTTGTGTGATCATCTTTTCGTTTCTCTTGAATATATACCTAAAGTGGAATGCTAACTCATGGTAATACTACGTTTAACATCTTGAAGAGTTGCCAACTTTTCCAGACTGGCCACACCATTTCACATTCCCACCAGGAATGTGTGAGGGATCTAATTTATCTTCAGACTTGCCAATGCTTGTTGTTATCTGTAGTTTTGATTATAGCCATTTATGTCACGTAAAAGTGGAATATGATTTAACCTATTTTTGTTTTTTTCATAGAGGCAAATTTCTGGAGATGTGTGATGATCTCTTAGCTAGAGTAGAGCCACCACTTCGTAGTGTATTGGAACAAGCCAGTAAGTATTTTTGTGTTTGAATTGTTTATGTATCTCAGGCTCTTTGGAAATGTTCTTTATTAACTTTTTCTTCGTTTATACAAATTTTGATTGTATCAGTGCTGTATAAGCTTCTTTTGATCTATATCTTCCCCCTGGAGTACCCACCCCTGCCCCAAGTAATCTTTTGATAATAGTGTCCAGGGAAATGTAATAGTTTTGGCTCAAAGATGGATAATAACTCACTTGTTACATGATGGTAGAAATTGTCATTTGCAATGCTGCTGTAGTAATCTTGTAGGCTTTTCTGTCAGTGAATCCTTTGCTGAATAAGAAGTAGAGCAAAGAGGGGCCGGCCCTGTGGCAGAGTGGTTAAAGTTGCGTGCGCTCCGCTTTGGCAGCCCAGGTTCGTGGGTTCGGATCCTGGGCGCGGACCTACTCCACTCACCAGTCATGCAGTGGAGGCGTTGCACGTACAGACTGGGGAAGATTAGCACAGATGTTAGCTCAGGACTAAGCTTTCTTCAGCAACAAAAGATGGTGGCAATGGATGTTAGCTCAGGGCAAATCTTCCTCACACCTACACAGAAAAACCAGAAATAGAGCAAAGGGAGGATATGATAACCACACACTTATTTTAATAGGATGCTTTAATTTTATCTCAGGCTGAAAGGTGGAAGTTTGATTTAGGAATGTATTACTAATTTTCCCAAAACCTTCAACAGACATTTTCCTGGGGTCTACTGTTGTGTTGATTGCTAGCTATTTTCAGAGTGTTGAGATGGAGCATCATTTTGATACAGGTGCAGATCTTAAATGAGTGATTATGGCAAATAGGCATGTTCTTTCCATACTGGGATAGCCCATTTCTTTAAATAGCCCTTCTCAATAAATTGTCAGTGTTTGTAGCATAAAATGTGACCAGGAAACCGGGTAGTATTAAGAGGTGTTTTGTGAGTGACAGCAGAGCCTTCGTCTGCACCTTTTTTCCTTCTGATGTGAGGAGACTGTAGCTGTGTTATACTGTGAACTATGCTTATGGTCTAGATGGAGTGCTGGAGTGGCTGGATGTGCGTCTGAATACCTCTTTTTCATGCCATGTCAGGGGTAACCCAGTATTTCGAGGCCCTCTTAATTTCCTTATAGCTAGCTTAGCTGTTGATGTTTTAATAATTAATTGAGTGAGACTATTTCAGAGATTGCAAACCACAGAGCATTGTTGGCCCTCACCTCTCAAGTCCCAGTATTTTTGTGCCTCCCTGCTCCCATTATTTTGAGCATCAAAGCATAACCTATTTGTTTCCAGATGCTGCACATCCGTGCATGTGTGTTTTTGTGGAGGGGGTGAAGGACTGGCAGGGTTTTGTTACACATCTGTGAGTTATTTTGTTTTGATAAGATGTTATATTGCTCTTTTATTTCATTGAAAAATACTTATTTAAAGATCTTTTAATCTAAATGTCTATTTTAATAATTTTAAAATAGAATTAAAGAAAGAAGATATTTATGCAGTGGAGATAGTTGGTGGTGCGACACGAATCCCTGCAGTGAAAGAGAAGATCAGTAAGTTTTTTGGTAAAGAACTTAGTACAACGCTAAATGCTGATGAAGCTGTCACTCGAGGCTGTGCACTGCAGGTGAGTTTGCTTTCTTTCACAGGTACCATTTGTAGGTCATTGTAATAAGACAGGAGTGCTTTATGTATCCAGGCAATAATCTGAAGTTAGCTCAGGGTAGTCTCAAGGTGTAAGATTTTGAAACTTCTGTTTTAAAATGGGTATCAGAGGTGGACTTTATAAATGGAGTTGTACTCTATAACATGTAATAAGATGAGTTAATTTACTAGACATAGGTAAGCCTGAGATAGTACTAGAATTTGGCATAGTATCTGTTATCTATAGATGAAGTAGTATTGTGCATCAATTAAATAAAGATTGGGGTTAATGAAAAAATAAGGAACAGCTAGATTATATAGGTAATTTGACAAATGATAGAAGTTTGTAAAACTGCTTATTCAGGCACCATTAAATTATTAATGTAAGTATTTAAACATCATTGATGATGGTCTTCTGAAGTCATTATTTATCGGTCTTGTGATATTAGTTCATAATGTCAAATAGAATTTTTAAAAATTACTATTCTAGTGTGCAATCTTATCACCTGCTTTCAAAGTCAGAGAATTTTCTATCACTGATGTGGTACCATATCCAATATCTCTGAGGTGGAATTCTCCAGCTGAAGAAGGGTCAAGGTAATAATGTGTGTACTACTCATTTGTGTGTGTGCGCGCGTGTGTGGAAGATTGGCCCTGAACAAACATGTGTTGCCAGTCCTCCTCTTTTTGCTTGAGGAGGATTGTCATTGAGCTAACATCTGTGTCAGTCTTCCTCCATTTTGTATGTGGGATGCCACCACAGCATGGCTTGATGAGTGGTGCATAGTTCTAAGCCCGGGATCCAGGCCTCTGAACCCCGGGCTGTGGAAGCAGAGCACACGAACTTAACTACTATGCCACCGGGCTGGCCTCAATCATTTTTTTACTTAAAGTTAGCTCAGTGTTAAGTCTGAGTAGAATACTGTCCTCCATTTCAACTTAGACAAATCTGTAACATTTTGTTACAGTGCATGAAGCAAAGTGATTGCTTACTTTAGTTATAAGAGTAAATTTGTGTCCTTATTTAGTTTCGTTTACTTGATCCTAATGAAATAATTGGTGCCGTTTATGTGCTGATTGAAGTATATTGCTTTTTTTAAACTGACTTTGTATACATATATATGTATATTTTTTCTTGGTAACTGATAAAATCTGGAAATGATGCCAGTTTAGAGGAGTAAGTAGAGCTATAGAATAATTAGAAACATAGAACATATGAGTAAAAGTGTTAGAAATATCCTAAATTTGTGTATTTTTGTCTTCTTCCTCCATTCAGTGACTGTGAAGTCTTTTCAAAAAATCATGCTGCTCCTTTCTCTAAAGTACTCACATTTTATAGAAAGGAACCGTTCACTCTTGAGGCCTATTATTGCTCTCCTCAAGATTTACCTTATCCAGATCCTGCTATAGGTAAGTAAAGAGCTGGGAATTGGAAAAAAAAAAAAAAATGGTATGTACTTGGAAGAAACTGGGATAGCAGAGCCAACAACTACAGTGTTCTGAAATTTGGCTATGTTAGATTACGGGAAAAAACCTCTTCCAGTCTTGTTACCAGATATAGAACCAGCAAGATGGTCATGATTTAATTGGATCTCTTGTTGTGTGGGCAGTATTTCTTGGTTAATACACATTGTGAGTGTATCTTGTGCATAATGTGGTGCTAGATACTGAAAGGAGCTTTAAAAAATTCAAGTGTGACCCTAACATAGAGTTATAAGATGTACACAAAAAATCCTCAGGAAATTGTGATATGAATATCATAGGTTAAGGAGCCATGTTGGCCAGTTTTCATAGACTCTGAGAAACTCTTATAATCTGGACATAACGCCAATTGAGGAGAGAGAAACTATAGAGTTGTATGATAATTGTTGAACTACAATACATGGCTAAAGTATTAGGAATATCCTGAATGGTACTTAGAAGCTGTGGAAAGTTAACCTACTCTGTTTCCCTCATTTGTAAAACAGGAATGAGCATGATAATTTATACCTTTCGGAGTTTTGTGAATTAAAAAACATAAGTAAAACCCTAGTATAGTAATTGAATTTAGAAACGGCAATTTCTTCATGAACAACAGAAACATTGTGGGATCACTGGGGTTTTTTTTTTAGTAGAAGAGAATTTGACAAATCTGTTTTAGGAATTTATTTGGCAGTGGCATATAAATAAAAATAAGACACTAGAGGGAAGGAAATGTTTGGAGGGTTAGGAGATGTTCGAGTCCTTAATTGGGATAATAAGAGTTTCACTATATGTGAAAGAGGAAGGGGAAATCTGATAATTTAGTAAATTCTAAGAGTACCCACTTTGCTTATTTGAAGTGTCACGTTACTGACTTGTCTTGGAGAAATGGACATAACCTGGCAGTGTGGGCAGATGTTTATGTTTGAATCTCTTCTCTCAGGTTACGTGTTCTTTTTTGTCTCTCATTTGTCCCTAGCTCAGTTTTCCGTTCAGAAAGTCACTCCTCAGTCTGATGGCTCCAGTTCGAAAGTGAAAGTCAAGGTTCGGGTAAACATCCATGGCATTTTCAGTGTGTCCAGCGCATCCCTAGTGGAAGTGCACAAGTTTGAGGAAAATGAGGAACCAATGGAAACAGATCAGAATGCGAAGGAGGAAGAGGTAATCTGGACATTTTATGCCATTTTAGACCGCTTATGGATGGCCCAGAAGTGACTTGTCTAGAAATTCTAGTAAATAGACTGATGTGTGACGAAGAACATTGTGACAGAGCTGCTGAGAGTGGGTTTGCTTGTATCCCCTTCCCGCAGCATGGATGAACTAGCAGAAAGTCTTTACACATAATTTACGTAGAAAGGGAACATAATTGGCATCCTCCTTTAGACTATACAGTTCTCAACTTGAGGTTTTTTTGTTTGTTTTTGAGGAAGATTAGCCCTGAGCTAACATATGCTGCCAGTCCTCCTCGTTTTGCTGAGGAAGACTGGCCCTGAGCTAACATCCCTGCCAATCTTCCTCTACTTTATATGTGGGATGCCTGCCACAGCATGTGTTGACAAGCAGTGTGTAGGTCTGTGCCTTGGATTCAAACTGTGAACCCCAGGCTGCCGAAGTGCAATGTGTGAATTTAACTGCTGTGCCATTGTGCTGGCCCCCTTTTTTTCCCCCAAAGATTTTATTTGTTCTTCTTCTCCCCAAAGCCCCCCAGTACATAGTTGTATATTCTAGTTGTAGGTCCTTCTGGTTGTGCTATGTGGAATGCCACCTCAGCATGGCTTGATGAGTGGTGCTGTGTCCACGCCCCGGATCCAAACTGGTGAAACCCTGGGCCGCCAAAGCAGAGTGCAAACTTAACCACTTGGCCACGGGGCCAGCCCCTTGAGTTATTCTTGATTCTTTCTGATTACTGAAGAATCCTATGAGTCTCAGTTGATTATTTTCATAAGTATAATAGGTTTTACAATCATTTGTTGGGATCGTACACTGGATCTTATCCTTCCTGTACATCAAAATCAAGGCTTTGTGAAACTACAGATGTTTGGGTCTCATCCTCAGAGATCTTGTTAGAGTTGGTCTGGGCTGGGGCTAAGGTATCAGTAGTTTTACAAGCCCCCAAGGTCATTCTGGTGTGCTGTGGGCATTGAAAGCCAGTGATCCAGGGTGTCCACAAGCTTCTCCCTTCTTTATCGTTATTGTTAGGCTTTGGTCTTTCAACAGAGTCCTCAAGGTGTTCTCCTCTCCTAATGCACGCACTGGTTGTACTTTTGAGGATGAAAAAGCTGACTTAAAAACTGCTTAAAAAAGTTAAGACTTTTGAGAGAAATTTACTCATGAAGAAGTTTGGAGGAACTCATGCTCTTCAGATTATATTGTACTAAATATTCCCGCACTGCACTATGAGTACTGCTGTGGTTTACAGAGCAGTCCCACGGCTGCTGCTGTTTATATAAGGGTAGGGCAGGGGAGGTGTTATCTCCATTGTACAGATATATTAGCTGAGACCCAGAGAGAAAATTTAACTGTTCTAGGTGACATAGTGTCATAGCTGGAATTTGAGTCTAGGTCTTCTAATTGCTGGTAATTGAGCAGGAATTCCATACCATGGAATTTTGCCAGCGTCATGAAGATTGCTTAGTCTTTGACTAGTATTTCCTAGTTTCAGAATTTGATGTCACCTGTTTTTCAGAAGATGCAAGTGGACCAGGAGGAACCACATGTTGAAGAGCAGCAGCAGCAGTTGCCAGCAGAAAATAAGACAGAATCTGAAGAAATGGAGGTATGAGTATGATTTGTAGTGTCTTCACATACATGGTTTTGGCTGAGATACCATGTCTTAGAAGATAGTTATATTAGGATTTCTTCATTTTTTTGAACAGTTCAAGCAAAATTTTGTGGTGTGCTTGGAAGGTACGTTTGGCAAGATGGTCTTTGAACTGCAAAGACTAGTTGCTATGTGGGAAGAAAGCACTCAGAAGCCCTACTTTTACTAGGCTAGTGATCGATTCATGCTGGTTTCTGAATGGCTATTACCAATAGTCATTCTGCTCATAATTTATTCTTTGCCAATAAACAGTGAGATAATTTTTTCAAATTTTATTAACTCTCTGAAACTTGTCTTTTTGTCAAGAGATATTGTTTTAAATAATGTATTTAAGTATATTTTGTAAATATTTATCCCAAACATTTATTTAAATTAATATATAACATTTTTGAATCTTTTATAACCTGTCCTGTAATTTTGACTTTTGAGCTTGCATGTTTAAATTTGTTGTCAGCATTGAAAACACCTTTTCTTTCAAATTATTTATGACATTGCAGTATATAATCTCACCTTCTCAGGTGAGATTTCTGATTGTGGCATTTAAAAATGTTTTGCAGAGCCTTTGGGGGCTTGAGTCTGTTACCTATTTTCATATCAGTTAACAAACTTTAATTACTTTCCTTTAGCTGTGCAAATAAGTGTAAAAAAGAAAATAATGGACTGAGGAAATTGTACTCACAGATGCTTTAGTCTTCTACAGTCAGTTTCCAAGGTGGAAGATCCCTCTTGTTGTTGGCTGGGTTGGGGGCAGCAGAGGGAGAGAGAAGTACTTACTCTGTGTTCGCAAGGTGGGGGAGAGAAAGGAGAAGGGAGAGGTGCCTTCCCTCCTTCCCCTGCATAGATGGAGCTGTGGGAAGTTTCAGGGGGTTATTACTTAGGCTTCTTCTGTGAGGTGGCTTGGGAACTGGTGCCTTTCATAGTATTCTTTCTAAGGGAAGTGAAATACAAGTGATACATAAATTTCAGCAACTGACTTAAGTTACTTGGATAGGATGTGGGGAAATGACTTTGAAATCGTTCCTCACGTCATAGGGCAAGTTGAATTCCAGATAAATTTGAAAGTTAAAACAGACAACTGGAATAAGTATTTTTCTAATTTGTGGATCAGGAATGGCTTTCAAAGCATAAAAACATAATCACAAAGGAAAAGATGGATGTATTCAACAATAAAAACTTACATACACAAGTAATAGAGAATTAGAAAAACTAGAGAGTCAATCACTTGGGGAAACAGTCACTAAAATCCTAAGAGAACAGTGAATGCAACGTGACTAGGCAATTTGAAGAGATAAGTATGGTTTATAAGTGTGCGAAAAAAGGTTGTTGACCCAAAGAAAATAATCATAAGATGACGATAAAGGAGTTCCTATTTGTGGCCAGGGTGCAGCAGAATGGATTCTCTCACTCCTTGTGAGAGTGTAAATAGGTACAGACATTTTGGGAATCATATTGACAGTATGTTTCTGACACACAAAAATTTCATACCCTGTCCCCACTGATTTCACATGCACGTCTGTGTGGTTAGATGAGTGGAAGAAAATTACAGATTCACTAGTGATTATATGTTGATAGTGGGATTATGGCAGGTTGTTTATATATGTATGTGTGTATATTTATTAATTTGTATGTGTATGTGTACAGTTTAGTGTTAAGTATGCTCAGTGGTGCAAACCAGTCTCTAGAACTTTTTCATTTTGCTGACCCAAAACTCTACCAATTAAACAACAACTCCTCATTATCCCATCTTGCCTCTCCCCAGCCCCTGGCAACTGTCATTATTTTCTCTATGGATTTGACTACTCATAGAATTTAATTTTCCAGGTATTGAAAGAAACAGTCCTAGGTTATTTGGATCATCAGAAAACAAAGTTAATATAAATGTGAAAATAGTTTTTGGTATGTAACCCAGTTGGAAGTTTAAGATAGTCTGTATATATGTTTGTTCTTGATGATTTCTGTTATTTTAGACCTCTCAAGCTGGATCAAAAGACAAAAAGATGGACCAACCTCCTCAAGCCAAGAAGGCAAAAGTGAAGACCAGTACTGTGGACTTGCCGATTGAGAATCAGCTTTTATGGCAAATAGACAGAGAGATGCTCAACTTGTACATTGAAAATGAGGTTGTTATTTCAAGTCTCTTAGAACAATAAGCTAACAAATTAATGTGACCATAGTGTTCACACTCTGTGTCTAGTGACCTTTATGCAGTTTTGGTTGTTTGGAGTTTGAGAAAATAATTTTAGATTTTTGGGTCTTGCAAGGGCAAGTTTGATAGATCCCATGTAATGTCAAAGTACTTTTATGGTGATACTATGTTTGTATTGCTAGAAGCTCCGTTATGAGATCTTTGACATTATGTCTTTGGTCTATGGGAGGTATCGTTGTTTGCGTGTTTATTCACTAGAGATTGGGATGTTTGAGCTGGTGGGTCATGGAAGTTGATCAGTAGGAGAAATCACATAGCATTGATGATAGCACTGTTTTGTTTATTAGTTCTGTTCCCTATTGCCAGTCCATAATGTAACTCTTGTTATATTGAGTGATGCAAGGTTTGGGACCCTGGAGCACAATTATTGAATTAATTGTTATCTGTGACGTTTCTTATCATGTATCTGTTGGATCTCAGAGTAGTTGTGTTTTATAGAACCTTTAACGTTTATACTATATGAATAATTTGATTTTTCTTGGTATTCTATAGTAATAGTACAGCTGAGTATACTATCTTGTGACACTGAGCTGGTAGTTTCTTAAAAGTTCTTTTGTCTTAAATTCTTTTCTTATTTTTTTTGCTTTTGAGTATCTACATCTTGACATTTCTATTGCTCTTTTTTTTCCTAAGCACACTCAAAAAACTCACTGGATCTTCGTAATTTACTGAGGACTAATGCTTCCAGCTCTTCTTTCTGGATGATTTGCAGAACTAAAAGGATTTGGGGAAGAAGGATTCTCTACTTTTATAACTATATCGCTTAATATTTGAGAGGAAACTGTCTCAGTTGTCAGAAGTCTAACTAATTTCTGCTGTTCTCAGGGTAAGATGATCATGCAGGATAAACTGGAGAAGGAGAGGAATGATGCTAAGAATGCAGTAGAAGAATATGTGTATGAAATGAGAGACAAGCTTGGTGGTGAATATGAGAAGTTTGTGAATGAAGATGTAAGTATGTGCCACTGTGCCTACCTGTTATGTGTCTTCTGGGAGCATCTTAAAATGGATTAGAAGGGAAGTTTGCACCTGTAGGTATACAGTAAATTGATTACAAATGTACGTTTGGGGAAAAGTTTTATATTATTTTATTTTGTATTTCTTTATTAGTGGAGTATTTTCCAAAGGTTAGTCTTTGTGCATCACTTTTTTGGGGGAGGGGGCATAACTTTTTGATAGATTTGCATGCTTTTGTTTACTTAGTATTTTTCTTTAAATCAGTTCGTTTTTCCCTGATGTTTACTTTATCTTAACTCTTTTTTTATTGAGGTATAATTTTACATTAGTTTCAGGTGTACCACATAATGATTCAGTATTTGTATACATTGTAAAATGATCACTACAGTAGGTGTAGTTAAACATTTGTCACCATACATAGAACAAATTTTTTTTCTTGTGATGATAACATGCAAGATCTACTCTCTTAGCAACTTTCAAATATGCAATATAGTATTATTAACTATATAATTCACTTATTTTTAAATGCAATTTTTAATTCTGAAAGTTTCAAACATACCCAAACCTCCCTTACAGCAGAAAGAATCGTATAATGAAATCCCCTGTACTTACCAAGCAAAACAGCATTTTGCCAGTCTTGTTTTCTGTATCCCCGACCCCCACTCCCCCTGTGTTTTAAAGCAAAGCCAGATATTTTGCTGTCTGTGCCTGTGACTCCACTGGCAAATCTGCTGATTTTTTTTTTTTTTTTTTAAGATTTTGTTTTTTTCCTTTTTCTCCCCAAAGCCCCCGGTACATAGTTGTATATTCTTCATTGTGGGTCCTTCTAGTTGTGGCATGTGGGATGCTGCCTCACTGTGGTTTGATGAGCAGTGCCATGTCCGTGCCCAGGATTCAAACCAACGAAACACTGGGCCGCCTGCAGCGGAGTGTGCAAACTTAACCACTCGGCCCCGGAACCAGCCCCTAATCTACTGATTTTTGATTGACCTAATTCCAGTGTCTTCTTCATCTTTAGGATCGTAACAGTTTTACCATGAAACTAGAAGATACTGAAAATTGGTTGTATGAAGATGGAGAAGACCAGCCAAAGCAAGTTTATGTCGATAAATTGGCTGAGTTAAAAGTAAGTGATTCTTGAAAGCAGAAGTGTCCTGAACCCATGCTGTAGTTTGCAAGGAGAGTGTCTCAAAGTAGAGTGGAATTCTCATGTCAAGAAATGAAGACGGGCTGAAAGTGATTGAAGAACTATACCCTTTATCAGTTAGGTTCATTGTCTTCTCACTTTTAGAACCTCAAAGTAACAGAAGAATTTTTCTTTTCTTTTCTTTTTTTTTTCTGCTTTATTTCCCCAAACCCGCCCTGTACACAGTTGTATATCTTACTTGCATGTCCTTCTAGTTGTGGGATGTGGGACGCCGCCTCAACATGGCCTGACAAGTGGTGCCATGTCCGCGCCCAGGATCCGAACCCTGGGCCGCCGCAGCAGAGCGCACGAACTTAACCACTCGGCCACGGAGCCGGCCCCCAGAAGAATGTTTCTGAAAATTGAGTTTAGACTTAAAATGTTTCACTGAATTGGAGATTTAGTTCATTCATGGTGTCGAGATTCAAAGACTATCAAAGACTGTGTCCCTGTCCTAAAGGCACCTGCGGTGCAGGGCTGTGTGTATAGCCTTGATTCTCAATAGAGCAAAGCATCTGGTTTGTATTTAAAGAATCTGATTGTTAAACCTTATGGTTAGTACAAAGAGTTATCTAAAATGGCGGCCTTTTGTTTGGAAAAGGATGCAGATGCACAAGAAGAGGTTTTTTATATTTGTCAAGGTTACTTAGTTTCTTCTCAGATCGGGCCATTGTGGCAAACCTCTGGAATGGGATTGCTCCGGGTGCCTGTGGTTTCCCCTCATTTTGGCAAAAATTACAAGAGCCTCCTGTGAGATCCTCCCCATTGAGTTTTTAGTTTTACTAAAAATATCAAACACATGAAAGTAGAGAGAATAATAGTTTCGTATGTTGTCCACTTATGGCCAGTTTGTTTCACTTCTCTCACTCTGTTACTTGAATCAAGCCCCTCATGTTATATTAAATCCAAAAATACTTCAATATTTATTAAGGAAATATAACCTTAAGCTGTACCATTATCACACGTAAAAAAATTCCTTAATATCACCATATATTCAGTCAGTTTTCAAGTTCCAGTTGTTTCATAAATTATTTTTTAGTTTGTTTGATTCAGGATCCAAGTAAGGTCCATACCTTCTGTTGATAGGTCTCAAAAATCTGTGTCTGTAGTTCTCCTTCTATCATTTCTCTCTTGTTTAGTTGATGAAGAAACTGGATCATTTGTCCTGTAGAATTTCCCCCCGGTCTGGATTTTGCTGATTTTATCTCTATGGTATTTAATATTACCTGGTAAATTGATGGTTAGATCTAGAGGCTTTGTCCGATTCAGGTTTTAAAAAAATGTTTTTGGCAAGTGTACTTCCTATTTATTGTCGGTGTGTCACTATCAGGAGGCATCTAATTATTGGTTGTCTCCTCACTGTGTTTTGAGAATTAGGGGCTCAGGTGACAAGTTGAAGTGGCTCCACATGGAACAGTATTGAGGTATATTCTCATAACTAGCCGGAGGATATATGTCAGTGGGCTGGGGAAGAATGTTTAATTTCTTATATGTAGTACATGGAGATTAAATGTAGTTTAATTTATAACCAATCTTGGTATTGGAGCTTAAATCATAATCAGTCTTAGTAATAGTGGAAACAATACTACTATGACAGTTTAAGCTGCCCTGTGAACACTTGTATATTCTCTCTTCTGTTAAGAATCTAGGTCAACCTATTAAGATACGATTCCAGGAATCTGAAGAAAGACCAAAATTATTTGAAGAACTAGGGAAACAAATCCAACAGTATATGAAAGTAATCAACTCTTTCAAAAACAAGGTATCTTATTCCCCCCCCGCTCCTTGCTGTTGTTTGGTAGAGTGAAGTTTTGAGGCATTTATATAGCAGTTTTTCTCTTCTTTTTAACTATTGTTTAATAGTATTTTCTTTTTGGATGTTAGTGTAATATGTAATATTGTACAGAGTCTTACTGAGGACCCTGGGGTTTGCTGCTGCTTCTTTAATAGGTGTAATCTGCAGTGGAGCAGTGTTGTTCCACTTCCTTTTCTTGCTGTGAAAAGCTTCATCAGTGACAGCCTGCTCTATCCTGGTCTTTCTGAGAACACATTAGGCATATAATTTGGTTTGTTATGCAGATGTAGGACTATCTCAATAGTAAACTACTTATCAATTTTTGAGCAATATGTGGTACTCCATAAATATGTTATCTCATTAAGTCCACACAGTACCCTTATGAAGTAAGTGGTAGTATCAATGTTTATAAATAATTTCTAACTGTTTGAGCCTCATTGTCCGTAAGCAACACCCATAGTTACTGTTGGGGGAACTGGGATTGGGCCTGAGGTCTGGCTCCAGACTTTGGCCTCTTAACTCCTCTAGTATATTCCGGGTTCTTGATTTATCATCAGTGTAAGAAACTTTGAGTGATAAATTGAACTTGTTTCTTTTTAAAAAAAATTTTGCTTCTGAAAGCCCTCTTTTAAAAAATTGTGTTCATTATTGTTTTGGTTTCTAACTAGCACTCCTAAACCTCAGGTTTCATGTCTAAAGACATGTAATTTTTTTTGCATTGTGATATCTTCATAAGATTTTGTGTAAAACGTGTGCTGCTTATACTGTTGAAACCTTTAATTGCCCCCTTATTATGGTTTTGGCCTTTAAATCTATTTCCTGAGTGTTTTAAAAGTTGGAGTTACTTTTTCTTGAACAATTCTTAAGGAATTGAATGTCTGTTTAGATCATGAGGCTACGTGTGCTTCATTTTTGGAAAAATTGTAGCTTTAAAAGATAGCGAGCAAAGAACTAGACACTATTTGAGCAGGGAGAGTATCATCTTTTTGACACTTGTCTGGTGGATTACTGGTTGCAGGAGGACCAGTATGACCATTTGGATGCTGCTGACATGGTAAAGGTGGAGAAAAGCACGAGTGAGGCCATGGAGTGGATGAATAACAGGCTGAATCTGCAGAACAAGCAGAGTCTGACCGTGGATCCAGTTGTCAAGGCAAAAGAGATTGAGGCTAAAATTAAGGTAATTTACAGCTTTAAATATTTAGTAGTGTTTTTGGTCATCCTTGTTACTTATTAATAGTCCTTAAAGTGACATTTAGGAGGGAACGTCGTTATTGTGTTTTAGAATGAGAGAGTGTGGACTTGGGTTTAGAATGACACACAAAGTTTATTTTTATAAAAAACCATAATTTTCTCTCCTGTCATTCTAGGAACTGGTGAATATCTGCAGCCCTATAATTTCAAAGCCTAAACCCAAAGTGGAACCTCCAAAAGAGGAGCAAAAAAATGCAGAGCAGAATGGACCAGTGGATGGACAAGGAGACAACCCAGGCCCTCACGCTGCCGAGCAGGGTACAGACACAGCTGTGCCTTTGGATTCAGACAAGAAGCTTCCTGAAATGGACATTGATTGATTCCAAGAATTGTTTATATTAAAACAGACTATTATAAAGCTTTAAGTTGTCAACTTTGTTCTAAATATCAACTAGAGCAATCAGATACTGGAGATTTCTTAGTCAGTTTTTAGGGGATTTCAGGGGAGGGGATGTAGGTAATGTATGGAGCATTTTGACTTCTAAATAGTTCGGTACAGAAATTAAGTGCATTGTATCTTTTTCATAATGGTACTATTTAGAAGCCCAGTTAGACTTACTGAGCTTATGCTTCACTTCTTTTATGTTTAATCATGCTTATACAAAGTTAAGTTTGTTTTGGAAAGTTGAGCTATAGCAAAAGCTATAACTAGCTATCAAGCAGACTTTTTGTTATGACATATATGGCAGGATCTCTAATTGTGTTTCAAAAGTCTGTTGTGGAGATTGCCACAAAGGCTCCCTGCCTGGTGTGGGGATGGGGGTGGGGGTCTCCCTCTGTTTCTGAGGCCTAGAGCATGGCATGGCATGGGTTAACATAGCAGAACAACGAGGTGTACTCTGAGCTTCACACTTCACTTCCACTCCTACCCTGTCTTCCCTCCTTTCCCCAGTAAAGGAGCTCCTATTATAAATGCCATGTGCTGCTCTTGAGAAAATAGACCCCTTCGCTTGGAGCAAGTTGTTAACTGAGGATTTTAGACCTGGAAGCTCTTCCTGAGAAAGTGTGTTCCTGAAAGTGTGTTCGCTAACACCCCAAGCGTCAAAATCTAAATAATTTTCAGAAGGTTAGAATTGGGTAGGTGTATTGTCGGATATAGGAATGATAAATTTGAGGAATTGATTCTTATTAATTATGGTGTAAAGATTTGTGTCCTGGCCTGCTTATTGAGGTGAGAGATGTTCTGTGTAAATTTGAGGTATAGCTTGAAGTCCTAGGACAAGGGGACTTCTGGAAGTCCTCTAGGACAAGTTCTTTTTAGCTCATTCACAATCAATTGTATGTTAAGTGTTAATATCTGTCACAAATCTGCCAATATGTATGTGTTAAACAGCTGACAGATGATACAAAAAAACTAAGATACACTAGATTGTGCTGGATGAGTCTGAAATTAGTGTTAAAGAAGGGTGGTGCCTGACTTTAGCAACACCTCATTCGTACTGTGTAGTCAGTGTCAGGAGCACCAAAGCATTCCCTGTGACTGTCTTTGGGGCGTTGTTGATAGGAGTGAGGCATTTTGGAAACTCCAAGGGAAGCCTATATTAGAGGCCAGAGCTGGTACCTGCCTTAGAAACTGTTATAAGCTTTGTTGGTTACATTTTAGATTCTTGTAATAATTGTTCTGTATAGCAGAGTGCCTCTCTGTTAATTTTGGTCTATGTTGTTAGAAATAAGGTTATACCTTCCATATTTAGAGTAAGTTTCTGTCCATCTCTGCACTAAAAAATTTTGGAGTGTTACAAACTCTAAAGTGCTATAGAGGAAAATTGCCTAGAGAGGAGGAAGGTGGAAATATTTTCATGTTGGTGTGTAAGCATGCATGGAAGCCTTGCAGCACCAGGACTTGGCCCTGTACTTAGAGCATCCTCTGTCCTTTCTCTACCTGTCGTGCTTCAAGAGTTCCAGCTGGTCTGCTGTGAGGCCAAAAGCTACTTCGGAGTGCTGGCTGCAGGATTAAGCCAATTCTTATGCAACTGACTCAGTCCTTAATGGCCATTTCTGATAAAATAAAAATTTTTTGTGTGTGGGGGAGGGTTGGGTGTTGGGATGGGGGTGAATTTGAAGTTTAAAAAGTTTAAACTAGAAATAAGATGATATGGTCTGCTTGCTCTCTGTTTAGACAGGCTTTAAGACCAGTTAGATTTACATGGAGGCCAGGCCAGAGAGTGATAATTGATGACTTGTGTGCAGATAAGCATTTATCCAGGTTGTGTTATCCAAATTGGTTTGTTAAAGCTCCAGGTCACGTTCTTACACTAAGAAAAACATTCAGTAAACATGAGACAAGTTTAGGAAAAATTAATAAAAAGAAACCTGTCTTACACTCAAAGGAATGGTTTCCTTAATTTCATAATGAAGGGGGGTGTGTGTGTGCGGGTGTGTGTTTCTGCACGTTTGTGTGTTTTCAAGAAAAGCTTTTCTCCGGAGGTAAGAGCCCTCTTAGCTAAATTCCACTTAACTTTTGTCAGAGACCTCCAGTCAGAAGAACAGTCAAGGCACAGCACGCTCGGTGGCAAGAAGTTGCTCTTTCTGTACTCACTCTCTCACATTGAGTCCTGGCCCAGTTCTCCGATGTAGGAATCCTCACCTTGTTCCTGTGAGTCTTACTTTGAGAATAGCAGGAGGTAGCTTAATGGCTCCATAAAGGCCCAGTGCCAGGACTGATGCCAACCCCTTTATTGGGTTGGGCATGGCCCAGAGTGTGTAGTAACTGTTGCTACCATTGGATGTGTGTTGTGTGTGTGTGCACTTGTGCGTGAGTGTGCTGGTGTACATCGAGTGGTGATGAGTGGTGTTCGGATGAAGCCATCAGAAGAGACCTTAACTGTACAAGATGTGGGGCCTAGATGGGGAGAGGTCTGGGTCCCTGCTCCCTGGAGTCCTGCCACTTAGTCCCGCTGCTCTGATTGTGCTGGGAGGAGCTTACCTGCCAGGGCCTACCAACAGGGCCTGTGCCAGCCACCTTCAAGAACCATGTCTGTAGTAAGGTCTGTTTTCTGGGCCTTTGTACTTGGGAGAGGGGTGGGTAACTGGTAAGTTGAGTGGGAAGCCCAGTCACCAGCTAGCTAGTGATCATCCAGAGCATAGCCATTTTTTTTTTTAAATTAAGATTATGATAGTTTACAACCTTGTGAAATTTCAGTTGTACATTATTGTTAGTCATGTTGTGGGTACACCACTTCACCCTTGGTGCCCACGCCCCACCCCACCTTTCCCCTGGTATCCACCATCAGTTCTCTTTGTCTTCATGTTTAACTTCCACCTATGAGTGGAGTCGTACACAGTTCGTCTTTCTCTATCTGGCTTAATTCACTTAACATGATACCCTCAAGTTCCGTCCATGTTGTTGTGAATGGGACGATTTTATCCTTTTTTATGCCTGAGTGCTATTCCAGTGTGTGTGTATGTGTGTACACACACCATATCTTCTTTATCCAATCGTCAGTTGATGGGCACTTAGGTTGCTTCCACATCTTGGCTATTGTAAATAATCAGAGCATAGCCATTTTGTTAAGGGTATTGGAGTCAACTGGAAAGAGTGAACGTCCCTGTTTACCCAGGATGGGTACTAGTGTCCTTGCATGTCACTGGGAAGAGGGTGTTGGAGGCAAAGCCAGGGCTGGTGTGAAGGTTTTGCAGTGGGACTGCTTTAGCTCAATGTGGAGAACTTTCAGATCTCCCATGGGATTCATGCAGAGGCATTAGACCAGTGGCCTTTGAGATGCGTTTTCAAGCATCTCAATTTGTTTTTGTAGCGAAGCTGTCAGAGGTGATGGGGCTGATAGATTGGGGTTTTGGTGTAGAGCATTGGGGGCTATTTAGCTCTCTTAGCATGAGAGTGACAGTCCGCCCTTGTGATGTGCGGAGTGAGTTGGGCCTGGGAGAAGTTGGTGGTAGTGGGACTTTTAAGATAATCCACGTTTGAGGGGCTGAGCCAAATGAAGGGGGAAGAGGGGATTTTGACTATAAGACAAAGCTGTGCAGTTAAGATGTTGGGGAAGTGGTTAACCTTTGTCGGGTAATGACAATGCAGGCAGGCTTCAGGAGCTCGACGTTTTATTGACCTGGCTTTTGATAATACCTGTCTGTACACTTGATCTATTTCAGTTATTTTTAAGTGGCTTTAACAGATTATTGTATTTTTTCATGAGAAATGTAGGTTATAAAACAATATGCACGGCTCCCCATCTTCTGAAAGAACGTGAAATGTGTTTGCATAAAACCCACAACTGGATGGATGTCTCAAAATGAAATGGTTTCCTTCCGAGGTGGTATTGTGGGTGATTTCTGTTTGTAAATTTTTGCTTGTTTGTATTTTCTAAGATTAATATGCATTTTAAAATTTTATAATGTTAAAAAAATTAGAAGTGTATTTTAAAAAGAATCACAAGTTTCAAACCTGGAATAAGAGATGCGACAGACAGTGGAGCTTCAAGTTTTCAGGAGTCAGTGGAGATGTTGGGAGTCTGGATAAGATTAGGAAGGTCGTATAAGCTGGAGTTGAGAGATCCTGAAGCTGCAGTTGGGTGTAGCAGGAAGTGTTGGGGGTCGGGGTGCGTTCCTGGGTTAAGAATGAAGGATTGTGTTTGGATGTGTCGGAAAGAGGAAGTGGAAGCTTTTTATTTGTTTTTTTAAAAGATTTTATTTTCCCTCCTCCTCCCCAAAGCTCCCAGTAGATGGTTGTATATTTTCAGTTGTGGATCCTTCTAGTTGTGACATGTGGAACGCTGCCTCAGCATGGCCTGGTGAGTGGTGCTAGGTTCATGCTCAGGATCCGAATGGGTGAAACCCTGGGCCGCCATAGCAGAGCTTGCGAACTTAACCACTCGGCCACAGGGCCAGTCCCAAGTGGAAGCTTTGAAGGAAACAAGTAGCTGTCAGAGAGGAATGATAATTCATGAGGTGTGTTAAGGAGGAGAGAAATTTGAGAAGTGAGAGGTGGCAGTGGCCAGCAGGGTTAGATGCTGTTGGGGGCACTTTAGAAGGGTGGGAGCTGGGTTTTGGGGTTGTGTGGTGAGGCCGCAGGTGGACAGCACTTTGTCGAGAAGCTTGATTTAGTTGAAATGAGGGATCAGCTTGGGGAGGAAGGAGGCTGAGCAGCATCCTGGGCCCTCTGTCCTCTGGACAAATGTAGTTTCCACCAGTTATCTGGAGACCATGGCAATCTTGAAGTTGCCTGTGCCTTCCTTCTCTGAGTGGTTCTCCCTTGCCTCTGGCTGGAGCAGCCCTGGGACATGACCCTCAACGCCCTTGTCCTCTGTTAGCTGGATACTGCTATTGGGAGCAGGTGCTGTAAGTTGTAGAGATGATGGAGGCAGGCTAGGAGGCAAAATGGAAAAATGGTCATGTTGAGGTAGGAGCAACACTTTCAGGAGGATAAAGGTGGGAGTAAATTTCCGGGGATCAGGGAAGGGAAGACCTCAGAGGATGTGAAAGAATGCTTTCCAGATTTATCCAGTATCCATAGGCAAGTGCCCGGCTACTCCTGACCTCGTCACTCCACTTTTAGCACATGCTGTAAGGACGGGCCGGGGGGGGGCGCGGGGGGCAGGGTGGGGGTGGAGAATAGGGGGAATATTTACTTCTAACTCCTCAGTGGGATTTATCAGGTTTAATCACAATGAGCAGAGAGAAAGAATACGGAGAGCTGTGTTTAGGGCTTTTTTCGTTAGTTGTTTCTGGGTTTATATCTTTTGAAGGCTGGGTGGACTGGTAGGTTTGGAGTACTGAATCAATGGAAGGAGAGCACTTAAAATGCTTTTCTTATCACGAGTTAGCAGGCCCTTACCCACCACTTACATTGTTTTTTCTACATGCACTTTAAAATATACTGGTCTACCATTCAGTTAAGACTTGGCTAATGCTTGGGGAAGAGAAAGCTGGAAACACTTGGAAAACCATCTTAATGGCTCAGTTTTTGAGATGTAAATCCCAGCAAAGCATTTCTGACAAGCCCAATTAGTAGATGTCCCAGGAAAGGGTGGCCCACGCGATTGGGTACCTTTCAGCAAGGCCAGCAGGGCTGCTTCTAGGACTTCTGTGATGTTGCCATGAGGAGAGCTGCGTGGCATAGGACTCAGAATTGAGAGGGCCCCTGCAGTCGAAAGGAAGCCCCACGCTGGGTGAGGGGCCTTTCCTCTGTGCCTGGTCCTGTCCTTGTCTATTCTACATCCTGCAACTAAGGATGGACTCTGCCTAGTTCACGACCGCCCTTCTGCAGCCAGCTTTGAAGCACGGAATGTAGAAGGCGCCCAGTGAACACTTGAATACACAAGTGCAATATTTTCAATGAGTAAAAAACTCCAGAACACCAGAACTACAGTACCTGAAGTCATATCCAACCCTCCACTTTCTGGGTAGGAAAGGGCCAAAGCAGGAGAATCTCATGGAGCAGGTGGACGACAGAGCCAAGAATCCTGACTCCAGCTGTTTTGCAGAACATTAATCTTCTGGAGAGTTGCGTGGCTAGAATATGGAGCTTTTGCCTTCCCCAAAAATCCCTCTGAATATAGCGTTATTTGGGGTAGTACTGGCTCCCTGAGAATCTGAGGGCTATCCTCCAGCCAGTTCTGACCAGGCCTTGTGTGAGCTGCAGTGTTTAAGCTGCCACACGAGGGCGCTATCATTCTTCCTTTGCCTTGGGTCAGACCAGGACAGGCTTCACTCCATCAGGAGTCCCAGAGTTTGGAGAATACAGAGGGTCATCTCCTTTTCTCAGGATAGCTAAAAGCAAAACAGATATGGTTTAACAGAGGCCTCAAGCTAGAAAGCAGGAGTTCTTTTATGGGGGTTTGCTAGTAACCCTTTAGGTGCTTAGCACTCAAAGTATGGCATCACTTGTTATAAAAGAATATTGGACTGACTCCAGATCTTGGGTAAGTGCCCACGCCAGTGCTTCTCAAACTCAGCCGGCGCTCCTGCTAAAAGGCAGATTCTGACTGGGTAGGTCAAAATAGGGCTCGAGAGTCTACAGGTCTAAGAAGCTCCCAGTGATGCTGATCTTTGACCTTATTTTGACTTCAAAAGAACCTTGAAGGAGCCTCAGTTTCTTCATCTGTAAGATCAAGATCACACCAATTCTGTCCATCACGTGAGATGATGGATGCGGAAGCGATCCAAGACAAACAAGAAGGATAAAGGTATTGTGAACAGTAGGAGTGTAACTTGCCTTCTGAAGCCCCACTAGCAGTGCAAGGAGCAGCTGACCCAGGTATAAGCAGTCCCAGGGCTGCCAAGGAACCTTCTTTCTTGTCCTTACCCTGCTAAGAATCCAGACTCCTGAGGAGCAGTATTAGCTAGGCAGCTTAAAGAGCAGAGAGACACTGCCCGCCTCCTGGGGCGCGTGGCCACTAGCCCCTGGGTGGGCGAGGGAGTGTTGTTTCCTGCCCCTGGACTGACATATGAATCCTGTTCTGCCTAGTACCAGAGGTCCTACCATTCCTTTTGACTTGAGCCACTCCTCTTGACTCTTGGCGGGATCCCATTAGTAGCCCCAAAAGAGGGCTGACACGAGCTCTGTAGAGGGTAGGGATCTCTAGTGATGGATAGAGAGTCCCAGGAAGCAGCTGCTTTGACTCTGAATCGTGGGCTCTGCTGCAGAGGAGGGAAGACCAGCTTCAGGACAACTGGGGTAAAAGTGAGCCTCCTGACACCCATTTAGTCTCCTCTTCTTGCCTTGTAAAGATCCCAGTTCTGAGTGCTGTGAAAGACACAGGGTTCCCTGGTGTATGAGGGCCCCCAGCCCTTCTCCACCCCCATCCCTTGAAAGAGGATTGTCTCTTGCCATTGCCCACCCTCTGTGAGTTCTGTCTTGGCCGACTTGTTTTCCTGATTTCTGTAATGCCAAATCAGGAGAATGGGTACAAGAGTCTGAGCTGAAGTGGCAGGGGAGAGAGGGGTGGGGAGGACCCCGGCTTCGAATCAGCTCCTGGGCTCTCCTTTGAGGTAAAACGGTGGCTCAACTGTGCCTCTGAATCCCCTGGGGGCCTTGTTAAAACACAGGTTGCTGGCCCCACCCTGAAGGTTTTTGATTCCCCAAGGCTGGGTCCGAGGATTTGCACGTCTAACAAGTTCCCAGGTGGTGCTGATACTTCTGTTCTGGAGGTAGAGAACCTGAAGTAAATGAGGCTGCTGATGGATGTAATAAACAGCTGAGGCTGAAGGTTGTTGTGGGTGGAGGTGGGAAGGGAGTGACAATTGTGAGGAGTAGGAAGAGACGAAAACGCAGAGTTCCATAAGAAATGCCAAGTCTGGCTTGGAATTTCTTTGAAACTACTTCTGAGGACAGGACTATGTGTCTCTTTGAATCCTACATCCAGTCTACGTGGGCCCTGGGGGTGATTTGGCCTACATGAATTTGCCCTGACTTGCCTGTCACTAGTGTGTGGTGCTTCTCTTCCCTGGGGGACTGGCCTTGGGCTCGTCTTCATGGTGCATCCCACTTCCAGCCCTCTCGGGGTGGGTAGGTCTGTGGCTGTGTGGGTCTTTCTTGTGGCCATTTGCTGAGTCCAGTTCCCTTCTCTAATCGGGCCCACGGCCTCGGCAGCCCTCAAACTGGAGGAGAGGTCCTCACAGCTCAGGGGAAAGGCCTCGGTGTCTTGATGTTCCCGGGTGAGACAATGTCATGCAATTTCCATTAAGCCATACTCAGCTCTTCAGGCTGCTCCACATGGCTTTTAAGGACACTTTAAGTCTTGAATTGGAAGAACTCATCAAGCAGCACTATCTGTTAATGAAATTGCTTCCTGTTAATTTGAGTTTACAAAATAAATGGCGCCTGACAATCTGGCATTGCTGTGATGGCGCCTACCTCCCAGGAATGGACTGCGAGTAGTGGCCACAGGAGGACTTCATCTGGGAGCCATGGCAACCCTCTGAGGGGACCCGGTGGTTGCAACAAATGGGGAGCCCTGAGCAAACGTTCTCTGAGCAGCCATGGGCTGTGCCCTGGCCTGGGGATGTAGACATCAACAGGGCCCACAGCTGTGTTCCTGTAGCTCTTAGTTTAGTGGGGCCTACAGATAGATAATTAACAATCAACACAGCCCGAGGACGTGAGCCAGGAGCTGAGAAGTGAAGGATGAGTGGGTGGTGGCTGCACATGCACGTAAAAAGAGAGGGCTTGGTGAGGGCGCTCAAGATGGAGGGGACAGCTGGACCAAAGGTGTGCAGGAACCGACAAACAGCTCGGGGTGGAAAGCATGAGGCAGAGAGTGACCAGGGATAAGGCCAGGGGCCAGTGGATGGAGTCACATAAAATGCACCTCCACCTTGGCAGTCATTATTTTATATAGGAGTTCGGGGCCTTTAAAATTGAAGATGATAAACACCATCAGAGTTGGGGGTGATGGTAAGCAAGGTCAGATCATAGGAAAGGCCACAGGACCCCTGAGATGGTCTAAAAGGCGAGTTGGAATCTGGCCTGGCGATACAGCCTCGAGGGAGGAAGACAATGCGCCTGGCAGCTCAAGGGCACCTGAGTGTGTGCTTGGAGACAGTTGGAGGGGCGCTGTTGGCTGAGTATGGCTTTCTTGAACAGGAAGGACAGAGGGCCAGGCAGCTCAGTAGGTGTCCCATGTCTTGGAGGCTGCCTATGGCTACAAGCCTGGCCTCAGGGCCTGTGCTGACACCTGGTACCCCTTGCAGGGCAAGGCAGGTAGTTGTCCATGCAAGCGGCATCCTGGAGGAGGCCTGAAGTACTTGGGGAGGGAATTCCTGGGACTTGGGACCCTTGTATCTTTCATACTGAGGCACAAGAGGCCTTGGTATTCCCCTGATGGTGTTGATGAGCCCAGATAAGTTTTTAAGCTAGGACACAATGTGATCTGATTTGCCTTGCAGAGACGCTGGGCGTTTGGGGTGCGGGGGAGGGCCAGGCTTGAAGCAGGGCTGGTGAGGAGCTGTGACAGATGTGGGGCCAGAGCAGGGGGCTTTTTCTCTGGCAATAGTGACTCTGGGGCTAGGTGGTTCACTGTGAAGAAGGAGGGTGGCCAGAGATTCTGGCCAGTTTTCCGTGGTTTAAATAGAGGATCACGTGCTATGAGTAGAATCAGAGAATCTGCTTTTTAGGAAAAACACAGTTTCCTATGTTAAGAAAGGCACGGCATATGTCCAGAGTGGGGATCCTGTGAGCCTCAAGCAGAGTAATCCGTTTGGGACGTGTCTTCTCTCCACAGCCCCCACCTCCTGCAACTCCTGGCCCTCAGAGCACGGGCAGTTGAGGGTGGTGGGGTAAGGGGAAGGGGTGCTCAGGTCTCTGTGGTCTCTGAGCGCTCACTTGAAGACACGTTGGCCATTTGTTGTCCGTGTTCAACCAGGCTCCCTGATTTCCACCATCCAGCTATAAATTGCATTTGGCTGAGGTTTCTCTGGAGGGGCTGGCTCCCACTCATCATTGTGGCGATTAAGGTCGTTCACTGGCTCTCTGACAAGTGAGTGACCTCATCTTTTCTCTAACACAAGGCGGGAAGAGGAAGGCCCTGTCCTGATGGCCAGGAGAATGGTCCAGTGTGGTGGCGTCAGGGACCACAGGGTTGCCGTTCCTCGTAAGAGGACACATGGACAGTCTTCTTTGGGGCGGTCATTTGTGTCTCTGCTTGGCCATCTCTCGCTTTGTTCCTAGCGGACAGCTGTGCTGTTCATGGCCATTTTCTCTTCCTGGTGAAAAAGTGGATTGATGTCCCCACCTTCTTCTCACTCTGGGCTCTTGGAGAACAAGCCCCCTTCATGCCATCTCAGGCCTTTTTCTTTCTTACCTCATAGGCCAACTTGGTGATTAAATGTTCCTTTACCTGCCGATCTGGTGGCGCGGTGGTTAAGTGCGCATGTTCCGCTTCGGCGGCCCAGGGTTAGCCGGTTCAGATCCCGGGTGTGGACATGGCACTGCTTGGCAAGCCATGCTATGGTAGGCGTCCCACATATAAAGTAGAGGAAGATGGGCACGGATGTTAGCTCAGGGCCAGTCTTCCTCAGCAAAAAGAGGAGGATTGGTGGCAGATGTTAGCTCAGGGCTAATCTTCCTCAAAAAAAAAAAACAAAACCAAAAATAACCGTTCCTTTCCTTTCAGCCCTATTTGTTTTAAAATGGCTCAGTTTACAACTTCACCAAAAACACAGGACCACATGAACACCTTGCTAGGGCCCTTCCTGTGGCCTAGAGGAGGCTCAAGGTAGGTGGTCTCCCTCTGCTCTGGACCTTTGATGGGCCAAGGACAAAGCCATGCCCCCTAAAAAAGCCAAATGGTCTGTTTCTGGCTTTGTTGTTGCTGTCTAGCATGGCGTCCCGGGGAGAGTGGTGTATCGTTTCCTGGGGCTGCTCTAACAAAGTACCACGTGGGGACTCACACAACTGAATTTATTGTCTCACAGTTCTGGAGGCCAGAAGTCCGAAATCAAGGTGTGGGCAGGGCCGGCGCCTTCTGAGAGCTGTGAGGGAGCATCTGCTCTGTGCTCTCTCCTGACTTCTGGTAGCCTTGGGCGTTTCTTAGCTTGTGGAAGGTGTTCTCCGTGTATCTTCACAATGTCTTCCCTCTGTGTGGGTCTGTCTGTGTCCAAACTTTCCCTTTTATAAGGACCTCTTATAAAGTTATTTTATAAAATCATCTTGGTTTTGGGTCCACCCTAATTGATGAGGATCAAGGCTGCCCCAGGGAGCAAAGCCCAGCGTGTCCTGCCCTACATACCGATGGATCTATATCACCCTCCGGGAAGCCACAGGACGTCCAGACCTGATCTGATTCTTATCTAAAGTTATAGGACCACCCCATAACCAGCCCCACCTACATTGATACCATTTCAATGACTTCTTTATGTAATCTTTCCTTTGTCTTGTAAAGAGATAACTCATATACCTATGCCTTATAAATTTAGCCCTACCCTCAACCCATGTTTGCAGCTCTTACTCCCCATGGGTACTGTCCCCATGCTGTAAATGTTCCCTGCCCATGGGTACTGTCCCCATACTGCAGCCCTTCCCTGCCCATGGGTCCTGTCCCCATGCTATTCTCTGAATAAAGGAGCACTGCTACCAGACCTTGAGAGTCCAAGAAATCTTTCTTTCGACTCCTTGGCTCATGGAGCCCACATCACTAATGAGCTCATTTTACTTTTAACTCTGTAAAGGCCCTATTTTCAAGCAAGCTCCCATTCTGAGGTACTAGGGCTTACGACTTCAACATATCTTGTTTTGGCAGACACAACTCAACCATAACAGGCCCCTTTATGTGTGGGTTTCTCAGAAGCTTCCAGAGCCAACATACTCAGAGATGGGGCTGGGTTAGGATTAGGGTTTCCAGGATTGCCCTGTGAGCAGGCCCAGGGTCTGGTCTGGGCTTAAGTGAAGATGCCAAGAAAGTTGTTGAGAACTCTGAGCAGTTTCTCAGACTCCCTTCTCTGAGTCCCTCCTGCCTCTACACCTCCCACTTCTGTCACTGACTAGTTACCCCAAGGAACTCAAGGGTGGGCTGGGATATGTTAACTGTTTTTCCAAATTGTTCTTTTTCCTTTTGTTAAGGAGATGCAGTCACCAACCTCCGTGATCCAGACCAAGCCTCACCTCGAGAGCCAAGCGTATGACCTTTGCCTTATTTTTAATGCTGAGATCTCTCCAGGAGGAGCTTAGCCCTTATTACCCTGACCTGCAGTGTATGTGGAAGCATGTTTTCCAACGGAGCCTGTGCAAGAGAATACCCACTTCTCCCTTCTGAATATTTATTCTCCATCCGACATAAATGTCCCTGCTTTCCTTTGTTCGGGGACGCCACGACTCTGGAAATGATTCCGCTTGGTCTCCTATTTGCCGCAAATACACTTCACTTTGTGGGACAACTACTTCTGGTGGAGAGTCGGATTGAACTGGCCAGGAGGGAACCCACTTTGGTTTCGGTAACACTTCTTCTGTGGGCAGTTGTGTGAGGAGGCTCATGAGCAGAGATGATTGCGCAGCTGGCTTCCTGGAGTCCATGCTGTAGGGGGCCCAGAGGACCAGGTATAACCCTACATGCAAATCACGCCCAAATGTGCAAGAACTCACCTTCCTTCTCGGGCTGTATAAATGTGCCAAGTGTCAGGCTGATTTGGGTTCTGGAAGGGTGGGAGGGGCCCAGTAGCTGGTCCAAGTTTGAGTCCTAAAGTATAAACTCCAGAGGACAGGGGCTGGTGACCCCTTCTACCTGTCATCCAGGACCAGGGCTTTCAGGGGTGAGCCGTGAAGTGGTGGCTTGTCCTCTGCCGCACTTTGTGCCAGGGAACAATGAATTTGGTTCTTTTCTGCATGTTGTTCCTGGAGTTGCAGAGTAATTACCAGGATGCCACCAAATGTAGCCTTGGCTTCAGAAACGTAGGACAAAAAGGCAACCACTAACTTTCAGATGTAGCTCTCACCGCATTTAACATTTATGAGTGGCCGTAAAAGGGAAGGCTGGAATTGCATCTGCAGTTCCCAAACACAAGCCATAATTTTACACACTCAAACATCTGTTTTAAGATCATTGTAGAGAATGTCGGGTAATTGGCTCCCTTTTGTCCTGGGCCCATCAGTTAGGCCCCATCAACTTTAGTATAAATTCTCAGGGATTTATTAGTAAACAGCATTTGGGGAGCCCAATGCTGCCACACTGCAGTCGGGGAGCTTGAAGTCTCCCAGCTTGGGCCTCTCTATCAGCACTTTCCTGGGCAGCCGCGGAGTTTATAATTTGGAGAGTGGCTGCTCTGCAAGGAACCCCGGAGTGGGAGGTCAGGGAAAGGAGCTAGAAGGTGCAGCTCCCTGGGAAGGAGGCAGTGAGGGGTGGTTCCCACCACCCGATGCACCCTGGGGTCTGGTGCTCTGGAGATTTGGGAGCAGAGATGTCCCGTGGAGCCTGGAGGCCGAGGGAAAAGCTGGAAGGCTTTGGAATGGTGCAGGCCTGGCCTCAGTCCCAGCTCTACCACACGCAAGCTGGGTGACTATGGGCAAGGCATTTAAGTTTTCTGTGCCTCAGTTTCCTCATCTGTAAAATGGAGATGATAACAGTCCCATCTGCTGGGGTGATTATGAGGAGTAACAGGAATGTGTGTGAGGGCTCAGCACCTTTCTGGGCACATGGAAAGGCCCCACAAGTGGGATCTTAGTCCTGGAGAAGTGAAGGGGGAGGGCTGAACCAAACAGCTGGGGAGCAGACGGCTCTCACAGACGCACCCAAGGGCGCTGGGTTTGCTGGGTGGAAAGAGCTGCTTCACCCTTGGTTCCATATGGCTTCTTTCTCTATGGCAGGTGTGGGCCTGCACAGGAGAGGGAGGGGTTGCTGATCGCACACTGCTGTCTGGGCTGGGAGAGAGGGCAGTGTCCCTGTACTGCATGGCCCTCCTGGCTTGTGTGGGACTCCATTCTAGCCCCAGGGCTATCACGTTGTACTTCTAGTCCTTTGGCCAGACCCCACATCCACATACTGGTCCACCTGCCTTGCCTCAACTCCCACAGGAGCAGAGGTGCTGAGCAAGGCCCAGTGTGGGCTGTGGTTGGGTAGAGGAGACCTGCAGGGGCGGGGGGTCCAACCTCAATGTCCTTTGTTTAGGAGTGGGATTCTGTCCAAGCTCTCTCTCTGTGTTCGCATGGTGGGGCATTCCCAGGACACAGGGATAATTGGGACCCAAGGGGTCTGCAAGCCTGTGCTCAGGGTTTGAGGTGCTTTGGGGAGAGGGATTGCCTGGCTGGGGCCTCTCCTTTGGGTCCGTTGGCCTTGGCACAGCTCATCTGGCTGGCCTGCCTGGGGAGTGGAAGCTGGAGCAATTCCTCTGGGGAGTGCATGTCCCAGGACGGCTGCTCCTCGCCTGCCATAGACAGGCTCAGCTCTCCTCATCATGACTGAAAGCTCCGGTCTGGCCTCCCTGGGAGGGGGATGAGGAATCCCTGACTCCAGTCTGCCCCAGAGCACCCCAGGGGAACGGGTTCCCAGCAACAAACACATGACCGGTCGTGAAGCTCAGACAGTCCTGAGCCCAAAGGCCTGCTCCCCTGTGACCCAGCCCTGGAGCCTATAATTAGCTTCCTAATGTGTGCAGTGGGCGTAATGACAGAATCTACCTGCAAGGATTAAACCAGATAGTGTGTGTCATGGGTTTAGCACCACACCTGGCACCTGGGTAAATGTTAACTATTGCTATTCATCAGGCTAGCCGAGGCGTATTGGCTCTAAGTGTGAGATAAACCCACTCTGGGTCTCTGTTATAAAAAGATCCTCTTGGTGAGGCATAAATAATACAGACTCTGGAGTCAGATAGGGCCCAGTTCAAACCCTGTCTCTCTCACCTGTGTGACCTTGGGAATGTTACTTACCCTTTCTGGGCTCCACCTCTTCATCCACAAATTGGACTTAAGAACACTGCCTACTTCAGCAGGTGGTTGTGAGGAGTCAATGAAACATGCTCTGTAGGCGTCCGGCTCAATGAATGTCAGTTTTATTGTTGTTCCTATGATTACTCACATTTAAGGGAGCTGGTTTTTTCCGAACGCTGTTCCTCCACCCTCCATCTCCAGTGTCTGTGGAGGGGCGAGTGAGGAGGCCAACGCTGTCCGTGTGAGGTATGGGCAGTGATGATGAGATGAGGGCAAAAAATTCACCCCTAACTTCCCTGTAATCAGCATACATCCATGTTTTTCTCACTGTAATTCTAGACTGCCGAAGAAAACCTTGGATCTCACGGCGCAGAACTGTGGTGTGACTAGCTCTCAGGTACTTGCAGGTCTGGGAGGGGAGAGACCTGTTTTGCCCCAATGGGAAACTAGTGGCAGGAGAGGCCAGCTTGGCAGGGGACTTGTGCCAAACTGTCTGCCAACTATATTCAGAGCTGCCCTCACTGGCAGGGCTCTGACCTCACTCAAGAAATGAGCCCGCACTTCCCACCCCTCACCCTGGGGCTGGCTCCAGGCTTCCCTCTGTCGTCTGGCAACCCTGGGAGCAGCTGCCCTGAGAGGCTCCCAACACCTTCCCTCTGACCCCGGGACAGTGCAAGAGACCTCTGTTTCCCACCAACAATACGGCTTTGTTTTATGTGCTCTCCCCAAAGGCCCTAGAAGGGCCAGGGCCCCACCGGCAGATGAGGAAATGGAGCCCAGTGTCCAAGGGCCTGCCCCCGCCACCTTCCACCAAGATGAATGACAGCGTGTCCTTCCCCCGGCTCAGGGCATGCTCACTGTGGCTTTGAGTACTTCAAATCAAACTCTTCCTCTTTGCCAAGGAGAGCTGGGTCTGGCCTCCTCTGCGGCCTCACGCCCTTCCCCTGCCTTCCTCCTGCCCTGGGCTCCAGCCTCCCAGCACTCCTTTTACGCCTTGATTGTGGCCACACTTGGTTTGCAGCTGGAGCTTTGTGTTGGAGTTTCTTCTGCCTGGAAGACTGCTCCTCAGGCGCTCCCATGGCTCCAGGGCTCCCTTCCTTCAGCTCTCTGTCCCTTCTCAGAGAGGCCAGTTGGTTTCCCTAGGTAAAAATAGCTTCTGCCAATTGCTCTTCCCCATCACTCTGTTTCCTTCACAGGTCTCAACACAAGAGGTGCAGAGTGAGGGGGCTGAGAGAGGACTTAGAACCAGACACGACTGTGTTTGTTGTTCTTGATCCCCCACTTACTGGCCATGTGACCTCAGATGAGTTACTGAACCCCTCTGTGCCTCATGTGTAAAATGGAGATGATAACAGAACTTTCCTCATAGGATTAGATAAGTTAATACACGAGTTAATGCTGAGAATCATGCCTGCTGTAGAGTCAGCGCTTGGGAAATAGAAGCTGTTTTGATTATTGTCACAGTCTGTACTTATCTTCCAGCGGGGCAGGAACCAGGTCTAACCTGTTCATTGCTGTGCTCTGTCGCCTGTGACACACCCAGGGAGTCAATGGTAGTCAATAAATTCTCGATGAATAAACCAATGGTACCAAGGCCATCACAGGGGGTGGCCAAGTGGGGCCTCGGATGCGAGAGGCTTGTTCTAGGGTCTGAACTTTGTTCAGTCCACACTAATGTTCCCAGGCAAAAACATTCCAAATTACTTTAACTCAATTATTCTGGCTCAATTTTATGCCTTCCCTCGGGAAAGTAATTTATAAGATAAAATAAAAGGCTGTCCTTCCTTGCAGACTCAAGTGTGGCATCAGCTTTGCGGTAGCAGGAGAGTGTCTTGGTCACCAGTGGGGAGGTGAAATGGGGGTAGGGGCAGAAGGCAGGCTGGTCCTCGCCTTTGTCCATCACCACAGTGGTCCTAACAAGAGAACCTCAGTGATGCTGGGTGGGGAGCTCTGCCTCACCCTCACCCCTCTGGTGCTAGCATTCCCATGGGGTCTGAAAAGGCCTGGCCTTTCCCTGGTGTCCACTCCAGCCTAGCCTGGTGCTCGGGGCCTGGAAGATGAGTGGGGAGGGGCACTTGGGCAAGGAGGGAGGCACCCTGAGGAGTGATTCAATGTCCAGTTCCCTCTGGGGAATGCCCTTAGGGTGTGCCCAGCCCATGTAGGGGGACATTAGGAGACGCTGGCATCTGCCACCTCAGCAGGAAGTGAGGCAGGTGGCTGAGCCCACTGGCCACCTCATGTTGGATAGTTCACAGAAGCTCCGAGAGCCTCAGTCTCACATGGAAAATGGATAGAGGAATTCTGTCTTCTTCTCCTCTGTCCTCCCACCGCACTTCTAGGCCTGGGGTGGCACCAGGACCGGTGATTCCCCAGTTCAGGGATCATCCAGGGGGTGAGATGAGGTCTCCCTGTTGTCACCTCAGCCCCTCACCAGTGCACCCCGGAAGTTCCTGAATGGACTTGGGGCAGAGCACCCTGTCTCCTCCTCCTCTGGGAGGGGATCTCCACAGTTCGTTTCCCCTTCTGAGAAGTCCCTCTTTCTAACAACCCTAGCTTGTCTTCTCTGGGCAGGAGGGATGGCAGGGTGGACAAGTGAAGGGCCTGCTTGACCACATTTGGTAAGTGGGCAAAGCTGTCCTTTTAGGAATGTGTGGGCCTTTCTTCACAGTGACCTGAGCTTTGGGGCTCAACCCAAACTCTAAAACAGGCAAATCCCATCTACCATCAGTTACTCCCCTTCCCCAGCAGACTGGCCTGCTCTAGGAACCACTCTTTTGGGGCTTTGATCCTCCCTCTCCCCACCCTGGCTGGGGGCCTTTGCCAGGGTGTGCAACCGCAAGGACTGCCAATAGTGTCACATTCTGCACTCCACAGCATTTACTCAGCACCTGCTGTAAACCAGACTCTGTTTCTGCATTTCCGAGCCTAACATCCAAGGGTAGAGGGGTCGAGGTGGGTCTGGTTGGGGTCGAGGGGGAATGAAGCTCAGGCCTTGACCTTTCCCTGTCTCCTGCCCACTCTGATCCAAGTGTCCATGAGATTTCAGTGCTGCTGGCCCTTGTCCAAGTCTCCTCGTTACTAATGGGGCCACAGTCTCATTTGTCTGATTTATGTCTAATATTCTCCTGGTTTATACCTTTTCTCAGCAGTTTAATAATGATCCATAAACCTGTCTACCTGGACTTAGATTTGGAAAGTCTGGGTCTCTGGGGACCATTTTGATTTTACAAATTTTGTAAAGTAACTGGGGGATTTACTCTATCCTGGCTGGCACATGTTCACACAGGTTTCTTTGACTTTCAGCCCATCAGAACCAGTTCTTAGCATAGTTCTGATTCCCCTTTATGTCCATGAAGAGGTTGAGTTGGGGACCGTGGTAGTATCTGGGGTTGTGTCCCCTTCTCTTGCCCCAGGTCCATCTGCAGGGTCCTGGTACGTCCCTTGGGTCCTGTTGACTCTGGCTGGGCCCTTCTGGTCCTGAAGGGCACGATCATCTCTTCCTGGAGCCACTTTCTTGGGTATTTCAGGTTCGTTACGTGGCCCTGAGCTCATGCAGAAGTAAAGAGAAGATACCTCTTCCCTTTTCATGTTCTCTTCACTCGAGGGAACTACAGCCAGGCTGCAGGGATGGCCCTGCAGTGTTTGTAGGAGAGGGCCTCTTCGGTTTTGATTTGTAGTCCTCTCCTCCCTTGCGTCCACCCCGAATCACCAGGGACAGAGATGGTCACACCACTAGGCTTTGTCCCTGAGTCAGGTTCATTACGCTTGACACTTTTTCTCTCAGGGCAGGTCCTTTCCTGGGAGATGCCTCAATGTCTTGGCAGAAGGACACCTGTGGGCCCATCCTACGAGACTGTAAATCCTGTTGGTCATAAGCCCAGCCAGCCTCAGCCTGAAACATCTCCCCATATACACATTTTTTTCTGGGGATTGTTTAGGGTTGATGTTTTCCTCTGAAAGATGTTGAGGGGCCTGCAAGATGAGGGCTGCATATGGGAGTAGAGAGAGACAAGGGAAGACGGAGATGCCAATGGGTGAATAGGCAGTTCTGGCTTAGTGGACCCTGAATTTCTGAGAGAAGCCTATGGCTAATTGTCCTGTGGTTGTCACTGGTGTTCCTCAGAAGGGCCTCAAGGGTATGTCTTGAAGAGCTCTGGAGTGTATGTCTCCAAGTATATGGACAAGTCGTTCTGAGTCATCCACACTCTCTCAATCAAGGAAAGAATAAATGGGGGGCTGGTGTCAAGAGTTAGTTTTTGTTGGGGTCAAGGGTCAGTCTAGGGCCACTGAGGGCTGACATTTGGGGTGAATCATGTGGAGAGTATGTACTTCCTTTGAGAAAAGATGCTTGGCCCATGGTATTGGAACTCTGATCTTGTCCTTATTCATTTATACAATAATTATTCACCAGAGATGTGACGAATAGACTCTGTGGTCCCTTCCCTCATGGAGCTTAGATTCTAGTGGGTTAATAACCCACTTAGAATAATAAGCCAGTTAATAACCACACATATAAAAGCATTATCTTAACCTGTGATGAGTGCTTTGAGGAAAATGCACATGGTGGGGAAAACTGCCATGGGAAGCCAGGTTTAAGTTGAGAGCTGAAGGATAACCTTGAGATAATTAAGCAAGAATGGTGGGGTGCAAATGTATGTAGGGCAAAGGCCTTGTGGTGAGAGGAATCATGTGACTTCAAGGGACCAAATGAAGGTTGGTGGCTGGAGTGAAGGGAGCAAAGGGCCATGGTGGAGGTGGAATGGGAGAGGCAGGCTGGAGCCAGCCCATGCAGAGCCGTGAAGGCCAGAAGAGATGTGGTCTTTATTCTAAGAGCAATGGGATAGTATTGAAGATTTTAAGCAGAGAGTGACTTACTGTGGCTCCCGATTGAGAATAGATTGCACAGGAGCCGGAATGGAAGGAAGGAAACTAGTTGGGAGACAACTGCAAATGTCCAGGGGAGAGACAGTGGTGCCTTGGACCAGGGTGGTGGAGGTGGAGATGCAGAGAAGTGAATTTAGTTGAGAGATATTTAAGAAGTAGAATCATCAGGACTTGGTGAGGGATTAGGCATGTGATATGAGGAAAGGGGAGGTGTTGAGGGTGGCTCCCAGGTGTTTGGTTTGCCCAGTGGGATGGCTGGATGGATGAAGACGCCACTCCTTTAAGTAGAGAATGTCAGGTTTGGTGGAGAAAATCACTAGCTCAGATTTGGATGACTGAGTTTTAAATGTCTATTGCTTTGCCATGGTGTTGAAATGTGTGAGAGGAAATGTCAAGGTGGCAGTGGTATTTTAGTCTGGCACTCGGAGCAGAGAGCTGGCTGGAGATAGACATCTGAGAGTCATGTGGTAACAGAATCCACAGGGGTGAGAGAGAGGGCCTAAGGGGAGCATCTAAGGGAGGAGGGATCAACTGGCTGAGCAAGGGGCCCAGTGCCCGGCTTTCTTCCTGTCTGTCCATCCCAGGCTGTGTAAGGCTGCTCACTGTGGGATTCCAGAACACAGGCATGCAAGTACTGGCATCTGGGGGCTTTTCCAGGCACCAGGAGTAGGTTCCTTCAATGTGTGGGCTATGGCTGAAGAAGGCCAGTGGCCCTACCTCCTTCTTTCAGTGACCGTGGCCAGCCTCTGTGTACTTTGATGTCTAGACACTCCCAGAGTCCATCTCTGTCTGGGATCTGGCTCCCCACTCCAGCCAGGAGCCCTTCAGCACAAATACGCCTGGACTTTGAAGACCAAGGATGTGGACCCCAGAGTCCAGGGCTCTCTGGTGGTCTGCATGAGGAACACTGCCATGCTCACTCCTCTGGGCTGGTCCAGTGAGGGCCATCTGGCCCTTAACCCCAGCAAGAGGACTCGGTGGCTTTCTCTGGGGATGAGGGAGGTGAAGCAGTGTGGTCACGCAGTGTGACTGTGGTCAGCCCCACTCATCATTTTAGGTGGGTTGTGGCCACTCTGGAAATGATACCCTGCATTTTTGCTCGTGGGGAAAATCATTAGTGTTCAGAAGGATAAATTTCTCAGCAGGGCTGAAGATATCCTTTTTCTTCTTCTTTATTCATTGTTATGAATTCCAGTCAAAGACAGTTTAATGGTAAAATTGTTATAAAACGGCAGAGAAAACATTTCTTTGGGTATTAGTTTTGTTTCAGTAAATTACAAAGTAGTGATTTAACTTGCCACCTTCAGGATTATTTCTGCCTCTCGGTGGGGTAATGTAATCAACAAGATCTACTACAGCCTTCATTTTCTAGAAAATCCAGATAAATAATCTCCCAATATGGTTTTGAGCAAACTAAATTACCTGTGACTTTTGATATCTTCCATTCAGAGCCAAGGGGATGTCACTTTGGAGTGTGTGGGTGGGCAGGGGGAGATGCTACAGATTCACGGGAAGTGTGCTGCAAAGGGGACAGAGAGTTAAAGACGGAAGCTGGGACCCCATGAAGAGTCATGTCAGGAGGGGCCTTGCATGTGCAAATGTGTGCAGGGGTTTCCCAAAGGTCCCGCTGCACCAAGGCTAGAGGTTGATGCTGGCTGGGTTCCAGAGAGACGGAAAGAGGCTGAGTCTAAGAATGGGGGCGAGCCCCACTGACTATTAGAGAACCATAGACACCATTAGACACAGGCTATTAGTGCACCATAAGCTTCTCACCTGGTTATTTAATAAACATTTTCTCAGTCCCTACTATGTGCCAGTCCCCCTGCTTATTGGGCACTGTTTTTGTTCCATATCTACCCTTTGGAGAGCTCGGAGTGTGGAAGGGCAGTGAAACATGAGTACCAACAAGTGTCTTGTTATAGAAAAAAATGCAGGTGGAGCAATCATCCTGCCAGGGGCTGTCAGGGAAGGCTTGTCGTGATGAACTCTGCCTGAGCCTTGAAAGCTATAAGGATTTTTCCAAGCAGAGAAGAGCAGGAAAGGAAGAACACTGCAGGCAGAAGGAGCAGCATGGGCAAAGGCACAGGGGTGGGAAGTCCTGAAAGCAGGCAGCTTTCAGGCTGGGAGGAAGGCAGGACCTGATGGTAAAGGGTCTTGAATGATAACGCAGTCTGGACTCCTCTTTATAGGCCCATCTTGGAGGTGGAATGGCTCTGGGCCCTTGGAGGAGACCCTCTGAGACCCCTCTCCTCAGCCTGGTCTCCTTATCTAGAGGGGCTGCCTGTGGGAACGGGTAAGAGGGAAGGGGGAATCAGAGTGGGCAGCAGGCAATCTGGGATCTTATCTCCTACATCACTTTAAAGTCATATACTGATACCCTATGTGACTTTGGGAAGTTGCTTAGCCCCTTTGACCCTGGTTTCCTCATCTCTACAATGAGCCAGTCTTCCCTACCCCCCTTAGGTTGCTGGGATGGTCTGTTGAAGTCATGGGAGCCCCAAGTATGTAAGAACTGGGCAGTCTCTGTTGTGTGGATCAATATCTCTATAATTCTCCAGCCTTATCTGCTGGTCCTGGGGAAGAGAGAATTTACCCTAAGAGAGAAGACTCAATCTGAGAAGTGATAAAACTGGTTAAGAGATGGGTCGGCTGGGTAGCATCCCAGAGCCCCATCTCTGAGAGGAGCTATCAACACCTTGAACAGGCAAGATGATGGAGAGAGCTGCAGTGACAGAAGAGCTCTCACTGCTTATGGTTGGGTGGAACTACCTTGAGGGGCTTCCAAGAAGCGGGGACAGCCCTCCAAGGGGCACAATTAAGTAACAACCGAGGTGGCTAGACTGTATTTGGAGGAGGCCAGTCTGGCGACTGCAGGGCCTGGGTTTTGCTGAGAGGGTGTGCAGGTTTGAGGCTGGACCAGAATTGCTCTGGACAGCGGAGGAGGGGTTGTGTGCGTCATATGTGGTGGCCTTTGTTTCCTTGTCCTTCCTGTCACAGTGCTCAGCTATTCTTCTGATTAACTGCTAAGCAAATATTTAGCAAATACCAATTTGGAGAGGACCCACATTATTAGAGTGGCCTCATGTCTTGATCTGGCTTTAAAATAGCATCAGTAAGGTCTAGAGCTGCACTGTCCAATACGGTAGCCGCCAGTCACAGGTGGCTACTGAGCACTTGGGAAATAGGGCTCGTCTGAATTGAGACATGCTGTAAGGATAAAATGCACAGTGGATTTTGAAGTCTTTGTACAAAAAAATTGTAAACTATCTCATTAATAATTTTATACTGAGTACATGTTGAAATGATAATATTTTAGATTTATTAAGTAAAATAAAATTAATTTAACATTAAAACAATTTTTTTTAATATGGCAAGTGGAAAATTTAAAATTAAATAAGTGACTTGTATTATATTTCTATCGGACAGCGCTGGCCTGGAGGCTGAAGGGGGGACGTGATGTAGATGAGGGGCCTTCTGCACCCATAAGGAGTACCCCTCCTGCCTGGTCTGGGCACTTGAGTGGCCGTGCTCTGGAGGCTGGGCACTTGGTTCTTGGCAGCTCCATGTGAGATGTTGCTCCCCGCTTCTGCCTTCTGTGCCTGCTAGGAAACATCCCTGGGCCAGGCTGTGACAGGGCTAAGCCTGGGGCAACCAGAAATGCTGCTTGAGGATCCCAGACAGAACACCTTCCAGAGGAGAACACTGGATGGGCTTTATTCACAAAGGCCCCTCTTCACTGTCCCTAGAGCTCTTTATGGGTGGGGGTCAGCTCACATTCATTTCTGTAACCACAGAACTTAGATCCCACATGCAGTAGGCTGGTTGGATGTGTGGGGGATCAGAATTGGCTGCACCAAAATGTGTCTCTTTGGCTTGATTATTTTTAAGGAAAAAATACTCTGAAAGAAACTTTGACATTTCCCCTAACTGCGTAAAAGAATTTAAGATAGGAGGCTTGTCCCAGGACAGGCCATCACCATAGAAACTCTGGGTACGATAAACTAAGAGGATCCTTGCTGAGCCTATTTCTATCAAAATTCTCTCTCTTGGGTCACATTGTCTATAGATGGCCCAGCAAACATTTTGTTTTAACCAAACATTTGCTTTTCCCTCTCCATGTGAATTGCTTTCCTCCCTTTTGAAGCCCCAAACCACTGCTTCCAACATCCTCCTTTGTCCTTAGCTGAAGATGGTATTTAAGGTGGTGGCTTCTGCCATTTTGGTGAGTCACTCAGATTTCTTGGGTTTCTTCCAAGTATACATGTTATTAAACTTTGATTTTCTCCTGTTATTCTGTCTCATGTCAATTTAATTCTTAGACCAGCCAGAAGGACCTAGAGGGTAGAGGAATAGCTCTTCTTCCCCTACAGATGGGTAGATAGATGAGTGAATGGATGTGTGGCAGGATGGTTTGTTGAGGATGTAAATGAATATAGAGAATGAAGACAGTGCAGCTGGATGAGTGGATGGCTAGATGGAGCTTAGACAGATGGACAGATGGATTGTTGGTGGAAAGATAGATGAATGAAAGTGTGATGAAAATAGAGGGTGGTGAATCTGTGGATGGATAGATGAAAGGAAGATGGGTGGATGATTGAATGGATAGATGGATGCATAGATGGAGTGGGGAAAAGGAAGATGGATGATTAGGTGGATGGATAACTGGATGGTGGGTTGGTGGAGGATTGAGAAGGGAGGAATGAAGGGGACTCACTTCAACACATGCGTTGGTCAAGGCCTGCTGAGGACATCACCTCTTATGATCAGCCTGCATAGCACTTCCCCTCCTTAACTCTTTCTGTCTTGCCCAGACATGTCTGGAGCCTCTCCAGGCTTTCATTGTATTCTCCAAAGAGTTCTTATTGCTGTGGCTGTGCTAATCAAGTTTCTCTCCCTAATTAGAACCGTCTGCTCCCTGGCGAGCCATCTCTGTCATTTTTGGGGGGCAGGCTGGGACATGACGTGTGAAGGGGTGCAGATGACGTGTTTGTTAGACTGTGTGGAATTCTTTTTGACTTTCCAAATAATCAAGGAATCAAGAGTGTGACTGAGAGAAAAAGGAAGGAGAAGGTGTCTCAAAGGATTTTGAGTTAATGGGATAGGGGAGAAAAGAAGGAAAGAAATTTCTTTTTAGGATGCTATTCCTGACCCATGTGGGCATAATAACTGGCCTCATATATGCAGATGAGGACCTTCCAGAAATTGTGTTCTCTGATAGCCCATTCCCCTTTCTTAGCAGTCCTAGAAGGCCACAGGGAAAGCCCATCTCCTTTGGGGAAAATGAGTCTCAGTGACGGCCCAGTATCTCTGGATTTGAGTAATCTCTACAGAGGTGGCAAGAATGGGTGCCACCTCTGGGGAGAACAGAGTCATCCATCCTAGTCAGGCTGCATCACTGCCCAGGACATATGCTAGGTCTGGCCCTTTCGAGGTTCCGGATTTTCTGCATCAGCAAAGGCTTTAATCCTTGTGAGCGGCAGTCAACTCATCACCATTAATTGAGTTACTTTTCAAGCAGGATTCCTGGAGAGGTTCTGTTGCAAGTGGTGCAGAAGGAGACTGGGGCCTTCCCGCACCCCATAGTGTGTTCTGCACTCTGGGGAACTGTCCGAATGTGCAGTCACCTGCGGTGCTTTCCTCAGAAAATGCACAAACCTTTCTGTGGCTCCCTTTCCTCTTATTTTCAGGATTACACACACTAGATCTCATCCTCCATACTCTAAGTAGTGCATGGATCATTTTCTCCCCCTGTGAAATCAGAATAAAACTGGACCTCCTTTCGTTAAGACAATCTCAGTGCAATTAAGCATCCAAAAGAAATGCACAAGGCTCCAAAGGCCTTGATGAGGGTAACGAAAAGCTTTCCTGAAGGTTTTCTTAATGGGACTGCCAACCAGGAGGTATACAGCAAACTTCTTAAATGTTCTCTTTTACCCATTTATCTCTTTGAAGACTGGATCATCTGGCAACTGCTCAGATCTCTGCTTTCTCTTCAAAATGCCCAATCTCTGGATTAGCTTTCTTCCCCCACTACTGGCTCCTTCTGGCTCTGGCCAAGACCTTTCCAACAACTCCCAGCTCCAAATTTCTGCTTTCCTTTCAGTAAAGACAAGTCCATTCTTCCATAGATGGCTTTATGCTCTTTTGCTCACTTCCATCCTCCTCAGGTCCCCTGCCGTGACCAGCCCAATGAAGGGAGCTAGGAACTCACTGTCACCAAGCTGGTTTGGCCAAACTTGCCTGGGGTGATTCTAGCTTGGTTGTGCAGGCTGAGGTACAGCTTCAGCCTCTGGGAAGGTGAAGGCTGAAATGGACAGAAAAGACATCAGAGATGCTGAGTTTCGCCTTCAGAAACGTGTTAGTAAATCATCCTTGGTTCTGAGTATCAGAAACCCACTCAAACTAGTTAGTGGCAAAAATTATTATAAGGACATCGGAATTTCTTTCAGAATCCAAGGACAAGGAGGGAGCATGGACTTGGGAATAGGCTGAGACTAGAACCTGGGAAGTTGCGTGCTCTCTCCCTCTCCCCTTCTCCCCCTCTTTCTCCACCCACTCCCTCTTCTCTCCCCCACCTCCTTCCTCTCCCTCCACTCCTCTTTCTCTGCAGGCGTGCTTTCTCTGCTTCTTTGGCCATGAAGAGGAGGATGGCCATCTCCACCACTTGAGGTCTTGCTTGGCCCTAAGTTCCAGTCACATGAGGAAACTAACATATACATTCTGAGTCCAAATACTTGGAGAAGATTCTCACTGACTCAGCCTGGATCAAGGAGTCTCCCCAGGTCTAGTCAACTGTGATTGGGGGTAGGGGTGGGGTCGTGAGGCACAAACATGGCTGCCAGGACCCACACTTGTCATGTGGGGAGGCGATTCTCAGGGAAGACTGGATGACTCCTGGGCTGTGCTGACACCTCCAAGCTGTTTGCCGTAGGGGTACTCATTGGACAAATAAAATGAATCGTTCACCCAAGAGGAGGAAATGCTTACGGAACTCTCATTGCTGTTAATATGGCTATGATCAAACTACTTATGGTTTTGTAGTATTGCATTATTTTCTTAGTTGTTTTCCATTTTATTACAAATATTTTATAGACTTCAAGTGGCTTTATTACAAATTACTTGATAATTTTCTCATTGTGGGACATTTAACTTGTTTTAAATTTTTTTTTCACCATTACAGATAATATAGCAATAGTCATCTTTATGTATAAGGCTCTTTCTGGGTTTTGGATTGTTTTCTTTGGAATAAATTGCTAGAGGTGGAATTATAGGTTTGGGTTCTTGTTTGCAAATGAGAGAACCTGCTGTAGATATTTAAGCGGAAAGGAATCTTTATGTAAGATATTAGGTAGCTCTGGAGAGTGGGAAAGTGATGCAGAGAACTAGGCTTGGATGCGACAACCAGGAACAATGCAGCTAGGATCACTGCTCCATCCCACTGTGGAACTTTCCAGTGAAACACTATTGCTGCCGCTTCCTGCTGCCTTGTTCTAATGACCCCAGGTTCTGGATTCCAGAAGCTCTGCCACAGATTCTCTAGAAGGACCAGTTGCCTCCAACAGCACACTACTAGAAAACTGAGCTCCTTGCACATGGGTGTCATTTCACCTCTCCCTTCTGAATCCAAGTCCCATATGGCTAGGTCTGATTGGCAAAGCCTGCAACACATATCCTCAGCCTAGCAATAAAGAAGTCTGATAAGAGATTTTTGGATTCCTAGTACAGAAAGGTAAGACTTGTGTGAAATTACCAAAATATCTGGAGGTTATTAAAAAGATGTCAGATAGCCATGAGTGATGGATGCCAATTATGTGATCAGATGCGTATTTAGAGGAAAGGCTCTACAGCCTGGAACAGTGGCTTTGTGATATCATCAAAAGCCCAGATGCCTTCTATTTTTCAGCATATTGACAATGTGTTCCCTCATGGTCTAAAATAGCTGCCACAGCTCCAAGCATTGCATCATTATTTGATAGAATCCCAAGGAGGAAGTGAATGGGTAGGAGCAAGAGAGATTGCTCCTTAAGAGCTCTTTCCAAGGATTAAAGTGTCCAGGGGACCTTCCTTTACATGGCCTAAGTCAAATGCCTACTCCTAGACCCATCACTGGCAAAAGGTAACAGGACTATGATGGCTGCCTTAGATCTGGCCTGAGGACGTTGCTCCCCAAGGTTTAGGTTCTCTTAATAGGAAAGAAGCAGGAGTAGGTTTTGGGAAAGCAAAAGTATCTGCCATAAGAGATATTAACTTTTAGTTATTTACTTTTGTGTAAATATTTTAAGATTTCTAACACAGATAGCCAAGTCCGCTCCAAAAGGGTTGTACCAAATTAAATTCTTACCAACAGCATATGAATATGTCTGTTTCATCACCCCCTTGCCAACTAGTGAGTTTTGCATATTTATTTATAACCTAAGTACTGAACTCTCTTACTAGCTCTGATTGTTTTTTAGATTAAATTGTCTTGAATTTTGTAGAAATACAATCTTATCATGAGCGAATGAATGAAAATGACAGCATAGTCTCATTTTTAATAGTTGTATTTTAAAATGCTGTTTCTTATGGTGTTGATCAGGCCTTTCGAACAGTCTTAGATATTAATGGTGATAACGAGATCCCTGTCTTGCTACTGATTTTAACGTCAAATCTCGAGTGTTATGCTGGTAGGTGGGATATGAGCTGTTCATTTGAGGTACATCTTATTTCCTCAAATTGAAGATACTGGTTCTAGGATGCACCAACTTGATGATAGCTTGATGGGAAGGCATGGGGAAGGAATTAATGTCAACCATACACATTGATTGAAAGAGATTCTTATTTCAACAATGTGAAAGAAATGTGCCTTAGAATATATCTATATCTATCTATCTATCTATTCTTCCCATCGATATTGTCATATAATTAAATACACAATCATTTGCTATAACCACTATCCTCATAGAAGGTAAATTCTTTATACAATATGTACTTTATTATGTTCGGCAAATATCATTCTTTTCCCAGGTTTTAGAATTTTTATGAGGAAAAGATGTTGAATTTAACAAGAGTCTAAGTACAAGGCTATCACTAAAATATTGATTCCCTGATCTGAGAGATTATATGACTAATTTCCCAACGGTAACCATTTCTGCAATCCTAGGATAGACCCTACTTTATTGTTCTATATTACTCTTTTAATATTCTCTTGAATTCTATTTTCTGGTATTTTATTTAGGATTATTAGACCTGTTTGCATAAGTGAATAGGATCCATAGTTTTTTGTTTACTATTTCTGTCAGATTTTGGTGTCAGAGTTATGATAGTTTCATAAAATAAATTAGATTGCTGTTCATCTTCTTTTCATGTGATAGAACAGTTCACATGACAAGAATTAGCAGTTTTTTGAAAGTTAAATTCAACACGGGGACTGGAGCCTTTTGTGGAAGTGAAAAATTGGTGACTTTTAAAACTTTTCCCTTGATTATTGATCTTAAAATATTCTTACAGGGTCGGTTTTGATCATTTATATTTTCCCCGGAAAATCATCCATGTCACTGAGATCTTCAAATTCATTAGCCAAAAATAATAGCTAAGTGCCTTACAATTTTTAAGTCTCCTCTGCATCTGCTTCAATTTTTATCATTTAAAATTACCCTTTTTTGTTATTTGTTAGGCATTTGACTATTGTAAGTCTAGTTTTCCCTAAAGAACAACTTGAATGCATTTATTAATGTTCTTGTTTTATCATTTTTGAATTAATTTATTTGATTCCTCTCTGTTTTTCTTGAAATAATCTCATGTTTTCAAGCCAAGTCAGTGTCACCTTTTTTACACAAGTGGTGCAAGTTTGGCTTCCTGTGTGGTCCGTGACTATTCTGCTGCTGAGTTTGGCATTTCTGGATTGTTCCACGAATAGATGCTACAAGGCTGGGATCTCTGCCCCTTTTCTCTCTGCTGTATCCCAAGTCTCTAGAAGAGCTCCTGGTGCAGAGTTGGGGTGCGATACAGATTTGTTGGGCAAATCGAGGAATGAATCTGGGGAAGTGATGGGAAGCTGCCAGAAGCCTCCTCTCCTGGGAGAACTCCTGGGGGATGGGGAGGAGGAGACAGGTCACAAGCCTGATGGCAACAGGCTCTTGCTCCTGGTGCTCCCTGCCTCCCTACCCACAAGCAGCTCCCCTCACAGCGCAGAGGAAGTTCTTTCCTGGAGTTATGGTAGCTAGCGCTAGGGGCCATCCTCTTTTAAGCTCCCTTCTCCTGTGTCTGTGACCGCAGGTGGTGAAGTCTCTGGTGGCCACAGCTGGGGAGGCTGGCAGGAGTATGAAGGTGTGGAGATAAGGCTGTCTCCTGGGAGGTGGAGAAGGTGCACCAGGGCAGGAGAGGAGTCATCTGGATGGAGGAGCTGGACAAGGGGCAGGACCTGAGGCAAGACGACACAGTTGTTTTGGTGAAAAAGACCTCTGAGTAAAGTTGCATCTCTGGTCCTCAGAGCTCCCGTATTGAACCCAGAATACCTGACCTGTGGCTGCTGAGGATTGGGGTGACCATACAGAGACTATGCCTCAGGAATGAGGAGACCACCTGCGTGGTCGGGGAGGCCCTGCAGATGGACACCTGTCTCCATCTCATCTCCGTCTACAGCTGCCAGATAAAGTACAAGAGAAATTGGTATTTCAGATAAACAGGGAATACCTTTTTTTAGTGTAAGTTTGTCCCACGGATTTGAGGCCTCTCAATTTACCCAGATCTAAGGTAGGAGACTCCCAGAACCTGGGAGGGACTACTCACCGGGGAGGCAGTGAGGCGTGCCTCCCCTAGACCCCAAATACACCCCGAGCTTCTCTCAGCAAGAAGCAAAGTTTTCAGGCGTGAAAAAGCGAAGTCCCTAATCCCCCATCCAGTCTTGGTCCTCACGGGCGAGTGCCAACTAAGCAAGCTGTCTACACTGTCCTCCACTTGGTAATGGCCTTTTGGACTAGCCAGGTCTGGCCTCATGGGGTCTGCTGGACACAGGGGTAAGTGAGATGAGCACTTGCCTTGCAACGGCTCCCAGCCAGTCAGCGGACATGGGCCAGGGCCCAGGAAATGGGAGTTTGGTGGCTCTGGTGGCTTATGTAACTGAGGGTTAGGAGCTCGGCCAGGAGGTTGGGCTGGCAGGGTGAGAGGAGTGGGAGGGCCCTGCAGGAGATGACCCGAGGCTAAGGGGGGCATCCTATGGCCACAGGGGGAGGTGTGGAGCTGGTGTGATCATAGGACCCTCCCTCCCAGGTGCTTCCTCGGTATCATTTGCTTCCAGGGGCTCTGCAAAAGCTGAAGGGCGAGTTCCAAGTTTCTGGGCTACACCATAAGCTTTGGGAAGTAAGTGTCCCGGGGGGAGATAACCTCTAGGTATTCTCAAAGTTTGCGTTACCCTTAGACTAGCCTCATTGATTTCTGGCAGAAGGTTAAAAACTATACAAATAATTTTAATGGACATGATTATGTTCTCATCACAAAATAGTGTGGTGAAGTTCCATAATTACTCAAAAGTGATCATTGTGTGAACAGCTATTAATTAGTGAATAGCTTTGGAAAAAAATTTCAATAGATTTGGGAAGCATTGTTAATAACCCATTACGATATGTCTGGGGGTCAAATCACCATGTCGTGTCAAAGCATAGATTTATGGCTCCGTTTTTAATCATTTTAAAAGAATTAAGAATGTGCCGTGCATCTGACTGGGCAGATCTAAGGCACAAAAACCATACATCTGTATTAGGAAGGGAATGGATCATTTCCGGCCAAAACGGAGATCAAAGCTCTTTCGACATCCATTTGGCAAGAGCATGCACATTTTATAGCTTTTCAAAAAGTATTAGTGATTTTAGATAAATAGCATTCAGCTTTTCTTTGTCTTTCCCCACAGTCTTCTCTCAACCCAAGGAAGGAAAATCACAAATTGCCAGGAACTTCTGACCTTGACTTAGAATTTTGGGAGGCCAGCCATACGCTGTTGCTAGTAGAGTTGGGGGTATTTCTGCAGGACACGTTGACTTTCCCCAGAGTGGGTCTAGGGGGAAGCAGCTCTGCCCTGCCTCTGAGGGCAACCCTACCCTTTTGAGAGGTGGGGTGCCGGAATCCCTTTTAGGCCAGCAATCTACCTATCTCCCTGGAACCTGGACTATTAGGTCATTTGCAGCCTTTGGGCGCAGCCCCCCTCCTGGGCGTCCCTGAAATCTTTGTTGGGGAGAGGGAAGGCAGTTGATGCTTACTGAGTGTTTGTGTGTGCCTGGCACTGTGCTGGATGCTGTATGTACATCATCTCAACCCTCCCGTGGAGCAGGTATTCCAGTGAGGAAACTGAAGCTCAGAGAGGTGAGGGGATCCTGCAAGATTATTTATCTTGGGAAGAAAGCCCAAGGTTGGAGAGAACCTTTGGTCTAATATGCCATCTCCCTTTGGTGACTTACCCATGAGGGGGTCATCTAGCCTAGGGTTCACCACCTCTTGCAGAGGGGTGCTCACTACCAAATGACCTGTCCCATTCAGTATGCCTAATGAGTATACTTGCTTATTAAACCAAACATGCATGTAAAGTAAAAAGATGATAGCTCCCCCTATGCCCCTTCTAATCCTAGTCATCAGAGTAAATCATTGTTAGTCGTTGAGTGTGTATCATTCCAAATGTCTTCCTATGCATGTATAAATATGTAATTTTTTTAGTGTAAGTGGGATCATAAGTACTGTTCTATGTTCTTCTTCTCACTCAACAATAAATTGTGGATGTGCTTTCAAATATGTATATGCACCTACTTCATTCTATTGATCTATCATCTGTCAGCTCTCCAGCTATCATCTATCAGTTTATCTATGCATCTTTGTATCTATCTCTTTATCTTTATGTGTCTAACTGGTTCTACCTTCAAAATAGATCTGACCACTTTTCACCACTTCCACCTCCCTGTCCATCTCTTATTTGGATCACTGTCACAGCCTCCTACCTGGAATTCCTGCTTCAGCTCTTGCCCTGCCCTATAGCCTATTCTGAACCCAGCAGATGAGCGAACCTTTCAAAATGCCAGTTGGGTCTTGTCACTGCTCTGCTTGAAACCCTCTCATGGCTTCCCACCCGTCAGAGTAAGAGCCACAGCCCTCACGTGGCCTCGGAGGCTCTCCACGGTCCGCCTCCTTGTTGGTTCTGCTCCTGCTATGCTGGCCTCCCGGCTATTCTTTGAACTTGTCAAGCATGCTGCTGCCTCAAAGCCTTTGGATTTGTTAACACTGCTTGGAATGTTCTTCTCAGAAAGCCATGTGGCTCCCTCTCTTTCTCCCTTTCAGGTTTGTGCTCAAATGTAGTAAATGCCTTCCTTGACCACTCCTCCATAGATTGAGATCGAGAAGAGGATTTAAAAAAAATCATGTACACATACACTCCACATCAAAGCCAGCATTATACTTACTGATGAGATAATAAAAGCATTCAAATTTACATGAGGAAAAACACAAATCTGTTTAATTGATCTGTCTGTTAATGCACCTGCAGTACACTGATGAATTGGGAAGAAAAAGAAAGGATGAAGAACTGAAGGTCCAGGACTGGCCAAAGAATGTCCCTAGAGACACTAGTCTCACAGGCTAGAAAGACAGGAGGGTGTGATCAGAGTCTGATATTTGAATCAATGATGTTGACCAGGGAGTACTATCAGTAGATGACAAGGTCCAGGGAGTGACTCTGGGTGGCCGAGATGGAGCGGAGGAGGAGGACACTGGAATGAGGTGGTCAAGGTAGTGGAGGTCAGGGTACAGGATGGGTCATTCATGTGGACACTGGTCGCCTAGGAGGAGGGAAGGAGTAGGGGTGCAGGGGAAGATAGGTGCCAGGTGCCCAAGTCTTAGGTGAATGGGTTACCAATCGTTGGGCGACACCATGAGGAGGCTATTGGAGGTGGGGAGTATTGATGTGACAGCAGAGAGGAAAAGGGCTCCAATCTGCATCCCCCAGAGCCTGGGGGGTGGCATCCTCCATGAAATCCAGCCTGCAGAGAAGGCAGGAAGGCTTTTGAGCAGAGGCCGAAATGGGAGACTTTTTAAATTATGGAGTTGTAGTTCTAGAAGTCCCAGCAGAAGGCTGGGGTGTTAAGAGAGCTCTGTTTTAAAGAACTACAAATATTAAAATTCCTAATTGACAATTTCAGACATCTTTAATAAAATAGTCTATTTCTAGCATTTTATACTTATTTCTCTTCACAGTTTACCAATTTAAGAATCATTAATATCTGATTGAAGCCAAGGAAATTGCCACTTTCTTTCTAGACATTAATGATTCCTCCATTGTCTCAGCTGGTGTGTCATCTCCCAACTCTGAATGAAAGCACTCTTGGCTCTGACTGCATCCCCTCTTTCCATAAGCTCATACTTGAGTCCATGAGCCCAGCTGGACAGTTTCCAGCTGGATTCCCTCTGCCCAACCATCCTCTGAGCAGCAGAGCCTTGGCACAGACATCAGCACCATGCAGAGGGCACTGGCAGCTAAGGCAGGGTCAGAGCCACCTGCCACCAATTCTTGGCTGTGGACATCAACCAGACTCTCAGAGAGGGCTGTCTGAGCTCATGAGAGATTTCCCCAGAGACTCTGTTTTGACTCTAGTTCCAGGGAAACTCCGCTTACTCGAGGATTCTATGGGAGAGAGCCTAAAAATGACCGGTGGGTTTTCTGGTGCACAGTAGGCTGCTTTTTGTTCATCAACAGGCATTCTGGGGGCAGCAGGGTGTCCACGCAGTTTGCTCAGCCTCTGTGTTGCGTGGATGCTGCTGGCGGCAGGCCCATCTATCAGAGCCATTGCTGTCGTGGAGGAAGTTGCTGATGCACAGCCATGAATCATAGTGTGAGAGCTGCTCATAATTGCCTTATATGTGTTTTCAGTTCTCAAATTTAAAACCATTTACTGCTGGGAACAGATGTTAAATTCAGGACGCTTCTCAATTGTTGGCGCTATACATAAAAAAGATGCTTAAAATTAGAAGCCTGATTGAATTTTAAGTACAATGATCACAGTGGTTGGAACTAAAATAATTGAAACAGTAAACAGCTTATTGTGGGAGATAAGAGTAAGCAACAGAGAGAGAAGCTGAACTTGAATTTGAAAACCCATGTTGTAGAGTTATAATGGGGATTCTACAATGATTGTTAAGTTAATTATTACTTAATTGTAATAGAAACTCTCTAGCAGTACTTAAGGAATATTAATACCAAATGCACTCATTTATAACTTAGGTGATCACAAGAAAAGCCATGTGGACTCAATAATAATAACAAGAATGATTACTGTCATGTACCGGGCAGCTACTATGAGCCAGACGCTAAACTTGAATCTTCATATATCCGGTTAATGTCTAGACCGTTGATTATTTTCTGGGGTCACAAAGAACTGGCAGGTTAGGTTATCCTCAACTTTGGTCAATTTTTAAAAATTTGTGGTAAAATTACATAATGTAAAACTTAACCATTTTAACCATTTTTACATGCACAACTCAGTGACATTAAGTACTTTCACATTGTTGTGCAACCATCACCACTATCCATCTCCAGCACTTTTTCACCATCCCAAACAGAAATTCTGCATCCATGAAACAACAGCTCTCCATGTCTCTTTCCCCCAGCCCCTGGTAACTTCTGTTCTACTTTCTGTCTCTGTGACTTTGCCTTGGCGACATCTCCTAAGTGACATCATGGGGTTGTGATGTCACCTCTGTCTCACCCCCGACTTGAAACTGCTCACGGATGACAAGATCTGCTATTCTGATTGTGGTGAACCTTTATGGGATGCAGGGCCAGACAGGCTGCCTGAGACACCTCTGGACCCCTGGAGCATCATAAGGAGGGCGTGCTCGGAGAAGGCTGGGTCTCGGCAGCCGGGCTTTGGTAGACCTGCATTCCCCACAAAGGCCCGGTGCCAGCTCCCTGCTCTGCTCCTCATCCTGTCAGGGCTTGGCTTGGAGCGCATGCGCATGCCAGCTACAGCAGTCTTGTTTTAGTTCTTTGGACATATTGGTCCTTTCAGGGACACTGGCCCCTCACTGTCTCCTCTGCTTTACCAAGCTAACCTCTAATCCTTCAAGTCTCAGCTTAAAAGTTCCTCCAGGAAGCTTTCCCTGTTTCTACCATGATGCCCCTCCTCTGCTGGGTCTGGTGACCCCCTGTCTTCCCAGAGGATTCTGCACATCTTGCATCACAGCTCTGAGCACACTGGGCCATCAGAGTTTGTTCACTTACCCATCTGCCCCACTAGCCCATAGGGTGGGTGAGGGCAGGCCCAGGTCCCACTCAGCTGCAGCCCCGGCATCAGCACTGTGCCTGGCATGTGGCAGATATTTGGTAAGTAAGTGTGGGACGAATCCCCTCCACAGCTTCCCAGCCCTGGAAAGAATCACAGTGTGTGGCCCCTTCACTGCTCTCTTTCACTGGCATCTGCCTTGTGTTTTCCCTGGTTCTTGTGCTCGAAAGCACACAGACGACTGGGAATAGGCGTGTTCGGAGGGTGTGTGGAGGAGGTGGGATCTTAGAGCTGCAAGGGGCCTAGCCCAATCTCAGCTGCCGATGTCCCTGGCTCAGGGGGACCCCTGACTCCTTGACGGGGAGACGTGTTATGTTGTGTGGAAATGGGTGTTTGTTGAAATTCAAGTGCGTTCAGGTCAGCATTCAGTTTCCCTGTTTTGTTCTGAGGTTTGCTCCTCAACAGGAATTCCTGGCTGTGCTCGAGGGCTGTGTACTTCCCAGGCCAGCTTGTTTCCTGTTGCCGTCATTGGTGGGCTGTGAGCAAAGTGGATTTTAATTGTCCTAAACCTCCAAGTGTTGTTTTAGTTTGAAATGAAACAGAGAGACTCTATTTCTGCCTTGTGATGTGCTTCGTGGAGAGATCACGATAATCATTACACCAACCCTGTGTTTTAGGCTTGGATCTTGCAAGATGAACTCCATGCAAAGCACCAAGAGAGTTCCAGCTTCCTGGGAAAGTCCTTGGGGATGTTGCAAGTTAGAGATCAAGTCTTAAGCATGCGGGCCTTGACGTGGAAGAAGCGTGACCAGCAGTGTGCTTCGGTATTAACAGAGGAATGACGTCTAGCTTAGGAAAGTTATGGCCCCTCACGTCTGCTTCCATTTAACGCGTCCTCTCACAGGAGTACAACTTAGAGGTGTGTACGTACCTTTTTAATTGCTGGAAGGCGCTTAGTGACGAAGACCGAGCTAGATTTGAATCCAGGTTCCGTCACACACTGTCTCTGTGACCCTGGGCATGTCACTTTCATTTTTAGGCCTCAGTTTTCTCATCTGTGAGTTGAGTGACAACCCCGGCCTCCAAAGGTGGCCATAAGGATGAAATGAGATAAAGCAAGGGCTCCCCACTAGACCTGGCACTTCAGAGAGGTTAAACAGAGGACAGGTGTAGTTTTAGTTCACTTGTTATTTAGAATCTCCAACACATAATGAATTTGGATTTCAGTCTTTCATGTGCTACCAGACAGGCTCTGATCTCTCTAGTCTCTCTTCTTTCCAGAGTAGAATCATCCACGATTCTGAGAGTAATTTCCTCTGTGGCCCAATAAGACGCCTGTGAGAGGGAATCCCAGGCAGCTCTATGCCTCTTGCTTGGGAAAACTCTCTTCCGCTTCAGGTTATCTCTGCCTAAAGGTTCGACAATATGACCATGAAAGAAAAAGAAATCTTCGGTGTGGTTAAGGGTACACGGTACATGGTTGGGGCAGGTGAGACAGGATCTGCTGGTGGCAATTCTGAGTGGCTGTATTGTCAGCTGTGCTCTCCTCAGCAGAGAGGTGCTGTGCATGTGTGGTGCGTGTGTGTGTGGCCCAAAAGTCTTCTCTGTGCCTGGTAGAGGCCTGGGGTTGGCCCAGAGGTCTAATGTTGACTAAACTGCTGCTGTGACAGATGTTCTTCTGTTTAGAGATTCATTTTGGGATATTTAGTACAAAAACTTGAGGTAAACAGTTACTGCTCAAAGATTCATACTCTACATTAAAACTTCTTTATTAGCAGTCTGATTTAATGGGAAGATAACCTAGAGTCCTGAAGATAGTCATCTGCCACTGATTCAACAGATTTCATCAGATTAATCGTGGGAGGATGGGCTGGGCAGCAGCCCTGCGAGGTCTCAAGTTGCTCTCTGAGTTCCAAGGATCCGTCAGAAGCTGTTTATTGAAGTGTCTCTCTGCACCCTCCCCTCTCCATCTGTCTCAGGCCTGCTGGTTTTGATGGCGCACAAGCAAAACCCCAGGTGAGGAGAGGTGGAGGGAAAGCAGGGCCTGGAAGTTAGGCTCTGCTGGTTGTTTGCCCTGTGACCACTTGTTCTCTTTTCCTGCCTCATACCCATGCTACCACCTCTCACTGTATGGTATCGAAAGTTCCCTCACTGCCCCTCTGGATGTGAAGTTCTGCCTTCATGGAGGAGAATGGGTGATCCATGGCCCGTGGTGGAAGCGCTTCAATCTCCAGAAGATTTCTCTTCGTCTTCCAAACACCCAGGGTGATAAATCCTGTGAGAAGGCTGCTGCCCAGGTTTGGCTCTTCTGGGGCAAGGAAATTGTCAGTGCACAAATAATTAAGAGAAAGGAACCCAAACATAAGACTAAAGAAAGCCATCAAACCACAAAGGAAGAGAGCAAGAGAAGAAAAAGGAACAGAGAAGAACTACTAAAACATCCAGAAAAAAGTAACAAAATGGCAATAAGTACATATTTATCAATAGCTACTTTAAACATCAATGGACTAAATGCTCCAATCAAAAGGCATAGGGTGACTGATTGGATAAAAAAGCAAGACCTATATATATGCTGCCTACAAGAGACACACTTCAGACCTAAAGATATTCACAAACTGAAAGTAAAGGGATGGAAAAAGATACTCCATGCAATGGCAAAGAAAAAAAACCTGGGGTAGCAATACTTACGTCAGACAAAATAGACTTTAAAGCAAAAACTGTAACAAGAAGGGCACTACATAGTGATAAAGGGAACAATCCAACAAGACGATATAATACTTGTAAATATGTGCTACCAGACAGGCTCTGATCTCTCTAGTCTCTCTTCTTTCCAGAGTAGAATCATCCACTGCCAGGTGTTAACGAAGGTGCCCAGATCGAGGCTATTTGGGGATGTAGGGTGAGGGACACGGGTGTTTTCTTTCAGAGTTAGTAAAACTGTTTTGCGTAGAAAGAAAAATTTCCCAGAGCCCCAGAACTGAAAACAAGGGGAGCATAAATAATCAGGACAAATTCCTTTGGGGCTCATGTCTGAGGTGGGAGATGCAGATTTGATATTCAAATTCCATCAAAGTGCCACACGCAGGCTGGGCGGGCAGGCCTGTGAGCACCAGAATCAGGACATTGATCCAGCCTGGAGTTCAACACCATCTGATCAAGGGAGCGTGGTGATCCAGCTAATTCCTGTAATTTCCAGAAAAATCAATTTAGGTGTCACAATCAGAGCGTAGAATTGGAGTGAAGAAAGTGCCCAAGGAGCTGATGGGTGTCTTCGGAGGGAACTGGGATTTCAGGCACAGATTTTACATTCACTGAAGATGAGCAAAGTGAGCCTGAGAAGTCGGGTGTCTGGGCTTCTCCTTCTGTGTTGCATCCTGGACCAGACCCTCAGCCCTGCCTGAAAGAGCCGCGGGAGAGGGTCAGGACTGAGGGCTCCTCTCTGGGGTCAGACTCCTGGCACCAGGCCCCGGCACAGAGGGAGGCCAGCTTCCTTCAGGGAGGAGGCAGGCTTCCCTGTGTGAGGAATGGGTTCTCTTTCTGCCGCCTTCAGTCACGGCAGAACCATTTTGGAGGACTCTTTCTTGGCCTTTTTGCCCTTCTCAGGCAGGGTTGGTGCAGGTCCTGCCTGAGGGCTGGAGCCCTGAGAGGGGGCGGGGAGGGGCCGCAGGTAGAAGAGGGTGGGGGCTCCTGTGAGTTGCCTAGAAGCTCATGGCCTGAGGTTTCAGCAAAAGCCACAGGAAACAGGCAAGTGCTGTGGGTGTCAGTCCCAAGGAAGAAAAACGAGGAAGCTACAGGGAAGAATAGGCTGTAATCTTCCCACCCAGAAAAATCCTGTTGATATTATTAAAAAAACTAAATCATTTTTAAGGTTAGAAAACTCAAGCTACAGAAAGGGAAAAATGAAAAAAGCTCTGAACCTTCTCCTCCCACCCTCTCCTCATAGACAGCTATTGTTATAGTTTCTTATGGATTCCCTTTGGGAAAAGTTATGCATATACGCATCTATATTCTTTTCTTTTTAAACTCAAAAAGGAGTATAATTTTCTACACTTTGCTTTTTTTTTCTTCAAATAATGAAAATTTAGCCTGGTGAGTTCTCCTTGTCAGTACATACAGATCTACTCATCCTTTTTCATAGCTGCATAGTCGTCCTTGTGTGAATATAGTATGATTTTATCTAATTAGTCCAATTGGTGATATTTTTGTTGTTTCCAATTTTTTGCTCTTACGAATAATGCTGTAATAATTTTATGTATATTTCTTGGGGAGCCTTTGCAAATAAGTTCAGAGAGTAAATCCTAGTGGTGGAGCTACTAGGTCGAATGGTATATGAATTTTTTATTTTGGTAGATATCCTCCTCCTTTGGTAGATAGGCAAGGAAGCAGGAAAATAGCATCTTGCTGTTTTCACTCAGTAATATCTTTTTTTTTGATGATCTATTCTTTTTTAACTGCTATAAGAATTGCATTGTGTGAATGTACTGTGCATTTTATTGAACCATTTCTGTGATGAATAAACATTTAGATTATTTCCAACTTTTTTTCTATTCCTGGTATTTCATATAGTCTGAGATGTACCTTTTTTCTCATTTTAACAGCTCTGAAATTCATGATGTCTTACAATTATCTCACAGTATTATTCTTTTATAGGTGCACAAAATAATGGTGCATCTTGTAATCTGTATTGTCTGAAATTTGATGAAATGTGGTGTAAATGCTGTTGGACGTCCTGCTTGGATTGATCTCCAAATCAGTTGTAACTGTCTATACTCTCACCACTGTTCTCTATCCTTGCCAATAATTGGTACATTGTTAGACTTTTTCGTGTTTTTCCAACTTGATAGAAGTGAAATGGGGGGTTGGTGTCAGGATGGTGGTGTCGGCAGACTCTCAACTCACCTCCTCCCAAGATCACAACCAAGTTACAGCTATTCTTGGAATAATTACTCCTGAGAGAAAACTGAAAACTGGATAAAAAGAACCTCCACAAGAAGGGACAGTGCTGACTGAGATGGAAGAGGCAGAAATTCCGTTCTGGACAGAAAAAAGCCACCTTTGAGCTGCAGAGCTTCATGACTGGCCAGGAGCAACCCCAAGGCATGCAGCCTTCCTTGGAGGAGAGGAAGGCCTGAACGGGGGAGCATTACTGCTATAGGCATCCTTTGGACTCAGCACAACTGAGACAAGTGTCATAATGTCTGGCTTTGCTGGCTGTTAACTACAATGGGGAATACCCCTAGAAAAGCTATCAGACGTAAGTGGAAAAAAGCTAGCTCTTAAAAGGTCCACGCACAAATTCACCTGTTTGGGAAAGCAGAAGGTGCACAGTCCTTTGGTGAAAAGAGACTCACCTGATAGGCTCTGGGATCATCTTGGTGAGAAGTGAGACCTCCCCATGGGCTGAGACATTGACAGCAATTATTGTGACCTGGTACATGTGTGCTGACACAGATGCTGGCAGACGCCACTGGAGTTCTTCCCCTGGCCTGTTAGCCCAGGATCTGCCCAGCCCACTAGAGCTACAATTTAATCCAGCTCAGCCAGGACAGGCAGCCTGCCCTAGGGACCAGCCACACCCAACAGCAAGCCTTTGGGCAACTTTTAGGCCTGCATATACTGGGTGCCTGGATCCTCTGCAGGTGGGTGAGTGGGCCCACTGCTGTGGGGCAGGGTGTGTGTGAGGAGTGGGTGGAGTGTGTGTAAGCCTCTGCAGTGGGGTAACTGGGTCTGCTCCAGGGGGTTGAGACATACGCATGGGCCAGGACTGTGTTGACAGTGTATGTGGACCTGTGGGCCATGGGGCTTATCAGTGGCAGAAGACCTGTGCTTTTCAAACAGCCACATAAGGGATTGTCCCCATCTTCCAAAGCCTGAAACAATTGGGTGCACCCATGCCTGTGGCCAGCCCCACTCATCTGCAATCCTGAGAGAGCTGACAATAGCCTTGTAGGCTGGAGGCCCACAGCAATTGTAAACCCCTGAGCCTAGCAACCAGCCACACTGGGGGCCTACTCACTTAACAGAAAAGCTGCAACAGGAACATACCATTAGACCTTGCAGCCAACTGTGCTGAGGCTCCCCAAGCCTGGTAAAGTGACTGAAAGGTCCATAGCAGCCACACACAGCTGAGCATTACAACCAGCCAGTCAGGGTGACAGCCTTGACTTCCTGGGCACCTGCAGCTAGAGCAACCCTGCCGCAAAAGAAGGACACATGTAGGGGCCGGTTCGGTGGTGCAGCAGTGAAGTTTGCATGTTCTGCTTCTCGGCAGCCTGGGGTTTGCTGGTTCAGATCCCAGGTGCGGACATGGCACTGCTTGGCAACAGCCATGCTGTGGTAAGCATCCCACATATAAAGTAGAGGAAGATGGGCATGGATGTTAGCTCAGGGTCAGTCTTCCTCAGCAAAAAGAGGAGGATTGGCAGTAGTTAGCTCAGGGCTAATCTTCCTCAAAAAAAAAAAAAAAAAAAAAAAAGAAGAACACACAGAGCCCACACAGAGGTCACTCCTGAATATTTGGATGAGAGGGAAGCATACTGCTGGGCCTCAAAAGGCATCTCTTACATAAGGCCACTTCTCCAAGATCAGGAGATGTAGCTGACCCACCTAATACATAGATATAAGCACAGAGAAAGAGGTAAAATGAAGAGGCAAAGGAATACATTCCGAGCAAGGGAACAGGACAAAACCCCGGGAAAAGAATGAAATGAAACAGAAATAAACAATCTACCTTACAAAGAGTTCAAATAAAATGTTGTAAGGATGCTCACTGATCTTGGGAGAAGGATGGATGAACACAGTGAGAACATCAACAAAGAACTGGAAAATATGAAAAAGAACCAATCAGAAATGAAGAAAACAATACTGGAAATGAAAAATTCACTACAGGGATTTAATAGCAGAGTAGATTCTACAGAAGAATGGATCAGTGAGGTAGATGAAAGACTAGACGAAATCAACCAAGCTGAACAGATAAAAGAAAAAAGAATTAAAAAGAATGAGAATGGTCTAAGGGAACTCTGGGACAACATCAAGTGCACTAACATTTGTATTATAGGTGTCCCAGAAGGAAAAGAGAGAGACAAATGGGCAGAGAATCTATTTGAAGAAATAATAGCTAAAAACTTTCCTAACCTAAGGAAGGAAACAGACATCCAAGTACAGGAAGCACAGAGAGCACTAAACAAGAAAAACCCAAAAAGGCCCACACCAAGACACATTATAATTAAAATATCCAAAATAAAAGATAGAGAATCCTAAAAGCCACAAGAGAAAGGCAACAAGTGACATACAAAAGAAACCCTATAGACCATCAGCTGACTTCTCAGCAGAAACCTTACAGGCTAGAAAGGAGTGGCACAATATATTTAAAGTGCTGAAAGGAAAAAGCCTACAGCCAAGAACGCTCTATGCAGCAAGGTTATCATTCAGAATGGAAGGAGAAATAAAGAGTTTCCAAGACAAGCAAAAATTAAAGGAGTTTATCACAAAGAAGCCAGTTTTACAAAAAATGCTAAAGGGACTTATTTAAGTGGGAAAGAGAAGACCGCAAATAGCAATAAAAAAATTATAAAAAAGAAAAAGCAATAAAATCACTGGCAAAGGCAAAAATACAGGAAAGGTAGCAGATCAAATGAAGATACTATGAAGGCCAAAGACAAAATTATCTATTTCAATGATAAGAGGGTAGTGGGCATACACATACAAAATACGAGGTTAGATATGATGTCAAAAATATAAATGTAGGAGGAAGGGAGTAAAAGAGTAGAGCTTTTAGAAAGAGGTCAAACTAAAGAGAACATCAACTCAATACAGATTGCTATATATGTAGATTATTATATATGAACCTCATGGTAATCACAAACCAGAACCCTATAATAAATGCACAAATAATTAAGAGAAAGGAACCCAAACATAAGACTAAAGAAAGCCATCAAACCACAAAGGAAGAGAGCAAGAGAAGAAAAAGGAACAGAGAAGAACTACTAAAACATCCAGAAAAAAGTAACAAAATGGCAATAAGTACATATTTATCAATAGCTACTTTAAACATCAATGGACTAAATGCTCCAATCAAAAGGCATAGGGTGACTGATTGGATAAAAAAGCAAGACCTATATATATGCTGCCTACAAGAGACACACTTCAGACCTAAAGATATTCACAAACTGAAAGTAAAGGGATGGAAAAAGATACTCCATGCAATGGCAAAGAAAAAAAACCTGGGGTAGCAATACTTACATCAGACAAAATAGACTTTAAAGCAAAAACTGTAACAAGAAGGGCACTACATAGTGATAAAGGGAACAATCCAACAAGACGATATAATACTCGTAAATATCTATGCACCCAACATAGGATCACCTAAATATATAAAGCAATTATTTACAGACATAAAAGGAGAAATAGATAGTAACACAATAATAGTAGGGGACTTTAACACTCCACTTACACCAATGGATAGATCATCCAAACAGGACAATAAGGAAACATTGGCCTTAAATGACACATTAGATCAGATGGACTTAGTAGATATGTATAGAACATTCCATCCCCAAACTGCAGAATACACATTCTTTTCAAATGCACATGGAACATTCTCTGGGATTGATTACATATTAGGCCACTAAACAAGTCTCAATAAATTTAAGAAGGTTGAAATGACACCAAGCATCTTTTCTGACCACAAAGGTATGAAACTAGAAATCAACTACAGGAAGAAAATCAGAAAAGTCACAAATATGTGGAGATTAAACAAAATGCTACTGAACAATGATTGGATCAATGAAGAAATCAAAGGACAAATGAAAAAATATCTGGAGACAACTGAAAATGAAAATACAACATGCCAAAATCTATGGGATACAGCAAAAGCAGTTCTAAGAGGCAAGTTTATAGCAATCCAGGCCTACCTCAACAAAGAAGAAAAATCCCGAATAAACAATCTAACAGCACCTAAAGGAACTGGAAAAAGAAGAACAAACAAAGCCCCAAATCAGAAGAAGGAAGGAAATAATACAAATCAGAGCAGAAATAAATAGAGACCCTCCCCCAAAAAGAAAAAAATCAATGAAACCAAAAGTTGATTCTTTGAAAAGATAAAAAAAAAAAGGACAAACCTTTAGCTAGACTCACTAAGAAAAAAGAGAAAAGGCTCAAATAAATAAAATCAGAAATGAAAGAAGTGAAGAGAAATTACAATGAACACCTCAGAAATACAAAAGATTATAAGAGGACTTTGATTATATGATTATAATCTTATAGGAATATAAGAGACTATGAAAAGCTATAAGCCAAGAAATTGGATAACCCAGAAGAAATGGATAAATTCTTAGAATCATACAATATTCCAAAACCGAATCAAGAAGAAATAGAGAATTTGAAAAGACCAATCACCAGAAAAGAGATCAAAACAGTAATAAAAAACCTCCCCCAAAATAAAAGTCCAGGATCAGATGGCTTCCCTGGTGAATTCTACCAAACATTCAAAGAAGACTTAATACCAATCTTTCTCAGACTCTTCCAAAAGATTGAAGAGGAGGGGAAGCTTCGTAACTCATTCTCTGAAGGCAACATTACCCTGATACTAAAACCAGACAAGGACAACACAAAAAAAGAAAATTACAGGCCAATATCACTGATGAACGTCGATGCAAAAATCCTCAACAAAATCCTAGCAAATCAAATACAACAATACGTTAAAAAGATCATACACCATGATCAAGTGTGATTTATTCCAGGCATGCAGGGATGGTTTAACACCTGCAGATCAATCCTGATCCACCATATTAACAAAATGAAGAATTAAAATCACATGATCAGCTCAATAGATACAGAGAAAGCATTTGACAAGATACGGCATCCATTTATGGTAAAAACTCTCAATAAAATGGGTATAGAAGGAAAGTACCTCAACATAATAAAGGCCATACATGACAAACCCACAGCAAATATCATTCTCAATGGAGAAAAACTGAAAGTTATCCCTCTAAGAACAGGAACCAGACAAGGATGCCCACTTTCACCACTCTTATTTAACATAGTATTGGAAATCTTAGCCAGAGCAGTCAGCCATTGAAAAATAAATAAAAGGGATCCAAATGGGAAAGGAAGAAGTGAAACAGCCACTATTTGCAGGTGACATGATTTTATATATAGAAAACCCTAAAGAATCCACTAAAAACTTTTAGAAATAATAAAAAGTATGGTCAAGTTGCAGATTACAAAATCAACATACAAAAATCAGTTGCATTTCTATACACTAACAATGACATAGCAGAAAGAGAAATTAAGAATACAATCCCATTTACAACTGCAAAAAGAAAGAATAAAGTATCTAGGAATACACTTAATCAAAGAGGTGAAAGATCTGTACACTGAAAGCTATAAAATATTGTTGAAAGAAATTGAAGAAGACACAAAGATATGGAAAGATATTCTGTGCTCTTGGACCGGAAGAATTAAGATAGTTAAAATGTCCATACTTCCTAAAGCCATCTACAGATTCAATGCAATCCTTATCAAAGTTCCAACAATATTTTTCACAGAAACAGAACAAAAAATCCTAACATTTATATGGGACAACAAAAGATCCCGAATAGCCAAGGGAATCCTGAGAAAAATGAGCAAAGCTGGAGGTATCACACTCTCTGATTTCAAAATATACTACAAAGCAATAGTAACCAAAATGGCACGATACTGGCACAAAAACAGACGCACAGATCAATGGAACAGAATTGAGAGCTCAGAAATAAAGCCACACATTTATGGACAGCTAATTTTTGACAAGGGCGCCAAGAACATACAATGGAGAAAGGAAAGTCTCTTCAATAAATGGTGTTAGGAAAACTGGACAGCTCATGCAAAAGAATGAAAGTAGACCATTATCTTATACCATACACAAAAATTAACTCAAAGTGGATTAAAGACTTGAATGTAAGACCTGGAACCATTAAACTTCTGGAAGAAAATATGGGCAGTACACTCTGTGACATCAGTCTTAGCAGCATATTTTGAAGTACCATGTCTGACCAGGTAAGGGAAACAATAGAAAAAATAAAAAAATAGGACTACATCAAACTAAAATCTTCTGCACAGCAAAGGAAATCGACAGCCTAACAATTGGGAGAAGATATTTTCAAACCATATGTCTGATAAGGGATTTATATCCAAAATATACAAAGAACTCATACATCTCAACAGCGAAAATACTGACAAACCCAATTAAAAAATGGGCAAAAGATCTGAACAGACATTTCTCCAAAGAAGATATACAGATGGCCACAGGCACACGAAAAGATATTCAACATCGTTAACTATCAGGGAAACGCAAACCAAACTACAATGAGATATCACCTCACTCCCATCAGAATGGCTATAATTAACAAGACAGGAAACGATAAGTGTTGGAGAGGATGTGGCGAGAAGGGAACCCTCAAAAACTGCTGGTGGGAGTGCAAACTGGTACGGCCACTATGGAAAACAGTATGGAGATTCCTCAAAAAATTAAGAACAGATCTACCTTATGATTCAGCTATTCCACTGCTGGGTATTTATCCAAAGAACTTGAAAACACAAATGCATAAAGATACATGCACTCCTATGTTCATTGCAGCATTATTCACAATAGACAAGACTTGGAAGCAACTTAGGTGCCCATCAAGGGACAAATGGATAAAGATGTGGTATTTATACACAATGGAATACTACTCAGCCATAAGAAATGATGAAATCCAGCCATTTGTGACAACATGGATGGACCTTGAGGGTATTATGCTAAGTGAAATAAGTCAGAGGGAGAAAGTCAAACACTGTATGATCTCGCTCATAAGTAGAAGATGAAAACAACGACAAACAAACACACAGAGACAGAGATTAGATTGGTGGTTACCAGAGGGGAAGTGGGGAGGGAGCATGGTGAAAGGGGTGATTAGGCACATGTGTGTGGTGATGGATAGTAATTAGTCTTTGGGTGGTGAACATGATATAATCTACACAGAAATCAAAATACATAATGATGTACACCTGAAATGTATATAATGTTATAAACCAATGTTACTGCAATAAAAATAAATAAATAATAAGTAGAAAAAAAGCGAAATGGTATTTTACTGCAGTTTTAAATGCCTTTCCCCATTGCTATTTAGGTTAAACACCACTTCATATTTATTGGTCATTTAAGTTTCCTTTCTGTGAACTGCCTTTTTAAATCTGTTGCCTATTTTTTATAGGGTTGCTTTTTCTTGTTGATTTATGGGAATTTTTTGTACATCGTAGATTCTAATCTTTAATTAGTGCATTGCAAATATCTTCGTGCAGTCTCGAGTTTATGTTTTTGCTCTATAAAGTTCTTTATTGTATAGATAATTTACATGTTAATGGAGTTGAATTTTTAAAATCTATCTTTTCTGCTTTTTTTTTACAATTTGGGCTTTTGTGTCTTGCTTAAAAAATCCTTCAGTGCTACTACTACTACTGGTAGTAGCAGGTACCACTTCTTGGGCAGTTTCTGTATGCCAGGCACTTTCCTAAGTGCTTTACACGTATTAACTCATTCCGTTATCACAGCAACCCAGTGGATAGTTACTGTTAATCCCACTCTACACTATGGAGACTGGGGTCAACTAGCCCGTGGTAGGTTGAATGATGCTCTTTCCCTTCCTTCTACTTTTTCCTCACTAATTTTCTTATTTGGTTTCTATCTTTCTATTCCTTGGTTCCCTGTTCTGGAAGAGTTTGTGGCTTCTGATTCATTCTTTAGATGTGTCCATTCTGCAACTCAGCCCTTTTGTTGAATATTTTCAATATCAACAGTTCAATTTTTATTAAGACTAGTGATTTTTTCATAATCTATTCTTTTTATTTAATGGACATACTATCCTCATATTTTTCTAACCATATAAAATATTCTTATGGTAAAAAATCCTGTCCCAACTGCTCTGCTGACTCTATTTCCTTTGAATTAGCTCTCTTGTTTTGCTAATTTTGTTTCTCATGGTCGTGATGTTTGGCCATCCACCACTGTGCACTGATCTTTAGTTGAGCATCCTTAGTTCTGTCTGCTGTCTGCGTGGTGCATTTGTCTGAATGAGTGGGGACCACCCCTGCTGCTTGTGCCGAGAAGGATATCTTGGGGGTTGATCTTCTGGGCATGGGTGAGCCTTGTTCCCTTTTCACTAGCTGCCGATTTGGGATACCACCCTATCTCTCTTACCTAAGCGTTCATATTCTCTCCTCCTGCAGGGAGGCAGACACCTTCATGCTGATGCTTGGCCCACTTAGGGTGGTGGTGGGCATGTGCAGGGTCACATCTGCCTTCTTGGTACAGTGTCCCCATTAGTCACTAGTGACCCAGGCCTTCTCTGGCTCTGAGTTTCTTAACCCATGAGCATGAAACAGCTTCTGTTTTGCCACTAGTTTCCTTTTCTTTTGCACCCGAATTGCTTTTCCTCCTGGCCAATGGCATCCCTCTGCAGTTTTTCATCTCTCTTCCTCTCTTTTTTGCAGGGATTCTCACATTTTGTGGTCAACTAGAGTTTCCTTTCTTCTTTTGAACACAAGTGTATATTTATTATTAGAGATTTTTACCAATATTTTTAGGGATTTGTTGCAGGAGAAGACTGTAGCCTTGATTTAGTTTATCACCTTGAAACTGAAACTTCATTGTGTTTTCTCTCTTCTTTGCTTTTTGGAATTCTGAAATGAATTTTTGTTTATTGAAAAAAAGATTAGATAATTATACCCACCATCCAGAGCCATATTTGTATTAAAGAATGGATTATTATAATTTATGATGTATACTTGTTTATTTGCTTTTTAAGAAACAAAAAGTATAGCAATGAGTTAATTTTTAAAAATAGGAAATATAGTGAAGCCTAAAGGACAGAATTCTCTCAAGATGCTTGAGTTATTTACAGTCTGGGTCTAACTTTAAAAATATGCTCATTATATAGAAAAGTATAGAGAAGCACATGGCACACCCTGATGTGCCCATCACCCATTAGCCGCTGCTTTGATTGATCAAATGTCAATATCTGGCCATATTTTCTTTACGTTAAAAAACAAAAGGATATTAAAGATATAGCTGAAGTCTCTTACATGCCCTTGCCTTATCCTATTCTCTTCAGTCTCCCTCCTGAGGTAACCACTGAGATGGATTTTTTGGTTGTCTTTATCGTGTTTTTGTATTATCACTACACATGAATGTATCAACAGACAATGTGTAATATAATATTTTCCATGTTTTTAAAACTTTGTATAAATGCTGTATTGTGCTTATCTTTATGTAATTTGCCTTTTAAAGTCAACTTTATGTTTTTGAGATTTATCCATGTTAATGCATGTAACTCTAATTATTCATTAACATTCCATTCTGGGAATATACCACAATTTATTTATCTGTTCTTTTGCTGATGGTCATTTAGGTTGTTTCCAATTTTTCTTTATTACACACAGTGGTACTGTGAACATTCTTTAAATGTTTCTTTGTGCATATGTACCAGAGTCTCTCTAGGGTCTATACTTAGAAATGTAACTGCTGGATTACAGGATATACACATCTTTAACTTAATTAGATTTTGCCAAATTGCTCTCCAAAGTGGTGGTGCCAATTTGCACTTGCGTCAGAAGTGTACGAGAGACCCTATTTCTCCAGGAGCTCATCAACACTGGGTTTTATTGGACGTGTTAATTACTGCCAATCTTATGAGGGTGAAACTGTATTGCACTGTAAACTTAAACAGCATTTCCCTGATTAGCAATGAAATTGAGTAACCTTTCATTTTTTTATTGGCTGTCAGGTTTCGGTTCTGTGATTTGCGTGTTCATATCCTTGCCCAGTTTTTACTGGATTGTCTTTTTCTTATTAAGAATTTCTTTAGGTAGTCTGGGTACTAACGCTTTGTTACATGACTATAAACATCTTGCCTCATATTGTAGTTTGTATTTTCACTTTGCTTATGGTATCTGTTGATGTATAGAGATTTAAAAAAATTTATTTTTTAAATAGACAATAAAGCCACATGGTCAACAATACTGTAAGGATAAGTGAAATGATTTCCTGTCACTCTTGTGGGCAATCAGTCCAGCCCTTCAGCACTGTTATTCATTTCTTATGCATCCTTCTTGAATTTCTTTGTGCAAATACAAGCAAGCAAGCAGAAATACACGTCCCTCTGCACAGAAAATGTAGTCAAATATGTTTATTTTTTCCTTTATGATTTGTGTTTTTAGTTACTTGTTTAAGAAATCTTTCTTACTCTGAGTTTTGAAGGTATTTTATATTTTCCTCTAAAGGTTTAATAGTTTTGCTCTAGCTTCATCTTATTTTAATATGGATAGTTAATTGTCTTAGAACCACTAATTGAATTGCATATATTTTCTCCCTGATTTGTTTTTAATGCTGCCTCTGTGGCATGTATCTGGCTCCCATATATATGCAGGTCTGTTTCTGGGCTTTCTACTCAGTTCCATTGTGTATTTATTCATCCCTACAGCAATACGACTGTTTTAATTACTACAGCTTTATAAGAAATCTTATCTAATGAGATCAACCCAACCATTCCATCCTACCCCTAAATTGTCTTCATTGTTTTGGCCTCATTGGAATTTGATTGGAATTACATGAAATTTATGATTAATTTTGGGGGAGAACTTTTGTCTTTGGGATATTGGGTCTTCCTAATCACGAACATAACATATATCATCATTATGTCTTTTATAAACATAATTTTCTCTATAAAACATACCTTGCATACCTTTGGGTTAGATTTATTCTTTGGTGTCTTGTATTTTTTGTGCTATTATAAATTATGTATTGTTTAAAAATTACATTTCCAAATTGTTGCTATTATATAAGCTCACAAGTGACTTTTCTTATTTATTCCAAATTTTCTTATTTATTTTTAATAGTGTGTCTTTAGAAACTCTTGGACTTTCTATATATTTACATGTACTATAAATAATGACCTCTTTGTTTTTCCTTTTCAATATTATGCCTGTCTGCCACCCACCCACCCATCTATATCAATCAATCATATTACTGTACTTGTTAGGGCCTCCAGCACCATACGGAAAGGAGGAGAGACAGTGAACATTCTTGATTTGGTGCTGATTCTAAAAGGAATGAGTTTGACATTTCAGCTTAAATATGATGTAGGTTTTTGTTACCTCTATTAGTTAAGATAATATTAGCTGCTATAACAGGCCTTAAAATCTAGCGTCTGTGACGAAATAAGTTTATTTCTTGCTCAATTAACTTTCAACTCATGTATTTCTGTTGGGCGGCCAGTTCTCTAAGTAATCGCACAAAGGGCCCAGGCTTTTTCCAACAGGTGGCTTCCAAGGGCCCCGTGGGAGTGGAAGGAACATGGAGGGGCAAGCGTGGGAGCATTTCATGGGTCAAGCCTGAAGTGGTGCACAGCACTTAGGCCTTCTTTCCGGTGGCCAGGACTCAGGTATAAGGCCACACGTAACTGTGAAAGGAGGCTGGATTCTGTAGTCTGTCTGGGTGCCCAGAAAGAAGAAGAAATGACGTTTGTGAGGAGCCGGGCAGTTTTTGCCACAGTCTGCCCTTCTCTTCACTAAATATCCATTTCAATCTTCTTCACACGCATGTAACATCATACCTCTCCCCAAGGGACACACCCCAGTCACATCTGATTACTACCTCCAGATCGAATTCCAGGAGATCTCCAGGTGATGTGCAGGCTTCCCTTTAAGCTGTTTTGTTTTTTTTCAAGATTGCCTCTGACCTAACATCTGTTGCCAATTTTCTTCTTTTTTTTCCTCCTCCCCCAAACCCCCCAGTACATAGTTGTATGTTCTAGTTGTAGCTCCTTCTGGTTGTGCTATGTGGGACGCCGCCTCAGCACGGCTTGATGAGCGGTGTCATCTCCAAGCCCAGGATCTGAACCAGCAAAACCCTGGGCCACCGCAGCAGAGCGCACGAACCCAACCACTTGGCCATGGGGCCGGCCCCCCTATCTTTTAAGTCTTGATGTAGTTCCATGTCACTGGTGATCTGTGAACTCAAAAGACAAATCCTGCCACTCTCCCCACCCACCTGCCCCCAGCAAATGACCACTGGTGAAGCAAGAGCAGGTTGGAGCCAAAGAAGAATTCCTATTCAGGAAAGGGAAAAAGAGAAGACATACAACAGTCCCTGGGCAGCAGCCATGATTAAATGCGTCCGGGTAGACACAGGGAGGTCCCTTTGCCCACTCAGTTTCAGGTGCCAGTAATGGCACCCAAAGGGCGTTTCTAGAGACAATTCTCAAGATGGATTTATTTCCTAAGGGAGTTCTCTTCTATTCCCGATTTGCTGAGTTTTTTTTTTTTTTTTAAAATCATGAGTGGATGTGGAATGTTATCAAGTGCTTTTTCTGTATTTACTAAGGTGGTCACAGATTTTTCTTCTTTAATGTGTTAATGTAGTGAATTACATTAGTAGATTAGAATTTATCTGCACTTGCATTGCTGGGCTATGCTCTTGTTGGTCATGAGGTATTGTCTTGTAGAGGCTGATTTTCTAGCATTTTACTTAGAATTTTTCTGTCTATTGTTCATAAGTGAGATTGGCCCATTATTTTCAGTTCTTTTACTGTTCTTATCTGGCATTTGTTTTAAGCCTTTACTAGCATCATAAAATGAATTGAGGAGCTTTCCCTTCTCTTCTATTTTCTGAAACATTTTGTATACGATAGAATTGCCTCTTAAACTGTCTGGGACGGGTGTTTTTGGTTTTGTTTTTGTGAGTAGATTAACCATTGATTTACTTTCATGTATAAGCTTATTCAGGTTTTCCATTTCTTCTTGAGTTCATTTTGGCAAACCTTTTTTCTAGGAAATGGTCTATTTCATTTAAGTTTTCATATGGATTGTATAAAGTTGTTCATAGTAATCCATTATGTTTTAAAAATAATCTCTGCTAAAACTGTGATAACTATATCTTCTTTTTCATTCCTGATATTATTTATACTCTTTCTGTCTTGCTGTGAGTTTTCTCTTTTATTAGTTTTTGCAAAGAACCAGCTTTTGGTTTTATGAATCCTTTTTATCATTTGTTTTCTATTTAAAAAGTTTCTGGGGGGCTAGGCTGGTGGTGCAGTGGTTAAATTTGCACGTTCCGCTTCGGTGGCCTGGGGTTCGCCGATTTGGATCCTGGGTGCGGACATGGCACCGCTTGGCATGCCATGCTGTGGTAGGCATCCCACATATAAAGTAGAGGAAGATAGGCATGGATGTTAGCTCAGGGCCAGTCTTCCTCAGCAAAAAGAGGAGGATTGGCAGTAGATGTTAGTTCACGGCTAATCTTCCTGAAAAAAAAAAAATCCTGCTCTTACCCTATTTTTTACCTTATATTTTCTTTGAGTTTACTTTGCTGTTCTTTTCCTAGTTTCTTGAGTTGAATGCTCAGATCTCTGATGTTTAGCCTTTTATTTTTTTCTAACATACCTATTTCCCTCTATTGCATTATCTGTATCATACAAGTTCTGATATATATCTCTAATATATATACCAAATAATATATATAGATGAATCTCTAATAATTTAATTTGAAATATTTTCTAATTTCCATTATGAATTCTTCTTTGACTTATGAATTATTTACAATTACACATTTGAGTCTCCAAAGGCATAGAGATTCATTGGTTATCTTTTCTGTTATTGATTTCTGTTTTATTGTACTGTGGTCTGAGAACATGTTTTATGATTTTGATTCTGTGGTACTGAAAAATTTTTTTGTGATGTTGTACCTAGTACATGGCCAGTTATTTATATAGTTTCCCATGAGTTTGAAAAGATTGTTTTCTCTAATTGCAAGGTTCTGTATTCATCAATGGATCAAATTTATTTATTGTGTGGTTCAAATGTTCCATATCCTATCAATTTCGGTTTGCTTGAGACAAATATTGAGAGAGCTATGTTAAAATCTCCTGATGTGATGATAGAGTCGTCAGTTCCTCCTGGTAACACCAGCAAATTTATTTTATATATGTTGAGGCTTTGTTTTCAGAATCTGTTTTATCTGCCTGGTGAGTTGTTACTTTTATTTTTAGTAACTCTCTTTATCCCTGTTGTACCCCTGTCTATGGTCAGGTGTTAATATGACCAGAACAGTTTTAAAAAAAATTTGTATTTGGCTTATGTTTCTAATCCATTATTTAACATTTTTATTGATGTGTGTTTTAATTGAGATATAATTCTTGTATATAAAATCCATCCTTTAAAGCGTGCGGTCAAGTGGTTATAGTGTGTTTGCACAGCTGTGCAGCCATCACTGCTATCGATTTCCAAAACGTTTTCATCTACCCCAAAGGAAACACTGTACCCACTAGCTGTCGCTCTCCATTTTCCCCTCCCCTGTGCTCTGGCAACCACAAATCTATTCTCTGTCTCAATGGATTTGCTTATTCTGGGCAGTTCATATGATCGGAATCATACAATATGCGGCCTTTTGTGGCTGGCTTCTTTCACCTAAGTCTAATGTTCTCAAGGTTCATCCACGTTGCAGCATGAATCAGTACTTCATTCCTTCTAATGGCTGAACAACATTTCATTGTATGGATGTACCATGCAATGTTTACTCACTCATCAATTGATGGACATTTGGGTTTTCTGATCCATTATTTGTATCTTTATGTGTGCTTGGGTCTTACAAGTTTCTCTTACAAATAACATAGAGCAAAATTATATTCCTAAAATTTAATCTAACAATCTCTGTCTTTTAATTGGTAAGTTTCTTCCATTGTGATTACTGTCATGGGGATTTATTTCTAGCATCTTATTTTGTCATTTTTATTTATCCTGCTATTTCTTTGCTACTTATTTTCCCTCATTTTTCGCTTCTATTTGATTGACATAGAGGTGTATTTTTTTTGAGTGTATTAATTCTCTTTCACTCTGTCTATTGGTTTGGAAATTTTACATTCAATTTCAAAGCCAAAAAATCCCTTTCTACCTCCTGAGCAATCAAAGGGCTTTAGATGCTTTAATTGGATTGCTCCTCTCCTAGCTGATGTATGATAGTTGTCCAGTATTTTAATTCCTCTTCGGTTTTAGGTCTCTCCACTTGATAATTCTTAGTTTTACTTATTTAGACATATATACTTATTTACCAGTTTCTTGAATTCCTTTCCTTTCTTCCCAGTTTCATTTCAGTCTTCTGGAAGTACAGGCTTTAGCAGTTTTTCCTGTGATAATTGTAGGTCAGCTGGTATTTTCTCTAAGCACTGTAAAGACATTGTTCCATTGTTTTCTGTATTTTCCTGATGCTGTTGAGAAGCCCGTCGGTTTGAAAGCTGTTCCTTTGGAAGGCAGACTGACTATCTGTTTCTCTTTGGTTACTTTTCAGATCCTCCCTTTGGTGATCTGCTCTTTTACCACAAGTGTGCATTTATTTTTATTTTTCCTGCTCAGCGGCGAGTCTGCTGACTCCTGTATTTCATCACTTCTTAGCCATTATTGCTGAATGTTGCCTTTGTCCAATCTCACAGTTTTTTACATCCTATTAGATGTGTTGATATTTTCATATTATCTACTATATATTTGAATCTCTTTTATATTTCCCATCTCTTTATCTCTTTGTGTTACATTCTGAACTACTCTAGCTCTCAATTCTAATTTGCTCTTTAATGTATTTGTTGAACTTTCCATTTCTTTGTCTATATTTTTCATTTATAGAGGTTCCACTTGGCTCTTTTTTTTTTAAATCTCTGCCTGATCTTTTTTCACAGCCTATTTTTTTCTCTTGTGATTTTCAATTCCTCCTTTTGATTTTAATCCTTTTTAACATGTTTTCTATCAGATCATTTTAGTAGCTGAAGTTCTTGTGGGTTTATACTGCTCTTTCTTATGCTTGCTGACTCTTGTTCATGCTGGGATTTCCTCATGTAGTTTAGTAATTTTTTATTTTGGGCTCATATTAAACATAGGTTTATCTTTGAGAATCTCGTATGGCCTGGTTTCACAGCATGTCCCTCAAGAGTGGTTTTATATTTGCTTCTGCGAGATGATCCAGTGGGACTGCTGGCCCAATGACAATTTTAAGCCTATTTCTCACTTCGGGGGCTCCTGAACCACAAAGATGGCCTGAATTTGGACTCCAGATCTACAAATGCAGTAGGTCCATGGTTCGGAATTCTTAAGGGAGGCTTTTTCTCCCTCCAGATACAGAGGCAGATTTTTTCCTGGTTCTCTGAAGCGATGGGTAAACTTCTCCCTAGAGCCCACTCTCCTTGAGGATGTACCCCTTTGAATATCGCACATTTATTCAAGAGTCCCGTTTACAATTCCTCACCTTGCTTGGGTCCAAGATTTTCTCTCTCTTTCTACTTGTGCATCAAAACCCAAGGCCCAGTTTGCACATAATTTCTCTTCTGATTTATCTTTTTGATAGTTTCTGTTTTCTTCAGTTGTGCATTTAAGAGTATTTGTTATATTTTCTCCAGCATTTCCAGATGGTAATGGATTTTTTTTCTTGGTAACATGGTTCACTATATTGCCAGAAACAGAAGTCTTTTAACAAATATTTTAATGTAAGACCTAACATAATACAGAAATAATACAGAAATGGCATGTTTTGTGAAATTTCCAGTTTTGCTATTACAACCAATGCTGCCATGACTACTGATGAACATGCATCCTGGTGCACGTGGGCGTGGGTTTCTATTGTGTATATATCTAGGAGTAGAACTGCTGGGGCATAGGTTATACACATCTTCAACTGTTGAAGATAATGCCAAACCATTTGCCATTTCTGTATTATTTCACACAGTTTAGTGAATAATTGTAATCACTGCCAGGTCAAGGAATAGAACATTGCCAGCACCCAAGAACCTCTCTTTGTGCCTCTTCTCAACAGCGATCTCTTCTTCTCCTGTTACTCTGACTTTTGCGATAATTTTCTTGCCTTTCTTTACAGTTTTGTTACTTATATGTGTCTCTGATAAAGTACAATTTAGTTGAGTTTTGGCTGTTTTTGAACTATATTTAGTCTTTTGTTCAACATTATGTTTATGAGACTGATAATATTGTATGTAGCTGTACTTAGTTCATTTTCGTTGCCCTGTTCCATTATATGAATATAATTTGTTTGTCCATTCTGCTACTGAGAGACATTTGAGTTGTTTCCAGTTTTGCTATTACAACCACTGCTGCCATGACTACTGATGAACATGCATCCTGGTGCACGTGGGCGTGGGTTTCTATTGTGTATATATCTAGGAGTAGAACTGCTGGGGCATAGGTTATACACACCTTCAACTGTTGAAGATAATGCCAAACCATTTGTCAAAGTGGCTGCACCAGTGCACGCTCTACCAGCCTGGGGGAGTGCTCCTGTTGCTCTGTAGAGTCACTATCATCTGTTGTTATTTTAATTTTTGCTAATTGGATTGGAATGTATTTGTAACTCAAATACCTTTGCATTACTTGATTACTAATGTGAGTGCGCATCTTTCTATACGTTTATTGGCTCTCTGGATTTCCTTTTTTGAAGTGCTTTTTCAAGTCTTTTTCCAAATTTTCTATTGGATCTGTAAGTCTTTTTCTTATTGATCTGTGGGAGTTCTTTATATATTTTGGATATTAGTCCTTTGACGGTTATATGAGTAGAGAGTTCTTCCACTTGAAGCCCTGCCCTTTTACATTTTATGAAGAGTATAAATTATTTAATGTAGTCAAGCTTATTGATCTTTTTGTTTAGTAACTTGTTTAAGAAATTCTTTCCTACTTCAAGGTCATAAAAGTATTCTTTATTTTCCTTTAAATGTTACTTTTTAAAATGTACTGAAAATGATTTTTGCATATGGGGTAAGTTAGGGGTCCATTTTTTTCCCTTATAGATACCCAGTTGACCAAGCACCATTTATTGAAAAAGTTTCATCTTTTCCCCACCAATTTGCAGTGCTACCTGTGCTATATATAAAATTTCCTTGTCTGCATATATCTATTTCTGATTCCTTTATTCAGTTCCATGATCTGTTTGTCTAATCTTGCTCACTTCCACACTGTCTTAGTTACTACACTTTTGTATTAATTCTTGTTATTTGATAGGGCAAGTCCTGCTAGCCTTTTTTTTTTTTTTTTAAGATTTTATTTTTTCCTTTTTCTCCCCAAAGCCCCCCGGTACATAGTTGTGTATTCTTCGTTGTGGGTTCCTCTAGTTGTGGCATGTGGGACGCTGCCTCAGCGTGGTCTGACGAGCAGTGCCATGTCCGCGCCCAGGATTCGAACCGACGAAACACTGGGCCGCCTGCAGCGGAGCGCGCGAACTTACCCACTCGGCCACGGGGCCAGCCCCCTGCTAGCCTTTTTAAATTCAAGAGTCTCTTAGCCATTTGTGGTCTTTCAAACTTCTATATAAATTTTAGAACCAGCTTACCAAAATCACTGCTTGAAATTGTGATTGAGATTCTAATTATTCTATAGATCAGTTTGGGGAAAATTATCGTCATTGTATTATTAAATCTTCCAATCCACCAACGTGTTGCATCTCCATTTAATGCGTTTAATGTCTCTCATTTAGAGCTCTCTTCAGAGGGGTCTTACATATCTTTGTGGATTTTATTCCTGGGTACTTTTTGTTATGCTATTGTAAATGATATCTTTCAAAAGAATAAATTTCATTTTTATTGTTTGTGCTGGCATGTAGAAATAGAATTGATTTTATTGCACTAATTTTTTTATTTAGTAACCTTACTAAGCTTTCATTAATTTTAATAATGTATCGTGTACAGTCATTTTAATTTTATACCTACATAATCCTATAATCTTCTTTCTTTCTTTCAAATCCTTATACTTTTTGTATCTATTTCTTGTCTTATTGATCTGGCTAGGACCACAGCATTCAGGGCTGAATTGAAGCAGCAATAGTGTCATCTTTGTCTTGTTCCCTATCTAAAGGGAGCACTTTTAATGTTTTACCATGAAGAATGTTTGCTGTAGATCTTCAACTCTAATAATTAAGAAAGTTTCTTTCTGTTTCTATTTTGCAAAGAGGAAACTATGAATATGAATGAATTTAGAATTTTTTCAGTGCCTTTTCTACATCTCTTGAAATGCTCATATATTTTTCCTCCTTCAATCCGATGATATGGTAAATTACATCAGTTATTTTTTCCTAATGTTAAATCAGCTTTGGCCTTCTGGGATCAATCCAACTAGGTCAAGATGCATTAGCCTTTTTCTAAATTGCTGGATTCAGTTTGCTGATATTTTATTTAGGATTTTTGTATCTATATTATGAGTAAAATAGGCTTGTAATTTTCCCTTTCTCGAACTAATCTCGTTGGGTTTTGGTATAAAAGAGTTATTGCAGCATCATGAAATGAGTTGGAATTTTTTTGTTTTCTTTCTATTCTCTGGAAGGGTTTGTGCAAAATTGGTGTTACAGCTTCCTTAAATGTTTGATAGAATTCACTGGCCACACCGTCTGGGCCTGCAGGTTTTAGAATTTTTTAAATTTGGAGATAATTGTAAATTCACATGAAAGAAATGTATGAAATACGTTCTTACAAGAAATGTAAGAAATAATACAGAGAGGCCCCATGTACCATTTATCCAGTTTCCTCCATACAAAATGGGTAGCATATATTATTAGTAATATTATCTGCATTATTCACTGGATGTACAGCATGTGCAGGAAATACATCTCTGCTGTTTTAGGTCACCTAGGGTCTGCAGTTCGTCATTATTGCAGCAAAATCTGTCCTTTCCTGATTGATACTATTTCTTATTTGCTTTATCCTGAGACGTACATAAGACAGCTTAAAAATAGCAATGCAAATAATATTAATAATAATACATCATTATTATAGTACATATAATAGATGTATTACTCTAATAATATTGTTAGCAATAAAACTACCAGGTGAAGGTTAATATTTCTTTTGTGGTTCTTTGAGCTCTTAATATGACTTACTAGGGATGAGCAAACTATCATGTCTCAAAGGCCTTTGAAATTATTATTTTCGTACTGTGATGATCTTACCCACTTTAAGTAATGCTGAGACATCTTTAAACTAAATGTGAGGTTTTTTGAACCGGGTGGGTGATTTGAGTTTGGTCTGCACACGTGATGATGACCTCTCAGGGACTTTTCTGCCTGCTCTCGGCCACTTTCCTTGAAGTTCCCTGGGGCTGGGGTGGGGATAAGCTTGTTGGCTTCTAGTTACCCTTGGCCTTAGGGGCAGCCCTTTGAGGCCCCAGCTTTTCTGGGGGAGAGGGTGTCCTGTTAGACTCCTGCCTTGAGCGGGTCCTGACTGTTTCCCTGTGGCACTGTTGGAAGGAAAGCCCGAGTTTGCCTGGGTAGACAAGTGCTCTGGGGAAAAGAGCAGCCTCACGGCCCTGCTTCCATCTCTGGTGCTCACTGATTTCCTCACTCTCTTCTCATCACCTTGAAGTTTAAGAAGGTGTTCTCTTATAAAAAATTTTATCCAGTATTTTCAATGGCAGAACTGTTCTGAGTAATCGAATCTGCTCAGGGCGGGAACTTCCTGAGGCGGGAAATGATGACGCGTGTATATGGAGGTGGTCCACAGGAGAATTTCTGGCTGGATGGTAGGAGTGATTCCATCGTCTTTCTGTCAGCTCTCATCTGTTTTGTTTCTCTTCTTCAGTTGCATGGGAAGGATTCGGCAGGTTCATCTCTGTCGTTGCTGGGAGATGAGTCTCCCTCACAGAGCCTCCACTCGCCAAAGACGTGAGTCCTCGTCCTTGCCTGCCCCAAAGGGAGGAAGAGAGGATGTGCAACCACTGCTCTCTGCCTTGTACCTGTGTGACTCATGAGTGGGCGTCCATGTCAGATTTCTCTTCTTAATACAAAAGTGATGCAACAGCTCATTGTAGAAATTTTAGAAAAAAAAAAAATAGAAGAAAATCAGATTCGCTTATAATCCCAGAATTCAGTGATTAACATTTGGGCCTATTTTCCCCCTAGTATTCTACAAAAATGAGAATATACAGCGCAAGTTCTCTTATATCCTGAAGAATATTTGTGTGGTTACCTAGCAGTACATCAGCAAGTGCTGATTTGGATTTCCTGGGGTTTTCAGAAAGCCTGGTTGGTGTGAGCACAGGGCTGTGGCTCCTTTTGGGGTTCAACATGACCTCTGTGAGTCATATTCTTTCTTGTGCCCCAGGGATGCTGAAAGGCTCCCCGTTATTGGCCTGTCTAGGGGGTGCATTCTGCCCACTGCACGCAGCGTGGGCCCTATTGATTGTCACTTCTCATCCCTTCATCCTGGACTGCTCAGCCCCTGCCCGGCAGTTCTGCTGGTCACTGCTGACCAACAGCTGCTGTCTGGTACTGGGTTTCACTTTGGCAGGAAACTCTGGCTCGAAGAGATGAACTCTGATGGCCAATGGCCTTGGAGAAGTGGATGCTAAAGAACCTAATTTTCTTTGGACAGATAAAGATGATATCTTTGTAAACATAAACATGATACTGGTCTAGACTTGAAGATAATGTAATGTACTACTTATTGCATAAATAATATTTAATTTAAAAAACTTTGATATTAATCTTAGATCCAGGCGTAGCCAGCCCTGGGTAATAGAGAATTGTGGCTCTGGGACCATCTGCTAGCCGCCCTCCAATCTTTCTTCATGGCCCACCAGCTCTCTGCATATTGGGCTATTTGTACTCTAGGCCCGTCTTAGTCTTCTCTTCTCAGCACTCCCTGGGGCCTATATGCCCTCTATTTCTCAGTTCCCTCTCTTCTGTGCGGACATTCTCCTCCCTCCTGGGACCCCATTCTCCATCCTTGTCTGGGTGTGCACCTGCCTCACCCTGTGCACCCCCAGCTTGTTTGGACACCCCTTTCCTACCCATCTCCTGCCCCCATAGTCCCAGATAGAAGCTCCTGAGAATCCCAGGGCTCTGTGCTCATAGGAAAGGAACCATGCCATGGCCATCTGTCAGCTTCTGCCTGCCTCCCCTGGGGGCATCTGCTTTCTCTGTCTTTTCTCTGATAGCCTTTCCTGGCTCCCTAAGACAGCCTCCCCTTGAGTAGAGTGATCCCAGGCTATGGTAGCTGGGTGCTCTAGCTTTGAGACATTTGGGTCCTGGATGCAGGCTAGCAGACAAGGTCACTGTTCTTGGTAGCATCTCTCTTTCCTTCTTCCACTTAGTCTGGACACTCTGAGCCCCAGTGCCCTGTTTGGGAAGATGCTCCCCAGAGCCCAAAGAATACTCTCTATCTCTGTAACAACATGGCACCCCATCATGCAGCCCTTCCACCTTGGGCTCACTGTGTGCAGCGACCTCCTCCACATAGCTGTCATGCCTGCAGAACCAACATTCCTGCTGTTCCTTCATGTTAGCCCTTTGCTTTTGCTATTCCCGTTGGCAAGCAGGCTCTCACCCCACTGTTCTTCACTCGGGCATTCCCGCTGACTTCCACACCACTTCACCCAGAGGGCCTTTCCTCACCAAGCCCCCTGCACACCCCCTCAGTGATCCGGTGTGCCAATGACTCTTCTTGGGTCTGTTTTACTCCTGCAGACTGTGGGCTCCATGTGGGCAGGACCTGGGTACAGAGATGGTCTTTGGGAGATGATGGTTGAACATGAGAGTGGGTACATTGCAAAGGCTGTGACGGTGTTCTGTCTAGCTATGGGCAGAGCCGAGCCGAGGAGTCTGCCCTCCTCCTAGATCTCCAGACCTGGGCATGTGGGGGCTGGGCCCAAACACTTCTCTCTAAGTGGCCTTCTTTGGCCTGGTTAGGAGGGAATGGGTGGAACACTGAAAAGGGTGGAAGCTTCTGCCCCCTGTTTGGGGCGGGTCTTGTGGCAGGCTGCACCTTTGCTGCCTGCTCACCCCCAATCCCAACACCTGCCATCCTGGGGCTCGTGAGCAGAAAGGGGATATCTGGAGTGTGTGCGAGGATGAACCCAGACTCTTTGGGCCGTGAGCAAACTGACTCCTGCTGTCTGCTTTCTACCAAGAGTTTTTGGGTTCTAATCAGATGCATTTCCTCCTGCCCAAGGGGACTGGCCAGACCCCAAATCTTGAGGACTGGTCCGGGCAGTTGGCTTTCTTGAGATGGAAGTGAGAGTACAGCAGATCCCCTACCAAATGTGGCCTGTGCTGTCCGGGGGATCTGCAAGGAAGCGAGGCTGGAGCAGCCGTAGTTCAGGCATTTTGTTGAGGTGGGTATCGCAGACAGCAGGTTTAGCGCTTAAGAGCATGTATTCTTGCCATACAGACTTGAATGTGAGTCCTGGCTCTGTTGCTCTGAGCCTCAGTTTCCTCTTCTATAAAATGGAGATAACAGCCCCACCTGCCTTGTTGGGGTTTGGTAAAGTTTAAAACAGATGCTTATTAAGTGCTTATCAAAGGGCCCTGCACACAGCAGGTTACTCCCCCAGGAGAGAGGGGAGCAACATCTTGTTTATGTCATCATGTTAGTTAATTTTATGTGTCAACTTGGCTAGGCCATGGTATCTAGATAGATATTTGGTCAAACACTATTCTAGATGATTCTGTGAAAGTATTTTTTATTAATGAGATTAACATTTAAATCAATATACTTTGAGTAAATCAGATTACTCTCCATAGTGTAGGTGGGCCTCATCCAGTCAGTGGAAGGCCTTAAGAGAAGTCCAGCCTCCCTGGAAGGAGAGGCAATTCTGCCAGCAAACTGACTTTGAACTCACACTGCAGCATCAGCTCTTCCCTGGTCTCCAGCCTGCCAGCCCACCTTGTAGACTGTGGACTTGCCAGCCTCCACAACTGCATGAGCCTATTCCTTAAAATAAATCTCTCCCTCTCCCTCTTTCTCTCTCCATGTCTGTATCTATACCCTTATCCATCATCAACCTATATCCTCACACACACCCACCTACCCTATTGGTTGGTTTCTCTGGAGAACCTGCACTCATAGTCAGTGAACTTGAGGCTCACCAAGGGCAGGGACTATGTCTCCTTTGTCCAGCCCTCCATCCCCCATACCTAGCACCGTGCTGGCATAGCAGGTGCTCCACATTTGTAGCTTGGTGATTACTGAGCTCTTTATACATATGACATTCTTGCTGAAAAGTCTGCCCCATTTAGAACCAAGAGTGACTGGAGTCAAGAATGGATTAGAGGGGGCTCGCCCCATGGCCGAGTGGCTGCGTTTGCGCTCTCCGCTTCAGTGGCCCAGGGTTTCACCAGTTTGGATCCTGGGTGTGGATATGGCACCACTCATCAGGCCATGCTGAGGTGGCGTCCCACATGCCACAACTAGAAGGACCTACAACTAGAATATACAACTATGTACTGGTGGGCTTTGGGGAGAAGAAGAGAGAGAGAAAAAAGAATGGATTAGAGTCTGGGGTCTGCCAGGGCAGATGATGAGAAGTTTTGAGCCAGATGTTGGTTGTGCGTTTTGGGAGCTAACACTTGAACATGGGGAAGAGAGACTTCTGGGTTCCGGCGCCTGCCTTTGTCCAGCAGCTCTTTGGATGGGGCCAGAGCAGGGCCCATTTCACCTTGATCGTCCTGAACCCAGTGGTGATGGAGAAGGCGGAGAAAGGCTCTGAGTGGTCCTGCCTGAACCAGTTCTCGCTGTGACAACTGTGAACAGACTGGGACCAGAACAAGGTAACTTTTCTCAAGTTTTATTGTAAAATCCTCAGAAAAAGAGCATTTACAATGACAACACTTTATGCTAATTTGTGAATCGTCTTCATATCAAGTGGTACTGCAAATACACGGTGTGTTCAATACTGTGTCACACGTCAAAGGAAACACAAACTCATTTCAAATGCCACATACAGTTACTGTGTTGGTACAAATTTCTACTAAAGTTGATGTATTAAAAATAATTTATATATATTTTATAAATAAGGAAAAATTCACATGTATAGTAATTACAGGAGGCCTTTTGAGAAATACCAGTGATTACAGAAAATATATTTTGGAGTCTACACAACTGCTCAAAATAATGTAATCTGCCTTGACATAAGAGATCTGAAAGTTTTCTGAGGTGGGAGACGACGAGAATCTTAATGGGACAAATGGTGGGTGTGACTTCATATCTTGAGGGTCATTCAGCTACACGATAGCATAAAACAGTGTATGTGACCACTGCAGCAAAACTCCATGCCCAGTTCTGCTTTTAGATCATCTCACATGGCCTTCAGAAAGCACGAGCAGCGGGGGTGTGGGAGAAAGGTAGGGTGTGAGGGGGCCAGGCCAGGAAGGGGGAGGGGCTGGCCCACCCCAGGAGCTGGGCCGTGAGGGTGCAGGCCACGGGGGTGCCACGGGGGGTGAGCTGTGGGTCTGGGGTGGGCAGCTTGCAGACCTGTTGTCCCTCACCTCTCTGAAGAGCTTAAGTAGCAAGGGACCAACAACCCACGGCAAATGCCACGTGGGCAGTGGATAAAGGTTTAGATTTAGGAAAGTTCTCATTTGAGAGCTCTCGGGCCCCATAACCAGTCAAGAACTCATTGCCCTTCCTCAGAAACAAAGCCCTGATCTTGAAGAGAGTGCCTCCAAAGGGCAGAATTCTCCGATCCTGCCATGGTGACATGTGGAGAGCCATGTATCACCAGGGTTGCAGTAGGGGCGAGTCAACAGTTATTGCTCTGTGGAGTGCAGGCTAAGCCCTCTAGGGCATGGCCGGTGTTCTCTGGGGCCACAGGGGAAAGGGATGGTCCCATATTAGTCAAGGTGAGCTTGGAAATCTGGGGTGCGTAAATTGTGGCTTTGTCAGAAAAAAAACAAGGTACATGCTCAACACTGGTGCTGGCTAAAGTAACCTCACTGTGAATTTTGGAGGCTAATCCCCACTCTCCCCACATTTTCCATAATTTCACACATCATGTTTGGCTAAATTCCCACTCACTGCCCAGAGCTCCAAAGGAGGCATGAGACCATGCGTGCTGGGCTCTGGGTGTCTGTGGGGCGGCTGGTGCCTAAAGCCTGCAGGCCCACATAAGACGCTCAGATCCTTAAGTAACTTGGCAGGTAATCTGGTGTAGACAAAGGTAGGAAGCGGGTTGCATTCCACCAGGTGTTTGGGGTCTTGCAGTCACACCTTGAGGATAGGCACTATATATTTTTTCCCTTGAATCTGTTAGCCTCTCTGTCCTATGACTCTATGATTTTGGAGAGAAACCAAGGCAGCTAGTGACTTTCTTGAACAAAATTGCTTTGCCTACATGCCCTTCTGGGAGCAAATAGCAGCATCCGGCCCCATGAATGACTTCTCACTCGTACCCTAAAGCAAGGAAGCAGTGTGGGTAAAGCCCATAGGGGGCTGGTGTCACAGTAAGGTCAGTTGCCCCTTGAATTGTAGGGGCTGTAGAGTGGCTCCTGAGCGGGAGGCCCGAGGCATAGGAAGGGAGCAGGAAAGGCAGAGAATAAAATAAGAATGGACAGGGGTCCAGCTCGGGCCCTCTAAGGGATGAGGCTTGGCTGAGATGTCATGGTCTCTGTTCCTGTCTGACAGTTCCTGCCTGACAATATCCAATTTTCTGGACAATTCTGAGTTCTCTCTAGTCTTGGTCACATAACTCAGAAGGGCTGTGAGCTAGGGTTTGGGGGATGTGATTCTGGGTGGCAAGGGGCTGTGTCCCAATGGGTTCTGATTACACTTGGAATGGGATCTGAGGTCCTGGGTGGGGGAGGATGGCAAAGGACTTCCTGCCAGAACTGCTGTCATCCTACGTCACCTGTCTGGTCTCCTGGCATGGGGGCAGCATTCTGGCGGTGCTGGGTGCAGGGAGGAGAAAGTGAGGTAGCTTGGTGGATGTGTCGGAGGGAGGCGGGAGCAGTGTCGTCTCTCCCGGAGGCTTGCTTCTGCAGAGGAGGACCAGAGAGAGCGAGCTGCGGGATTTGGTAATGAAGATGGTTCAGCATCCCTGGTATTTGAATGAAACACGTTGTGAAAAATGAATCGATTACTTTTTAAGCCCCTTGTAGAAAAATATATCCAGAATGAATCTGTTTAACATCTCAGTTCTGAAGTCTCCTTTAGGTCACAGATTATTGGTCAACAGAAAACAAGAAGTTGTGGCCACCTAAAGCCGACTCCAGGCTGCTTTCCTAAATGAAGACTCAGCAGTTACAATTCCCTCGGGCAGGAGGCAGTTGTCTGCTTTATTTGGGGGTGGACAGCTGTCCTTCAGGGCACCTACCTGGAGTTCAGAGCCCTTTTCTGCACAGGGGAGCCAGGAGATGGGGAGACGGCTGGGATGGGAGTGGGAACTGGAGGGCCTGAGCTTCTGTCTCTGGTGAGGCTGCCTCTGGATCAGAGTCCCTGCAGCTTGTGTCAGTGGTTGGCCCAAACAAGACTTTACAGGGCTCTTCCGGCTACATCCGGGGGCTTGGGGGAAGTAGCAGAAACCTTGAATGACTTGGAGACTTAAGAAAGAAGCCTGGGCCAGCCCCAGGCAGGGCTTGCTGGGTCCAGGCTGCCGAGGCCGGCATTTGCCACAATGCATGTGGTTCACGACCGGGCCCACTGTGCAGAAAGTCCATGCAATCCTCTAGAAGCAGACAAACCCCTCTTCCTACCCTCAATCTGTGGATGGCTGGGCTGGCTTTTGGACCCACACCTCCACGTGGGGTTCTGTTCACTTGCTCAGGAGGAGAATGAGGGCTTCCATTTCAAATTCTTAATGTCACCACAGGTGTAGATTACTTGTCTGTTTGTTATTCTGAAAAAAAAAATCTATGTTTTTTGTGAACTTAACTCTATTTCAAAATTCAGTAATTTTGAAAGAGTGAGTTCCTTATGTAAGTGGCTTTTTGGTGATTCTTTTGGTGAAATGAATTCTTTTTCAATAATGTGAAATAGTAGCAGTTGACCTTTTGTGTTCATCAGAAGGATCGCCGCCCGGGTTTACTTCAAGGCCCACCTGTTGTGATGACTTCTTACACCAGTGGCTTTCAAACTGTGTTCCATGAGCGTCTTCTGGGGCTGAAGCGTGGGAGGAAGGGCAGGTGGGGTTCCGGCCAGCCTTTCCCCTGCCTCCCACCTGAGCAGTTCTCTTGATTGCACTGCCGGAAAAACATTTACTCTCCTGCCTTTGTGAACTTGCAAGTTTTAAAGTTTTCAGGCCTGTGATTTCCTGCTCCAATTCCATCGTGTCTGGCGTGCTGGCAGTGAGACCTAAGCCGACCGTCCCCCATGACTGCACAATGAGGACAGGGAGAGGCAGATCTGCTGTTCAGCTACACCGACAGGGGAAGGAACAGCGGAAAAGGAGCAGATGCCGCGGAAGTCACTCCCAGTTTAGGAGGCCGGTTTGGATTGGATTGGTCTTTGACTTAGGAATCCTGTGACCCAGAGGGGACAGTGTTCGGGGTCTGTGGGCTCTTCCTCAGGTGGGCTCTGAGACTTCTTTTTCTGACAGAGGGTGCCACAATTTAGAAGACTTTAAGGGAGGAGTTCATGAAAGCTGAAGAATTTTGGTGATAAAACTGGGAGTTTGGAAGGAAATGTGTCAAAATACTGAGGCAGGAATAAGAAGAAAGGATGAGCTGCGATATCCACCCACCTCAGCTATTGTGAAACTGAATATTAGGTTTTTAGGGTCAGTTTCCTTAACATATATCTACATATTTTACCTTAAAAAAATCTAAAATATGAATGTTCACGTCTAGGCACACTCCTGGGAGTTGTAGGGGACAAGCATTTGGTGGGCCAAGGTACATGGGACGTTCCAGGAGACTGGCTGACCTCAGGAAACTGGGGCCAGGTGGGTTGGGCAGTCAGGTGGGAGTGAAAAGGAGGTGTGTGTATTTAGAGTGAGACCCACCCTATGTCTTCCTTTCCCCAAAAGGGGCCGTCCATCAGCAGCAGGGGACCTTGTGGCTGTGTTGGCAGGTGAAGGTGGGTAAACTAGCTAAGGTGTCTCTCCCAACCCCAGGTGGCTTGAAAAATGATGACTTAAGCTAGAAAGCATCCAAGTGAGCGAGGGGAAAGGGGTGTTCTGAGAATCCAACGCAGCCTCTTCCTTGCTAAGATCCTTGGACACAGGCTGTCTTCACAGGGCTGGGAGGGTTACACTTCTTTGATGCCAGCCTGAGAGCCCACCACAGCCTGAGACAATTGGGAATAACACAGCAGTGCCAGCCCGCATCCTTCTGAGTTTTGGGGTGTGTGTTACTGGGGAGAGGGGTCCCGTGTGTAAGAAAACACTGAACTGTGCTCTCTGTGCCGTGATGATGTGGGGACGGGGGCACCAGAGCTGAGGGCAAGGGACACAGGCAGAGAAGGAATCGGTTTCTAAAACGGATAGCCTAAGGAACCCTCCTGGACCCCACTTGTGTCCTTGGGGTTTCTCTGTTGAGCCTGGAGGACACTCTTCTGCAGGCCACCCACACTTTGCCAGGTAAGCCCAGTCTGCCCTGAATCTGGGCCACTGGACCTGGCTAATAAAATGTCCCCCATTAGTGGTGAAAAGCAGGCACGCAGGGTTTGTCCTGGTCTCTTGGGGTCCCAACCCAGAACATAGTCTTTACCCATGGGGTGGCCTGGTCTGCACTTGGGGGTGCCAATGGTGTAGAAGACCATTATTCTTTGATGACCATTGTCCTTCCTTCTGGCTGTGGGAAGTGGGGTGGTGACTCTGAGAGACTTGGCCTAAGGCAGGACAGAATATAGCTGGACCTTCGGAGAGCGTCTTTCTGCTTACTAGCATTTGAGATTATAAAAAATTATTTTTCGATCAAAATTTCCAAAATAAAGTGAGTGATTTCCCCATCCCCCAAGATGCAATAAGTCTTGTTGGCTCTCTCTCAGGCGTACAAGTCAAATGGAAAGAAAAGCAAGAAGCAGCTGCGAAGGAGAAAAATAAGGTCCAGAGCGAGGGCAGCTGTGGCTTTCATGCCGGGAGGGAAAGTCCTGCTCCTGGTGAGCCCGCGTTTCCAGGCCTGGTTTCAGGCCACTGCAACAGGGTGAAGCCTGGCTGGATCTGGCGGTAAAGGAGAATGACCACGTGAAGGCAACCGACAGAAGTGTCAGCCTGGAAAGCGGCAGCTCTTGGTTCCACGGCGTCCCCAGGTAACATGGTGTGTGTAGCTGGGCACACAAATGATTCCTTTACACAGCAGCATGTGTTCTTGTCGTAGCTCAAGGCATAAATCATACTTCCTAACAAAAAAACCCCAATCTTGTTAGCAGCGCATACCTTATACTAGGAAACTTGCAAGGAGATCAGTGTTGAACCACAAAGCGAATACAGGTTTTTGCTTTTGTCTGTAAAAATGTACAGGGCGCCTGCTTGGGGCTGTGGTGTCAGGACTCGGCAGTACTCCTTGGCCCAGGCCTCTGCTCTGGGCTCCTTCATACCTCTCCCACCCATACCACCATGGTCCCCCGCTTTATGCCCGACACCTCACACCGCAGTGTGTTTTGTCTCCCGTTGATGAGAAACAGCGACTCTTGGGCTGGTGTGAGGAGGTACTGTCCAAACAGCCCGCTATCCCTCATGATCCTGCGGGGCCCTCCCCAGGGCCAGGCTGGCCCTCTGGGCGGCTCCTTTAAGTTCTTCAGCACACCCGTCTTCCCTGTGGACAGCTCCAGGAACAGCAGGGCTGGCTCTGTCTCCAGAGTGGCGTAGACGTAGTACTGATTGCCCTGGGTGAAGGACCGCTGGAAGGCCACGTCGGAGATGCCCTGGCTTATTGTCAGGTCATAGAGGGTCTGGATCTCCCCCCTCAGCGTGATCTCCTGCACGTGCAGCTTGGGGCTGGTGGCAGCAGCGCTGACTATGAAGCGTCCATCGGGGGATGTGTGTGGGGTGCCGCTTACATCACCATTGGGGCCAACCACGGAGTCCGTGACGCTGTCGATCAGCAGCTGCGGTGCGGCTGAAGTGGAGCCGTCCTGTCGGCACTGGATGAAGAAGTAGCCGCCCAGGTGGGTGTGGGCCATGGCCTGTGGCATGCAGCCGTGCCTCTGCAGGCCGATGGTCTTGAGGAGCATCAGTCTTTCCAGGTCAACTTTGTGAACCACAGGCTCAGACTTGTTGAAGATGAAGCCAAACCTGGGAGGGGAAGAACTGAGGTCAGAGGTTAGGAAGCCTCTTGGGGTAGGGGATCTGTCATCGGTCACAAACAATTGCATCCTTTCTCTTTGCCTTTATCATAGCTTGTCAATGATCTAACAGCCTATTAATAAGAGCTACTATTCTGCAGGGGATGGGTTCATAAGTGATTCACCTATGATATCAAACCAAATGCAGTTGAGTTACAGACATTCCTGGATTTATGCTCTCGTAACATGCACTCATCTTTAGAAATGATAAAAAAGGAGGTCAAGGTGCCTTCAACAGCAGCTCCCTTTGGGGTGCCTTTGACTCAGCTTCCCCCAGGCCTTGTGCCACCTGGGAAGTGGTGGGCCTGTGCCTGGTAGGAAAGGACGGGAGATGGCTGCCCTCTCTCTGCCCGCTAGGAGGACAAGATAGGAGAGCCCATAGCCTAGCTGTTCTCTGGACTAACTGGAGAGCCAGAATTTGAGGAGGCAGATGCAACTGAACAAGGAAAGATTTCCTATTAGTGTTGCTTTATCCTGGGAGGGGGATGTGAAAGGGCAGCTTCTTCTCTGGCCATGTTCATCATGCTAGGAGGAGGAACCTTGGGCAGGGGGCTGAAGACGGTTTTTAGCTTTGGAGACAGACGCCCTGGCACAGCTGCAGCGTCCTGCTGGCTGCAGACCCTGGGCCATGTTGCTTGCCTGTCTGAGCCCCTGTGACTCTAGGAGGGCAGTTCCTTCTGAGGGCTGTTGGGAGGACTGAATCTAGGAGGGTGCTCAGCAGGTGGTAGCTGCTCACATCTGGACTTTCTGAAATTCCTCTTCAGAGGCTGGCTGCAAGTTGCAAAAAGGCCTGACTCCAGGCAGGTCTTCCTTTTGACTTGAGAAGCCTCTGCCTAAGTCCCTTGCTCCTAGCGGCCTCTTGGTGCTGTGTACACCTCCAGGAAAAGAGAGGATCTCCTCCATGTTTTTCTCTTGGATAGCTGTGCCTCAGGGTGAGGGAAATGCCCACTTTAAAGCATCCTTAAAGGGCCAGAGGATGGAACCAGCAGGAAAGAAAACCCCACTCTTATAAAGAACTTGAATGTAAAAGTCACACACGGGGGCTGCAAGCCTCGGAGTTTGCACGGCTTCCGGCTGAAGGCAGCTTCTTGGAGGGGGCTTCACCCTTTAGAACCATCTCAGAGGCTCCTCTCTAGTCACTCTCTACACTGAGGGGTTCATAAAGTGGCTCTTTTCTTCCTCGGGCTAGGATAGATGGGCGAGTCCTATAAGTCCAGCCTCGGCTTGCAAAAATGAATCATTTCTTCCTGGAGAAAGGTGCTTGATGTCACACTAAAGAAAGGCGTAAATAGTGCCACCAGACATTCGGGTCCTGATGACTTTATAAGAGGGCAGGCAGTGGTGACTTTACAGAAAGCGATGAGGGTTCTCTGAAAGGAATAGGGAGGGGGAGTCTGCAGGCTGGGGTGAGGTTTGCAGTGGAGGCCGTGGCTGTGATTGTTAGGCTGTTCTTTTGAATGGTGCCCAGCCAGGCAGCCAGGAGGCCTCGGTTCCCTGCGGCCCCTGCACGGCTGCTCTGGGGGCTCCGAGAGGAACCGTGGGCTGTGGTTCGCAGAGAATAAGGCAGAATGGGGCTCTGAAAGGAGACCTGGCTTTGCATTTAGTCTGATTCTGCCAATTACTGGCTGGCTGACCTTGGCCAGTGTCTTAACTTCTCTGAGTCTCAGTTTCGTCATCTGTAACATAGGGATCGAGACCACTTATACTAGTTTTTTGTGTCTAGCAAGTAGAGGGTGGTCAATTAACCACTAATTAGCCACTGCTGTTTTCTTCTTTCCTCTATTTTCCTCACCTTGAGATAAGACTTCCTGACCTCACTGGGTGTCTTTCATCTTCTTCTTTTGTTTTGTTTTTTTTAAAGATTGGCACCTGAGCTAACATCTGTTGCCAATCTTTCCTTCCTTCCTTCCTCCCTCCCTGTCTCTCATCCTTCTCCCCAAAGCCCCCCAGTAGATAGTTGTATATTCTAGTTGTGAGTGTCTTGTTTGTGCGATGTGGGATGCCGCCTCAGCATGGCCTGATGAGCGTTGCCATGTCCACACCCAGGATCCGAACCCTGGGCTGCCAAAGCAGAGCACAGGAACTTAACCATTCGGCCACGGGGCCAGCCCCATGGACGCCTTTCTTAACTCTAACAATTAGGGAATAGGGATGGGTCCGTTTCTCTGTCCCTTCCTGATGGGGTCCAAAGCCAGCCCAGGATGGATAGGGGAGATAGAGAAAGGAGCAGGTCTCATCCTGCGTGAAGCTGCCCCATGCAGGGGATTCCGGAGTACTTTAGGGCATCGCGCGCTGGTCTCACCTGATGTGGTTGATGATGAGGTTTGTTGGGGGAATGAAGAAATCGTCCACTCCTGTGAAGGGGGTGCGGATAAGGTGCTGGCCTTGGCCTGTGCTGGCTTCCGTGATCACCTACAACACAGAGTGGGAGTCCTTATGAGGGCCTATTCAAGTTGAGGGCTGGAAACCCAGAGACATCTGCATGCCCTGGTGGAGACCCCCAGCAGACAGGCTGCTGGAGTGACAATGAACAGGCCACAGTCTTGGGGAGGGGGCAGGAGCAGAATGGGAGCTGCTTGGGAATGTCATAGACAGGGATCCATCCTTCCTGGAAGAGGAAGTGGTGGGACAGGAGTGAATGCCTGAATTGCTCCCTCCACATGGTCAGGCCCGACCGTGCTGCACATTGTCACCTGCCGCCGTGACCGCAGAGTAAGTCTTGTTGGGACTTCTGAGGGAGGTCCCCAGAACCAAAACATCACTCCACTTGAGAGAACCTCCCTCACAACAAAGAATCCCACCTTCTCAACACCTAGGCCACCCTGGGAAAAGAGGAAGAGAGCTTTTTAATAAGGAAAATGTTAAATGGTAGAATTGTTTGTTGGTTCTTTCTTTTCTTTGATGCCAGGTGCCTGGGCCAGTTTGTTGGGATTCTGTCATATACTGCTCTTAGAGGCGTTCTCTGAGAGCACTGACTCCGTAATTTATTAGAGCAGAAATCCCGCAGGGATGCCATTCAGAGATGCTGGGCAAGCCATTTAGATGTCTTGCAATTAGAATGCTGGGGAGAGCTTCCAGTTTCACAAAGGGGACTTGCTGTGAAAAGTAAAGAATTAGGCCCTGTGTTTTGTACAAATTGGTAGTGACAGACCACGGCTGCCTCTGTTTCCCTGGAGGTAACACTTTCTCCTCTGTGGACTTGGCAGGAGGGGACTCCAGCCATTCCCTGGTGTGTGTCCCTGCTGTGTCTGTATCAGGGAAGGGCACGCTGGCAATGCAGAGCAGAGCTGAGGGATGTCTGAAGTTACAGAGGAAGAGAGAGTGGTCTGGAGGTCCCACCAGAAAGCCCCCTGTGGTCAAGTGGGGCTTCTGTCCATCAGCTACTGACACTTGGGCCAGGGCAAGTCAGAGACATGGAGCCAGACAGCCTGTGTCCCCTTGCCCTTCTGCATGTGCTCATCAGCCTCCAGATTCTAGGCCATTTCCCGGAAAGGTGGCAGACCTGCAGCCAGATGTGGGGCTTGGCCGGCTTATGGGCAATTTTGGCTCTAGGGCCCCAAGGACAAGCCCAGACCCTCTGAGCAGGACACACACATGATAGACCTTGAACAGGGAGGTGAGACACTTTTCCTGATCATGATATTGTGGCCATGTGTTTAGAAGGAAGGATCCAGATTTCTGTAGCCAGGACAGTGTCTGGTGGGGCTTTGTGACTCACATGGCTTGGAGCTCTGGATGCTTCACCTTTTAAGAATGCGGCTGCCTGCTGGCTTTACTTTTATGACAAAACAAACAGCACCTGGCCTGCCTCCTCAGGCTGGTTTGAAGTTTGAGTCCCTTTCAGATCCTGCTTCCCGTGGCGGGGTCAGCAGGCAGACTGCGGGATTGAAATGATAAAGGCTGTGATTTTCAGTCTTGGGCAGCTCTAGAGTTCTGAAGTTGCATTAGGTTATTTTCCTGTGACTTAAAAATGGCCAAATGACACTTCCATGGCAAGGCCCTGGGAAAAAACTCAGAGAACTGGGCATTAACAAAAAATCAGCATTAGGAAATTGGATTTTAGAGTCTGGGGAAAATGCCAGAGAATTCCAAGATGCCAAGCAATCATGGCTTGATATCAGGCCTACCATGTTAGCTTGTAATAGAGATGGAAAATTACAGGCTGTCAGTCGTCAGTGTCCTTCATGCTTCAGCTCTCTGACACCCTATATTCATCAAAATGTGGTACCTTGGGCCCTTGAACTGATGTGGGCATGTCAGCCTCACTTCTCTGAGTCATGAGTTTCTTCTTGGCCTGTGTCCTGGCACATGGCCGGGCACACCCATGCCCAAAAGATAACTGTTGAACCTCTCAAAGTTGCTGGCTCTGTGGGCTTGGTTCAGGAGACGTGCATATGTAGCTGGTTATCAGAAGACGTCAGCAGTCAGCGTGGGGTAAGGAAGGCTGAGCATCTCCCTCGGAGGGGTGGATGAAGCCATCCAAGAAGTGACAATGGGGAAGGGCAGGGGACAAGGTATCCAGTGGGACAGGCTGAGTGGCAGCTAAAACCTCGGCCTGGGAGAGGGCAAGACAGTGTGGGGCAGGATTGATGAGGGAATGGGTCTCATTTACAGAAATACCTTCATGCAGTCACAGTAAAGTTTATTTAACCAGTTCCTTAGTGTTGGATATTTAGAAGCATTAGGATATTATTTTTAATGTTTTGCAAATATAAACCATGCAGTAACACATACTGCTGTAGCTAAGTCTTGTTTATATCCATGATCACAGCCTTTGGATAAGTTCTGAGCAGTCAGGTTGCTGGATCAAAAAGCCTTATTTTGAGGCTCTTGTTTCATTTTTCCAAATTGCTCACCACAAAGGCCGTGCCATTTGACATTTCCGGGAGCAGTTTTTGCAAGTGCTGGTTTCCTGAACCCCAGCCCACAGTGATGAACGTAGGCTTATTCAATCTATTTCATTTTCTTGTCATAGTACATTTCCGAGACTTTCCAATTACGGTGATGGTGGGCATCATGGTCTAATTCCTTATATTAATTAAAATGCTCTTAGTGTTTTGGCCTTAAGGCAAAATTTGCTCTTGATTTCTGGGAAATATTCTTCATTATATTTGAGGAATTTCCTTCTATTCATATTTTTAGTTTTTTTTATTAAGAATGTCTGCTGTATTTAATTAGATGCCTTTTAAGCATTTATTGGAAATATCATGGGTTTTTTGCTGTTGTAATTTGTTTGTGTTATGAAGAATATTGACTGATTTCTGGATAGTGAACCTTGTTGTAGCGGGGGGTTTGTTCCCTGCATCCAAATGCCTTGCTGGACTCCAGTTTAAATACCATGTTTAGAACTTTGCTTCTGTATTCATAAGCGAGATTAGTCTATAGTTTCATTTCTTATATTTTTGGTCACTTTTCATAATTACAATTATACTGGCTATTAAATACAGACTAAGGAGCTGTATCTTCCCCACTATGGTCTGGGATAGTTCAAATAAGACTAAAATTACCTATGTTTTGAAGGTTTGGTAAAACTCAGCTGTACATTTTTCTACGGGAGCTCTTCAATCTTTAAAAAACTTTCTATGGTAATGGTTCTATTGCAAGTTTTCCTTTTCTTAGGTCAGTTTGTTTTTTCTACATTTTGCAAACAATCATCCACTTCTTCTAGGTTTTAAAATTTGCCGCCCAAAGTTGCAATGTATTATTTTACAATGATTTCATCCTCCTGCATCTGCTGCAATGAACCTTGTCTCATTCCTCTTTTCATCAGGCTTGTGAAAGATTTACCCGTTTCCCTTTTTCTTGTTTTGTTTTGTTTCTGTTAATTTCAGGCCTCTTAGTAATGCCTTCTCACCAGTCGCTTTGTTCTCTTTCTAATTTCTAGCACAAATACTTCCTTTGCAGGCTTTTAAGACACAAATATTCCTTGCGTACTCTTTCTCTGTGTCCCACAGCTTTTGATGTGAAATAGTCTTTTTCATTGCTTTTGAGACAGTTTGTAATTTCCCTTTTAACTTCCTTTTTGATCCAGTAGCTATCTAGGAGTGTTTTCTGATGAAGCCATGTTTTAATTATTTCTAATTATCAGATAATGCCGCCTATAACATCTACTTTTACAAAACTTGTTAACCTTTTCTTTGTGATTACTGATACACTTCTGTGTATGTGGACATGTGAAAAAATTCTATTTGGCAGATGAAAGGTTTTCCATATATTTATTAAACCAAGTTCCTTATTCATATTGTTCAATTTCCCTATGCCATTATTTTGTCTCCTTGGTATGTAAGATTTAAGTGCATTTTTAACCACATTCTCCTTGTATTTGTAATCACTCTTGTTTTATGTATTTGATTGTTAAAGCTGTTTGCTCTCTATTAGCTGTTCATCACGTATTGTTTCTTCTGATGCTGTTTAGTGCTTTTCACCTGAAATTCCACCTCGTCTGATGTTAATATTGCCACTCATGGATATCTATTGTTCACTTGTCGTCACTCTTCCTAACCCTTTAAATTCAACCTTTTATTATCTCTTTATTTCATATGTGTTTCTTGTAAACAAGTTGTAGCTAGTTTTCTTTTTTTCTTTTTTTAAAAACCCAGTCTGATCATCTCTGCTTTTATGAGAGAGTTCAGTTTGTCACATTTGGAATAATTGAGATACTCACTTCTCAACTATTAATTTCAAACAACACTCTCTATATCCTCTCTTATCCTAATAGCATGACATTTTTGAGCATTTTTACTGTCGCCTCTTTCCTTCACTTTCTACTTATTTTTACCAAAATAATTTATCTTTAGTTACATCCTGGTATTAGGATTTCTCTTTCACTGTCTCTCTCCTAATTCAAACATCCTTGTTTAGCACTTACTGTACATTTTCCATAGTCTCTCCTCACCCATCTTACTTTTAATTTGGACCTTTCTTTCTAGTTCATTACGTGCAACTGTCTCCTCTTCATCTTTCTCCATCCTGATGTCTCTGATCTGGTTCATCTGATGTTTTTCTGGTGTCTTTCCTTAAATATGTTCCTCAGACGGGGCACATGAGCGATCGCTGTCTGAATTCTCGCATATCTTTATGTCTTCCTTTTGTCCTGACAGCTAAATGCTATCTTGGCTGGGAATAGGATTCAGCTCTTTTATCTTAGTAGTATATAGATTGCAGGGTCTTCCAGGTAATGTTGCAGGTGAGTAGTCCAATACTAACCTGATTTTTTTTTCTTTTATAGTAACTTGCTCTTCCTGCCTTGAAACTTGTAAGATTTTCCCTTTATTCTCGGAGTTGCAAAATTTTACCAAGAAGTGCAGAGATGTACCATTTCTTGTCATTCTAGCCTGGAACTTGTGAATCCCTTTCAATCTACATGATTAAGTTTTCAACTTGGAGATTTTACTCCAAATTTATTTAATCTCGACTCTGTTACAACTATTACCTTTTCTCTTTCTAAACTTCTGCTGACTTCTGAGACCTCACGTCTTAATCTCTTCATATATTAGCTCTGTGATTTGAAAGAGATTTTCTTGCTTTTTATCTTTCAGGTGACTAGCTTGGGTCTCAGTAGAAATCACGCATTTTCTTCTACTCATCTACTGCAGTTTTAATTTAGGAGTCATTTTTGTTCATTTTTAGTTCCAGAAAAATCTGTTTTGCTGGCCCTTCCCCTTGAATTTCCTTAAGCACTTTCTTAGAGTTGGCAAAGTGACCGATAATTCTCTGGGCTTATACTCTGTTCTGAGTGACCTTTATTCTGGCTCCTAGGCTCTCTAATGGGTTATTTTTTTTGTTAGCCCCCTGGGGCCCAGGATGGTTGATGGCATCCATCAAGTGGCAACAATCCTGGTTTATAGGAGGTGAAGTAGTGTCTCCCCGCTGGCCCAGCAGTGTGGAGGTAGGCAGACAGGTGGTCAGTCCCCAGGAGGGAGCTTCTGTAGACCTGGGTGTCCCCGGCCTCCTACCAGTCATGGGAACAAGGTGAACTTCCTTCCATCTGTAGCCCTTCTCAGCTGGGGTTCTGAGAGAGAATGAAACCCTCATGTCCCAAGGCAGCCACTAAATGAATTAACTTCTCTTCTGTGCATCTAGAATGGTTCTATGTACCACCTTAGGGAAAATTGCGAAACTAGGCATTCAAATCACTCTTTATGGGGCTTAATCCTCTCATGGATTCCTGATGAGAAAGGCTCAGCCGGGCATACTCAACACAAGGGGGGTGTTGACCTTCCCTGGCTAGTGGATGGAGGAATCCCACAGATTTCCTGGGCCCAAGCTCTTCCTAGGAGGCAGTACAGAGCAGTGGCTGAATGTGGGCTGCAGAGCCACACTGCCTGGGTTGGACCGTGGGCAAATTATCTGGCTTTTCTGTGCCCTAGCACACTGAAAGCACTCAGTAAATGTGCTTTCATTCTCCTTCCTTATTGACCAGCATCTAGCCGCCTGGACTCCAGGGCCTCCCTCTGTTGTGCAGGTGTTGTGGAGCTGGGCTGGGTGGGGCCTGGGAGCCCCATTCTGGTTATCATGACATCAGAATCCTATCGATCATCAGTATTTATATCCTTAATAGCAGACCTCGCTAAAGACACCCTGTTAATTGCCTGTGAGAGGCATTGTCTTGAGGCCGTTTCCTAATCTCTCCTTGAGCCTTTCTGGACATATTTTGGATAAATAAGATTATCCACCTAGGGAAGTGGGAGACATTTATCAGACAAGGAGAGAGTTCTTTCCTGCGGGGTGGGTCTCGGCCTCCATATGCTGAACATACCTGGAGGCTTGGTTGGGACTTGTGCACATCCCCCCAGCTCAGGACCCACACTTGGTCATGCGACTTGTCATAGGACAGCTTAGCTGGCAGAGGGTCCACACCTATGGACTTGAAAAAAAATAGTGACAAGTTGGTCATCATTGTTGCAAAAGCTGACCCAGTGGTCATTTCTTGGCTTTGTGTGCATGGCCATCACTCCAGGGTGGGTGGAAAGCCAGCCTAGCAGCCTCGGCAATGAGCCCATTAGGGAAGCCTGCACAGAAGCCTCCCTTCTTGTTTTGTCTGCAGAGACATAAAATTGGTTGCCAGTAATTTCTCCATTTTAAAAACTTCTTGTGTGTTTTACTTGAAGAAGATCCAGACCATCTTGGCAAAAGCCTAACACAGAGGCTTTAAGTTTTCCACTCAAGAATCAGCTGAGGACTGATTCTTCATCACTTCACTTCTCCTGGGAGCCCTCTGGGCCTCTTGAACCCTCAGCTTCCTTCCCTAGGCTGCCCTGTGGCCCTGATTCTGGTGAATTGGCCCTTCCCCCTGGGTCATCTGAGACTGACTTTGAGATCATCCATTGTCACCTGTCTCTTATCTTGGCGCAGCTTCTATCTAGAACATCCTTTGACTGGAGCGGCTGGGACTGAGACTACGGCACCAGGCCAACTCTTTTTTTATGGCTGTAATTGAAACTCTGGTCTCCCCTGAGGATAGAGCTGCCCCTGTGAGCCTGTGCAATGCAGGCTGTTTTCTCTTCCACTTCTTATAATGTGGTTTTATAAGTTACAAAACTCTGTTCTATGATGCTCATGCCACTAGACTATGACCTCTGCTCTTCTTGTCATTGGTCAAATGTCCTAGCTACTCTATTTGTTCACTAAAGACATTAACACATGACTCATTGTCTTCTCTACCCCTCACTGGGTTCTCAAGATTGGTGCCTTCAGATCCACACAGATGATTCATCTAAAGGCCCTTTCTCAGTTCCTCCTTGGTTTCAATGATCTCTTCCTTCTCCTCACCTCAGCTACCATAACTTAGACCATGTCAATAAAATTTCTGAAATTTCAATTTTGACTAACCGTATTCTAGCCTTTCTAATCTGAGGGGAAAAAAACCCCATCAGTCAAAACTGCTCTAAAGAACTGTCTATGGAGTTCCTGAATCCACTTCTCCTTAACTCATTCCCACTAAGTTTCTGTCTTTATCACTTCACTGAACTGTTCTAGACCTTCATGTCAGAGTCAGAAGTCACTTCGTGATCATCCTCTTACTTGACATTTCAGTGAGATTCAACGTGGTTAACTATTACCTTCTGGAAACATTTTCATCACTCAGCCTCTCACATCCCTAGCTTATCTTCCTCATCCTGACTTCTAAATGTTGGCATGTCCCAGGTCTTCATCTTTGACCTTTTCTCTGTCCACATCCTTTTCCTTGTAGGGTGAGTTCATCCAATACCATGGCTTCAAATAACTCACTATATACTCTGATGACTTTAGAATTCATCCCTTTGTTGATGACCTCAACTGAACTCTTGATTTTTGCACATCCCTGCTCTCTGCCGAAATATGCCCTAGGTCCTTTGTTCATGCCCACAGCTACTCCTCCTTGTTTCTATCTACCAGCGTCCTGGCTGCTTCCCTTAATTGACCAAAGGCTTCAAGATCTGGCACTGTCTTCCTCTACTCAGAGCTTCTTAACCCACCAGTAATGATAGATTGACAGTATCTCTAGTTTCTTGATATCTTTCTCTCTTTTAAAAACCCTCTGGACTACGTCTACTCTTCCAGCTACCCCATCTGTCTACCCTCTTCACAGCAAAACTTCCCTAAAGTTTAGGCTGTAGCCATTCTCTTAACTTTCTCCCATCATAAACAGGTAGGTCAAATAGAAACACAGTAGGATGATAGATATAACTATAGAATTAATTACATTAAATATAAATGGATCAAATACTCTAAGTGAAAGACCAAGATTATTAAACTAGATAAAAGCCAAAAACCAAAAGACAACTACATGTGGCTTTATAAAAGACTACCTTAAATATATGGACATAGAAAGGTTGAAAGTTAAAAGGATGGAAAATTATACCATGATAACACTAATCAAAATAAATCTGATTTACCTATACTTATATTAGACAAAAATAGACTTTCAGGTAACAAGCATTGTCAGAGATAAAGAGGGATATTTTGTAAGAATAAACGAGTCTTTCCTCAAGGAAGTTATTACAATTTTAAAGCAAAAATGGATAGAACTCAGATTTACAATCATAGTGGGAGATTTCAACATACTTCTTAGTAGCTGATAGACTACACGGACAAAAAAATCACTTAGAAGATCTAACAATACAATGAACTTGATATAACGGACGTATATATAGAATACTGTACTTACCAACATCAGAATACACATTCTTTTAAAGTGCACATGGAACATTTACCAAAATCGATAAACTGGGTCATAAAGCAAATTTTGGTAAATTTCAAAGGATTGAAATTATTCAGAGTATGTTCTCTGGTCAGGGAAATCAATAACAAAGAGACAACTAGAAAGTCTCCTGTTGCATTTGCCAGGAAAAACCAAACCTTGGCTACATTCAACTTTCTTCCTACAATGAGCCTGCACCAGGGCAGCTGAGCATTGCTAGGACAAAAGACACAACACTGTTCCCCAGTCTCACTTTAAATTTACATCCACCATCCTTAAGTGAGCCTTCACTATTGCCCAGCAGTCCTATCACAGTTGCCTGGTCCACTCAATCTCACATGCAACTTTCACCTCTCTCCTCAAATCTCCAGCCTTGGTGATAATTTTCCTTCTTGTATCACTGAAAAAATAAAAGCAGCCGGAAGAGAGGTTCATCCAGCTGCCTTCAATTGTATCACCTATTTGCACCTGTGCCTGCATACTCTCCATTTCCTCATGTTATAATGAAAGAAAGTGCTTTTATCTAAAGTTAGCATCTCCACTTGTACACCCTGGATTTCATTGACTCCTGCCTATTTCTGTGATGCAGAAGAAAGGGAAGAATTGTGGGAACAGTTGTTGCCATTAGCAACAAATGCTGTAATGTCACCTAGTCTAAAAAAGTTACTTTGGCATCCTCTTCTAGCCACTGCCTCATTTGTCTACTTTTACTCACCTTTACAGCAAAACCTCTCAAAATGGTTGTCTATATTCACTGTCTCCACTTCATCTCCTACCATTCTAACTTGAATCCACTCCCTTAGGCTTACATTCCACCATTATCATCTTTCTGTTCCTGCCAAGGTGATCCATGTGGCATCAAGTCCAATGGTCAATTCTCAATCTTAAAAACATACAAATTCTCTCGGCAACATTTGACATCATGATTACTAACTCTACCTTAAAAGACTCTGTTTTCTTGGCTTCTGGAATTCCCTCTTCTCCTGATTTTCTCCCTACCTTTTAGGCTACTCCTTTTTGGTCTTGTTGGCTGCTTCTCTCCTTCCTGATCTTTAAGTGTTGGAGGGCTCCAGGGCTCAACCTTTGACTTCCTCTCTATCTATACTACCCTCAGTGATTTCATCCAGTTCTCTGGATTCAACACAGTTCACACGGTGATGATATCCACATTGACATCTCCAGCCTCGACCTCTCCTTTGACTTTAGATGTGTTTATCCAACTGCTTACTTGACATCTCTACTTATATATATAATAGTAGCTTAAACTTAACAGCTCCAAAACTGAATTCCTAATTTTCCCTTTTACCTGCTCCATGACCTAGCCCCGCCAACCCTCACCTTGCTCAAAGTCTTTATCACAGCACGTGAGTTATATATTCCTGCAGAACGTAATACCACAAACTTGGTGACTTAAAACAACACACATCTATTCTCTCACAGTTCTGGAGGCCAGAAGTCCAAAATCATTTTCTTCGGGCAGAACCAACATGTCTACATGGCAGTGCTCCCTCGAGAGGCTCTAGGGAAGAATGCGTTTCCTTGACTTCTAGCCTCTAGAGCTGCATTCCTTGGCTCACGGTCTCTTCCTCCAGTCTTCAAAGTCAGCAGTGTAGCATCTTGCTTTAGCCCTCCTGTTGCCTCCTTCTTCTATCCAGTCAAATTTCTCCCCGTCTCTCCTTCTTATAAAGATACTTGTGCTTGCATTTTTGGCTCACCCAGATAACTCAGGATAACTTACTGTTTAAAAATCCTTAATTTAATCGCATCTGCTCAGTCTCTTTTGCCATATAAAATGACATTCACAGGTTCTTGGGGTTAGGATGTGGGCGTCCTGTGGGCTATTATTCAGCCCACCACACATCGTAAATGGCATCATCATTCTACAGTTGCTGAAGTTAAAACAAAAAAACTTGATTCCTCTCTCTCAAACTTTACGTTCAACCCAGCAGAAAACATTTTGGGCTCCACGTTTAAAATATATCAAGAATCTGATCACTTCTCACCACCTCCACTGCTGTCATCATCTCTTGCCTGGATTATTTTGGTGACCACATCCCTGCTCGTTCTTCCAGTCTGTTCTTAACACAGCAGTCATATTGACTTGTAAAAATACGTCAGATGATGTCAGTCCCCTGATGAAACCCTTTGGTGGCTTTCTAGTTCACTGGCCTTGTTTCCCCGCAACTTCCTTGCACCCATCTCCCCTTCCTCACTGTACTCCAGCCCCACTGGCCTTCCTTTTGCTGCCAGAGTTGGAATCCCATTTGGCATTTAGATCTCAGGTTCTGTTCACCTCCAGAGTGAGGGCCAATTTAAAATAGTCTTCCAGTTCCTCTGTCACATTTCACCTGTAAATAGCTCTTACTATTTATGACTCCCTATAATTCTGATTTATGGTCTGTCTCCACAATTAGAATATAAGTTCTAAGACTTCATTGCTCAATTTTGGCTGTTTTCCAAGCACCTAGAACAGTGCTTGGCACAGAGTAGGCAATAAATACTTGATGAATCACTGCACATGAATCCTCTTTGCTGCCCCCCGCCCCCACCCCCATCCCCCTAGCCTGATCACCTCTCATAGTAGCCAGGGAGTGTGCACGAAGCAAAGAATTTGGCTGGCTGCACCCCTGAAGTAGAAGTCCCCCTCACTCCCTTAGAGAGATGTACCTGCAGGACTTTCTGGGCTTGAACGTCGACCACAAGGACTCTGCTCAGTGCTGGCTGCGCCACGTAGATGTACCGGTGCCTGACGTTCACTGCTGATGCCCACTGGCAGGGCTGGGTGGCATCTCCTTCCCCTTGAGGACAGATTTCTTCCTGTAGGAGACAGGCTGCCATATATCTTCTTCATCTCCCTTCCCCTGACATCTCTGGGCTCCCTCTCCGCTGACGCTCCTCTGTCCTTTCTTCCCTCTCTTACAATCCTTTGCATACACAGAACATGGCACACGAACCCTCCCACCAGTTTTTCTCTTCACGATCCTTTCATCTTTCACTGCCTCCTACTTCTTCTGAGCCTGTAGCTCCCTTTGTGGCCCTCTCAGTCAGCAGCTCCCGGGGCCATGGTCTTCAGGCTTGTGTGCTACCTTCTCCCTCTCCTCATCCCCATCATTTAAAAAACTTCTGTCAATGGGCCGACTTCTGAAAGAAAGAGTTACTTACACTCTTTCTCTGCTTCCTCACCTCTCACATGCTCCTTAACTCTCTGGCTCCTGTCCTTACCACAAAGTGGGCAGTGTTCTCACCAAGGTCAATATTGACTCCTCAGTTATTAAACTTCCACCATCATTTTATTTGAACTTGGGGCATCCTCTGACACTGTGGTGACTATCCATTGGTTCCTGCCCCTCCATCCTGCCCAGAGACTGATCCTTCTCTGTTGCTCCATCGTGAGGAGTTTGCTGATCTCTACATGTCAGAGTGCTCGGGGTTTGCTCCTGGATGACTTTTTTTCCTCCAAAAGCCACTCCCTTTGTTAATGTCATGCAACCTATGGCTTTACCTGCAGTCTACATGCTTACAACTCCGAAACTGATATCTTCAGCTCAGGCCTCTTCCCTGAACTCCAGACTTATACAGCCAACTATCTAGCTCTACTTTGGTCCTTTAATGACCATCTCAAACTTGTGAGTCCAAAATCAACTCTCACTTTTACCTCCCAGTCCTGCTCATTCCATTCAAAAAATGGCAGCTCCATGGTTTTATTTCCTTAGACCAAAAACTTTGAGCCCATCTTTGACTCCTCTTTCTTCCCATACCCTCAGCCCTCATCCAATGTATTAAAAGTCATTTCAGCTTTACCTTCAAAATATATCCAGAATTTGTCTCTTTCTTACCATTTCCACCTCTATCACCTTAGCTCAAGCCCCATTATCTGTCACCGGAGTAACTGCTATAGCATCCCGATTGCCCCTTGATTCCACCCTGGCCTCCTCCTACCTCTTCTTGACACAGAAACCAGGGGGGATCATTGTAAAGTGTAAGTCAGCCCACCTTAGTCCTCTTCTCAGTGCCCTCTCCCCAGTAGCATTCTTTCTTGCTCAGAATAAGATCCAAGTCTCTCCTGAGCCTCAAGGCCCTGTACACTCTGGCTCCTGCAACTCCTCTGACCCATCTCTGGCTTTTCTCTCCCTTACTCACCCTACTCTGTGTACATGGCATGCTTGTTCTTCTTCACTCCCACCACACTCCTGCTCCAGGGCTTTTGCATTGGCTGTTCCTTGTGCTGGGAATGCTCTTCCCCAGATACCTGCATGGTTTCTTCTCTCACATCCTTCAGGTCTCTGCTTAAGTGTCACCTAACTGAGAGGCCTTCTTTGACCTCATCTAGCTTGGCGCCCCCAGCTCCTCACTGCCTTACCTTGGCGCATCATTCACGTACTTGACTTTATGCATTTATTTGTCTGTTTAGTCTCTCTTCTTTCACTAGATTGTAAACTCCTTGAGAGCAGACTCTCTGTTGGTTTGATTCACTGCTACATCCTTAGCACCTAGTATAGTGCCCAGCACAGAATTAGTACTTAAAATAGATTTGTTGAATGAAGAAATGAATGAAAAAGGTGACCTTCTTTTCCCTTGTCTTCCAAGATATACAATCCCATGTCTTCCCTCATGACTCTGACCCAACTCTGTCTCAATCTTCTTTGCAGTTCCTCTTGGTCTACCTCTTACCTGTTAATGACCTCCAGGGTCCTATTTTTGGTGCCCATCTCAAATCACCTACACACACCCTTGGTGACCTTGTCTAGCCCCCTGGCTTTATCCAACACTCCACGCTCATGGCTCCCAGATCTGTGTCTTTACCTCAGAACCACCTTCTCCAGTTCCCACTTGGTTCTATCTCGGCCACCTCATCCTCAATCATCCACACCTGAACTGTTTCTTGCCTCCATACCTGCTCCTCCCTCTGGGTCCTCATCTCCATCTATTAGCCCAGTCCAAAGCATGAACGCCATCTTTGATTCTTCGTACTCCCATGAACTCACCTCTGATTAGTCATTGAAGGCTACCGAGACTACCTCCTAGATCTCTGAGTTCATCTACTTTCCATCTCCACCCTGTTTCTCCCCTAGAAGACTGCAATAGCTTTGAAACAGCCTGCTTCCTTGGACCCTTGCCACTGTCATCACATTTAATTCTCATAATAACCCCAATCTGCATATGAGAAAACTGAGGTTCAGGTGGGTTACATAACTTCCCTAAAGTCACTTAGCCCGCTGAGTGACAGAAGTGGGCTCTGAACCCATGTCTGCCTGACTCTGAAGTCTGTGCCCTTCTCTGTTAATCATGCTGCTTCCCGCTGGACAAAGACGACACTGAATCCAGCAGAGAAGCCTGAGAGAAGATGCACCAAACTCCTACTCATTCGGCACTTTAGAGAAAGGGTCATTCCATTGTAACCCTCATGAGAGGTGTTTGGCATTTTCTAGATGAGAAAACTGTTATTTGAGACTGCTCCACAGCTCACGATGGTCTTGTGTTGCCTGAAATACCTTAGGACCTCTCTTACTGTGTCTTGTTCTAGCTTCTTAGGAAAATTGAGTCCTGGTTAGGATTTAAGAGATTTCCCCCAAGCTACAGCTTAGATTATTGCAAATATATGAGAAATTAATGCCAATGTGACAGGGTGCAATTATTTAAACCTAATTACCAGCAATTAACTAGGACCACTCTTTCTAGGTTGTTTCATTGCTATTATGTGGAGGGAAAATTCATCAGAGGTAGTACTTTTAAAAAAGATTAATTCAAATAAAATAGCCTGGAAAACAGCTGGTTCCAAGCTACAAATGTGAGAAATACAACAGCCTGAGATACACCAACCCCAGCACAGCAATGCAACAAACTTGTTTTAGGAACTCGTTTGGGCTGAGCCCACTGCCTTCATGAATCTAAGCCCGTCACTATTCACCAGGTCATTCAGTGTATGTCCTCAAGGAGAGGGCATGTGGGGGCTTTTAGATGACTCTCTTGGATTAATGCCATAGTTCTACCCTCAAAGCTAGGGTTTAGTAGAAGAGGTCAGATCTCATGCGAGAAACTGCCAACACAAGGCCAAGTGGGATGCCAGTGGGGGAGAGATGGAGCCCTGGGTTAGTGGGGGGTGGGGAAGCACAGCCCTGGGGGCTGCCTCCTGATAGCTGGGTCTTTCCTAAATCTACCACCAGCAATCACGTCTTCTGCCTCTGCCCACTGCGTGTTACGTTGACCCTTTGTATCTGGCCTCATATTTTGTTCATGGCACGTCTGACACTCTGGGCATTCACATGTTTCATGCTCTCTCCCCTGGTTCTTTGAGGGCCACTGAGGACCTCCAAGCTCACCTCGTCTATCGACTGGTTGAGCATTCCTTCCTTTCGTAAACTTGGCCTTTCTTGGGTTCTGTGACTCACATTCTCCAGGCTTCCTTAAAGCTACTTTTGCCTGCCAGAGTACCTAGGCCTCTTCAGTTCAACATTTCTGTTTCCCCCACTGCCTTCTGGATGTTTCTGTGCATGTTTTCCATGGGCACCTCAAACTCAGCCCATCATAGGCCAACCTCATCTGCTTGACAGGGAATCTATCTGTCCTCCTCCTGGGCTTCCCAGGACCCAGCCCTGGGCCTGGTAGAGTGTTAGAGAATGAACTGTGTCCCCCCAACCTGCTCCTCCTCCCGTGTGAAGGGCATTTTCCTCCTCCTTGCAGCACTCCGGGTTGCCCTCATGTCCCCTCTAAAATCTACTCAATTATCCCCATTCCCACTGCCACTGGCTTAACCCAGGTCACCCGCTCTCTCACCTGGATAATGACAACAGCCTTTTCACCTACTTCTGTGCTTCTAGTCCAGCGCTTCTCACCATTGCCTGCATGGAGGCCCTCGCACACGTTCTAAAGCAACCTAATCAGATCTTCTTTCGCCTGAAGTCCTTCATGGATCCCAGGGCTTTCAGGATACCATTAGAACTCCTTGGCCTTGACCTTCATCTACTATCATCCTAATCTTAGGCCCCTCCACATCCATTCTTCCCTCGAGGCATACAGAATATTTGTGGTTCCCTGAACGTGACATGATGGTTTACGCCTCTATTCTCCATGTTCATGACATTTCCTCTAGAAACCCACCACCTACTTGTTCTTCAGAACTAAGTCCAGCATCCCCTGCCCCAGGAGCCTTCTGGGACTTTGTCCTCCCCATGTCTTGAGAGGCCTCTTTCCTCAATGTTCCAGTGCACCCTGCACAACCTTCTCATAGCACCTGTTTGGCACCTGTCCACATTGCTGTCTCCATCATTTGACTGTGAACTTGAGGCCAGGAATCCATCTGAACACCCTGGGCGTCACCTCAGGCTCAGTGCATGGAAGGAATGAGAGTTTAAACTTAGCCTCATACATTTCTTCCTTAGCCTTGGGACACATTTGGAACCACACAACAGATAGCAAATGGAACTCAAGAATAAAATGGCACATAGGGTGAAAGACTGGCTTTTAGGACTTTGTGTGTGATGGAGACATGCCATAGGCACAGAAACTTACGTAGCTCATGAAGATCTTCTCAGTGGGTTTGAGATGCCTCTGGATCTCACAGTCCACTGGGTGCAGGATGATAATGCCATCGTCGGAGAAAACGTAGAACATGTTTCCCACACTGAGGCCTGGGAGGAGCAAACATAGCCATGGTCATGCTCCTTCTAGTAGCTGACCCCCAGGCAGGGTCACATGCCACACTGGGCACACACAAAAGCTGCAGTTTGGGTGCATCTGGTACGGGCACAAAGTGCGAGTCCTGGTCAAGGTCGGGGAGGCCAGGCGAGCAGGTGGTGTGTGGGGAGCATGGGGAGAATGTGCCCCGAGGGCAATGAATCAACACAGCACATCAGCACTCTGCAGTCCCTGGGCCATCCTCCCAGACATGCACGTCTGCCCCAGGTCATCTAGGGCTGGCCACCAACACAAGTGTTCAAATAAGTGACAGCCTTGGATTTGACGTACATTTGACCTTTCCTGTTCTGAAAGGTAAAGCTTCCCTTGGCCATTTTGTTGTCAACTAAAATCAGAAAGGATCAGATGATGCCAAAAAAGCAAAGACTCTTATTTCTAGACACATTTACGGACCGTGCCACTCCCTGGAACGTGTGGTCCTAAGGATGCTGTGTCCTTTGTCCAAACTTGGTCCTGGCCTCTCTGTGTGGTGAACCTCTTCTTCAAGGCAGCTTCCTCCAACCTCAGCCCCCTCAGTTGCTCTCTGGCAGCCCCATGCTGGGCAGCAGAGCACACAGCCTGGTCGTGCCTGCCTGATGCCATCTGGCCCCGGGCTGTGGCTGTCTGGGGAGAAAAGGCCTTGGGGACCAGCTGGTTCAGCTTCCTTATTTTAAAGACAGAGAAATTGAGGTACAAGGTGGGGAGGGGCTTGGCTGAAGCCACTTACCTTTGTGCCAGAGCTGGGTTTAGACCCTGAGCCCCTGCTCTGGGCTCTGTCCCCTCACTCTGCCTCTCCACAAAAAAGTAACAGGGCCAAAGAGGTAAGGGTTGATTTCTCCCTCCCGCCCCCCCCCATTCATTTCTCGTGAAGGTAGAATACTAAAAAGATTTCTGTAGATTCTAAGAAAATTAAATATATGGAAAACTCTCTCTTTCCTAGCATGCTGCAAAAACCAGTGTACTGACTTAACTGACTCTGGGAAAGTTTTTAGTAAGTTAGAAACCAGTTAAACAAGCAAATAAGAATTGCTGTTCCACGTCCTTCCAATGACTCTGCAGGTAGTGTTCTGGGCCTCAGGCCCTTGGTGATGGCACCAGTGCCTGTGCTCCTGGTGTGGACAGAGGTCTCTGAGTGACTCCATGACACAGCCTCACTGCCTCCGGTTCTGTCCTCAGAGGGGCTCTGGGAAGAAGGGCTCCTGCCACTGTGAACAGCTTGACTCCAGCCTCTCAGAAGCGGGTAACACGTGGCAGCATCCGCGTAGGCCCTAATGGGAATCCTGGGGTGCTGGGCAGCCTGTCCCTGAGGGCCAGAGGAAGCTGGCTGCCATGAGGGCCTCATCTCGGCTGCCTCGGCATCACAGCATTTGGAGTGGGGCCCTGCGGCACACATTTGCTCCAACCCCACCTATCTAGCTCCCAGCAGGACCTTCCCTTCTATACATTCTCACTTGGCAAAACTCTCTCACTCAAACCTTGGGGCCAGAGGGGTCAAAGTCCCTGCAAACCACAGACCCCACAGGAATTGCCTCCCAGGGCTGCTTGGAAAATCGATAGCTGGAGGAACCAACCTAAGGTTGAAAGCTTAATAGAATCCACATGAGGTTTGCAGCTGTAGCTACATTTCAGGCTGAGCCCAGTGCTTTGCTCACAGTCGGCAGCAGAACGTGAGGCTCAACAAATACTCGCTCAACAAATAATTGACTTCACAGGAGACTCAGCCTCCTGATCCAGGCCCCTGGCAGGTTCTATCTGAGTTTAGCTTCCACTAAGGGGGTATGAAGATGCTTTCTTTGCTTTTGTGTGCTCTCATCATCTCATTGCTCCTATTGAGAGTTGGGCGTGCCTTGCGGCCTCTTTCTTTTTGCTATTGTATTCCCCTTTCTCTAGGCCTTGAGTTTTAGCAGCGAAGGGCACAAGTGGCCAGGTCAAGGCATGATGGAATTTGCTCACTGCTGGACTGTCTGATGCCAGTGCAGCATGGGCCAGCCCTAAGCCCTCAGGCAGCTGTGGGTCATAAATGGGCATTGGGACCTCCACAGCTGCAATTTCACACATGCAAGGCCTCCTGTGTTCTTTGCAGGTCTCCACTTTTGAAGCTTGAGTGCCTTGAGTGAACTCACCTTAGAAAAACACCACCTCTCACAGACACAGAGCGAAAGCGCTCTGTGTGCATCGTGGCCTAGGAGCTAGGTTCAGGCAGCATCAAGGGACCACTGTCCATGATGAGTGACTGTTGCTGTGACTTCTTCTTCCACAGGTTCCTACAGCCTATTGGCAGCAATTCCTCATTTTCCAGGTTCTGCCTTTGTTTTGCTCCCACTTACTGTGACTGATGTTCAGAAATTATTGTGTGTATGTGAATGCACGCACGTGCTAGACTGTAGGTGACACCATGCAAAGTTATTGAGGAAAAAATAAGACACGAAATACGTTGGTTTTTAAAGAGGGAGATTAGTGCTTAACTCTGAAGTCACATGGTGCATTCTGCTCTCTCATACTCTCCATCTGTGCAGTGAACTGCACAGTAAGTTAGCTCAAGGGGATTCGGACTGTGCTCTGGTGAAGGGGTTCAGAGGTGGGGCTGGGGTCGATGCATGCACACGCACCCCAACCGTGACTCTCTAACCCAGCTCCCACATGTGCCTGCTGTTTTGAATCATATCAAATTGTCAGTATTAGATCATTTTTGATGTACAAAAATGGCAATTTTGTATGGGCCAACCTAATATCTAAAGATTGTTTGATAAATACAAATTAAAAAATTCTACTCATTAAAAATATACATGTACATATGTATTTACAGAAACCATAGTAACTTTTTTCTTCAGCATTTCCTCAAAGTATACACTAATCCCCAACACCAATATCAGCTACTGGAAAAAAGTTTAAGGTCCAGATCTGACCAGGAACCCTGCCAACTGGCCTGCTTCAGTGGAGGTTTCAAATAGCGTTCAATGGAAACTTTCCATTTTTCAATTCTAATGGTCTAGTGTCCATTAATGACACTAGTAGGTTTTAAGTCTGCTTCTCAGTGTGTGCCACTTGAGTTTGACCTTGACCTGCTCCCTCCCACCTGATTTGGCACATGTACCCCACTTGTGGGGACTGCTTGGAGCTAATGGTGGCTCATGCAGAGATGACCCCTTATGGAACCATAAACACACATGATCAGAGGCACAACACAGAACAAGTAAGCTGGATACCTTCCTCTCGCCACAGGATGTTTGCGACTGCAGCAGCAGAGAATTAGGAAACCAGGAACATGATGGAGGGAAGGGAAAAAAGAAGAAAGCAAGGTCAGAACCTTCACTGTAGTGATTCAGTGAGTGACACACTGGTCTCTATTCCCGCGTGGGCAGAATCTGCCCCACTCAGTGCCCCAGCAATGGTACTTGGGGGGAACTCTGGACAGGGACAATTGCTTCTGGGTCTCAGGACCCTTTCGGTTCCTAATGAATCTTTGAAATCAGGTCCCAGGATCACAGAAGCTAATGGGATTCTCCAATTCTGTGGATGATAAAGAGCGAGCAACATTTCTCCCAGACCTGGATTACTTCCAGGAGCATGCTGATTTCCCACTAGGGTTCTTCTACGAAGACCATCTGAAATACTTCTGATTATCACCTTTGATGATGAAGACTCAACTTGGAGTTTTTGATCAAGGGAAAGAGACCATGTCCAATAGCCATGTCCATGAGATCACACCTGTAGACCCATTTGGGGAGCAGTGGCTACAAGGGAGAGCACATAGCACAGCAGGAGGGCTATAATCCCTGGAGTAAAGGAGTGTATGTGTGTGGTGTGTGTGTATGTGTGTGTGTGTGTGTGTGCGCGTGTGTGTATGTGTGTGTGTGTGTGTGTGCGCGTGCGCGTGCCAGTTCCTGGCCATGGCGGGGGCGGCAGCACCTGGTGCGTGGATAGTACGAGGAATTTTGTGCGTGAGGGGCGGAGGTTCTAGTCCGACAGCAGGTAGGAGCAGAACTGGGGCTGAGATAGGAGAGCTTTCCGTGGTCCTGGCTCTGTCTGCTGTCCAGAGAGCTTCCCTGTCTATGTTTCCAGAGTCGCCTAGGTTGCTAGGGTAAGGTCTGCTCCCCCTGGGCACTCTCTGTCCCCAGCTTTGATCACAGAAGAATATGGGATTTATCCCATTTCAGGGGCTCATAGTGGCTGTGACTCTGGTTAATTAGTTCCCTCCTTGACACCTGATATCCCCCAACCAGCTCAGTAAGGTGCTCGGTGCTCAGAGGCAGGAGTGAACTCACGGGTCTTTCTAGCTGAGTCTTCAATGAAGAGTGAGGAGATATCTTCATCCACGCCCACTTCATTTTTGGCAATGCAGGTATATGCCCCTGTGTCTTCATACCGAACACTGCTGATGTGGAGTTCACTCCCATTGGCTGTAGAGAGGACAGTGCTCAGGGTGGCCTGCTTAGCTGGGACCCCCACTCCTCCCCTCCCCATTCCCTTCACAGGGCTATTGAGAGTGTTGACATTGAAAACACAGCCCCTCGACAGGGCCGAGGGCAGCCAACATCCCTGATATACACCCAGGAAGAGTTAGAACAGCTGAAATGAACTGAGGGGGACGTGGGACCTGATTGACAGCTTCTCATCTTTGCTTTCAGAAAGCCCACAAGACCTATGTGAGCCCACACAGCAGAAAAATTTGGGGAGACATTTGTTCACTCCCAATATGTCTGACTTTGAAACAAATCACGCCTCTCATTTCCATTCCTGGGGAGAGTGTAAGCTTGAACTTGATGGGAAGAGCACAGAGACACCGAGGGCGGCTCTTACCTAAAAGCGAGAGCTGTTTCGACATCTGGGTTGAGACATCCACACCATTTTTCAGCCAAGTGATTCTGGGCATAGGAATGCCTTCTGCATGGCATCTCAGACTGGCCGCCACCCCAGGCTCCTGTGCCTGGGTCTCCGGATAGACGCGAATGACTGGTGGCACTGTGGGTGAGAGTCACTGCTGATAAGAGAAGGCCTCAGATGGCCTTGGGCCCTTGGTCCAACCCTGAGACCCTGCTCCAGAGGGGTGAACCGACAGGCAGCTCTGGGATTCTCTTTGTAAGCAGCTTAGAATCATCCTGTTCAGCAATTCAAGCCCTAAAAGAAAGGGCTATGAAATGGATTGTAGGCAATAAACATGTCAGCCTTCGTACCTTATTATTCATGGCTTTCATCACTATTGTAAATATGATCAGAAAGAAATCCAAATATTTAATGCTGTTCAGCTGCTACATGTAAAGATCAACAGCCACTGAAATTTATTTCTGAATGACTAAAATTCAGATATATTATTTCTTTTATCGGAAAGTCATTGGACAGGGGCTTAATTTCTTGCAGGAAGTGCTTTACAAAGCACTTATGGGCACTGACTGGCAGGGCTACTAATTACATCACTGCTCCAGGGCAGTCCATTGATTTTCCAGGGGGTCATTTTCATTTCTCTACTTCTCACCCCATGGAAGATGGGTGAAAGGCAAGTGTGCCCTCCTTGGCTCTTGACTCGCTTGTGGTCCCTGGCCCTCAAGTTCAGGGCTGGGGATGTGACCTGGTCCACTCATCAGATGAGTGTGGGGGGCAAGGCTCCAGCACCCTCCATAGAGCTCTGGCCTTTTTTACACAGGCTGTCTGTGGGGGAGGCACCTGGAAGAAGTAAAGATTGTCTGCAGGATCTTCTCTCCTAGCCCTAGTTCTGGGCCCAGGAAATAAAATACTTGTCATTTTCAGTGGACTTAAGGACTCTTACTTATTTGTACATATTAGTCTACACAGATCCAAAAGGGTTTGTGAGTGCTTATGTAAAGGCACCTGGATGTCAAACTAAACAAAAGAGAAACATCACACAACTTTTGGGAAGGTAGATATGGATTCTCCCTGAAGCAGGCAACTATATTTTCCCAGAGTTATCTGGAAGCTCCTATCGTCTGATAACAGAAAGCATCCCAGTACATTAGGAGAGAGAAGATTTTTCTTGGGGACCAGAGTTTAGAACAAATTGATGCTCATCTAGCAGGGGGTGATGGTGTTGATTCTGGAAGCTGAGCAAGATTTCTACTATCTGTGCTTGGGAGGACAATAGCAAACTTGTCTCATTATGAGAAATGGACTCTGCAATTCCTGTCAAAACTCCTCAGGAGGCTGCTAATAGTCTGATCAACTCAGTCTGAGTTTTAAGTCTTTCCTCTGGTTGACCTGTAGGGCAAAGTTGGGGGGCGAAGGAGAAAGCCAAATGGACAACCTGCAAAAGGCGTGCGTGATCCCACCCTCAGAACGGCCCTGAGCTGTTTTCAAACATGAGCTCAGGGGCACCCTCTGCCAAACTGCACAGAGATCCAACAAGTCGTTTCCCCGCTTTCTCATTGTTTGCAGTTCTAGAGAGTTCCAGGGTGTGGCAGAAGGGCCTTGTTGCGGATGAGGCCTCTGGGGATGGAGGAGCTACATGGGGCTCCAGGTGAGGCATACCTAGAGGGCTTCTGAGGACACCAGGCAGATCTCCCTGCCCTGACTCCCCCTGGGTCAAAGAGGAAGGAAATAGTAACTTATCTAGGAAACTTCCCTATACCCTGCATTTGGCAGACGGACAAATGGGGTTTAAGTTGAACAGGTAGTAGTTTTGGTCAGGAGGCGGTAACTCAAAAGCAGAGAGATCGAACTGGGAGGCCTAGGAGCACTGGACTGGTAGGGACATGGTGCCAGGACCTGGGGCCAATGACCCTGGGCTCCTACCAGATCACTGTTTATTTACACAAGCTGGCTGAGCAACCACAGAGTACACCCAGACAGTGTGGAAAGAATCAACAGAGATGAAAGCAGAAATGAATGAATCAATGAGCCAGAAAAGAGTGGAAGTGATAAATCTAAGAGCTGGCTGTTTGTAAAAACCAATAAAGTAACCAAATTTCTGGCAAGTTTGATTAATGAAAAAAATAGAGAAAGAACACAGAGGAGAGAAAGCAACATGAGAATATGTATTCAATTACGGATAATAAATGTGAAAATCTCCATGAAATGGATCATTTAGAAGGAAACTTTAAAGTATGAACACTGAATCAAGAAGAGACTATTAAAAACAATTTTAAAGTGTTACTTTTCGGTTATGCAAGATGAGTAAGTTCTGCACATCTGCTGTACGGCACAGGGCCTATAGTCAACAATACTACTTTGTGCACTTAAAAATCTGTTAAGAGGGTAGATCTCATGTTAAGTGTTCTTACCACAAAAAACAACAAACAAAAAAGAAAAACAAAGCAACACAAGGAAACTTCTGGAGGTGATGGAGATGTCTATTACCTTGATTGTGGTGATGGTATCACAGATGTATGCATATGTCCAAACTTATCAAATTGTATACGTTAAATATGTACAATTTTTTGTATGTTAATTATACCTCACTAAAGGTGTTTTTTAAAAAAAGTGCTACTAACCCAAAAGGCAAGTTCTTTAGTACATGTAAGGAATGAGTAATTCCTAGAGCATACAACACAGAAGATGTTCCAAATTATATCTGAAGCTGGTATAAGCTACTATAATCTGGACACCAAAACCTGCCAAAGAGAGCACAAAAAAATGACTACAGACCTATCTCACTTAGGACTAGATATACCAAAATCCTGAGTAAAACAGTGCAAATCAAGTCTAGCATAGTATTAAAAGAACGTACTGTGACCAAGTATAGCCTGTTCCAATAGCTATTAGGAAATCTAGGATTAGTCATATCCAAAGTCAAAGGCGGGGAAAAAGAAAAATCATTTGATTCTCCCACTAGACACTGAAAGGGCCTTTGGAAAAAAAATCAAATCCATTTCTCGGGGGAAAAAAACCTCAGTAAAACAGTAACAGAATGATATTTTCTTCCCACGATGAGGAATATCTCTATAAAAAGAAGAAACAGCGCCATTCTTTTCAGATGGTGAAACATTAAGTCAGGAAAAGAAAAAGGATAAAGGAAAAGAGGCAATGTCAGACAGCATTGCGCTAGATGTTGCCGTCAATGGAAGGCAAGAAATGAGAGGTACAAGTATTAAAAAGATGGAGAAATATGATATTTTACCTGAACATGCTCCAGATAATGAACTACCAAGTAGTAAGTATTAATAAGCGAGTATAGTATAGGGGCCAGTGTCAAAACATACAAAATTAATAGCTTACTTATATATCAGCAGTGACCAGACAAGAAAATACAGTGGACCTAAGTGAAGAAAACTATAAAATCTCACTGAAGACATAAAAAAGGACTTGAATAATGGGAGAGGTACATTCTTGGATAGGAAGATTTACTCTTGTTAAGAAACAAGAGATTGCAAATTAAGCCATACATTTAATCTCATTCCAATTAAAATCAGTTGGTGGGGTCTTGACAAAACGATTCTAAAGTTTATCTAAAAGAAAAACGTGCAAGAACAGCTGAGGAAATTTTGAAAGACAAGAGTGATGACTGTCGTTTTCCATACCACACATTGCAAAGCATTGCAATACCAAATGCTGCAGAGTGCGGAGGGGAAGAGGATGAAAGGTCGGAGGGAATTCCTATCTGAGTCCAGCACCACGTTAGTGGTCTCGATTGATTTTACAAAGCTCTGTCAATTCAATATTGTGCAGCCAACCTTTATTAAACACCAACCGAGTGTCAGGCATTATGAACAGAGCAGTGAATAAGATGAGCTCAGTCCCTGCCCTCATGGAGCTTTCTGTCTGGGGGAAGGTGATTAAACAATTAACTGCAAGTGTGATGAGCATTACCAGAGGGACTTTGGGGCCATGCAGACAAAGGTCTGGGAAGACTTGTCAGAATAGAGCAGAATCCACTCTCTCCACCTCACAAAGGAAATACTGACCTTACTTAAGCCTTTGGTGCCTGCCCCTTCATTGATGGCAGGTTTGTCCAGTAAACTGGGGACTTGGGAAGGGCCTGGCCTCTAAACTGGTGGTTTGTGGACTGGTCTCCTCAGTGAGATGGCCAGTGGCCAGCACCAGCCTTACCTCTGAACTTGAACAGGAATCTGTGGGCCCAGGAAGTTTTCATACTTGAGTGTGCATCTGAATCCCCTGGCTGGGGGGTGCGTGGTATGCCTGTTAAAACAACACTGGGCCCAGCACCCAGTGTCTGATTCTGGAGATGTGGGATGGAGCTGGAGGATTTGCTTCTAATTATCAGGTTCCAGGTGAGACCCTAAGTCAGCCCTGACTTGGGAGCTCTCGCTGACCAATTCAGGGCTAACTGTGAACTGAAATGTGTGCCACTGTTTTGGAACAAAATGAAAACTGCCTCAAAGTCAAGGGTGTGGAATGAGTCACTCATTTAAAAAGATATGAGTATCTACTAAATGTAAGACACCTGGGCCTCCATCGTCAGCCGTTAGAGACTGCTCACGTATGCTCAGAGTGACAGGCACCCTCTGCTGGCCTTGAGGTCTCCATGAGCCAAAGTCATCCTGGGGACTAAGACTACTCCTCCCCTGGCCGCTGTGCCTCCATCAGCAGGACTACAGAGGGGGCCTTAGACCTCTGCATGCTCCTTCTCCCAATGCCCCCCCTCCTCAATCTTGTCCCAACTCTCCAACTGGGGATCATGGGGACTCTTTCCTTCATGCCCTTTGTTTAGGATCATGTCAGCCTCCACAAGAAGCCTAGGCCTCATCCCCAAAGCCTTCTGTTGTGCCTTCTGGAACTCATGTTCTGCCATCAGCAAAATGTCCTATATCCTCAAACTCTTCTAGGAATGCTCCTTCACCTTCTTGGTCAAATGGAAATCTATCGACCCTTCTTCCCCCTCTCCCACCACTGGATTGGGCTGGGAGGTGAGGGAGGTGACCTTGGCCCTTGTTACCACTGTCAGGCCATTCTCCTTCTCCCTTCAGGAAAATGCCCAGTTTTGAGTTTTGTGTCATGCCCAGCCTCCTCTCTAGATTCCAAATGCTCCGGGACATTGCTCTAGCACTTGTCTCTCGCTGCAGCAGTCCCCCACTTTCTGCTGGATCTTTCCTATTGGTCCATAAAATGCTGTTAATTTCCATCTTGGAAAAGAACCCCAAACCTCTCTTTACCTCAACTTCTCTCCCCAACTCTGCCCCATTTTCCCCCTTGGAAATACCCTGAAGAGTTCGCCATTCTTGGTCTTGGCGGCTCTAACTTCTCTTCTCCATCCCTCTCTTGAGCCAGTTCCAGACACACTTTTCTCCACCACGCCATGGAAATGCCTTTCCTCTGGTCACAGGGACCCTCCTCCCCCACATGCTGACCCCCACACAATGGCCAGTTCTGTCCTCATCTTCCCTGGCCCGTCTGCAGTGTTTGGCACAGCTGTCACTCCTCCTCCTTGTCCCCCAGACACCACACTCCTACTTTTCCTCCTCTCTCTGTGTCTTCACCTCTGTCTTCCTTACTGTTTTTTCCCATCTCCAGGTTCTAAAAGCTGTCATGCTTGGTGGTCGGACATTCTCTATCTGCACTTACTCCTTCAGTGATCTACCCTAGTCCTTTGACTTTAAATACCATCCACCCTACAAGGCATCTGAAATTTATATCTCCAGTCAAACTCTCCCTTCAGCTCCAAGCTCAGATACCCAATGGGCTGCACAACACCTCCCATTTATCATGCCCCCACGAGCCCCTCGTCTTTCTTCCCAAACCTGCTCCTCCACCCTCCTTCTCGTCTCAGTAAGTGGCCCCTCTACTCCTAGGGTTGTTCAGACCAAGATCCTTTGGAGGCATCTTTGACTTTGCCACCAAGTTGACACTAATGTCACTTTTTCAGTAAGACCTTCACCTGCCATCCTATCTAAGATTTCCTCCTTGTGTCTGACTCTCCTTATCCCCTTCTCTTATAGTTTCCTCCCTAGTACTTCCCAACCTTTGACCTGATCCATGAGGACGAGGACTTTTGTCTCTTCATTGCTATATTTCTAGCGCTTAGCCTGGTGAGTGGCTTGTAGCAGAAACCCAGTCAATATTTGTTGAATGAATGATGATTACCCTGAGACCAAAAGAATGAGGGGGAAGAGCATTTTCAGCCCTGAAAACAATCAGTGTATGGCAGGGAATCAAGGGGGCAGGTGTGTTGGGGAACTGAGAGAAGTTCAGAGAAGTACACAGGGCTGGAGCATGGAGGAAGGGTGGGGTGACGAGAGATGAGGCTGGGAGGTGGGCAGGACCCAGAGCACGGTACACGTGCACGCATGTACATGTCTGTGAGCATGAGCTGTGGACTCACAGGGACAAGAAGCTGCTGCTGCCCCTCTGTGAACCAGTAGCTCAGGCCTCCCCTCCTATTTTCCCAGAGGGATTGGCAAGGAGGAGACTGAAGGAGCACAGACAGGCCAGGAGCAATGGAAGGGGGCTCCTCAGACAGTCCTGGGGCCCCTGGGCTAGAGTGGGACCAGGCAGCCCCTGGGCCTTCCCAGCTCAATGCCCTGCAAAAAGGGGGCCTGTGATGTGGAAGGCAGACCCTGAGCACCAAGGCACTCCAGGGAGAAGCCCATCTTGTGTGACCTGACCACTTGGTAAGGGAAAACAGGCACAAAGATGTTAAAAAACAAATCACTCCATCAGTTGGGTGGGGGCTCGCCCACTGCCTCCAGGACCAAACTGTCCTCTTCATGAGTGATGAGGCATCTGCTGAGCCTGCAGCTGGCGTGGAACAGGCCCCAGGCTCTGAGTGAGCGCCTGCTCACCTCAGGCAGAAGCTGCAGCTCCTATGGAAGCCAGGGCTCTGGATCCAGCCTCCCGCCAGGACAGGGAGAGCCTGGGAAGAACCCGGGCAGGGAGGCGGGCGTCAAAGACCTCACTGCTCTTGACCCTGGCTTGGACAGGCTGTCAGAAAAAGTTTTGCATTTTCACTTTTAAGAGACTGAGAAAGCATCCTCCCCTTCCCAGGTGGAGACATAGCTTTCTGCAGCGACAAGGCAAAGACACGACTGTTTTTCTTGGGTCCTGACCTCCCCCTCTTTTCTTGTGTTAATTTACACTAAAAATCCTTTGAAATTAATACATCCTGGGTAAACACATTCATATCCTTTTACGTTTGCAAAACCTTCCAGTGAAAACCTAACTAAATTCCAGTTAGGTATTTGAATACCTAACACAGAGACCCATTTTCTTTGGGGAACATCGATCATTTCCAAGGTGAAAGGCAGCATAAATATGTCCTAAGTAAGAGACACATTCACAAAAGTATCAAGCTGGAGTAATAAACAGATTTGGGAGATGATTATTGTATTTTGGGAAATGAATTGCTCCGTGTCTGAACTGTGGGGAGGTCGAGGGTGTTTTTAATTTAATGGATTAATCATTTATGTCTGAAGTTCTTGCTCCTTCCTCTCAAAGCAATGCGGGAGGTTTGCACGAAGTTATAAATCATGTCAGTGTTTGGGGCCTCATCTCTGGGAGTCCTGGTCTATGGGGAAGAAGTTATACTAATGAGTTGAGAGAAGAAGTTGCCTGGAAGGATTCCCTTTAGCCAACCAGGTCAAGACAGTCACAGATGGAGAAGCCCCAGAAGATGGTGACCCAGCCTGTATATGGGTCCTGCGCCTGCCAGGAAATGGGGCAGCTCCAGGGAGAAGTCTCTGTTTTATTCCTGGCTTGGCAAGTTTCTCTGGGTTGTGACTTTCCTATCCATATAATGGGTTGGAAGCTCTCAGAGGGGCCACCAGCTCAGACCATCTGTCTGACAATTATAGTTAAATATAGCTTGAGACAACTCAAGATCTCCCCCGTATCTGTCCACCTTGGACTTTGAACTATGTCTGTGTCAGGCATTTCACACGCATTGCATCTCATCAGGCCTATAATGCAGGAGGTACAATTGCTATTCCTATTGTACAGATGAGTTTAAATGCCCAAGACTGTATGTCAAGGAAGTACCAGGACTTGAGCCCATGTCTATCCGGCTCAGAGTTTATGACTTGATCCTTTGTCGGGGGTGATGCCAGCTTGGGTCTGCCCTGTGCCTAGGGTGGAACAGCCCCAGACCAGCTCCTGTTCCCAGGAGTGGTATCTCTGTCTCTTGGGCCCACGGGCCACACATTAACTCTCCAGCACATCTGCTATTAACTTGGAGTCTTCTGAGCCCTCAGAGAAGAAGGCAACTGACCAGGGGACCCTCTCCTCCCTTCATCATTCTCCCTTTCCTGTCTTCCCTCCGAGGAGAAGCCAGCTGGAGGAACGGGCATAGAACATTGCTCCCTGTCTGTGTGTCCCAGGCACTGCCTCAGCTCAGGAGGCCACAGGCCATCTGCCAGGCCAAGAGGGGCCCAAACCACACCTCCAACAGCGCTGCTAGCAACTGCACGCCGTTCCCCCTGAGCAGCTCGGGGCCATCTTCCTCGTGCTTTAGACTCATGCTTGGGATGCATAGCGAAAAGGAAAAATCCCCCAGATGAGTTTGTTACTGCCTTCTCATTTCTTCTTCAAGTGATTCCATAGCAAGGAAGCGTTCCTTCTGTCCTGAGCACCAACAGTACCTTCTCAGCTCTCCCTGGTCCTCCTGCCTGAAGGCTCTGGGCACCAAGCTGCAGCCTGCAGAGCTCCCCGTTGCCCACCACCCCTATGAGCCTTCCACAGCAGCCCAGCCCTGCTGGGCCTGCCTCCTGGGAACTCGAGCAGCATCGGGAGTCTACACAGTGATTGCTGAGCCCCAGCTGGAGCTGGTTGACTGAGCCATGCAGTTCACCGGCTTCCATCCTGCTAAGGCAGGGGCCGAGGCTTACATTCACTGCTGTGGGTCCTTCATTGGATCCTCACTAGGCCGGCTGTTTCTGACCAGGCCTGAGCTCAGCACCAGGGCAGAGATAAATGAGGCAGGGTTCTTGTCCCCTGTGCCCCATAGTGTGCAGCCCACAGCAGCTCAATGCTGACCTGCCTACTGACCGCACCCGTGTCCCACATCTGGATTCTCCAACAGCCACAACACAATGCCCTGGCGGGAAGGGGCAGGCAGGGCAGGCAGGGCAGGCATCCAGAGTCTGGGCTTTGGAGTCGAGATCTGTTCTGCAGTTAACAACTGTAGGGCTGGGGCTCCTGGGCAAATGACTCCATGTCTCTGAGCCCCAGTTCCCTCATCTGTGAAACAGGGACGGGGCATGGTATGTATGCAGTAAATGTCACTAGCATGACTGTGTCTTTCATACCATTCTATTTTCAACATCTTCCCATCTTCCCACACAGGTATGACTTTTTTCCCTCTCAGTCCAACACAGCAAGCCTAACTTCTGGAACACTTTGAAACCCTTGCGTCTTGTCCCAGGTCAGCAGTCAATGGACTTGTGTCCTTGGGAAGAAACACCAGGCCTACTTTAGTGTGGTGCTCCCATAAGGGAGCTGGTTAATGGACCCAAATGCCATCCCAAGTGCCTGGGAGTCAGCCCAACCTAGTGACCTATGGGCTTCTGGAGCTGGGCGCCCCGAATGGCCTAGTCCAGCTATGTGTGAGCCGAGCACAGTGAACTGACTTCATGAGGCAGAAAGCCCACCACAAAACACAGCGGTCCCAGCGTGCTTCCTCCGACTCTACTGATCGTACTTTGGCTGGAAGAGAACTCTTAAATCTCTCAGCAGTTGGAAAAAGGATCTTAAGTGGCCTCTCTTTGGATCTTAGCGGGAAGGTTTTGCTCCATTTAGACTCCCCCAGGTCCACGAGCAGCCTCTTCAGCTGAGACTAAGCAGTTGCTGGGCTGGGGGGTGGGAAGTGGAGAGGCGGGAGGTAGGGGTGGCTGGGGAGGGCCAAGTCGGAATTCTCCACTGCCATCTGCACAGTCTACTTGCCACGTGGTGGGAGGAGCCTCTACTTTGAGCCCAGCAGCACCTCAGGGGGTTGTGGGCATGGGCCTTGCTCCTGAATTCAGCACTGGGAGTGAGGAACCAGCTCATCCACATCAGGAGCCCAGTCTCAGAATTCTGGGGTGACAGGGTGCAGAAGGGCCCTCCGAGCACCAGAGACTTACCACTTACTGTATTAGGGCATTTAAGACCAGCATCTCCTCCAGAAGCCGAGGGGAGTACACGCGCTCACCTGTGAGTTACTTGGGTTCCTCGGCAGGTGGCAGACCCTCCCCTCCTCACAGATTTGCTTTGGAGAAAATAAAGGGGACAAGGCTCCAGGCCTCTCCTTGTGTTCCTGGTCCTTGTGAAGCGGTAGGGGCAGGATGCGAAAGGCAGGATTGTGGATCTGGGAATATTGGTGGATTTCTATTTTCCAGGCTTGTCTGAGGACCCGAGGGACCAGGAGCAAACCATGTGGAGTTGTTTGGCAACCAAAGATTCACAACATTGTACGGTGCTGGGCACCACTTGCCAGTTGTAGACGGTACAGCCCTGCTCACAGTGCACAGTGCATGCGCTGCCCCTGGAGCAGCCCCTGCTCAGGGAGAGGCAGACACTGCCTGCCGGCTGCACATTAGATCAGCCTCTGAATTCCAGCCTCTGAACCCCAGCTCGGGGATTGGCTGTTGGCTCACCCAGGGGGCATTATAACTGGGAACCCCTGATTATTTCTGGCGAAATGCAGAGATTGCATTGTAGGCCTGGAATCAAGCTAACAGGCACAGCCATGAAGCCCCAAAGGATTAAGTACATCCCAGCTCAAGGGAAATACTAATAACATATGGTTTAGGCATGTATGAATATAAAAATCCCCAAAACATCCCACAGGGTAAATGCAGAGGCAAGCTGAGCTCACCCAGTTGTCCTTAAATGGCTTGTCACCTGAATCCCAGAAGTAAGCGAAATTGAACCTCATGATGCAAACATTCTTGACACTTGCTCACTTTATCTCAGAGCAGAAGCCCTGAACACCAGCTGGCACCAAGGATCTGGAGCTGACTTGGAGCTTCCACACTGTTCCCTGACGCACAGACACCCTGCTCAGGCCTGCTTCGTGATAGGAGGGATGCCCAGCGGGGCCTAGACGGACGAGTGTAATTTCCCACGGTGCTGATCCACCCTGGCACTGTGAAGGCTTGTTTGTTCTGATGGCTGGAGTGGCCAGGCTGGGGCAGCCAGCAGTGTGACACAGGTCAGAGCACACTCCCTGGGTCTAGAACACTACCACCTACCAGTGGGAGACCCCAGGCAAGTGACCTTATCTGGAGATTCATCCCTAAAGCGGGTTAAAATGGTAAAGTCCATGTGACATGTTAACACAGGGACTGGCCACAGTGAGCGCTCAGAAAACACTGGCTATTGTAATTGTTGATGTTATCATCAGGAGGGGTTAACTCTTGCCGGTTTCCAGGACTCCTGGTAACACAGGGACCTGTGAGAAGCAAAGAAAACCTGCCACACCTGCTCAGATTCTGTCTTGGCTTGGCCCAAGCTGAGGCTGGGGGAGCCTCTTGGGGAGGGAGAAGGAAACCAGCCCCTGTTGGAGGAAGTAATGCCTCCCAACTGGACAAGTGATGTGAGTCCGCACTGCCTGGAAGAGGAGTGGGGTGGTTAGACCGTGTCTGCTTCTCACTGGATCCAAGCCCACAGCAGCTCACCATGGCCATGTCACCCCTAGGGCACACCCCACATTCTAGGGGCTGCCAGAGCCTCAGCTGCGGAGCATGACTTGCCCAAATGACTCACCTCCCCTGCACCGGGATTCATTTCATGAGAGGAGGCTTTGGGTGAAGCTGGACATGGAAATTAGTGGGAAGGCTTTGCCCTTTCCCCTCTGCTCCCCTTTACTTATGAGACAGATGGGTTCAGATATTTCTTTAAGAAGACAGAATTTGGGGGTGGAGGTGGAAGTGCTGTTCTGAGCAGCGTTTTGGGAAGGCTTTGAGGGGGTGACATGCATGGAGCCATTTACTAACCATTCACCTGAAGGACGTGGGTCTGGAACAGCTCCTCGTGGCCGGAGGCGTGGCAGGTGTAATTGCCCATGTGGATGGTGGTCACCTTGGTGATGTAGAGGGAGTCGTCCTCTCCGAAGTCCTGCACGGGGCAAGGAAGACAACGAGATTGGTGCCTCTCTTGAGCATGCTGGGAAGAGTAGCCGGTCTCCTGGTTTTCCAGGGCAACAGAAACCCTGCAGCTGTGAGAGATTTCCATTCTGCCTGCCCCCTTGCTCAGCCAGAGCTGCCTGCAGGGCTGTGCTGGCCCAGGCAGCAGGAGCTCCATCTCTCTTCCATGTTGCTTGCCTGGACCCTGTATGTCCATTTAAGGCCTTGTTCACCTTCTCTGTGAGGCCCGGCTTGAACACTTCCCCAACACACTCTCTTTCAATTTCTACAACTGGGTAGTCTCGCTGCCTGCTAACCTGCTCGCCCGCTTGCTGGTTTCCTGGGCTCTGGTCCACCTGCTGAGAAGCTCTGGAGGGCCGGCCTCCTTTAGAGTCAAACTTTTCTTAAAAGGCCAGATAGCAAATATTTTCAGCTTTGTGGGCCATAAGGTTTCTGTCAACTCCTCAACTCTGCCTTGTAGCATGAAAAAAGCCATAACAATGCATAAATTAATGAGTATCACTGTTACAATGAAATTTTATTAAAAATAATAGATGGTGGGCAGATTTGGGGCAAGGGCTGTAGTTTGCCTGCCACTGGTTTAGACCCACCGCCATCCCAAAATAATTTAAGGAAGCTTGCAGAGATCTGGATAACCCCGGAGAAGGGAACTAGAAGTCTGAGAAAGAAGGGCAAACAAAAAACAAGGGCAGGGACGTAAAAGCCATGAGGGGCTGACGCCAGCCATTTCTGGGAGAAACGGCTCAGTAAGCCTTGTCCTGTGAGCTCTGCAGCCTCAGGTGTGGGCTCCTATGGGTCCACTGCTAGGGCAGGGATGGGCAGGAGTGGGGTTGACTGGTCAGAGTCGCTGGTGAGCGCTCGGGCACAATCCCACCCCCACCCAGGGCCTTTCCAGTCAGCTGTGTTCTCTCCAGCAGAACGCGCACAATGGCCCCATCCAGGCACCAACTGCAGACGTGCTGGGGGATGGAATCAGCAGTGCTTCAGGGAGACCCCTCGTCAGGTTCGGCCTTAGTTACCAACATCTCCGCGGTGTGGTGCTTGGAGCTGACAGGACCGAGGAGGTCCCGGCTCACTGGGGAGGAACAGGTGGCGCAGTGCCGGCTCGAGGAGTGACGGGGAAGCCCAGCACTGAGACTCAGGTTCTAGCTTGAGCTCTGTCACTGTCCAATATCCCCTTGTCCCTCTGGGCACTGGTTTCTCCACCTGTAAGTTGTGGACATGTGCCCTGACTGCTTTATGAGGTCTTGGGGAGATCTGGCAAGACAGTGCTTGTGAATATTTTCCAATGTGGTAAGTGTGACATACACGGGGAATACTACTTTTCTTGTTATTTAACAGAAGATGCAAAACACCTCTTGAGCCCCTGGAGATGACAGCAAACCATCCCTCCTGCCATTCCCCCCGTCCGTGTGAGTCTCCTCTTTCCACAGCAGCCTGGTGGCAGGAGGGAGGGAAGGCCACCACTCTGTACAAGGGTTGTTCAAGGACAGTCACAGGGCAGCTCCTTGTCCTTGTCATTCCTGCTCCCAGAAGTGCTCACCCTCTGTCTCGCTCACATTCCGGAGGGCTCGGCCACAACCATTGTGAGTCCTTTGAAGATGCTTTCTGGCTAATTTACCCAATGAGGGGGTGCAGGCCCAGAGGGAGGCTTGGGCTGGGGTGCAGGCTGGAAGGTGGAGAGGGTACGTGTGCAGCCTGCTTTCAGTATCAGGGAAAAAACACCCAACAGTGCACTCCCTGTGGAGTAAAATATTGGAGGGAGCTGCTGGCACTCTGCACGTTTTCTCTGACATTGCTCTGGCTAAGACAGCCCCATTCCTATCACTCTGTGGAAGCTTCAATAATAAAAATAAAACAGCAGATAGCTGATTTGTCCTGGGTCATAACAGAGTCATACAGGGTTCATACCTAAGTTGGTTCTGAAAAGGTAATGGTTAGTCAATTCTGGGGCTGACACATTTCTAGTCTAAGCTTTTTTCTGTGTCAAAACCTAAGTCTGGAGGAAAATATGTTTTGCTTGGAGTCTCAGTGGCTGAATGGAATCTTAAGAAGGCTGGGAAGCCCAGCACAGTCCCCACCTGGAGAGCCCCTCAATACCTCACTGGGTTGGTTCCAGGGCAGACTCCATCCCAAAGGGCAACGCCAGAGCTGCTCACAGGGAGGCTGGTGCTGGGGACCCCCTGGTGCTGATCTCCCCTCATTACCTTCCCGAGCCTTCATAGCCCTCTGCCCTTCCTCATGGGAGGGCCCCTGAAGTCGGTCTTGGGTTCTGGCTCCCCATGTTCTTGTTACACCTCGATGGGGTAGTGTGGTCACAGGTACCACAGCCTTCCTCAGGCTGAGAAATGCCCCAAGGCTGGGGTTCCTGTGGACCAACTGCAGAGTGATGCCCCAGTAATAACAGCAGAGCAGAGCATTCAAGAGCTAACTGTGTGCTGGGAAACTGGACATATAGTGCCTTGTTTAATCCTCAGAAAAAAACCCCTGAAAACCATAAAACCAAGCAAAAGCCCAGTCCGCATGGAGTGAGAAAGTAGATCCTTCCTTCATGATATATTCAGAGTCTGATCTTCTCTTATCCCCTCCACTGCCACCACCTTGGGCCAAGAGGAACCACCTTCTGGTCTGGGGGCTGACAGCAACCTCTGCCTCTGCCCCTTTGCAGTCTGCCCTCTATACGGCAGCCAGAGGACACCCCTCCTCGCTCAGAGGCCCAGCCCTCGAGGGTTTGCAGGGGTGATCTGCACGTCTCCTCCCTCACCCCATCTCCCTGGCTCATTGCACTCCAGCACTGTGGTCCCTTGCTGTCACTCTACATGCCAGGCATCCTGCCCACTCAGGAATTTTTGATTTGCTGCCCCTTCCTCTCCAAAAGCTATTGGTCTGGTTTGTTCCTCCTCCTTCAAGTCTGCTCAGATGTTACCTGCCAGCCCAACTCCCATCCCCCCCACCCCCCACCACCTGCTTATTCCTCCTCTTGGCACATGCCACCATTGAGCGTACTGTTTGCTGTCTGTCTCCTCCCAGGAGAATATGAGCTCCTGGGGGAGGGGCGGGACTCTTGTGCACAGTGCTCACTGCTGTGCCCCGGCGCCTAGCACAGGGTTTAGCACACACGGGCCCTCAGTAGATATTGGCTGAGTGCACTGTACAGGGTGCTGAGCTGGGCTTTCTGTAGGAACTGTGTTCCGTTCTGGTTCTTTGGGTTTGACAACTCAGGCCACACCTCCTGCCTTCCCAAATATTACCAGTCACACGGAGTCAAAACGAGGTGGCTGGCGGGAAGGCAGAGAACTGGTCTCGAGTCTCGTCCCTGCTTCCCCACCCTGTCTCCTTCTCCAGGCTGTGTTCCTCAGGCCAGGGCATGCCGGGATTGACCAAGGAGAAGGCTCACCTCAGAGCAGCAGGCAGAGATGGAAGAGCCCACGCGTGTAACCCCAGACCTGACGGGTGACTTTGGGTGAGCCCCTAACTTAGGGTGAGCCCTTCCCTAGAGGAAGTCATTTAACCTCTCTGTCCACTTTTCCTCGCTGCTTCTAGGGCAGACGCATAACTCTTGAGTGATCCCTCTGGTGCCGAGGGGTGTGCGCCAGCTCTTCAAGGACACGCAAGGCCACTGGATGCGTTATGGCACCTCTGTGAGCACCTAACTCATCACCAGCCTGTGACTTAGGCTCTGGGGAGAACCTGACTCTGCGATAAATAAAATAATGTCTCTGGGCTAAAACAATAGGCGTCATGTAATTATAGAACAAGGTGCATATTGTTTTCTGGAACATGAATACTGGCTACAGAAATCAAATTTACCTCACTGGATGTGAGGAAATTACTTTAAAAATTGATTTAAAAGAAGCTACATAAAACTAAACCTGCAATCCTTCTTCTCCTGAACGTTCTTTGAGATGTGTCTGAATACTGCTATCAATGCTTGATTGCATCTCTGTAATTGTCTTTTTATGGATGGCTTTTTTTTTTTTTTTGCTCTGATGCATTGAAATGTATTAGCAAAATCAAGGTTCCTTCCAGAAATAAACAGATGCCAGATTAGACCATTCTTTGGGAAAGAGACATTTTTACTTAAAGACATGGTTTTCGCCTTTTAAAAAGCTATTTTCTAAGGATCTGCCCTTAATAAAGAAAGTAATTGAATGAGACTTAAGTATTAAACCATATTTAAGCAGAGGTGAGCCGGGGGATGGCGTCACAGTGATACATGCGAGGCAGGTCTAAGTGATAAGAAAATGAGCCATGGATGCTGAATGTTTAGTGACTGAACCTTAAACACAAGGACTCCAGAGTGATTTCAGAGTTCAGGTGAATGATACTGTCAATGCTACAAGTTAAAACTCAGAGCTTTTCCAACTCTGCCCTTCTCAGGAGCACTTGCAGCTCTGTGTGGGGAGGACGGAGTAAAGGAGGGCGTCTTCACCTCCATGCTGGTTCAGTTCTGGCCCCTAGGATTTCACTAGCCCTAGCATCCCACCTGCACAAGCATTTGAACACAATGGACCCAAACACTGAGCGACATGCAGGACCATGGCGATGGCCAGTCCTCAGAGGTGCCTGCATTCACCGAAGAACACATGCCCGTTACCCAGACCAAGCAAGGACCAGATGCATCACTGGTGGGCACACACAAACATCCACGTGGGCACACACAGAAAACATGAGCATGCATGCGCGCACACACGTTCCAACTCACTGAGTCTCTACAGCTGACCACCCTGACCCACACTGGGGTTCCTGTGCTGGTCACTCCTTCCAGCCCTTCAGAGGACAGACTTAGCACTCTGCAAGGACCCCTAGAACTAGTCCTCTTGCTCAGAGTCCTCTTAAAAAAGAAGTGCCTGCAACTTGAAGCAATTCCTAAGTAGCCACTGAGCCCCCAGGGGAGGCTGCTCTGGACAGTCACATTTGGCACAGGCCACCCAGAGTGGGTCTTTGCTCGCGCCCATTCCCAGGCCCAGGCCCAGGAAAGCGAGCCAGGGCACGAGAGAGGGCACTGTCAGGAGGGTCCCTGGCTTCCCAGGACTCAGGGGGTGTGTGGTCACTAGTTGACTTGGGTTTATGTGGTCAGTCTCCCCCACGACTGCGAGTACCACAGGGGAGGCACCTCATCTCTCTGTGCACCACTGTATTTTCCCCACTGTGTGGCACGTTGCCTGGCGTATAACTGGTGCTCAGTTAGTGCTTACTGGATGAATGGAGGTGTCTTAGCCAAGTGTGCTGGCTCCAGGGGAGCCCTGAAAAGGGTAGTGAAGGAGTAATGCTCCCCAGAGAGAGTTCCTGCTTTTGCCTTCAGCTCCTGATTGGTGGACTCTAGGTCTTAGAATGTCCTGTCTCCTAGGAGTGCCTTTGTTTGCCTGGGGGCTTTGGCCACCAGACTGTCTAACTACATGATCTATGGTGGGGCTCTGGGCCACGTGGTGTTAGTTCTGCCTCCTAAGGGGCTGGTGGCTAGAGGTCAGCCGCGTGGGCAGGAGGTGATTGAGCTCTAGGAAAAGCTCTGGATACCAGGCTTGGGTGACCCTCCTGCTTGGCAATACTCTGTGCATGTTTTTACAGTCAATGCTGGGAAAGTAACACGTCCTTGACTCCAGGGGGCGAGGACAAAGAAAGCTCCATGTTTGGATCCTCCTGGACTCTGCCCCATGAGCTTTTTCCCTTCCCAACAGGACAGATTTTAATCTGTACTATTTCCCTGTAATAAACTGTAACTATGAGCATAACGGCACTCAGTGAGTTCCCGTGAGTCCTTCTAGCAAATGATTGAATCTGAAGGTAGTTATGGGAACTCCCCAAACTTGCAATTCGTGTCAGAATGAGGGTGGTCTTGTGTGGACTCCTGTCTCTAACGTTGTAGGTGGCTCCAAAACTCAAACTGGGAGATTCTGACCCAGTCATGTGGGTGCTGAGCATCTGACCTGGGGACAAACTTGAGTGTCCGAGTGCACACAGGTGTCTAGGCACCTGCAACAGAAGGCTTACATCAGAGACTCAGCTTGTCCATCCTCAGAAGCCAGAGGGCAGGTACCTCTTGACCGGGCAGGACTCCAGAGTATCATGTGGGTGGGTGGAGCTCATGGGCCCTCTGGTGAGTTGCGGCCTGAGCTTCTGAATGGGGCTTTGGATCCTTAGCCAATCACCCTCGGGTGCCCAGCTGGGGTGGGAAGGGACTCAGGTGCTAGGCTGCGCTGCAACAGTCAACTGAAGTTCCAGACTGCCTTGAACCTGCTGCCTTCATCTGAGGAAACTGTGGCCCTCCTCTGAGGATGCTTGGATCATGAATCCCCTGGCTGAGAGGGTCTTGCTGAGGGTACCGACTCCTCTAACCTTGACCATACTCAGAGCGAAGACAGCCAACCAGCATCCTTGCTGCTCTTGAAACACTCTAGGGAAGATTTGATTAAATTTCCTTCTGTGTCTCACTTCAAGGTCCAAGAAGGCTTGTAATCAGGAACTTTCTCCTGATGTGGTGTTTAAAACTCCTACACACTGTTGGAAGGAGTGTAAACCGGCGCAAGCTTCTTGGAGGGAGATATGGCAATATCCATCAAAACCGAAAACGTGCCCACCATCGGACGTAGTCATTCCACTTCTAAGAACTTATCTTACAGACCTACTTATGCAAATGTGCAAAGAGGTATGTATGGGGATGTTCCCTGCAGTACTGTTTGCAGTAGATAAAGCCTGAAAATAGGCTGAATGTGAGCATCCCTGTGTGGGGCTGGGGAGGGGAGCCCAGGCAAGGCAAGTGCTCAGGGACAGCTCGAGGCTCTGCAGTCAGGGTCTGGAAGCTAGATCATAACCTTCCTTAGGGACCCTGGACCTTTGGGGTAGGGCCACAAGTAGTCAGTGAGTACAAGGGAAGCCTTGAGGCCAGTACTACAAGAAAAGAAGGGTGACCCTCAGGAGGCCACTGAGAAAGCAAAGGCCAGTGGAGATCCTTGGAGGGCAGAGCCCCCATGAATTGCACAGGCTGCTCTTGCACATGGGCCCGCCTGGCTTTTGGAGAGCTCTGGCCAACACTCCTTGTGGTTTGAACTCATCCGAAGCTCAGAGGAACTGGATGTTCATCTGCAACCAGGGTTTTTGATGAAAGCCAGAGAAAATTGGCCAAAGCCTTCGAGTGCTTCAAGTATAGTGTTTTCCAAGATTTTAAAACAAAATGTACCCAAGCGTTTAATGAGATTATTTTAATGCAGAACCTACAACCACCGTTGATCGTGTTGCAAACAGCTCTCCATGCTAATCAAACGCCTCTCATCTTTTTACAATGGATTCATGACTAGTTCATATATAGACAATAAAAATTAAATGAGTCATGAGCTCCTAAATCATTCTCTTTTGGTCTTTTTAATAACTCACTTCCAAAGAAGAGCTGGCTGAGAGCATATGCTTCATTAGAGTTATTTGTTCCTGGTTTCACAGCATTTAGGCATGGGAAAAAGTGAACCTTTTAACACATTCTTCAAACACTGCCACAAATACTTTCTTCTAATGGATTCTGTTTTTCTGCTTTTATCACTGTACTGAGCCTGCCGACATTTGAAAGCCCCAAATAGCGAGATTTGGCAAAAGAAAAAAACTAACAAAAAAGAGTGACTCTTTCAAGTCATTTGAAATATACTGAGTTTGTTATAGACCTTTTTTTCTTTCTCTTTTTTTAAAAGCAGAATACAATAGCAAAATGTTTCCTCTCCCTGGGAATATTCTGGCCAAACAATTCCGTGTGCTGGTCTCAGAGGCTTCTGCTCCCCACCCTTGCTGGAGCAGAGCCCAGTGGCTACTGAGTACTGGAGCAGCATGCACATGGGCCTGCATCCTGAGTGGACACATCCCCCGGGGGCCAGGACACTGCAGCCATTACTGCTGGAGCAAGAGGCAGGTCCAGCTGCCCTAGAGTAAGGCCTGTACAATGTTGGGTGCTAGGTGTTGTGTCCCCAGAGCGAGGCTGGCTGCAGGCCCTGGTAAGTTCCTGGACCCTCTGAGTTACTTAACCTCTCTTGCCTCAGGGAGCTGTGGCGAGGATTAAAGGAGCGGATGCTTGTGATGGAGGGGATGCTTGTGATGGGCCAGCATGGAACCTGGTCCCTGGACATGGGAGTGGCTTAGGAGAAACACCAAACATGGCTGGTGGAAACACCAGCATCAGCGCTAGCAAGGATTCAGCAGGTCAGCTATTTTCTGTGACTTTGGGGATGTCCTCTCTCTGCTTCTGCTCCCCTCATGGGCAAGTCCCCTGTCCCTGAGGATCATAAGCGACAATGAGTAAGACAGTTATGAGGGGACGGTGAGTGACATTGTTGAGGCAGGATGTGCACACTGGGTTTGGGGACAGTCACCTCACTTCACCCTGGGTGGCTGCTGTGTGGTCCAGGCGGAGGGCTGAGGCCTGGAATGGGTTTGCATGTTCAGTTTCTGCAGAAAGTGAGGCAGCCTCTGTGTCCCCCTAGTATGGAGATCAGAGGAGGGGGAGGAGCCTATGGACCTGGCTTGGAGATGGGCCCCCATAGCCTGGCTCTGAGCCCTCAGGAGAGGGGGCTTCAGGGGCAGTTCCCCGGGGAAAGTTGAGGCCCTGTGGTGCAGGTGAAAAAGAAGGGTGATTGGGTGGGATCAGAGGTGTATCTGGCTTCTATGCAGGACTCCCACGTCCGACAGGTCCCTGCCTCCCAAATGCCCTCCTTATCTGGACTATATCACCTCAGGGCTGGGAGGGTCCTCAAAGGTTAACCCTGTTGGTCCCCTTCAGCTTGGGTACCTGCCATGACAGGCATCTCACTGCCTCTTAAGACAGAGTTCGTCCTGAGGATAGATTCCCCATGGGTTCTAGCTGTGGCCTCTGGGAGTGATGGAGTCCCCGTCCCCCACGTGACATTGTGTTGTCTGAGCAGAGCTGGACCACAGGCCAGGTGGCTGACCACAGGCCCAAGGTGGGGAACCTGAGGGGTGAGGGCTCATCCTCTGTCAGGCGCCAGCACAGGCACACTCCTGGACAGCAGCCTCGAGCTCAAGCCCCTGCCCGAGACCTGGACGAGCAGAGCTCAGGGAGCTGCTGTGGTGGCCCCCTCCTAGCTTCTGAGGTAGGGGCAGTGGGCTGTGGTTCCTGAGGCCTGAGGTGGGGGCCACAGGGCCAGGTCTAAAGCAGGCTGACCCACAGCTGCTTCAGTAAAGAAACCAGCGGTTGGCCAGAAGTAAACAAATTACAGGCTGCCCTTTGTTAGCTCTGGGGAATGTGTGCGAGTGAGCGGAAACTATTGATTTATCATCAAACAACAGAAGGAGGCAGCAGGATCCAGAGACCCCCTGCCGAGAGGCATGGCAGTCAATTCCCCAGGCTGGGCTGCTGCCTCTGCTGGGGAGCGCCTCGTTTTGGGGTCTCTGCACTCAATCCCTGATGCTGCTCTTTGCTTGAGGGGGTTGTTTTCACAGGTGTGGCTGGGGCAAAGCCCCTCATGCACTGCATTGGGGTGAAGCTGAGGCCTCCTGCAAACGGGTGGCTCTGGTGTCCTCAGGAGGCACACGAGGTCCATGTGGGACTTCCTGGCAGCCTTAAGAAGTGGAGGGAAACTTGGGCAGGAGCCCCAGGCAGGCTGGGCTGCTGCTCCTCTCCAAACGCACTGTTGGGGAAGTTAGAGAGAAGCAAGATCTTAGGGCATCGCGGGGCTCCCCCTTGTCTCTGGGTCCCACTTATGTGGGGTCCTCCTTGGAGGCATGTTTATTCTGGCTGGAAGGGGCTCAGGACTCCTGCAGGACACACATCTGACCATGTCATGCTCTGATTAAAAGTCTCAGGTTCCCACTGTGCACTGGGAACAGCCAAGATCCTTTATGCTAACATTCAAGGCCCGTCATGTTCTGGCCCCAACCTGTCACTCAGACTCCTCTCTGTCTTGCTTATCCCTGTCGCCTGAAGCTCCACCCAGAAACTCTCCTCCTCTGGCCCCCAGAAATGACTCCCTCCTTCTAATGTTGAACCTGCCACCTGGCGCTGTAATTCTGTGTTTGTGGATACCTTGCCCCCTTGAGGCTGGGGAGTATCTTTGCTCCATGCCCTGGCACAGGGCTTACGAGTCGTCAGCACGTAGTAAGTGAATCCAGATGATGATTCTGCATGTCTGCCATCTGGACGGCTGTGCACATATTGGGTGACTCATGAATGCTCCTGACAGTGACATTGCTCGCTGGGGAATCCAAATGGCTCCTCCTCACTTGGCTCCAGGCTAGAGGGGTACATTCACTTTCTGATCAAATATTATTCTGATGCTCGAGGTATCCCTGATGTTTGCAAGCCAGAAAAGTTTAATTACATGTGTCATTAGGATGGCATTCTGTAATAGCTCTGTGACTGAATTCATTAACAGAATTCTTAACAGATAAGACAAGACAAATTAATATTTTGTTGCCCATGAAAGCGTCTCATTAAGAGAGCAGTGAAAAGGTGATTAATATTTTGTTGCCAATCAAGATGTCTCATACAAATGACAAAGGAAGGAGGCCCGCACCTCTCCGTGCTTTCAGATCTCCCCGCCTCGGGTTTTGTTGGCTGATCAGCGTGCCGGTCTGCATGGTGCTGCGGTGGTGCCAGTTGCTAATTACAGCAGCGATCCTATTTCATCTCTGACTGTGGCGGTGGGGGTGGCGGTGGGGGTGGAGACACCACAGACTCAGGGACTCCAGGAACTCGTCAATCCCAATCTTTGCTCCATCAGGGTTGCCCTCCTGGGCTCGCCTCCCTTGACCAATCCTTGCTTCAAAAATGTCCCGTGAATCCTGATGACCTGGCTCTACCCCTCCCGGGTCTGATCCCCTCCTAGGGCTGCTCTCCACACTGTCCCCAGAGTGGCGTGGCCACTTACGAACACCTGCTGTGTGCCGGGCAAGAGGTTAGATGCTTCACACACACATTCAGCCTGAAATGCCCATGCAAGAAGGACATCATCACTCCCACCTCCCCACAGGCTCAGAGAAGTTACACAGCTGACCCAGGGCTGATCTGAGCTTGCTGGAGGTGGCTGGCCAGCGTCTCTCTCTCTGGATGGTGCTGCCCCATCCCTGACCACAGGCAGCAGGGGCACCCCAGGGTCGTATCTGCCTGACCAGGAAGCTTTCCTGGGCTGCTGCTGGCTGCTTGTTGGGGACTCAGGCTGCAAGGTGTTGAGAATGTTTTTGGCAGCAGCAGTAGTAATAATAACAATGATAATAATAATAGTAATTGTAATAATGACAATGAGAGTGATAACAGCTGGAAATGGAACACTATATGCTAAGAACTTCACATGTATCTTCTCATTTAATCCTTCCTATAACCTTTTGAGGCAGGAACTATTTTATCCCCCTTCCAGAAAGGAGGAAACTGAGGCTTATAGAAGTCAAGTGCCCTTTCCAAGGTCACTCAACCTAGTAAGTGGAAGAGCTGACACTTAACCCCAGGTTTGACCCCAGAGCTTGTGCCCTTCACTAGCAGGCTGTGTTGCCTCCCTTCACTTCTTGAGGCAGAAGGAGGTGCGTGTGTGTGTGTGTGTGTGTGTGTGTGTGTTCGTGCTGTGTTTTGTGTGTGTGTGCATGCATCAGGCGAGGATCCCCGTGGGGCTGGCATAGCCCTGCACCCTCACATGGGGGTTTCTGAGAAGCACAGGGCCCTGCCTGTTAGTGGGCTGCTGACTTGACCACCAGCAGCAAGTGTTTCCTGGGAGGGAACGAGAGGCCATTAATCTCCAGTTGTACCCACAATTAACCCAAATTGCTAACCTCACTGTGAAAAGTAGAAATGCAATTGAGTGGGTGCTCAAGGCATGTTTGAGGGAGGGGAAAGACACTCAAAGTAATTTAATTAAGTGGTGGCAAGTGCATTAAGAGGTTTCTGCCTCTGCCTTTATTTCTGATGGCTTTAAAAAGAGCATCAAGTAATACCCATGGATGTTCAGGCAGATACAGGCAGACCTGTCCTAGTTCTGAATCAGTCACCACTGGCAAAACACAGTCAAAAGCTGACATCCCACTTTGAGAGCTTGTGCACGAACAAACCCGTGCACCCCAACACACACACATGCACCCTCGTCTTCACAAACAGGACACCTGCCTTTCCTTGCTGAGATCCCAGACAAGCCCTGGGCATCTTAGGCTCGGAAGACAAAGGATTCTGCCCACCCAGTATCAGCCCATCAAGCATGTACCAGGGTTGTGCTGGCACTGACATTCAGAGATGGGTAGGATACAGACTCTGCTCACCACAGTGGGGAAATCACAAGGAAACAATCCTGCCTGCTGTGAGAAGGGTGGGGGAAGGACAATCTTGCCCAGCTCTGCCCAGGGTGGAACCTCCAGAGTGGCCCCCTCTACCCCTCTGCTTCCCCTGTGATCTCCGGGGTGCAGCCAAAGGGCCTAGAAAGTAGCAGAGCCCCAGCTTTGGTGGTTCCTGCCAAATTCCAAGCTGGGCTTTCTCCCCGTAAAGCAGTCTCAGCATTGGAAGGGATCTTCAAGGTCCTGGGGTTTAGCTGCCCCATATTCTTGACCATGGACCTGCTTGAGCTTGCATGCCTCTAGGGATGGGGAGCCTCCTGTGATGGCTCACTCCATCGTTGGGCAGGTCTGATGGCTGAAATGGTGTTCCACCTAAGCAGCCCAAATTGGTCGCTTTTTGAGGTGGCCCCTGACCCTTTGTGCTGGGGTCACACACTTAGGCCAGCTCCTGCTGCCCCAGGACCTCCCTCACCACCTTAGACATGTTAGCAGGAACTGGCCACTCATCCCACAGGTCTTCTTCTCTGGGCCCAGAGTCCTGTTTGGGGCCAGCTGGCCTGTCCTGAGCCCAGGAGACCAGGGCCTCCCCCTTTCCTGCCTGAAACTTATATTCCTGTTACTGTAGCTCAAGACCTGTCAGCTGTCCCGGCAGCACCTTACATGGGTGACATCACTGTCTTCTCACATGAACTTCTGAGAAGCCACTTCACCCCTTGTACCAAACTCAGGCCAATAAATATACTTGAATTATTCCCTTTATTCTTCAAGTCCAATAGAAGGGAGGTACCGCTAATGCTGCTTTTCTAATAGATCAATTCATTGAGGATCAGCCGTTTAAGAAATTGCTCAGAGTCTTAAACCTGCTGTTGGGGGACACTGGGACCCCAGCCCAGACTGCCTGGGCCCTCAGAGTACAGAAGTACCCTTTTTGGCCACATTAGGCTGTGTGAGCTTAGCTGCTCTTTTCCACCCAACTCATCAAATCCACATTCCCTCCCCCAGCAAACAAGGACCCCACAGCAGACTCCTCTGGCCTGATCTCCTTTCCTTTTCCTTTCTCACCTGGTCCCTGCCCTCCAGCCAACCAACCAACCCAGACAACCCAGCCAACCCAGCTCACCTCTGCCCTCCCCAGGGAATACCCACTCTCCCTCACCTAGGATATAGACATCCTACTCAGCTGTAGGGCCCAGAATCTTCCCTGGGTCCCCCAGCCAGATGTTCTCCCTGCTTGGGAGCTTCCTGCCTGGCCATGTGGTCTGTTGGCCTGTGGTCCCTCCCTCACACAGCCGGCTCCTCTCACATCCCGTTCCCACGCCCACCTCCCGGCTGTAGCTGCTGCAGCCTGCACAGAGACCTCCTGCCCTGCCCCCATGCCCTTCCCTCATTCTGGGCCTGGCTGGCCGGATTACAGCCACCATCCACCCTCTTCTCTGCACGTGGTGGGACTTGCATTTTCTGATACCTCCAGCTATCAGACAACAGGCTTGAAAGGCACCAAACATGGGATGTTGAAATAGAACCCTCCGGCCCTGCCACTGCCACAAGGTGTCTTGCACACTTTACTTCCCTGGGGGGTACATTCGAGCTCAGAGTCAGAGCCAGGTGACTTACATTGATGTCTTCCAAGTCCAGGAAGTTGAGGGCGAGCCCATTACGCTTCCAGATGATGGGTGGCCGCAGGTCTCCGCGGATGGCACAGGTCAGCACCGTGCTCAGCCCCACGGTCACCGTGGCCACACTGACCCTCTCCTCGGGGGCGAGGCTGAGCTGAACCACCTCTGCAAGGAAAAAGGAGGAGACCATCAAAGGCAGGCCTGGGGGCGGAGACTCCACTCAAAGGCAAACGGTCACGGGGTTTTACTGCAGGGCAGGGGCCCAGGCAGCTTCAAGGTTCCCTGAAAATTGTTCACAAGTGCTGACTAAATGTACAGCTGGACAGTTCTCTCGGGAGAGGGGCCAGGACTTACGTCAGATGCTTTAAGGGCTCTATGGGTCAAAACAGGTCAGGAACCACGGCTGGTGGAGGGGCGCCATCTGGGCTATGGGTTTGTGAGTTGGGCTGAGAAGCCCCACGTGGACTGTCACACAGAGACCAGGGAGCCAGATGTGCGGCGGAGTCCCTGCATCGTCCATGTGGGCCCCACGAAGGCTGGGCCTTGCTAAGTGCAGTCAGGGTCTGCTGGCTGCAGAGCCGACAGCTTTCTCATCCATCTGGGAGCAATTTAAAGGTTGCACTGTCTGAAGTCCGGGGAATGAACTGGCTGACCTTTGAAGGTTTGTTTCTGTCTGAGTCTATGAACTTGGATCTGGATTTCTGCTCAGCGACCATGCACTGTAGCCTTTAATTTTTTTGAAGTGTACTTCAGGCTGCACAAATTATTAATCCTTGCCATTTTACACTTGATAACTGACATTAAGACCGATCATTCTTCAGGCAAATGGGAATGGTCTCAAATATTTCCCTGCAATCACAGGCTTTTTGAAATTCTCAGGATTCATGGAAAAATTAATCAAACTTGGGCTGTACAAATGCCAAAATGGGATCAGGCTTGGAGGGAGAGTCGCCAGCCCACTGACGGGCCTGCCTCCTCCCTGCTCTTCCCCCAAATCTACTCAGGGGGACTGGGGCAGCAGCCGAGGTGGCATGAGCTGAGGGGGACAGCTGGCTCAGGGGCTGTGCTCGTTCTGGCGTGCCAGCAAAAATGCTGGGAGCCCTAGCACTCTCACTACTCTGTTGGACCCTGGGGCCCTGACAGGTGCGGAGCAAGGCACAGAGTTAGGAACTGAGCTCTGTGACTCAGCGGGACACTTCTGAGCTGTGACCAGGCAGCACACGTGTGCTCACATCCTTTGTGGTGTGTGTGGGGGAGGGGGAGGGAGAGCGAGAACAGCGGCAGGTGTGACGCACTGCAGAGCACCTGAGGTGAGGGCAGGTGCGGGCAGCTCAGATGCTGAGCTGCAAAGCCCTCCCCCTCCACAGGCACTCAGTGGCTGGGCCCTGGGCCCAAGAAGATGAACAAGATATACACTAGGTGCTTAATCAGCACTTGTTGGTTGGATGGATGAAAAATGGAGAAAATGGAAATAAAGAAGGAAAGGGGCCCACAGGCCAGTGGAGAGGGGACAACCACACACAGGAAAAACGTGACTCCTGGTGAAGGAGCCGTGCGAGGAAAGATAACACGAAGTGATTGATTCAGACACAGCCTGCATAGCATTCTGCAAACATTCAAGCGATGCATTTCAAGTTCCCTCCTAAATCATGTCTGCTTGCTGCTCTCCCATCTCTGAATCCTGAGGCTTATTGCTGAGGGTGGAAGAGAGAGGGTATTAGCCCTCTGTAGCAAGACCCAGGCTTTGGAGATGGGGAGGCAGAGACAGAGAGGGAAGGGAACTTGCTACAAGCGTCTAGCTCCCCCTCTGCTGTGCTGGCCCTTAGGCCTCAGAACTGAGTCCTCGGAGTGTAGACGAGGCTGCCTTCCTCAACACACGAGCCACAGGGGCCACGAAGCTCTGTGCTCTGTGGAAGTAGGAAAGGGTATGGAATGCCCCTCCTCGTCCTGGAGGACTGTGGGAATGAGAAGGAAGATGATGACAGGGTCAAAAGTGTGCCTAGTGGGGTGTAGGTGAGGGGAACAAAAGGGGGGCTCTGGAATGAGGCTGATCTCCCGCAACCAGCCTGCCCCTTCCCACCAGGGCAGATTACAGGTGGCATGGCAGAGAGCCAGAGCCCCCTCAGCCCCCAAGTGGCGTGGAGGGGCCCAGAGGTTCCTGGCCACATGCTGGCTGGGCTGCGAGGGGCTCTGTACCTCTGTGCCTGAAGACCACGTTGGACTGACAAACTGGGCCCCAAAGGAATGCCCCGGGACCTCGAGGGGTGCATAGTGCCAATGGGGGCTGCAGAAGGCCGAGCTGTGGAGGGGAACAACAGACTCTGGACTCCACCAGGCTGAGGGAGCCCAGACCAAGAGCACAGCCCTGGCTGACCTCAGCAGAGAGCACTTGTGACAGGGCAACTGGTGTCCTCACAGTGGGAACCAGAGGTGGCAGGGGACGGCCGTGTGCTTCCTTCTACACTCAGAAACCAGCTTGGGGAGCAGCTGGGATGCCAGGTGGGAATCAGAGACAGGAAGCATCTTCCTTAGATAGAGCATGGCTTATGTGGACTGTTAAACTGATCAGCTCAGACTAAGCTTTACAGCGGATTGAACATTTAGTTGCATTTACTGTCCCAATGGCTGGTGGGTGGGGCTTGTGAAGAAGTCAGACATGTTACAGAAGGAACCTATATTTTCTCTGCACGTCTGAGCTCCAGTCAGACTACAAGGAAAACCTCAACTGGGCATCCGGAAGGGGCCCTCGGAGGAGACGGGACCTCCCCTGGGCCACAGAGCTCCCCTTCCCCAGGTGTGTTCCTCCAACACTTGCATCACTTCTCTGGGGGCGACTGATGGAAACAGATTCCTGCCCCTCCATGCCAGGCTGATGCTGACTCTCTGGTGGCAGGGTGGGAATCGGGTTTGAAGAAGCATCCTAGGGCCTTCTGTGGCCTACCCTGAGGCCTGAGAACCACTGCCTTAATAGAACAGGGTCGGGGGGGAGGGCGGTGAGGTAGATGGAAAGGGGAGTGCAGGTGGGTGATGGGGAGGTGAGGCATTCTGGTTGGCTGGGGTCTCATTTGGAATGTAGGGTCCCCTCTTCCATGTGGTCCCGAAGTCAAATATTTCAAGCAGTTTTAGAAAAATGTCTGGAGGAGCCTATAGCACAGGGCTAAAAACAAACAAGCAAAATCCTGAGCAGGAAGGCCTGGAGCACTGGCTCCACACCCCTCCTGAGGGTGCCGCTCATCTGTATGGAGGAAGACGTGTACTTTGTGCGGGAAAGACTTGTGCAAAATTAGAATGCGTGAGTACCGACAGCGCCATCATAATTCTGCTCCTGTCAGCTACACAAATATTAACCAAACAGCAAATATTTGGACCATTTAAAGTTTAATTAAATGAATGTTTTATTGGATTTAATTTGTGTCAATATTCCCCAGCTCACTTGAAAATTCTGAAGAGATTTATGGCAACTGAAGCTGTCCGTTGCCCTCATTCCCAGTTATTTACCGTTCAGCACACCTTCCCCGCAGCCTCGCTGCCCTGCCGGGTGACCTCAGCATGATTTCCCGGCCAGTGAAAAATAAGGCAGCATCATGTGCGGGGGCTCGAGGGAGCAAGGCAGACGCTGGACTGTGGCTCTGGACACCTGGCCTCCAGGCCTGGTTCTGCTGGTGACATGCCAAGTGGCCCTGGGCAGGTCCCTCCCTGTCCCTGGGCCTCAGTTTAGACATCAATAAAATGAGGGATGGGGCCAGGAGGGCTCTGCAGGCCCATCTCACTTTTCGGCTCTGGGCCTCTGAGCACACGGTTCGAAGTGGACATGCCTGCAGATCCTTCCCAGTGCCACTAGGAGCTGTCCGGCTGTGCCTTCCCTTGCCCCCCAGTGCCATCTGCCTCTGCTCTTGGCCCACTTGCATGTGATGGTATAAATGACACCTCAGGTGGCAGCACCAACACATGCCAAGCCCCACAGGCGCTCCCCTCATGACACCTCCTGGATCCTCCCCTTGTTCTCCATCCCAGACCCTCAGCAGCCTCCTCTGGGTCACCCCTCCAGTTTGCCCCTGCTGCTCATGAGTCTCCTGGTCACCTTTTAGAGAATAATGTACGTCACAGCCCTGCTCACAAGCCACCTGCGGCCGCCCGTCACCCACACATTCACCACGGAGAATTCAGAACGGTTCCGACCTTGCTCCAACTTCACCTCTCACCTTCCCCTGGTGCCCGCTGGTCCCCGTCCCATTCGTGGATTTGGGCCTCAGCATGTGCCTGCTCGGCACCTTCTGCTTGTCTATTCTGAGTCTCTCACACTCTTGGTCCCACCTCCGAGATGACCTCATAGGACCTGAAGTTTTAACACAAGGAGACACTTGCACGACATTGGGTGAAGAAGATTGAAAGAGACTGTCTTGGTGAATTTGTCAGGACTTTCTCAGGCTTAAGTAACAGCAACTCTGAGGAATGCTCAACCAGCTTAGGAAAAAAAAAAAAAAAGGGAGAGTGATCTTAGTTCCCATAACTGGGAAATCTAAGGGGCAGAGAAGGCTGCAGGCTCCAGGGCCCTAAACAAAGGCATTCCTACTCGGCTGCAAGATGTCCAGTGGCGGCCCCACACTCACCTTCTCCCTGTCCAGGAGATCCCAGAGAAAGGGACCACATCTTTCCTGAGAGTCCTGGAAAAGAGCCTGGGAGAACTCTGATTGGCCAGCTTTGCCTCCTGTGTTCTTCCATGGAGCCATCACTGAGGCCAGGTCGACCGACCGAGAACTGTGCAGTCACAGGGCTGACTGACTCGTCACGCCTGGACCTGGGAGCCGGATGGTTGGGGTGGGGTCAAAGGTCCTGACAGAAAGGGTGTGTTGGGCAGATCAACACCCTATGACCACCACAGAAACACAGAGAGGGCCCCTTCTCTGCCCTCGATCCCTTCACAGCTCCATATAGAAGCCTTAACACGGCGCAAGATGATGAGGGAAGAGAGGGGGAGCCATATTGTGAAGTCAAGAGTCATCAGAACAGAAACCTCATTTTGGTTATTGCAACCTGCCCCCCACCGGCCCCTTCTCTGAGGGGAGGGCTTGGTGGTGGTGTGACCCATAGTCTTCTTGAGCCTCACATTGTGATGAGGACAGGAGGAGGGCCAGGCAGCCTGGAATTTGTGGGGATGGCCCTAATATGTGTTCAGTGAACACACACTGAAGTTCAGAACTTATCTGAACTTCTACTGTGGGCTGAACCTCACCCCTGCCCGGACAGCCCTGTGGATCAAGGGACTCAGACACCCAGATGTGGACTCTGCTCTGGTGGGGCCAAGGGTCATGCGAGAGGGCAGTGAGGAAGTCACACTGCAGCCCTCCAGGGGAGCAGCCTGTGGGAGGGCTAACGAGGGGTCCTTCCAGGCCCTGGCTGTGGCCCTGCTACTCCCACAGTGCCTGACCCTCTGCGGCCCCATGGCCACTCTGTGGGAAGGTTCCCAAGGTTTCTGGGCCATCAAGCAACAAGATCTGCCCTGTGCTCAGAGTGTGGTGGGGGCAGTGAGACAGGGCCGGGCTGCGGCTCCTGCCAGGTCTGCAGTGAGAAGGCGTCTGTGGAAAGAGGCTGATGTCCTTGAAAAGGGAGGGCTGGGCTTGGGGTCAGAGCAGCCCAGTGGGGAGCTTGTCTGGCACTGCTGGGCAGAGGTGCCCCCAGAGGGACAGTGACCCCGCTATGAGAACTGGCCCTGGAGGTCTGCCTGGCGAGTAGGGAATTTGAGGAGGGCAAGGGAGTTGGGGCAGTTCTTCACAGCTTGGGACACCTGTCTCCCTGTGGGTCAGGCCTTCTGACATCAGTGGGCTTCCCTTTGTTTCCCCCTGGGATAAAGAAGCACAGGTGGCATCGTGACCACCATCAAAGTTGGCGTGGGTTGGTTAGCACAAGATGGCCCTTCCCAGTCCACTGACGAGGCTGCCTGTCTGGCAGTGGGATCCCAGGCAGGGCTGTTTGGCAGTCCGGTGCCTAGCACACAGTAGGTGGGCTTGAGGCCAAGTCCGACTGACAGCAGTCTCCTGGGAGACACCTACCTCTCTCTAGGCCTGTGAACCAGAGCAGTGGCACTCCATTGGTTTTCCAGACACCAGGTGCCGCAAACACCAGCCCTTAGCCTCCTCCCCGCCGACACACGGGCTCCCTAGCTCCTTGGAGCCTGGAGGGAAGAGGCAGCCGTGGGGGATTAATGGGCCCACCACACGCAGGCTAACAAACACCCTTCCCGAAAGCAGGAGCCCATAAAATTTCAGTCGCTGGAGAATTGGGTTTTCGTTCCTATTACAGCTTTCCCTTAATCTCGGGCGCTATTTCTCACACTGACTTGAACTCGATGAGACACTCATAAACCCATCAGCACCCTCTCCAGCAGGGCTCTGGTGCTTCACAGCAATAGAAATTAAATTTCTCAAATTCTTGTCAAGTTGGCATTAGTTTCCTTATGTTAGAAACGCACTAATGGAACACATTCCTACCTGGACATTTGCCATTTTTCAAATAACGCTCTTGGTGAAAAGACCCCGTCAAAAGCTCAGTCAGCCTGCCTGCACATGGAGAGGTTTGACTGAGCCTCAAACGACAAACCCAGCTTGGAGCCTGCTTGGGAACCAGGGCCATCTGGGGAGAGAGCCGAGGCCAGGCGCTCAGACACAGCTCTGGAGCCTCTTCTCACACTGTCCTCCTCGTCAATTAATGTACTCCCCATAGAACGAAGCCCTCAGCTGGCCTGGGAACCCCCAAAGGAGGTGTGGGAGCTGTGTGACAAGCTCTATGGATCTGGTCTTGTGCCTGTGACCAGGGTCACACTGTGAAGTTGGTGAGTGGGACACAAACAAAGGGAAAGGGTGCGTGCCCATGTCTCCTGACCAAGTAAGGGACAGGCCACATCTTAGCATCTCCTGGACCCAATGATTTCATCTTGCATTTACAGGGTAGAGTTACTTTGGCTCACCCTAGGAGGGTGCTTGGGGGGGTGCTTTGTGCCTCCTCTGTTCCCCTCCACCAGAGCCCGCCACTCTGGGCTCCTTTCAAATATCTGCTGAAACTCATGGAGGCGGGAGGCTGGGGCAGGTTGTCCTAGGGTCTTTCATCTCGACATGCACGGTTTGAGCACTGGGGAGCACTGGCCTGCACAGGTGGCTCTGGACTAGCCAGGCTTGCATGTGTCCAAAATTTCTTGTTTTCTTTATGCATAAGATCATTCAGTTTTTCTGCCATTGTCATATTCCCTCCTGCTTACTTCATTTTGGGGATGGCAGTAAGCTTATTACTTAATTACCCGCAAATCTGCGGGTATTTTACTTTTTCAGTTGACTTACGTTGCTTGCTGTTGCTTCAATCATTTTTACAGTTTAGTTATCAAGTTCCGCTCTCTGGTATAAACGAACACCTTTGTGAGATGTGTGAAGACAGAGGTCATGTCTGTTTTCCTTCTTTTGTATTCTGAGCACCCAATACAATTCCTAGTAGACAGAAGGACTTAATAAGTAGTTTTAAGCAAGTGAACTGTTAGCATAGTGCTCACTTAACAATTATTTACTGAGTACCTCCTATGTGCCAGGATATAGTGGGAATAACCTGGCAAGCAGAGCAGGCCCCCTGCTTGCTAACCTGGAGCTGGTGGCTTAGCAGGGAGGACAAGTGTTAAATGGGGGCGGGGGCAGGCCCCTGAAGCCTGTCCACAGGCCCCAGGGGAGAGCCCACGGCTCCTGCAGAGTCAGATCACCCCTTCTTGGCAGAGTCCTCCCCGTGTGTCCAGTGCTGGGCCCCGCGGGGGTGGATGTAGGAGGCAGACCCATATCCCACTCCCAAGGAGCCCGGGTCTGGTGCAGTGTTCTTGTTTGCAGGAGGGCCCCCAGCTGGAGCCAGGTGACTTGGGCTTCCTCTGAGCTCTAGGGCTGTTTGCTTCCTCTGGCCAATGAACCTTTTTGGCTTTGGGAAAACTAAATCGCCATGTGACCCCTACGTGCAGAGGAGTGAGAAGTTAGAGCTGAGCTCAGTGCCCAGGGGCTGTGACATCACTGTCTCAGGGTATCCTTGGGTGCCACGGCGGTGGCAGGCAGCAGAGGCATCAATAGGAAGCACAGGGTCAGGGCCAAGGTGGGAGGCCCGGGGCCTTCTGGTCAGCAGGGTGTGTGGCCACCACTGTGCCATTCACCAGCCCTCCCTTTCTGGCCTGTCTTTGTGCCTGGGGTAGCCTCGGCCAGGCCGCCAGTCTGTGTACCTCCCACACCCTGGTGAGTCTACTCCCAAAGATGATGGAAGCACCTCCGCTCAAGATATTTGCAAAAGGAAACTTCTTTTTTTTTTGTGAGGAAGATTGGCCCTGAGCTAACATCTGTTGCCAATCTTTCTTTTCTTGAATGAGGAAGATTTTCGCTGAGATAACATCTGTGCCAATCTATCTCTGTTTTACGCTGCCACAGCATGGCTTGATGAGCGGTGCTAGGTCTGCGCCCGGGATCCGAACCTGAAAACCCAGGGCTGCTGAAGCAGAGCACGTGAACTTAACCACTACGCCACCAGGCCAGCCCCCAAAAGAAACTATTTTAACTGCTTAGTCCTTTGGTGACTTTAGGGGAAAGAGTGCATTATCTTGTGCAATTATATACCAGTTACTTAGAATTTACAAAGATTCATACAGATCGCTGAGGTTGGATCTAGAATCTCCTGGACAAGCTTTCAGTGGAGATGAGCAGATAGCTTTTACCTAACCAGCAAGAGGGTGCCATGCTGTGTGTTCCCAGATACTGGTTCGTTTTCCAACTCCTGAGCTCTCACTAAGACTACTGAGTAGTCTTGGAGCCTCTCTTGGAGCCAGGATGTGGTCATGTGACTGGTTCTCACTGAAGGGATGTGAACATGCCTGGCCACGCAGCCTCCGTGTTGTTGTGGTTAATTTTATGTGTCAGCTTGATTGGGCCATGGGTGCCCAAATAGTTGGTCAAACGTTGTGCTGGGTGTGTCTGTGAGAATGTTTCTGGTTGAGATTAACATCTGAGTCAGCAGACTGAGTACAGCAGACTGCCCTTCTCAATGTGGGTGGGCCTCATCCAAACAATTGAAGACCTGAATAGAACAAGAAGGCTGAGTAGGAGAGTTCCTTCTCCCTGACTGCCTTCAAGCCGGGACCATGGGTCTTTTCCTGCCTGTGGACTTGAACTGAAACATCATCTCTTCCTGGGTCTTGAGCCTGCTGGACTGGAACTTAAACCATCAGCTCTCCTGGGTCTCCAGGTTGCTGATTGCAGGACTTCTCAACCTCCATAATTGTGTGAGCCAATTCCTTATAATAAATCTCTTCTTCTCTCTCTCTGTCCATCCATCTACCCACCCACCCATCCATCCATCCATCCATCCACCCACTCATCTATCCATCGATCCATCCACCCGTCCATCCACCCATCCATCCACCCGTCCATCCATGGATCCTATTGGTCTGGTTCTCGGGAGAACACTGACTAATGCAGTCATCATCCACGCTCTCTTCTCTCCTGTGAGGATGGTATGGTCATGCATTTTGTGAGGGCAAAGAACACAGCCTCCTACTTGCTGCTGGAGGAGAGCTGCCTGACCCTATCAGACCTGACAAGGGTGAGAAATCAGTCTCCGCTGCATTCTGCTATGCTGAGATTTTGGGGTTTCCACAGCATCTAATGTTGATTACCTAATGCACCCCCCAGAAGAGAAAGAAACACAAGTTAATGTATTTCCATGGAAGAAATTCTAATGAGATGTGGAAGGACCTGTGAAGGGCCAAGTCCATCAGGTCGGGAACACTCAGAATCCTCTGACAAGAGGAGATCTCACTTCTGTTCCAATCTCCCGAACACCTTCTGTTCAGGGAGCTCCTTTCTCATCCCACAACTGCTTCCACTGCTTTCATTATTAGATAGTGTCCACACTCCCTGCCCAAGGGAGGAGGGTCTCCGGGTGGGCTAGGAGAGAATGTGTAAATAAATTAGACAGTGTAATATGTACTATGGGTGGAAAGAACAAGATGCCAAGAGATAGAATAGCAGGGAGGCCTTTCAAGATGCAAGTGGGGAGTGGTGGTGGAAGCCTCTCTGAGGAGGAGATACTAAAGTGGAGATCTGTAGGATCAGAAGAAACCAGCCAGGCCAAGAATGGTGGAAAGGGCATCCTAGTCAGAGAAACAGCTTGTGCAAAGGCCCTGAGGTAGGATGGGGGCTTAGAATGATCTGGGAACTGAAGAAGGCCAGTGTGGCCGAAGCACAGGGAACAATGCAGGTGTGGTGTAGAAGCAGTCAGAGAGGTGGGAAGTGGCCAGGTGGAACAGGCAGAGCCACAGCTCCTTACGGAAGACTTAACTGATTTTAATTTAAGGCAATGGAAAGTGATTGGAAGGATTTTAAGTCAAGGAGGGATGTGATCTCATCTGCATACTAAAAGGATCACTCTGGCTATTGTGTGACTAATGGACCATTGTGGGAGAGGAGAGGATGTGGGGAGACCATTTAGGAGGCTGAGGCAGTAGTTCAGGGAAGAGTCAGGTGGTGACTGTGGAGATGGAGAGAAGAGGAAGGGACAGGGCTTGAAAATTGTTTGGATGAGGGGGCAAAGGAGAGGCATGTCAGGAATGACTCCTGTATTCCCGGCTTGATGCTCTTGCATAATATGGTGCCATTTCCTGAGGCGAGGCACACCGGGAGGGGAGGTCCAGGGAGGGAGCCACACACAGATGTGCCCTCTCTGTCTTGACTGATCACCCTCTAAACCTTCCCAAGGCATTGGATCTGAAATGTAGATGACAAACACATTCTTGGTCTCCTCAGTGAGTAAGACTTGAAGAGGATTTCTAAACTGTGGCATGTTGTTACAAAGACCCCTCAGTCAAGGAAGAGGAACTGACACAAGTCTCCATTGTCCAGGCTGCTCTCCCCACAGCAGGCAGCCAGAGCAGCAGAAGCCAGACAGGGAACCCACCCCTGCTGTGTCCCCTCACCCCACCTCCATTCTGTGGCCCAGGCTGTGCCCTCTCTGAGTGGGGACCATGCTTCACACTGCAAAGGGGAGAAGACTTCAGGTTTTGCAAGAACACGAATAAATATAGCTTGTTTTCTGTTTAATTATCTAGTCTCCCGAGCACGCTGTCATGGCTGCGTTTTGTAAATAGGCATCAGCAGGCCGTTTTGGAGAACAGCTTACATCAGTGTATTTGTTTTTGTTTTCAGGAAAATTCCAGTTTCCTGAGCGCATCATGGCTCCGATAAGCTCCTGATGAGGGGTCCCTGAGCCTGGTCCTGGGCTCTGCTGTTCCCAGGGCCCACAGAGCTCCTGCCAACTTCCATCTTTAAAGGAAACATTGCTCACGGCCTCCATCCCTTTCCAGCATGGCTCCCAAGGGCCTTGGCCCAGCACCTCCAGGTCTGGGGTGAGCCGTGTTCAGACTCTCTCCTCTCTCTGGGGCACCCACTGTGTTCTGGTTTTAGGGCCCATCTGAGAAGCTCCCATAGCTTTGGTCACTGAGTTTTTATTAACACGGTGGGGAGCTCAGCTGAGTCCAACTGTTGGAAGGAGAGGTCGGTGGGGGGCATTGGCCCCTGGCAGCGTGGTTTGGGCTTTGGCAGAGGGGGTTCAGGGTTGGAATTTAGAGGAGCCTTGTCCCTCACCAGCTGGTGATGCTATGGGCACAGGCTGGGAAAGGGCAGCACAGAGGTAGAGAGGAGGTGTCTGGGCAGTGGTAAGAGGTGAGGCTGGCAAGGCTTGGCCATGGTGAGGAGTTTGGGTTTTATTGCACGAGCAGCCACTGGAGGATTTTAAGGAGGAGACTAAAATGGTCTGATTTACACTCATAAAGACCATCTGTGCATTGGTTGAGACGACTTCAGCTGAGTTAACAGAAAGCCTTGACTGGCGATGGGCTGACCAATAAGGACCAGCTATTATCTACACAGGGAGAGGTTTCCTGGTGGGGGTTTCCTGGGTGGGGTCATTTCCTGGTTCCAAGATGTCATCAAGCACTCGGGCTTTCTTCTTGCTGCCCTGCAGCCCTCTGTGTGCAGCCACACTGTGCAGCTCCAGGCATCACGGGAAGCCACCACATCGCAGGGTGCGAGGAGGGACGCTTTCTTGTGCATGAGCTGTAAGAACACGGAAGCCTTTCCCAGAAGCCCCCATGCTGACTTCCTTCCCCTCAGGTTTCATTGGCCAGATTTCTGTTATGTGCTCACCCTCAGAGCAGTGGCTGGCAAGAACCGCCATTGACTGGCTTGGGGAGGAGTGTGGCTGTGGGAGGAGGTGGGCCAACTGAAAGGGGTGCAGGGTATTGGGGTGGCACTCTGGCGCTTGTGTGGAGGGCAGACAGAACGGGGAACCGAGCAAGCCGAGAGACATGTTAGGAGCCTGGGTCCAGGAGTCAGTGGCTTGGGCCAGAGCAGTGGCCATGGAGGTGCGGAGAGGCAGACTGATCCAGGACGCCTGTTGGAGGCAGGGCCAACAGATTTACTGATTGATTGGAAGAGGGGATTGAGGGAAAGGGAAGAATCAAGGATGAATACTGGAATTTTGGCCTGAAAAATTGAGTGGGTGTTGATTTCATTTGCTGAAAGGCTGAGGGAGAAAGAGCAGATGTTTAGGTAAAACCCAGGTTCTCTTTTTACCACGGTAGGTGGGCTGGGGGGTAGGCAGTTGGCTATGAGTCTGGGACTCAGAAGATTGGTCCTGGCCAGTGACACAACTTTGGAATTCATCAATGTCTAAATGGTATTTAAAACCCTGGGCTGAGTTCGATCACTAGGGACTATGTTGAAGAAAGGGGAGAGGTCTAAGAACTGGGTCCTGGTACCCACCACGGTTTAGAGGTGAGGGGTTGAGCAGATGCCACAAAGAGCCTGGGCAGGATCTGTGAGGGTGGGCGTGGGTGCGGGCCCTCTGTGTCTAGGGCTGCCAACAGCTCACAGGAGACCAGGACTGAGATTTCATCACGGCGTTTGGCGACATGGAGGCCACTTGGGACCTGACAGTTTGAACCTCTATTGTTTCATCAGAGCATCGGGGAATGAAGTCATCTTTGGAACGGACTGAGAGAGAACAGGAGGTGGAGGGGAGGAGATTTTAGAAGAATTTTGTCATGAAGGGGAGCAGAGAAATGGGATGGTGGGTGGAAGGTCAAGGAAAGATTGGTTTGTTTCTTAAGGTGCTGTGTTTGCGGGTCAGGGAGAATGATCAAATGGAGAGGGCAAACTTTGTGATGCAAAAGAGAGAAGGGGCAACTTTAGAAGAAAATCCTCTGCGTGGATGACAGTGGGGAGGTCCCAGAGGGTAAGTGGAGGCCAGCCTCTGACAGGCAGGGACTTCATGCTTTGTAAACAGAAGGCGGGTGTGGATGGAGACGTGGGGAAGTGCACCGGCTGGGAGGAAGGTGAGGGAAGATCCATTTGGTGAACACTAGTGGATCTCAGCCTGGGTGTTTCTCCTCCCCCTGGGACATTTGGTAATGTCTGCACATATTTTTTGTTGTCACAACTGCAGGAGGGGGTGTTTCGTACTGGAGTCTAGTAGGTGCAGGCCAGGGATGCTGCTAAACATCCTACAATATGTAGAATAGTCCCCACAACAAAGAATTACCTGGCCCCTCATGTCAATAGCAGCACCACTGAGAACGGTGGTATATATTAACAACCACAATTAGCAATAATAATATGACTTGGACAGCCCTAAAATAAAATCCTTTATCATTTGAAAGCGAATGTCCTCCTGGCCCTTTCCCAGGCAGGGCCTGCTTGCACATGTGGACACAGCCCTGTCCAAACTTGTCTTGGTGGTCACGCTGAGGGGGTTAGAGGAGGCTCTTTGCTCCTCACCCTTGCTCGACAAGGCCAAACCTTACACTGGGGCTTGGCCATCATGCTTTCCTGCTGACACTGGGCTCGGTGGACCCATCTGCTGCTCCTGGTGGTGGCAGGGTCTCCATGCGGGCAGGTGACTGCAGGAGGGGCCACCTCAGAACAGTGGGTGTTACGATGATCATAGTTGTGACGTAGAAACCATTTGCCTTTGTTGAAACCTTCCCTGTGTAGGGAAGATGCAAGATGCATGACACCAAAATATTGGGATGTGAGAAATCTCCTTCCCTTATATGGGGTATTTATCTCTCTGTCTTGGTTCAGTTCTTTAAATTATCTTTCAGCGAGAGCCCTATAATGTATGCTTTGTCCAAGGACAGATCTTGGTAAGAAAAATGCTTCCCGTTTCTTCTCCAAAGGCTCCTCCGCCATCTGTCAGCTTGGAAATCTCTACATCTTGACCCACGGCAAATTGCTTCTCGCTGCACTCGACGACACGGCGCCTGCCTTGCGAGGCACGTGTGGAGGCTGCAGGCCGGCTGACTGAACGGTCCATTTTAGGGATGAATGAGCCAAAGTCTCATCCACCTCTCCCCAGCTTTATAATTACAGGCAAACTGCCCTCGTACCCCTCTGAATGCACCCCTTTCTCTTCCTCTCCTCCAAGGCCGCTCCCGGTCAGGACCTCATTATTGGTCAACGCAGCAGCCTCTTTCCTGGGAACGTCTCCACAGGCAGCCCCCAGACAGGCCTCCTCCCCTCCCACCGTCTCGGGAGGGAGCCCAACCCCTCTGCCTGGCATTTAAGGCCCACTAACACCTACTTCCGGCCTCATCTCCCATAACTCCCTTAGCTTGAGCCAAAATGAACTCCAGGACACTTTCTCCATATGTCCTGGGCTTTCCCACACTTGCTGGCCACGCCGACACCACCTCGCAGAGGAGCTCAGCATTACGCAAAGACGCCCACAACACCTCAACTCAAACCAGTGACACTGGCGGAAAATCAATGTGAAAAGCTCTAGGCTTTGTCACTGCCCCACCCTGCCTCTGGGGGTGAAACAGGTGTGGCCACTGCCCTGGACTGACGGCGCCTGCCCGGGGCAGGGGTGGCTGGGGCATAAGGCCTCAAAAATAGAGAAATTCCAATGATCACAAGAGTAGCGGTGAAACTAAAGATTTAAAAAATTATCTTTCACGGCCTGACGAATGCATCATTGGGTGGGTTGAGTTTTGGAGAACTGGCCTGCAGACCAAATGCAGGGGAGTCACTGCCCCACCCACCAGGGACGCACAGGCTGGCAGGAGAGGCCTGGCAGGCGGCCCAGCTCCCCTGCAGGGCTGGCACTCCTGGATCTCATGCCACTGGCAGGCCTGTCCCCAGGTGGATGACCGGGAAACCCAGGCCCAAAGAGTTATGGCGGCAGGACCAATACCTTGCAGTTTAGCACACTGTGATTTTCTTCTTAGCACCCCATTTCAATGAGGTTGGAGGGAGATGGGGGCAATTATAAATTCCAGAAAAAATCTGGATCTCATCCTCAAGCAGCTAACAAGTCAGAGAAAGGTAATTTAAGAGTTAAACCCGTGGCTCTGCACCCTCCCCGAGAGCCCCTCAGCCAGGCTGGGAAAGGTTGGCCGGGACAGCCCCTGGGGCTGAGCTCTGGCATCACTGTCCCTAGCAACAGGGGGACCCATTTATCTTGATCTCATGTGTGTTTCGTTTGTGGCTATGGTGCTGAATGACTTCACAGTTACAACTGGATGGTCTCATGCAGACCCCACTGCAAGGGTCCCAGCGCCCCCGGGGGTGGGGGCACACGCACAGCATGCTGACAAACGGCTCCTGCACCAGGAGGCCTGCACGTCATGTGTGGGGACGTGTTTGGGTCTCACCTGTGATGGCAGCCCACGTCAGGAACCTGCAGCTGAAGCTGTGCTGGGCCCAGACCCTGACTGTCTTTTGTGCATTGTAGACACAGGCTCAGATTCACATTCAAAGGGGTCAGAAGTCTTTGGGATAAATTATCTGGGTTCTAGGACTCCTTTATAAACCCCATGCCCATAAACAAACCACACAGACACCCCGGGACCCTGTCCCCACTTCTCCATGCCTGGAGAGCCCAGTTTCACTGCCCAGGTACCATGCTTTCCACCGACATCCGGCTGTCTGGAGCACCCCATGAGGCGGTCCTTCCCGCCCATTGCAACCCCATCTGTACCAAGATGACCCTTCTCAGTCACACTTCCCATCTCCACTCTGGCCCATCAGGAAGGAAAGAGTTCTGAAAAGCTAGTTCATGCGGAGGAGCCAACAGCAGCCAGGTGTGTCACTCTCCCAGGTCCTGGTTCCAGCTGTTTCTGGTCTCACCTCACCTCTCTACACTAGAGCCCTCATCAGCAGGGGTCTTGGGAAGGCTGGGATCGGGGAAATGGCCCTGACACCAGGAGGCTCCACGGACACCACACACCATGGTCCCTCTGCAGACCATTGGGCCAGCCCAGCGGTCCTTGGGAAGCACTGGAGTCATCCGTGTCACAGGCTGCTTCTGTTTAACCGACAATGCTTCAGGAGAGTGGAGTTACCAGTCGAGCCCTCTGTGGTTAAACCAATATGGCATGGTTGGAAAGCAATCAGTAATACGAAAATCCAACCATGCATTTATACCGTCACTCATGCTACCCCACCAGCTGAGAGCCTGCTGGGAGCCAGGCCCTGTGTGGCCCCAGGGGCAATCTGACCCCTGGCATTCCCAGCTGGGCCAGCCTGCGCTCCTCTGGACCTGGTGCTCTGATGTCCATGGAACCTCCACCCTAAATGGCCTGTCCTATCCCTCACCTCATCTTTTCCTCCAGTCCCCGTTCCCAGGCCTGGCCTCACTGTCCTTTGTCATTCCATCAGCCTCTTGTCCCCACCATTCCCAGGTCTGGTGACTGCCTCTTTTCCAAGCCTTTCAGCTCGGCCTCTCCTCCACTCCCAGAACCAGAGCCAGGGCCCCTCCAAAGGCCTCCTGCCTCCAGGCCCACATCCTGACCATCCCCCTTGCCTCCTGGGGAAAGTCTGGAGCCCCGTGGGAGCTGGCGCGGTGTGCCGCTTCCCACCTCAGCCCCTCACCTTTCCACACCCTGTGCCTTCCTGAGGCTTCCAGTGGCCTTTCTGCCACATCCTCTCTCGCACCTAATGTTGGAGCCACAGTCTTGTCAGGGTGCCCCATGCGACAGTGTGCGCTACCTTCTGTGGAGACCAGGTGAACGGGCTCCCTTAAGAGGCGGCATCAGCCGAAAAAGGGGCATCCAATGGGGCACTCTCGGGGAGGGCTGAGGGGTAGGCGGGGTCAGGAGAGGCAGGAGCTCTCCCTGCCTGGTTTTCAGCCGCCTCCTCAGCACCCCGCACGGGCCTGGTACTCAGCCGATCCCGATGAATACCAGCTGAATCAAGGAATAATGAGCTTGCCAATTGAAGAGGGGGCAGATGGGCAGCCTGGGCACAGAGGGACAGAAAGCTGGGCACAGCTGGGAGCTTGAGGTGCCTGGGCCGTGGAGGGTGGTGGGCAACCCGGGGATGGATCACCACAGCCCTGGTTTTCCAAGCCCCCTATGCGTAGGCACCACAGGAGGTGCTCCACCCCATGGCCACCTTGTAGGGTAGGTGCCTTATCCCTGTGGCTCAGAGAGGTGAAGGGAGTGCTCAGGGCTGCACAGCTGGGAAGCAGTGAGGCTGCGGCAGAGCTCAGGTTTATCCACCAGGCACGCTGCCTCCAGCAGTGAGGTTGGGACACACAACGAGTGACCTTATTTTGCAGTGGTAAGTGGATGAGACTTCATCCTTCCCCCTTCATACTCACCCAAGGAGTGGGGGATTGTTTAATGACTCCAACCAAAGTGTATTCTCTCTGAAGGCTGGCAGCAGTCTTGCAAGTCCTGGTCATGTTGTTCCCCAACTGCCGGCCCACAGTGGGGCATCTGAACTCTCGTTAAGGGTGAGCGCACAGTGACTATCGAGCATGGTGGCCCTCCAGGGCTGCCAAGCTCAACGGTCCCACAGCCTGTGACCACAGTGCTCCCATTAGCTCCTGGCTGGGCACTGTGAACCCGGCCAGTACCCACTAGAATGCTCTGGGCATGCACCCAGGTGTGGGGGCCTCTGTGTGCAGACATGGGATACACAGGAAGTGACACGTGCAGCCGACGTGCCTGCTGAACGCACTTTCCAGGGCACTGACCTTGGGAGCTGGAAATGAGTTTCCTTTCTCCTGGTGGTTCTACAGACAGGCCGGGAAGTCATGGGCAGAACGGCTTCCTGCTGTCCTGAAACAACGCTGGCTTAATGAGCTCCTGCACACACGGGGCAATGACCAGTGAAATGTGTCCATTAAAATGTATGTGGTTCAGGAGGAGGCCTGGCCCTCTCCCGGCTGGGGAGCAGCTGAGGGTGGATGCCTGGTGAGCCATGGGCCTGCCTGGCTTAGGCAGGGTCCACTGAGCAGCTGTTGCCTCATTGTCTGCCCCTAGAGCCACCCTCCACAATGGCTCCTGACCTCGGAGAGAAGGTGGTGAACCAAGCATGGCATGGAACAAATCCCTGCACGTCAGCAGCGCCTGGGAAATTCGGGAGGGCCAGGGCTTCAGGAGTCCTTTGTCCTTCTGTGAGAAGGGGGAGGGGCAGCCACCTGCCTCTGCCCAGCCCCTCACTGACTAGGAAGTGGGGGTCTCTGGCAGCAGAGAGCAAAGGGCACCATCCACCCCTGTCCTCTGCTCGCCTGGCAGTCAGGGGACACAGGTGTCCTGGGAGTTGGGCATCTCCCCTTGCAGGGCAGGCTGAAGATGCTCCTGTGGTCAGCCTGCAGCAGCTGCAGCAGTGGGGGTCACTGGCCCAGAGCAGTGACCAGGGCTTCCCCTTTGGCCCTGGCTCCTCACTGGGTGCCCTCAGCCTTTAGAAGGGTCATGACCCTGCTCCTCCCCTTAGGGACCAGAAAGGGGTAGACATGCCACTTCCTGCAGTGCCCTCTGAGAGCACGGAGGTCCCCACAAGTCACAAAGATGGAGGGTCTGGCCTGGCCTCTACCCCTGGAGTCTCCGTGACTCCATTTCTCAAGACCACTCTCCTACGTGGAGGACTAGGAAGAAAATCTGGTGATTTTGATTCCACAGGTCCTGTTGGGGAGGGGCAGGAAGGGAGGGAAAGACAAGAGACTAGGGGAGGGGAGGGGAGGAAGGTGGCTCAGGTGCCCTGCAGCTTAGCAGGATTCTTGGGGTCGGGTGAGAAGGTAGCCACAGGGCAAGCACTGAATCAATAGGATCCGAAGGAGGTGTCAGCCATCGGAAAGTTGCAGCTGGGCTGGCTGCGTGTCAGAGCTGTGTGTCTGCAGGGGGCTGAGGGCCTCTTCCTGAGCCCAGGCTTGAGGGCCCACAGGACAGGGGAGACGCATCCTGGGGCTGTGGTTGACCAGGCAGTGGCAATAAGGACAACCCTTCATCACAAAGGGCTTGCATGTCCACAGTCACATCAGCCCCATGGGGAGGCTGAGTGGGGAGCATTTGCTCATCTCACAGATGAGGAAGCCGAGGCCAAAAGAGGTGAAGCAACTTGTCCAAGGTCTTAGACTGGATCCTCTCTCTGTTGCCCAGGATGGTGAGAGTGAGGAGGGCACTAGCGCCACAGTGAGGCCTGTTTGGGGAAGAATTCAGTGTTGCTCCCCTGCCAATGGATACTTGAGTCCATCACTGAAGGTTCGTTTCACAACTGAAGGTACCTTCTGGGAAGGTAGAGTCTACCATGGCCATCAGTCATTAATGCTCAGGAGACTGCTAGATGGTCTCCAGCTGGTAGGAAGTTTGGTTTGCTTGGGGCAGAGGAGGGGTCCAAAGATCAGAAAGGGTGCTTCCAGGAAGAAGGTCATTAGACACAGCAGGCCCTTTCCCAACCTCCAAATTTCACCAGCTTGGCTAGGGTGTGAAGGGCTGAGGGCTTCTTCCTGCAAGTCTCTTTTTGCCCCAGAGGATGGCTTCCCAGGGAGCGTAGCTAATACCCCATACTTCTGCTCATGTGCACCTCAAGTGTTGTGTGCCAAGGGTTCCCAGGCTGTGTAACCCCAAACTTGGCTCTGAACGGTGTCAGGGCTGGGGTTTGGCTTCCTAGATTAGGTCATGGGCTCTGGAAACTTCACTTGTATTTTTAAAAGCCACTTTTGTTTGCCAACTCTCTGTAAACCAACAGGTTAAACGCTAGAATTCAATCAACAGTGCTCTCACCCTCCAGATAACACCCGCATCCCTCTGTTGTGTTTGTCTCGGACCAGGAGACCTCCTAACTCTTCCAAGGATCATGTTGCCCTGTCCTTCTACCTCTCTGGCTGGCCCACTCACTCTCTCTGCAGCTACCTGCCCCCACGCACCGCTCCACAAACTGACCAGGACTGACGTGGCTAAGAGGCCAGGAGTTCGCTGCATGGAACGAGGCTGGCTGGGATGAGTGAGGCCTTACCACTTCTGGTCTGCTAACCAAACCAGTGGAGATGTCAGACCAACCTGAGGAGGGTGGGTGGCGAGGCTGTCAGGGCTCAGTGCTGGCACCTGCACAAATCTGCGAAGTCCACCCTGGCATCCAGATGTTTCTCTCCAGATGTGGCACCCAAATCAAACTCTGGTCTGGGGGCTAGTGCTGCTCTGTGAAAGACGGCTTCTCTGATGTGCAAGGAGGGAGGTGCGTGTGTGTGCGTGCATGTGAGGTTCTTGCTGCTGCTGTAAGGCTGCCAATGGACCTTCCTATAGTCTGAAAGTATTTTCGTTTTGACTTATGCCCTTTCTTTTATGATGTTATAGTAACAGTAGGAGCTACTAGTCCTTCCTTGGCCAAATGAAAAATTGGCAAAGCAACCCTAAATTAGGCCTCCAAGTTTGTTTGTTTAATTAAAAAATTAAATATAAAAGAAAGAAATTTTTTTCAATTAAAAAAAGTAAGATTGTGAAATCTGGGGACCACAGGTGTTGATGTGACATTGGGACACCAGTACTCATCTCTCACTTGGTCTGTCTTCTGTACCTCTGGTGGCAGGGATGGCCGGTGGGTTCAATGTGTGCACCAAATCTAATCGGCTGTATTGAGGAGTCTGGGCCACATCCAGCCTCAGCATAAAAGAACAGTATCATTGATGGGTCGTGTCTGCCAGCAACCTGGTGAGGAATGTGCTTTTATTAGCATGAATCCTCAGATTGAAAGTGAGCAATTTTGCATTGAAAAAAAAGAAGCCAAACCAGTTCAATGGACTCAAATGAAATCTTAGCCAATATGCAGTAGTTTCTGAAAAACCAGTTGGTGATAACTCAAGGGGGCTTGGAAACCTAGATGCCAGAGACATCTGGGTTGGTAATTACACAACCAGAACATGAGGATAAGTCAGGAGAAATCCACTCAGAAGGCCTTAGCAAGAGCACTGTTCACCAAGAACAGAGGCTGGATTCTCTCTTGCTGGGAGCTTTATCTGCTGTGGCCCGAGCTCCGAGGTCATCAGGTTATAATGCAGAAAACTTTGGGTTTTAAACACAGAGCTGGTCAAAGTTGTGCCTTCCTACCTACGTGGCAGACAGTTTCATGGCAATACTCAGAGCTCCACCTGCCCCACTTTCTGTGCTGTTGCCTATTTTGGGCGAGGAGTCTGGTAAGCCACCCCTCCCTGGCACAGGAGTTGGTCTGAGAAGCTGGGCTGATGCACATCTGAGTTCCTGGATGACTGAAGGGTCTTGGGGGCTTCTAAAGCCTCTGCAGGTCAAACTGGAGGTGGCACGGTCCCTTTGCCTTTGTAGCCCAGCCTCTCTGGAGCAGATTCTAACTGCGAATCTCAGCTGCCCTCCTCACCCCAAGACGGGGAGGAGGGAGTGGGCTGTTTAGTCTTTCTCTAATGTTGGAAACCATAAAACATAGAGAGAAGAGCCTGTCATTTTTGGAGGGGCTGCCAGGCACCTGCAAATCAGACTCCTCCAGAAGCCTCTGTCAATTTATCCGATATTATACTTGCACAAATGTGCCAAGATGTCTTTGACTAATGATGCCAACTGCAGTATTGTTCGTGGTAGTGAAAAACTAAGAACAACCTGAATGCCCACCACCAGGGGATTGGTTAAATATACTACGTTCAGCCCAAATAGAATATTATACAGCTATTGGAAGGAGCCAGGTCAATCTATTTGTACTGACATGATAGGGGTTTCAGTGAGAAAAGCAAATTGTAAGGCAATGTGGAGTCTAGTCCTAGGTCACAAAAATACCTGTGTGGGTGTTTGCACATGCTCGAAAGAAAGATGGATCCCGCCAGGTTGTCAGTGAGGTTGTCCTCAGGGCAGGGACTGGGGAGGCAGTGGGTTTGGGAGGAGTGGTCTTTCAACTTAATGTGCAATTGTGTAAAATTAGCATGTATCGCTTTGAAGAAGAAGATATAATTTCAAAAAGAAAGTGAAAGAAAGCCCTTGGGAGCATTGCTCTTTCAGGGTCTCCTGGTGACTGGACAGGGGCGCTGCATTTGAGGGAGGAGTTCTTAGGAATTCCTGCTCCTTTGGGATCTGGGTGTTTTCAATCAGCCAGATGCTTTGGTGAAGCCCTCACCAGAGGGGAGACCTTCGCCCTACTCCACCGAAGGTTTGCTGGACGGGCTAATGCTGCTGGCCCCTGAGCTGACTTTGGGGTCTGCAGAGTTCTACAAGGCATGGTAGCGTGCTGTCTCTCATCTTGTTGGGTTGCTGGCTGCAGAGCTGACTGCAGCTTGGACTTTCATGAATATTGATTTGGGAAACACTGTGCTGTAAAGCTGACGGAGAGAGGAGGACAAATTTGATGGCATCAGTTGTGCACCACCAACCTCCGGATGGAAACCTCAATGCCCCCACACACGGTCGTCTTCTCTCCCTCCTTCCTCTCCAAGTCTCTAATTCAGGTCAACCTTCCCTGGTAGCCCCCAACTCAGTAGAGTGTGTGTGCCTACCATGGCTCTTCCCGCAGGGTTCCACTTCATTATCTCCATAGAAAACCAGCGTGGAGACAGGGAAGAAGAACATGGCCACTCACCAAGTGATTTAACAGGATGCTTTAATGATGTATTGAAAATGAACATTGACCCTAGGTAAGAGGTGCTAAACTGATACTTTAAAAGCACACCATCCACTTCGCTCTGATGGACTCTCCTCTTTAAATCACTGTATTGTCATTTTTACGAGGCAGATCTAGCTATTGAGGCTACAGGACTGTGAAATGTCATATAAAAAAGCCAATAAGAAAAAAAATAAAATTAAGTTGCAGGGAGCGTGCATTAGCATTTCAAAAATGTTCTGTTGTATTATGCTATTATTCTCTCTCTGTCAAGGGGCACCGGGATCCCGTCCTCCCCATAAAGAGGCTGTGCCACAGAATGTATTAGTGCTCTATTCCTGAAACGGTGTGGCAGCTGAAGGGCATAGCTACAATAATGGTGAAGCACATTCTGGACTAAATTTGATAGGACATTGGGGCTGCCCGCCTCCTCTGATGATGAAGTCTTGATTGCTTCTCTCCTTGTTGGCTCAGGCCTGTGGCTTTCGGAGTTTTGACAAATTAGTGTTTTCAGCATTTCTGCCCTGGAGAAAAGTAAGGAATGAAATCTGCTGAGCTGAGAGGCTGCCTCTTGTGCTTCAGGTGACAATGTTGGGGGCTGGGATTCCATGAGGCCTAGGCCACCACCACCCGTGCTCCCCTGCCTGGCAGCCTGTAAAGCACCCCAAAGTACCCAAGGCCCAGACCACTTGAATTGCTGGATTTAGGGCTGAGGGGGCATGGCCAGCTGTGACATCTGGAGAGGATGAGTTTAATAATCATAATGGGCCTCGGCCTTCAGGACTGGCACCCTCTGAGAAAATCTACTCCCATCTTTGGAGTTCAGATCCTGGGCTCTCTGAGGGGCCTCTTACGTTCTAACCTGGAGTCCAGCTAGTGCTGCTTCCTGAGCTGGCTCAGTTGGAAGGATGATTGTGCAGAGGGAGGAAGCCCTGCCAAGGCCGGCCTCGAAGAGCCCTCTGGTCTCCTGGGTAGTTATGGTCATGCGATTCTTTTCTAGGGCTCTGAATTTGCCAAATTGGGGAAGATGAATCCAGTGGCCCTGGCAGTTGATTACACTAAACCCTGAGACGCTTGCCGTGCTTTACAGGGACTTTTCAGAAAGCTGACTTGTTCTTTGGGAGACATCGGCTTAATGGAATTCCACTGTATTATTTTCCAACGTGATGTGCTGCAAAACGGGTCCGCTCAGCACTTTAGTTTGGGGAATATATTTTCATTTGAGAAGATGCCTCTGCTGGGCTTCCTGCAACATTGGTTTAGGAAGCAAAAGACTCTGAAACCCGCCGAGGGAAGGGGGCCTGGGGAGACCACCAGGGAAGTGCAGTGTGGGCATGAGCACAGACTTGCTTAAAACTTCCAGCCAGGCGTGGCAGGGGCCTTTCTTTTTCCTTTTAAATATATTCAGCATCAAGTCCAGCAAGTGAGACTCTGCTCTGAATTAAATTTTACCCTTAATGAGATACCATGTCCCTTCTGTTCTCTGTAACAGAGACCTTGAGAGTTTTCATTAGAGAGTGGAACAAAACTTTTCACTGTTTTCATGTTTCCTAATAACAGCTTGAGTCGTAACCTGAATTTTTATGCAACTAATTATGAGTGTGACTTGGGCATGAAAGATTTATATGATCAGAAAAGAAATTACCTGTGTTATCTCTGGGCAGGCGGGGGATGAGCTGAGGAAGGAAGTTAATCAGTTTTCTAGGTCATCCAAAAGGCACCTGCGCGGGCTGGCAGGCCAGGTGCAGAGGGATGGAGGGACGCAGAGACGCCCTCCTGGGACACTCTCAGGAGCTGCTTGCTCCTCCCCCACCCCGAGAGCTTTGGCCAAGAGGCTTCCGGAATCAGCACTTACTCCCAGCATGACATTTCCATCCTCTGCTTCCTGAGACCAGTGTGCCCAGCTAACGGTCCTAAGCAAACTAAATAAGCCAGTGGAGATGGCTGGGTTAACAGGAAACAAGAGGCGTCTCAAACAGCGGGGAGGGCCAGGAAGGTCAATTCCTTTGATCAGAATGGAAGCCAGAATTCTATAAATGTTTGCCCCTTAAAGTTTCATCTCAGTTAAAAACAGACTGAAAATTAATTATGTGGCCATTCCTTGAAGCAAAAAACAACCAAAGGAATGAGTGTTTGCCAAGAAGCAATAGCTTTTGCGACCATCACACTCACTAAATTACCAGCGTGTTGTCTATCTGTGGAAAAAGCAGCTCGCCCAGCGTGGCGGTAAGGAGCGCGTGATGGAGAGCCAGCATGGGGAGAGTGGGAAGCTGTGCGTGTTTAGGGCCGTAATGCACATTTAGTTACACGGCCGTTTGCTGAGACCCACAACTGATTAATATACACAGGCTTGTTCATTTACTCAGCATTATGTTTAATCATTTAATTTCACAAGAGTTTTCAGATCTTTTAATCATCCTAATATTCCTCTTATTGCAACATATTACTAAGCTGTTAGTTTAATTCAATTAAAAAGTGTCATCCAAAAGTAATTTACTCCATGTGTGTCGTTAAGTGGATACCCCAGATATGTCTGCATTTTAAAGCAATAATAACTCTCCGATTTATTAGTCTGCAAACGACTGTGCTGTGTTAGGACTGAAGGCAATACGGCGCGCGGTGAAGGTCTGTGGAGGCAGTGAGGCACAGTGAAACAAGGAAGTCTGGTCAGGGCATCTTTGCGGCTGTTTCTTCCCACTAGCCACCCCTTCCCAGGCACTGAGGAGGTGGCAGATCTGTGACTGTTTCTCCAGATTTTCAAGAGAATCTGAAAACTTGGACCATGTGTTGGTACCCAGGTGGCCCCTGAAAACCCAGTCGGACTTTCTGATCCTGATAATATTTGTAATAGCTCAGCCCGAGGTCCCCCTTTGGGGACCTCTTGGCAGGCGTCCCCAACCCCTCTGCCTCTTACTTCAGGAGCAGGTGCAGGAGGCCTTGGAGGGTCTGTGTTGGGGAAAGTCCTGCCGGGGGTCTGCTGGGGGAGTTTAGTCTTCTCTCCCCTTGTCAGAATCCTGACTTTCCTGGTTAACTTTTGAGATATTTCCTCTGTTCTCTCTAGAGCAGTGGTGTCCAGTTGAAAAGTAATGCAATGCAATGCAAGCCACATATCTGTTTCAAATTTTCTAGCAGTCACATAAAAAAAGGTAAAAGAAACAGGTGATAGTAATTACCTCAATACATCTGAAATATTTCAACATGGAATCAATATAAAAGTTAGTTAATGAGATGTTTTACGTTCTTTCTCCACATAAGGCTTCCAAATCTGGTGTGCATATTTCACTCTGGCCTAGCCTCATTTCAGGTACTCGGCAGCCACATGTAGCTAGTGGCTACTGTATTGGACAGCACGGCTCCAGAATCCTCAGGCCTGGGGCCCTGTGCAGCCAGACTGGGGGTCCCCTGTGCCTGTGGCTCCCCTGGATTGAGGTGGGAGCTGCTTGGGGTCAGGGTTACCTGCGGATCTGCCTGTAGAAGTTGGTGATGCTCCCACAGGGGTACAAAAAAGGGGACGCTGGCCACTGATAACCTCTGAGGCCCATCTTACCCTGAGGTTGCTGAAACCCAGAAGACCTGGGAAGGGGTAGCTAGTGGGAAGAAACAGCTGCAAAGATGCCCTGACCAGACTTCCTTGTTTCTAGGCCTTTGTGCAGCCAAAGGGAGACCCCAGTTTGCAGGTGGTGGAAGGAGGAAACCACTCCACAGGAAACACTGATGTGGAGGGTCCACATCCCACTCCTCTGCCTGGCCAAGAATAACCCTGGGCACACACAGGGGGTGCTGACTGATGGGGAGGTCCCTTTTGCCTCTCAACCAGGAGCCCAAGCCTGATGGCTGATTTTCAAGCCCAGGGAGTAATCTTTGTCCTTAGCCTGCCGTGTCCCCCAAGGAAAGATTTACTTTCCTTGTGGAGCAAAGTCCTCCATGATAAGGACACTTGGGATATTAATGCCTGTGCTCCAAGGCCTAAGTGTTCCTTTTTCTTTGGCAGACTCCTCAACAAGGCCAGGGCAGGGGCCAGGGGCTGACACAGTGCTGTTTGCAGAGATGTGCTCTGGGCAGGCAGGGATGTGACTTGAGTATGGCGACAGCAGCTAAATGCCGTTTCCACATCCTAGAACTTTGAGCAGTTAATCTCCCGGGTCTGTGCTCTATCTGGGCCAGCGGAGGAGCCTGGAGAAGTCAGGGACAAATAGAGAGACCTTGCGAAATCTTAATGCCCTTTCCTGCTCTTGCAGAATGCAGTGATTATTAATATCTTACTCTTGGAGAAAGGCTATCTGTGCTGTTTTTTGGGAGAACAGCAATAAAAAAGGGAAATTAAATTAGCAACTCTGTGTGAGCCTCTAATCCATTAAATTGTCTTCAACTCCATAACCTGTTAACTTAAACTCTGGCCACCTACTTAAATGGTTTTGAGAAAATAGCAGTATTCCACCTGGCCCCATTTTGCACCAGGTATGATAAAAGTGATTGAGTGTCCATGAAGCCCGGGGGCCTGGTCCTGAGCGAGAGGGCTCGGGATGGGGTCACTGTGCTCAGCCTGCCCATGTGATGGAAGATGCTAATCCTTCCATCAACACACCTGTGTCCTCACCTCTGTGCACACACCAAACTCCGAGAATTAGTCAAAAACAAATGACACATTTAATAGGGAATCTCTGGTCCCTATTAAATAATAGGAAGATAAAACCATCTTCAGAGGAAAACAGCACAAAGCAACTGCACTTAGTAACAGGGACAAGGTCCCAGTAAATAACCATTATTGAGCGTCACCTGTGTGCCTGGCTCTGTGTCTTGCAGGGGATCTGCTATGTAATTGGTGGGGCCCAGTGCAAACTGAAAATGCAGGGCCCTTGATCAAAAAAGTACCAAGAATTTCAAAATTGTGACAGCCGAGCATTAAACCAAGTGCCGGCCCTTCCGAGGGCAGAGGCCTGTGTGGCTGCCCACGTGGCCGGCCCTGCTACGCACTGAGTGTCCATCAACCGGCTCAATTCTCACCACAAATATTATTACCTACTCTCTCCATTTCACAGATGAGCAGATGGAGGCTCAGAGGTCCGGAGACTGAAGGAATGAATGTTCTGAAATGGTTTGAATGGAAGAAAAGTGGCGGGAGGGCTGTCATCGCCCAGCACATGATGAAGTCACAGAAAACCCCAGAGAACGGCAGCAGGTGCCCCAGGGTCACGCTGTGAGTGCTGATTTAGTTTCAGGAAAACAATCTCATTTGTCACATTAAATTAATGTTGTTAATTTGAAGTTTATTGGTTTTGCAGTTTGTTTTTATTTCATTTATAAATTTGTTTTAGCTTTATGGTTTTAAAAGAGCTCTATGCAGAAGGAACGTGTACTTAGTTTTATATGTGTGCATATTTAACTAACATTACTCTAAACATAATTTAAGTCAATAGAGAGAAATCACAATGTTTCCCCTTTAAGTGGGGTCTGCACGTTACCCAGAGACGGAAATGCATCTCTTGCTCCCAAGTTGGGAGATGCAGGGGGGTTCACAGCCCTGCACTGGGCTGGCTGCCAGCAGGGGCCATGCCAGCTGGATGCTGGACCCCAGTGCAGAGGGAGGGGAGGAAGCAAGAGGGAGGGAAGGGAGTGAGAGGGAGGGCAAGGCAGGTGGCTTCTCCGAGCAGGTGGCTGCCTAACGGCTGGCAATTGAAGGGCCCCTGAAGATCTGTCTGGCTCTGGCTCCCCATCTCTTTGGCTTGTCCCAGGGAGCCCTGACCCTTAGGATACAGAATCCTGGAGACTGTCCCTGGACCAAAGGCAGGGAGGGGCCTGGAGGAACACCCAGGGGCTTAAGGCTGTGGTGGGGGGGAGCGCTCAAGGTTGTGTTGCTAGCTCACCCTGAAGAGGTGCCTTGGGGCTAAAGGCCATTGTCCCCCTCCCCACCATGGTCTAAGTCCCCATCCTCACAACAGGAGCATGTTTAAAACTAGCAGTTAATATCTTATTACTCTGCGCATACTCTTGGCCAGCAATTTCACACCAAGATCCATTTCCAACAGAAACGCATATCAAAGACTTGCACAGGAATGTTCATAGGAGCATTATTTATAATTGCCCTAAAAGGGAAACAACCCAGGTACATCAACTGTGGCATATTCTTACAATGGAATATTATATACCAAGGAAGAGGAACAAACTCTGTTATAGATGAACTTGGAATAGATGAATCTTGCAAAACTATTTTTGAGGAAGCAGCCAGTCACAAAAGGGTCATATTGTATGCTTCCATCGATGTAAAGTTCAGAAACACGCAGAATGACTCTATGGTATGAGAAAGCAGGATAATAGTTACAGTTGGGAAGAGAGAGGGTGTCTGGGTGCTGTAATGTTCTAATTGTTCATTGGAACTGTGATTACACGGGGGTGCCCATGCCTACTTCACTGAACTGTGCACTTTTGATTTGTGTACTTTCTGTGTATGGTATACATCAATTACAGTTTAAAAAATGACAGAAACATTATAATTTGAAATGTAGGGCTATACGGTAAATAAAAACTATAAAGAGAAAATAATATATTGTTGCTCCCATCAGCTTCCACCCAGCTCCCCACGGGAAAGTCCCGGGAGGAGCCTGCAGGGAGGCCGGGCCCTCCTGGGCCTGACTGGCCCCGTGGAATGAACCCCGGTGCTCTGGGTGAAGCAGCCCATGAGCATAGCTGACTCTCCGGAGGGTTCTGGAGGCCCCAGCTCTTTTCTCCCCCAACATAATTTGAATGAATTCCTGTTCTGAATTGTTACTGGGGGTTGCTCCAAGGACACTTACTGCTGCTGTGAAGCAAAACCTGAAGAACAGCCAGTCTGGGGTTAGGCAGGGACTCCTTAGTGAAGATGCCCACGTGACAAGGGACTTCACACCCTCTGTCCATCCCTGTGACCAGAGGTGTGAGCCCCTCCAAACTCAGTCCCATGGCCTGGACCACACGGCCCTCCACAACAGCAGGAAGCACGCCTACGTCACAGATGGAAAGACTATCCCCAGGGACCTCCAGGGGCACCCCCAGCTTATCAGTGGTGACCTGGTCACACGGCCTAGGCAAAGTGCTACTGGGCTGATGCAATTAGTGTGGCAATGTTCACAAGCACTGAGAGGTCCCACAACTGCCAGCTGAAAAGTGCCAGTCCACAGGAAGGCCAGGCGCCCACACCTTGTCCAAAGGCCTGCCTCCCCCAGGGCTCCCAGCTCCAACGTGGTGTGTGTGTTTGGAGCTAAAGGGATCTTGTAAGACCCTGTGTAACTCTTGCAGTGGCTCCCACCCGCCTCGGCTCACCAGGACTTGTGCTGCGCCTCAGCTGCGGTCTTGGTCTTATTCTCACACCTCGCCTTCCTGTCAGCCCCATGGACAGCCTGCCGTTCTCAGGCGTTCCAGGAGGGCTCTGCCTCCGTTGGAACTTTCTTTCCCACATCCTGTCAAAGCTGACATCAGCTTATGCTTCCTCCTCTGTCATGACTCAGACATGTTTTAATGATAACTTTCCCCCAACACAGTCTAAGGGAGCCAGGACCCGTTACCCTGCCTGCCCTAGGAGGCCATCGCAGCAGAGGCTGTGTCAGGAGCTCCTTGGGGAACATCAGAGGTGCAAGGAAGCTCTTGGTGGAAGGCTGGCCACCAGGTCCTGGGCTCAGAGGGACATGCTGGAGGAGAGCAGCCCTCCTGGAGGGGGCTTCTCAAAGGTCTGCAGGTAGCTCTCATCTTGAAAACTCCAGCTACTTCCCGACAGCTGAGTAGGGGCATTTCTGTGCTTCAGACCGAGGACATCAGGGAGGATGGGACCTTGCAGGTCATCTGGAGTCCTGCTCCTTGTGTGGATGAGTAAGCCAAGGGAGCCTCAGGTATCAGGGCACTAACAGCCTTGCTGGACCTGAAACTCAGGCCCCTGGGCCTCCATACCAGGGTAGGGGTGCCAGGCATCATCTCCTGAAGATGTGGCTGCAACCTGTCTAATCCCCACGCACTGGGAGGCCCCAGCCCTGGCCAGCACTGGCCACACTGCTCATACTGGGTGGTTGTAATTCAAGTGCTGCTGTGATGCTGATGGTTCATGCAGAGGAATGTCAGTTTCTGTGGAGAAGTTCTTTAGAGCTGATGGTGTATTCTCTGGACTTCTAGTACTGTAGAGTGTAGCCAACACTTGGGTCCCAGGAGCCTGGTGAGGAGGTGCAGGCTGAGCCTGGGCTGGTCATTACATATCTCCTAGGAAGCTCAGGGAACCCTCGAAGGGGCCCCAGGGAATGTGAGAACGTGGTGATGGAGTGGGAGCCACAGAGCATAGGAGTGATCGGGTGTGGAGGTGCCACAGGGGTAGCAAGCACCCGTGAGGGCCAAGACGGTACACGGCAGACGTCCCACACCAACTCCCTGCCAGGGCCATCCTCCCTGGGGGCTACAGTGGGTAGAATAGCATCCCTCTCCAGTCTATGTCCACCAGAATCTCAGAATATGACCTTATTTGAAAACAGGATCCTTGCAGATGCAATTACCTAAGGATCTTGAGATGAAGTCATTCTGGATTTTGGGTGGGCTTTAAACCCAATCCCTGGTGTCCTTTTAAGGGGAGGAGAGGACCCAGGGAGACAAAGAGAAAGGCCATGTGAAGATGGAGACAGACACGGGAGGTACATTGCTACAATCTAAAGAATGTGGGGAGCCACTGAAAGTTGGAAGAGGCAAGGATTCTCTCCTGGAGCCTTCAGAGGGAGCATGGCCCTGCCAGCTCCTTGATTTCTGACTTCTGGCCTCCCGAGCTATGAACTACGAACACATTTACACTATTTCCAGTGACCTTGTGGCAATTTGTTACAGCAGGCCTGGGAAACTCATACAGGGGCCTTTGTTGAGTTCAGAGGGGCAAACTAACCCTCAGCATCCTCCAGGCCTGCATGTGGCCACCACTCTGACCCTGGACAGTCACTTCAGTGCCCCTGGCCTCCAGCGGCCACATTTCTTAAGCTGGCGCAAGTGGAACATGGCAGGAGGGCATGGGGAGGAAGCGCAGGAAGACCTTGAAATCTCAGGCTGCAGGCTCAGTCCGGGCCTCTCAGCCAGCTGCAGTTAGCTCAGAGCTCTCTACCGGAGCCCAGGCGTGAATATTCATGAGCCAAGTTATGGAAAGAGCATCCCAAACTCCCAACCAAGGTCCGTGCCACTCTGGAGGTGGACTGGCCATGGGGTGCAAACGAGGCATGAAAGTCATCCCCACCGGCTTTGAAAACTGCCCCTGAAATGTGGCCGCACTGAGCCCAGCGGTGAAGGAGGACATCAGGACACTCCACTGGGTCGGAGGCTCCCCAAGGGGCAGGGACCTCGGCTGCCTGGTCTTGCAGGTCCAGCACAGGGCCTGGCACCCCACACCACCCAAACCAGGGATCTTAATAAGCAGCTGGCCACTGCGCGCAGAGCAACACCCACCCTCATTCCTTTGTGAGAGCTGCCTGCCTACAGCTTCCTTTCACCACCGCGCACCAGGCACGCTGGGCTGCCTTCCATTCCCAGAACACAGCAAGCTCGTTCCCCACTCCAGGTCTTCACATGTGCTGTGTCCTTTGCCTGGACTTAGGGCTGGCTCCTTCTCATCCTTTAGGTCTATTCCTTTACATTACCCCTCAGAGGGGTGCCCCCATGCCATAACTACCCTGTCTAGAGTGGATCTCCACTGTTTCTCTGTCTCTCTCCCCCAAGGATGGTAAACACTCTGAGGGCAGGAACTACACCTGGTTTTGCTCATCACTGAATCCCAGCAGCCTGCCCTGTGCCTGGCGTGTGCAACATGCTGGATAAACACTTGGTGGGTGAGCAGTGAGGCTGTACGCTGGTTCCCTGGCTCTGGGACACTCCTGGGATGCTCTGAAAGGTGGGCGGTCACACATCCTGCCTCTTCCACCAGCCCCACCTCGGGAGCCCGGAGCCAGCCAGCTCTGCCCTTTGCCTGGTGTTTATGATCTGCATTAATGGCCCTGAGGGCCACTTGAAGGTCATGAGTCCAGAGTCCCCAAAAGACCCTGGCTAACTATTGCTTGGAACCCTCTTTCTACGAAAATGCTCCCAAGTAGGTTAGATTTAGGAGGCTAATAACAGTAGTAATAAAGGCTAATATTCCCTGAGCATCCTGCTGGCACTCAGCCTAGCCCTTTACAAGCGCCATTCCGAGCCCTGAGAACAGCTCTCTGAAGCAGCTGCTCTTAGGACTCCCATCGTACAGACAAGAAAACTGAGGCTCAGAGAGGCAAAGGACCCAGCTCTGCAGGACTCCCTGACTGAGCTCCCCAAAGGCCACTGCAGCCCTGGTCCAGGACCCTCCTGAGATGTGAGCTGAATAACTGGAACAAGAGAATAAAAGTGGAAGAGCATGATGGGATAGGTGATGGAGGGAAAATGGCCAAGGAGGGGTTGTCTTCCCCTCGTGAGCTACCAGTTGAGGGTCTGCACTGGGCAGGACCCCCGTTCTGGTACTTGGCTTTTCCAGGGCTTGAGTTAGGTTTCCAGAGAGCAGGTCAGAGGCAGCGTGGCCAGGCCTTTGATCAGGACGTCCCAGCCACGTTGGCCAGGATTTTGCTGCATGAGCGGTTGGCACATGTGGATCTGGGGTCCAGGGTTTGTGGCTCTCAGATTATGGGCCGGGCCAGAGCCTGGCCTCTCAGGTGGGTGGAGCTGGTCAGGGACATCAGTGCCTAGTTTTTCCCTGCAGCATGACTTTAGGGAGCGCCCACTGTGAGCCAGGCCCCGTGCGGGCTCTGGGGAATGGGAGATGAGGGAGCCCAGGGGAGGGAGCTGAGGAGAGATGTGGGCAGCGAGGAAACACTTGATGGAGCACCTGCTCTGTGTCCTCAGAGCCACCCTGTGTAGAGGGCACGTGAGCTGAGCCTTAAAGGAGTTTGACCAGAGGAGGGGGTTCCAAGCAGTATGGACGAAGGCCTGGTGTCCTGCTGTGGGGACAGATGAGCAGTGGCAGGAGCACCAAGCCATGTGCTGAGGCCTGGCGGAAATTCCTTAAACATTCGGCATGGAGAGGAGTCTTCCTGCGTGTCCTGGTGCGTGCTGGTGTAGGGCACGTGCAGCCACTTGGGGGAGAAGCTGCAGGTTCTGGTTTCCTACCAGTTCACAGTTACATTGTCAACTTCTAATTAACATTCATGGAATAATTGAGATACGTAATTGGAAAACTGAAAAATGCATCTTAATCCCATTAGCAGTAGGACTGTTTTCTCCTCATAGGACTCTTCTTGTGAGATGAGATGGTGGGGTAGTAGTGGCTCCTGGGGGTAGGAGGAGGGGCCTTCTGTCCCAGGTCCCCTCTTCATGTCCCCGGGGCTTGGGCTGCCCCTGGGGTCCCTGAGCAGACACTGGAGTCACTCTGCCCCTGGGTGCAGACAGCTGATTCTGCCTGGTCAGTGGGACCTTCTCTGAACACTTGCCTGGGTTCGGCCTCATTGACCAGGAGTTCGTCACACTCCCTCTGGTCCTCTGAGCCCCTGGATCCGGCTTTGAGAGGGTCTGTACTGATCTTGTGACCACAGGGGACAAACAGCCTCTTTAGCAGGAAAAGAATTTTCTCTAAACAAACACCACAGTCTCGCAAAGCTCATCTGACAGTTGCCTCTTCTCAGAGAGACAGCTGCTGACGCTCAGCATGTTCTGAGAAGTGATTTGGGAGCAGAGGGGCACGGAATGCCTGTTAGCGCAAGGTTGGGGCCCTGGGCAGGGGAGGTGCCCCCCATCAAAACAAATGTGCCACTGCCTTCCCACCAGGCTGCAGAGAGCCCTGCCGCCTGCCCCTGAGGACTCACCACCACAGATTTGGGTGAAGGGATTGAGCGTCCCAAACCATTTGCCCCCTAAAACCCTGTTCCAGGAGCTCTCCCTGGGGGCCTTTGGGCCCTGAGCCCAGCTTGTGGGGCTGTGTGTGCGTATGTGGGAGCCTGTCAAGGCTCTAACAGGGCCATACATGCCTTGAGGATGCAGCTCTGGGGCTGGCCTTAGCTGTCCTAGAGGTGGACAGTGACTTGGGCCCTGTCTTGGAAAGCCATGTCCATCGGGAAACGACAAATAAAACAGGACAACCCACAACTAGAAGGACCTGCAACTAAGATATACAACTGTGTACGGGGGGGCGGGGTTTGGAGAAAGAAAGCAGAAAAACAAAACAAAACAAAAACAGGACAAGTCACTGAGGCACACTTGCAAGAACTCTACCCCAAGATATATAGATCTGGGGGCACAGCCTGCCCTCCACTTCTTTCTCACCCTCTTGCTCATAGCAATAATGTCAGACACCTGGCGGCCTTCCTCCCCATACAGACCCTGGGCAGCAGATCCCTAAGCAAGCAAATTCTAGGTGTTGCTTGGGGGGAATTGCGAGCGGGCCCTGGAGGGGTGTGGCCAGAGGTACAGATGGAGCTGATGGACACTCACTGCAACCATTCTGAGGATGATGGACGGCGGGTGTTGGTTCACAGCATTGCCTGAGCAGGAGGCTGCAGGGGAAGATGAGGTCTGATCTGCACAGACACCAGGAGGGGTGGGGGGCTGCCAGCGCTGGCCCTCCGCCTACCCCGATCCAGCTGCACCCGGAGAGAGGCCATGTGCACATCTTGCACTCCAAGCACAGCACAGGGAGCAAACCTCACAAGTCCGTGCCCCCAGGTCAGACTGCTGCTAATCCAAGTGTTGTTTCCTTTAATTAGAGCGAGTCAAGTAATGAACCCTATCCTGCTATTGTTGAAATATGACATTCCTTCATGATCTTAAGACAGGTGTCCCTTGGGGTGGAAGCTGAGGGCAGGATGTGGGCAGCGGGGAGCAGACTCTCCTTTGGTCTCTGGAGCTGGGATCCCCGCAGCTATGAGCAGCTGCCCTCTGATTCAGCCTCCACCTCTCCCACTCGCCTGCTTGCCCCCAGCACCCTCCTCGTTGTCTTCTTCCTCCTCCTCCCCAGCTATGCAGACCCAGCACCTGGCACAGCTCCGCCCAGCATGTGTGGCTCTATAACTGCTCTGGGCCCTGACACTATTTTGGGCACTTTATCTTTTTCTTAAGTCCTTGGCCGACCCTCTTGGAGAAGACTCAGGCATCCAAGACCTGGATGAGCCCCCCACCTGCAAATCTCCTTCCCACTTCCTGCTTTGAAATGGTTAATAAATCAACACTCTAAAATCTGCGAGGGTGTCCAGCGTGATATACTGGGGAGACAGGTGAATCAGACACAGTTCCTTCCCTCCTTGAACAAATTAGCTTTTTTTGGGTGGGGGGAGGTGTCAGGGGGAATGAAAATAGACCCACGGGAAGAGACAGGCTGAGTAAGTGTCAGTGAACTGTGAACAGGGCTGGCTGGGGCATGAGACCTAGGGAGCAGGCAGAGGAGTTCAGACTCAGTAAGCCAGGAAATAGGGAGCCACTGAAGGTTCTGGAGCAGGTGTGTGTGAGGTGGTGGGTGATGCTTTGGGAGTCCTGCCAGGCAGCCCGGGGAATGGTCAGAGCATGGCACTGAGTCAGCACAGGCACCTTTGATGCTGTCCCTTCTATGCCCAGCTAATTCATGAGGGAACAAGGAGGTCTGCACAGGTTCATTTTCCCTCTTATTATAAACAGGCAGAGCTCAGTTTGGGAGAAGAGAGAGAAGGCAAGAAATACTTATGGACAACAGAAAGAGAAATGAGAAGACAAAGGGGAACCGCGATACAGATGGAACTGCTAAAACCTGTGATGGGAATACTACCTCAGTTCTGAACAGAGCCTGGGCAAGGAGGGGCTGAACAAGGCTCCAGTAAGGTCCAGACAAATGCCAGCCCGCAGGGACTCTGGTCCTTTCCCGAAGGCTGCCTCTGGCACAAGACCCTCTCCCACCTGGGCAGGAGAGACCTGCCCTCTCTCTTGGCCCTGAAACCTCACCCTCAGAGCCACCATGGAGTAGGGTCTGAGCTCTCACATTGTCCCCTCAACAGTTTCAAAGGAGCCAATTCCCAGCGTCCCCCAGCTCCCAAGGGTACAAGTGCTGCCACCCCAGGGAGCCTGCCTGAACCCCCAGCTCACCCGGATCTCCTTCCTCTAGCAGCACAGAAGCAGGGGCTGCATCAAGCTTTCCACAGACCCCAGGATGGCCCTTGGGCTCGGCTGTGTCCAGGCATAGTCTCTGCCAGCACCTGTCTTTTGGGCTTTCAGGGGTAACCATAAGCCCTGAGCACAGGGTTCTGTGAACGGGGCCAGATTAGTGGCCCCATTACCCAGGGCACCAATAACTCAGTTCTGCACCAAGCGTTGTCCTTGGTGCCAGAGCACAGCAGAAGCCACCCTGGCCTTCCTACATGGAGCTTGCAGCCTGGGTGCGTGTGTGACGTGGTCATAACACTAAGCTGACTGCTAAGTGTCCCTGCGTTTGATGTTGAGCAGTGCTTAGGAGCCTGGGTTCTAACCCAGCTCTACCAGTCACTGACTGTGCAACCTTGGGCAAATTCCTTTACCTCTCTGGGCCTTGGTTTCCTCTTCTATAAAATGGGAGTCATACTAGGATCTACCTCACAGACTGTGAGGATTTAATATGTGAAAAGTATGTAGCATTGTGCCGGGCTCCTCGTAAATGCCTGTTAACTTGTGTTACTCTCTGAGGGGGACGACGGACCTAGAACTTTGGGAGACCTTCCCAGATCTCCAAATTCACACACATAAGAACACCTGTATCGAGGCCTAGCTTTTTTTCCAAAGAGATCTCGTTTCTACAGAGCACATTTTAGACATACATCCACCCACTGCAAGCTAATCACCTCTTTAGTCTTGACAAAAACCTTCTATCTCACCCACAGGCTGTGGTTCAAAAGAGCTTTTTAATTTACTTTATTTAAAAAAAAATGACCTCAGAGAAGCTGCTGTGTGAGGCGGGAGAAGCAGCCTGGTGGGCTATGGTCACGGGGGTAAAGGTGGGTGAGCTGACTGCCCATGAGCCTAGAGACGGTGACCCAGCTCAGGGCCATGTCAGGCATTGGGGACCTTCCAGGAAAACATGGAAGCAAGGAAGGGCCAGAGGGAAGGGCGTGAGGACAGCTTCTTGGAGGATGTGGCATTTGAACTGGCCCTTAGTGAGCGGAAGGATGCTCACGAGCAGGCGGGCCCTCCCCGGAACCTCTGTGGTCCTCTGTTTCGGCTCCGAGTGTTTGTGAGCATCTGGAGGTCAGGAGACGCACTAACCACCTCAGTGCTGCCCCCAGACCACAGGCTCCCCTGGGCTTGAGCGGAATGTTTTTAATCCCACGAAAGGAGAACTTAATTCGAGAAGTATTGATTTTAAATTTCTTTCCGTCTCTTTCACTTAAAAACAATCCCTCGACTCTGGGGGCGGCGACTGCCTTGCCGGGTGGCGTGGATTGGCGATCACATCTTTATATCCACGAGGCCAACACCAGGCTTCTCAGGCAGAAGTCTCAGCCTTGGGTGTGTCACAGCTTTAGAGAGAACCCGCTTTATGGAGGAGGGGGCGTGCCGCTGGGCCTGTGTGAGTTATAGCGGGTGCACGTTTGTTCAGTCAGCACTGGTCTGGGGATGCTACTGGACTCTGGCCTATGATGGGGGCCGCAGTTTGGATCATTTCCTTTTCTAAGATGCAGGTGTGGGAGTTCCACCCAGCTCAGCCCGGATGCTACTTCTCTGTCTAGAGCCTTGGATGGCTGTCCCTGGCCTGGCATTCGAGGCCTGTATGCTCTAGCTGACCTCATCACTATGGTTCCCCATGGTTCCCACTGAGCCCTACTGCCCGTGCCCTGTGCTCTGGGATTATTCTATGCCCTTTGCTAACACTGTTCAGTGTCTTTGCTCACACTGTTCTGCCTGACATTTATTTCAATCACGATATCCTTCTGGATGCCACTCAAATGCCAAATGCCACCTCCTCCAAGGAGCCTTCCATGACTGCCACACCATAAGCACTCTGGGTCTCTCCCTCACCCATCCTCTCCCTGGGAAGCAGAATAGTGTAGTAGAAAAGCTGTGTGTTTTGGAGTTGGACTTGCCTGGGTTTAATCCCACCTCTGCTACTACTGCCTGACCTCGGTCACCTCATCTGTGAAATGGGGTTAAGAATAGTACCTGTCTGAGGACTGAACAACATCAAATATATAAACTATACAGCACAGAGTAACAGCTCAGTAAAGAATAGCTATTGCCCTTTAAAAAAATCATTAACTTATTTTTAGTATCCCAGTTCCACCCATTACTGGCTGGGGAGCCCCGAGAACAGTGACTTAACCTCTCTGAGGTTGGGGCCTTGTGGAGTCTGTGGACCTTAGATGAGAGTCTTGGGGACGGGCATAGCCAAGAAGAAGCGCGGCCTGCCCTTCCCCGGGCCTGTCCGGGTCTGCCCAGGCCCCACGCCCGGCCGGCTCACTATATTGAGCTGTCCAAGGTGATGTGGCTGCTCATCCGGAAACAGTGTCACATTCAGTATTCACAAGACCAAACACAGACTCTGCCCAGCCACGAGCAGCTTAAAACCTGTCACAGTCACAGTGCACAGAGCCCTACAGCAGGAAACTCATCAAAACAATGTACCAAGCTTTTAACGCGCCCCTGCCCTGTCCCCGTTGGCCCTGGACGCTGGGACAGGATCTTCTTGGGGGACCCCTTGTTCCTGCAAAGTGGAGGTGGACCCAAGGCCTGCTGGTCCCCTGAGAAGGGCTGTGGCTCAGCTCTATTGATCTACCCAGGTGGCAGGCCCTGTCAGGACAGCACTGAAGGGACTACGGGGCACTCTGCCTCTCTGGGTCTCATGCCACCTTGCTAATTGTTCCTGGGTCAAAGGAACAGCTCCCTGCCCTCGCCCCAAAGACAAGTGTGAGGGTCCATCGGTGGCTGCTCCCTGTGCCCCAGAGGTGTTGCTGTGCCCTCCCCTCCTCTCCCTGCAGCCTGGGCTCAGGGAAGCATGCCGAGGCCCGTAAGAGGCCCTTTGGTCAAGGGAGCTCCAGGTGCTGCCTCTCTTTGATGGAGCATTCTTCAGGAGCAAGGTCAGCTCAGCAGCACTGGCCTCCCAGACGCTCCACCAACATTTTCATGGTCCCAGAAACACCAAGGGAACCAGGCATAGGATAGCCAGGTCCCTCCCTGCCCATGGGGTGAGCGCAACCCCTATCATCCCGGGGGCTGGGAGAACAGTGGGGACCTGGGAGGCTGCCAGGCCTTGGAGCCCCAGGGCAAGGCAGGACAGAGCTGGAGGTCGCAGGTCTCAGCCTGGCCTGGAGGCCCAGCTCTGACCGTCCCACCATTGATCATTCAAATTCAGTCCTACTTCACACTGACCAGGAACACAGTAGGTACTTAATTAATGTTGAATGAAAGTATATTCTTGAACCCTCTCTCCTAATCCCTCCTCTGAACCTTTCTCTCACCTCAAAGTAGAGCCCTTTCCTTCTCTCTGTCTGCCCCATTCCTCAAGCCCGGCTCAAGCCCCTCATCCAGGGAGCCTGCCGACCTTCAGGATATTTCCACTGCACCTGGCATTCAGACCCCGTGGTTGAGTATTCCACATCCCCACACTTCTGCCCAGGGGCCTCATTTCCCTGGGTGGGTCAGGAGCTCCGGAGCGCAGGGTCTGGGCCACCACTTCCTCCCAGTCCCACATGAGTGACTGGGCGTGTCTCCCTTTCCCAGGATCTCTGCGGAAGGAAAAGCCCTCTGAGACTGAATTTCAGACCCCAGGAAGGAATAAGGGACCACAAGACAGGAGGGCAGGTGTCCTGCAGTTGGGGGCAGCTGTCTCTCAGTTTGCATGACTCCTGGGCTGTCTTGCAACCTGTCCTGGCACAGATATAGCCCCCAGCCTGCCGTTCTGCTTCCAGAGCTGCCCAAAGCCCGGAACCAGCCCTTGGCTGGTAATGCAGCAGGACGCTTGGCTCCATGCCGTGGTGAGGGGTTGGGGAGCAGTTCACCAGGCACTGCGGGCACAGGGTGGTTTATTTCCACTCCCCTCGGCCATCAGTTCACCTGATGAGAAACAGAAATGGAGCGATGGCTTCTGAAACAAAAAGAATTTTGTCTCAGTTGAATTTGTTTTCAAATGGGCGGTATAAATTCCAGTGCCTTCCTGAGTGTGCCAGGAGCAGGGCCTGCGTGCCAGGGGGTGCTGACAGCCTTCCACCCCCAAGAGAGCGGCCGCGATGAGAAATGAGCCCTCCGAGCAAACCTTCGCTGTCAGTCTGTTAGCAGCCCCATGGGCGTGGCACCGGGAGGGGCTGTCCTCCGGGCCTGGGTGTGCCCCTTGCGAAGGCGGCTTGGTGATTAATTATCGCATATCACGTCCCTGGACGGTGAGGAGAGTGAATGAATAAGATGGAATTTTATCTCTGCATGCGGCGGGCGGGAAGCAGGTGAGACTATTTGCCGCTCCAAATGAACAGAATGTTTAGAGCAGCATCAATCAGAGGCATATTCAGCACCCGCACCCCTGCTTAACCCCTCCCGCACCAGCACCAGGTGGAGCTCCAACAAGGGAGCTGGAGGCTGGAGCTCCTGCGAGGCCTGCCAGCCTCCTCTGTGTGGGAATAGGAAAAAGCCTTGAGTCTGTCTTCCCTCTTAGTCCAGCATCTCTGCTTCCTGGCAAGTCAGCAGCCCTCAGGGAGGTGGTCCTACATGGGCAACTAGGGGTCCCCATTGAGTTGTCCTTTCTGTGGGGTCTGTGGATCTTGACAGAAATGACTGAAGCCCCTGAATTTTAGCTGCAGACATTGTTGCTGGGCCTTGGCCATATGGCCACTGGGGTGAGGCAAAGCAGGAACACAGGAAGGGAGGGGCTGTGGCCTCAGCACTCGCTGGAGCATTCATAGATGGCTGGGAGAACGAGCCTGCCTTCTGCTCAGTGACCATTGGAACACCTGGAGCTGGGCAGACCAGGAGACAGGTGCCCATGGCTCCAGGATACCTGCCCTTCACCTGTGGTCTCTTGCTTGCACCTGGCAAATCCGTCCACGGACTCCTTTTCCTTCAACGTAACTCTGTGGGTCCCCATTGAAACCCCAAGACCCTGGCTTGTGGGCTGCCCAGCCTGTTGGCAGGCAGCATCCCAGGCCCAGCAAGCCCTCAACGGTGGGCTTCCCACTCCGGCACCACCTCTCCTAGCACTGCAGTCTCTCCATGGGGCCCTCAGTCTCCACCTCCCCCTCCACCCACTGAGCCTTCTCCCACTGACACATACAGCTTCTCAAAGACCCAATGCCCCACTTGGAAGCACTTGGCAATCTGACTACAAATGAGGTACATTTGAGGGAAAATGTGAAGGTACAGGTGAGACAGAAGCAGGAGGAGAGCTGGGCTTGGAGGACGGTGGGGAGTTTGGCCATACTAAGTGTGTGGTGCCTACAAGTGATGACCAAGGGGACTCCAGGGTCAGCTGGAAGCTGAGTGTCTGGAGGCGTGGGTGGGGCAGGACCCTCCTGAGGAGAGCATTGACTGAGGAGAGAAGCACATGTAAGTGTCTCAGGAAGGCCCTCTGCCTGCTTTTGTAAATAAAGTTTTATAGGAATGCAGCAAGACTCGTTTGTCTACGGCTGCTTTTCGCTACAATTTCAGAGTTAAGTAGGCGACAATGCTGAGTAATGTGTCTAAGTAAGGCAAGTTAAGTAATGTGACAGAGGCTGTGTGGCTTGCGTAGCCTAAAGTACTCGCTACCTGGCCCTCTATAGAAAAAGTGTAAGGGGCTGACAAAAGAGAGGAACTCACTCACCAAGCAGAGGGAGAAGAGGTGGAGGGCAAATGAGTCTCAAGAAGAGAGGGCAGTGGGGCCCAATGCTGCAAAGAGGTCAAATCCGATAAAGACACAGGCGTGCCCATTGGGTGTGCCCACAGTAGGTCATGAGTATTCTTTGTAGGCCTCAGTTTCCTCAGCTGTACGAGTGTGTGGTGGAGGTGGTGAGGGAAGTAGACAGGCCGCAGAGGAAAGAGCCAGGAGTTAGGGGTAAGGCCATGGAGTCAATGAGAACAGATGACCTCTTTGAGATGCTTGGCTAGTTCAGGGAGGAGAAGAGGCTGCAGGTAGAGGGTGTATGGGGCAACCAGCTAACCCTTCCATCTGAGAGCCAAGCCTTGACAATTCTCTGAAATATCTGAGTCTGCTTTTCCACCTTGGTTACAATAGTCCAGTCAACTTCACAGACTTCACCTTGCCAGGCCCTGAGTCTCCACCTAGGCCTGTAGAAATGGGAGCTGGGGTGTAGAGAAGGTAGAAATGGGAGCTGGGGTGTAGAGAGAGGAGAGAAGCAGACTCAGGGCTGAACTTTGTTGGTTTGTACTGCATCGGTTCCGGTCCTTGCCAGGGTCAACTCATTGGTTTTTTTCCCACCTCTCACCCCTTTCCTACACCAGAGCCCAGAAGACAAGTCTACTTAGTTGAGGCTTTGCCATTCAGGCTTCTCTGACCTGGGGCTCCCATCCCTTCCTCCTGGGGCTGCACTGGCCTCTGGATTCTCTGGGTGCTCAAGAGCTCAGTCTGCCAGGCCTGGTCCCAGGTCTCCTGCCTCTAAGCACTCCCGTCCAAGACCGTGCCTCCCTTTACCACGTAGGTGGGCTCTGGGGTCTCTGTGCCCCCTTGCATAGCCTGAGCTGGCTGGTCCACTCCAGGAGGGGTCGAGGCAGCCTGCCAGCCTCCGAGAGTGTGCCATCATGATTCATCACAGTGGTGCCACAGCCAGACCTGGGGGCCAGCCTGTGAATCTAAAAAAAAATGAGTGTGAAGTTAAGTAGCAAACTCATCATTTGAAACTCTCATGTTTCCCGAGATGAGATGATTCCCATTAACAAAACACCTTCATTTTCAGAAAATCCATGTTCACAGCTTACTCTGTAGAGCCTGCTGCCACAAGTTATGATTTATATTTTATTACAAGGTGAAAAGAGACAAAAAAAAAATCCTCACAAGGAAAAAAAAAAGCCCACTGACTCTTTACAGCAACTCCCAGGGCATTTGATTTAAAGGGACATTGTCATCTTTAATGTTTTCATCCAGAGGAATTAGAGAGCGCCACCATGATAATTTAGAAGCTCCTGATTTAAGGGGCAGCCTCCGTGGCCCGGCTTCACTGTATTTCCCTTTTTATGGTTCCAGAGAGTATTTTCTGAGAGATAATAATGTTGGGTGATATTTCTCCTTTGTCATGTAGAAGCCCAAGAAGAAAATTAAAATAGGTCCTTTCTTCCCTCCTCTCTGAGGCCAGGCTGCGGATCGAGGAGGACTGTCATGGGCCACCTGCAGCCACTTCATCTTCCCAAGGCCTGAGCCTGCATTTTGGTGGCCCCATTGCAGAGACGGGGAAGCAGGCAGCCATCTTGGCCCCAGGGGTCACAACAGCCTTTCAAGATCATCTCTTTTTGTGGCTCCCACTCCCACCTCTGTGTTCAGGTCTCCATCACCTCCTGAGTTCTCCAGGCCTGTCTCCGCAGTGGGTGTCTCTAGGTCAGTCCTTCTCAAGTTGGCTTTGATCACACCCCTCCCTGCTTCCCTGGTTCCCATGACTTCCTTCACAAGCCCAAACCCTGTGGCCTGTGGCAGAGGCTGCTTTGTGTTCACCTAACCTGCTTCCTTTCCCTGCTGCGGATACAGCTGGACTACATTTCCCAGCTGCCCCCCGCAGTTGGGCGTGGTCATGTGACTGAGTTCTGGCCAATGGAATACGTCAGCAGGGATGAGCACAAGTCCTTGCTGGGTTCCTAAGAAATCTCCTGCAAGATCTCCTACATTCTCTATCCCTCTATAGAGTGGCCAGATGCAGGGCATCCAGTAAAGGAATCTGAGGCCCTTTGAGATGGTAGAACCACAAAACTGAAGATGCCTAGGTCTCTGTGTCACCACGTGTCCACGGTGAATCCCAGCATTAACCTCTTGCGTGGAGAAGGAATAAATCTGTACTGTGTTAAGCCCCTGAGATTTGGGGTTGTTTGTGACTGCATTTAGCCTCCCTGACACAAGCCCTTGCTGCTTTGATTCTAATCTTTCCCTCCAGCATCGTCTTCTGCTTCTCTCTGACTTGTCCATGACACAAGGGACAAGCTGGCCATGCTTGATGGCCTGGGGCCTTCCTATCTCTGCATTTTTGCTTAGGCTGTTCCTTCTGACTGGGATGCCTTTCCCTACCCCCATATCTGCATATCAAATCCCACCCATCCTTCTCTGAAGATTTCTGGCATCTTTTAGATTGAGGGTGTTACACCGTCCTCAGTTTCCAAGGCATTCTTTTGGCAACTATCTCATAGCCTTTTTGCCTCGTCTTTGCACATGTATTGATTTTCCACAGGAGTGTGAACTCCTTGGGGGTAGGGACCAAATCTCACTCACGCCCAACCCTTCGGTGTTGGAAGGTACGCCATGTGGTGGCAGGGGTGCCAGCTTTGGAGGCAGCCCCCCTGATTTGAGTTTCGGCTCTACCACTACTTACTGACTCTCTGGTTGTCTCAGTTCCTCTTCTGTAAAATGGAGATAAAAAGAGGACTCCCCCTCAAAGAACCTGCTCTCAGGGGGAGAGAAAACACCCATGCACGCTCCATGTGCCACCACCACCCCTCTTTACTACAGTCATTTATTGACTCTGGATCACTCCCCACCCCGTTTCTGATGACTGTAGCCTTTGGTTGACAATAGTCTCTCTGACACTCCTCCTGTGTTAACACTGGGTAATGTAAACATCCAAGTTGATTACCCTGCCCACTCTCCCCATTATGGGCCCTCACTCTCATATATCCTGGAGTCTAGACATTGTCATTACAAATAATGGCAGCCTGAAAAGTCTTATCTTCAGGCGTCCTACTGTCTGATCACCCCTCATCTCTTCTAATTATTCCCTATGGTATCCAGATTCCAACAATTCTGCAACTCCACTGGGACCCACATTCTACTGACCAAGCATTTAATTGTCTGTCACCCCATTTATGATGTCACTTCCTTCTCACCCAGCTTCAATTCCATGGATTTAAATCACTGGAATAATACCTTGCACACACCCTCATTCCCTGCCCCTCTTGGGACTACCCCAGCCCTGGTTAAACCTGTCGGTGTACTCGGTGCTTACAGCTGTGTAGCTGAACGTGGCTGGGGAAAGCAGACCACCCCGCTGACTGGTTTCCCTTTGAGTTCATGACTCTGAGCCTCAAGTGGGCCCTTAATGCTGCCCAGTGACCACAGTGCCTTCTCTCCCTCTGTTCACCCTCTTACTCTCCTAGACAATTGTTCCAGACCTTTCTTTCCTCAAACCTCTACCTCTCCTCCCTCATCCTCGCTTCCTCACTCTCAGCTGTGACTTTGCTTCCCGATTCACTAAGAAAACAGATATCTATGTGTGCCCCCACCACATCTATCTGCCCACCTGTACCTGCACTCACACACCCAGGCTTCCCTCTTGTTAATATGGATCTGCCAGCCACGCTCTAAAGCGGCCTCTCCATCTGGAATAGATTCCACCTCCCCTCACCTCAGAGAAGTCATGGTATCCCCTCTTCCTTCCACAGCATCAATTTCCCCTTTCTACTTGATTATTCCCATCAATATGCAAACACGCTATTACTACCTTCTGATCTGACTATCCCTCCAGCTACTGCCCTATTCTTCTGTTCTTCATTACAGTAAAACTCTTCAGAAGAGCACTCTATACCTAGTTTCTCCAATTCTTCTCTTCCCTCTTGCTCTTAAACCCATTCCAATGAAGCTTTTGCAACCCCTCCCATGTCATCCCATGAAAACTGCTCTTCAAGGTTACCAAAGACCTCCAAACTAACAATTCAATGCTCTCTTTGTCCTCATCTTAACTGACCTCTCAACTGCATTTGGCACAATGCCCACTTCCTGACTCATTCTCTTCTTAGCTTAGGACATGGCACTTGCCTGGTTTCTCTCCCACCATCTGGCATCTTCTTCTCACCCTTTCTTGCTAGCTCCCCTCGTCTCCCTGATGCCATTACATTGGAGACTCTTAGGGCTCAGTCTTGGGCACTCTTCTCCATCTACACCTACCTACTCAGTGATCGCATCCAAACTCACAGCTTCAAACACTGTCAATATGCTAAGGGCTTCCAAATTTCCATCTCCAGCCTAGATTTCTCCCTTGAACTCGGTTTCGAATATCAAACTGCCTATCCAACATTGCCACTTGGATGTCTGACAGGCACCTCAAATTCAGTGTGCCTCCAAATTAACTCCTCATCTTCCCTCCCAAACCTACTCTATCCATGTCTTCTCCATCACAGTTAATGGCAACTCCATCCTTCTAGTCCTTATGCCAAAAATCTCAGAGTCATTCTGGACCCATCTCTTTTCTCATAACCACATCCAACCCATCAGCAAACCTCTTTGGCATCACCCTTCAAAATATACCCATAATCTGATGACTCCTCACCACTGTCGTGCTCATCACCTTGGTCTTTGGCACCATTCTCTCTCAACTGGATTATCGCAACAGGCTCCTAACTTGTCTGCTTGCTTCTGCCCTTGCCCTGCAATAGTATTTTCTCAAAACAGTAGCCAGAGTGATTCCTTTAAAATATAGTCAGATCCCCTCACTCCTCAACTCGAAACCCTCCAAAAGACTTTCTGTTTCACCCAGTGTAAAAACAAGTTCTCACGCTGGCTTCCAGGGACCTCTGACCTTACCCCTCCTTCCCAAGCCACTCCAGCCACCAGACCTATTCTTACCTGAGGGCCTGGGATGTGTCTTCCCCAGGTGATCTTGTGGCTTGTGCCCCTAGCCCCCTCAACACTGGCTCAGAGAGCCCCTTCTTGGCGAGGCCCTCCCTGGACTACCGTATTTCACTTCTGCTACCCAGCTGCCCACTGCCTGCTCCCTGCCCTCCCCGCCCTCTTCCTCTGCGTTCTTCTTCAAAGCACTTCTCTTGTTCTGATCTGTGTTTCTGTTGTTGTTTATCTGTGTCCCTTCACTGGAATGCAAGTTCCCTGAGAGTGAGGAGTGTTGTCTGTTTTGAAACCTGCTGAGCCTCCACAGTCTAGAGCAGCGCCTGCCCGGAGGCATTTGTTGTATCAATGATGGCACCCTGCTTCCCTGGCTAAGCACTTTCCACCTGCAGGCCAACCTTGGGGGCTGAGGGCGTTAGGGGTGCCCTGCAGGCTTAGAGGTGGGGTTTGCAGGCGGCTCTGAGGCACAGGCAGGACGCATCTGCCCATCTCGACTGCTGCAGGAGGCCCTCCAGAATCAGTAATTGCACACGTTGATGGAGGCCATTTTAAAAAAGGCCTCTTTACAGGAGCCAAGAGGACAATTTTCATGCCAAAGAGCATCACCAAAACACTGTCTTGCACTCATGTGTTCTCTCCCATATGTGAGATCTCAAAGCACTTTGCAAATGTGTATTGATTGATTTTTATAATATCCCTACCAGACAGAGGAGGAATCAGTCCCCTGATTAAATAAAGAAAACTCAGCTTTCATGATTAAATCAGGCACAAAGATGGAGCTCTGGAGCCCCGGGGTGCCAGGAGCAGAGGAGGGCGCTCAGATGTGCCCTCAAGCCGAGGCTTAGACTTAGTCATGTGTAGCCTCATCACAGATGTGCTGGTGGGGACACTGCAGCCACGGCACCAGGGTTCGAATCCTCTGCCCACTGGGTCCCAGCTGGGTGACCACGGGCAAGTTACTTAATCTTTCTCTGCCTCCGTTTCCTTAACTCTAAAATGGGGATAAATGGTATCCTTTTCACAAGGATGGTTGTCACTAGATCAGATAACGTTGAACTGGTTAACACTCAACAAATGTTATTAGTAATAACAAATGTCATAGCAGAGCCACTGGCCGCAGCCTTCTGCTGCCTGCCCCCTACATGTGAATACTGTGCACCTGACTGACCCCAGCTCCCTGTCCACTCATGGCCCACAGAAGCCCAGGGCTGGACACATGGAGCCTCAGGAAGTACTTGCCAGATGGGTCCTGGCCCAGATGGGATGAAGGCCCCTGAAGCTGCACTGCATCCTTCATAGGCTGCTGGGAAGGGCAGCAAAGGTGTTCTAGTGGGCTGGCCTTTGTGGGTCAGGATGCTGGGAGTGGGAGTGGGTGGGGTTGGGCTGGCAGTGCCCCCTCCTCTGAATATACTCCCCCTCCCCAAACCACAGGTACCTAAAAGGCCAATACCTGCCAAATTTGAGCTACCACTGGGCCCTGCTGAAACGTATGTTGGATACCGAAAGTGTATAGAATTACTTGAGTGGTAGTATACCTTAGCTTGGGCTCTGAAGCCAGACTCCTGGGTTCAGTCCTGACCTACAACTCTCTACCTCTGAGATGTGGGCAAGTTACTCCTGTGCTTGGTGCCTCCAGGCCTTTTCTGCAAAAAGGGGCTAGTGAGAGCTCCTCCCTCACAGGTGGTGTAAGGATTAATGAATTCACTTAGAACAGTGCCATGGCACGTGGTAGGCACTCAGTAAGCATCAGCTACTAATGCTATTATTATTATTACCTGTGATGACTTGTGTGGCTTCAGAAGCAAGCTCTGTAACACATCATGGGCCCTGCCATGCTCTGCCTCTGGCCCTGGTCCCTCTGCACCGTGTCTTGAGTGCCCTGTCTGTCCACATGGCATTCACTCCATCATGGGAGAGATTCCCTGTTGTGGACCCCGAAATATTTCCTTAGTAAGCAACTTGCACACAGGGTGACAGGGCCAGCCTGCCTACCACTGTGTTCCCAGGGCCCTACTTAGCACTTGCCCGAGGCAGATTTTGGCACGACTGAACACAGGGAGCAAATATTCACCAGCTACTTCAATGAAGGAGCTCCCAATACCTTAAAGGAGTGTTTACTCTGAGCTTCCTAACCTGTTGGTTTTGTTACTTCAAAGACCATGGCTGTCACATTCAAAGCTTCCTCCAGTAAATTAAGCCATGGCGCTGAGCCACATGACACCTGCCAGGGGCGTCTCGGTTCACTCTGGAACTTACTGTCCTCTGCAGAGCCCGCAGGGACAGCTGGCTGCCAGGCCATCACCCTGCAAGCACACCTGCATCAGAGCAGCCCTGTCTGAGGATGAGGAATAGGGACCGGAGTCTGGGCGGCCATCCCTGTACATCGGGGAGACTGAGGCCTGGGCCAGGGCTCTTGTGGCTGTGCCATCGTAAGGACCACACTGCCCTCCTGTGATGCAGGCCAGTCCCATACCCTGGCCATCTTGGCGACATTGTGTTTGCAGACATCACAGAGCCTGCAGGGTGCAGTCATCCTAGTCTGACACGGGCCTTTTAAAGTCGAGCTGCCCAGACTCTGAGCCCGTGAATATTTCATCTACCCAGCTGCCGGGCCAGGCTGCCCACAGCGGGGCTGGGGCCTGCTGTCTGGAGGCCAGGGACCATGGGCTTGGGCTGGGTATGTGCTTTTCACTCCAAGCAAAACCAATAACCTCTCCTGACTTCAAAGGGAGGCAGGTACATGAGTGTGGAGGCTCAGGCAGGGCCCACACAGACAGATAACCCCAGTTTCTCCTCCTACGTCCATTTAACCCTGGGTTCTGTCCTCCTCTCCAAAACCACCACCACCCAGAGCCATTAATCAGCCACACAGCCAGCTGCTTTGAGTCTTCCCTCCTCCTGTCTCTGCTTCTCCTTCACAAGGGCTGCTTTTGAACTCTAACCAAGCAGCAGCTGGCAGGCGGGGAGGCAGGCAGGCTGCTGGGGGTCTGGGCATGAATAATCCAAAGTGGACAATCAGCTTCTGAATGATGGAGAGCTGACTCCAGGGCACCGGGAGCCCTGCTCGGCCCACACCTTCATTGGTAATTTAGAGAATGCAAGGAAAACATCCAAAGCGGAAGTGCGTGGACGTCCCTCCCCAGTGAGATGCAGCTACCAACTGCTTCTCCATCCAGCAGCAGCCGCTGCTCCCTTAAAGGCTACTCTGACAGCGCTTAGGTCTCCCACAGCCTCCCCTCCTCTTTGGGAAGGTGTGTGCACATCCTGGGCTGAGAGCAAGAGGAGTTAGATGCTCTGTGCTGGGTGGAGCTGGGGAGGGTGGGACCCAGGAAACATTCTCAAGACTTGAGCTGTCTGTACAGGATGCAATAAGACAGTCTGCAGGGCGGACGCCTGCGTTTAAGGGAAGATACACCAGGCTGCCTCCGAGGTTCGCTTTGGTGTGACCACCACTGTCTCTTTCCAAACCCCACCTTCCTCATAGCCAACCCCCCTGCCAGCGAACAGTCTATGTTTTCTGTTTCTTCCCAAACCCAAAAGCCCTGAGCTTCATCAGGAAGTGCTAGCCATCAACTGTCCACCATTCTGCAGGATGGTAATTCTGGACGTGCCCCAAACCCTCGGGCCTCAAGGGTCCCTGGGGAGGGAGCTGCATCGTTGCAGGTATGGTCATGACACAACTGGATGCTGGATTCAGCCCTCATCTCACACCCACCCCTTCCCTGCAGGGTGGGGGTGTGGTCTGGGAGACATAACAACCACTGAGTCCACTTGTCCACTCAGCACCTCCAGGTGTCAGGCTGGCTGGGCCTCGGGCCAGCCTTGAGAGCTTTCTCCGTGACTTTATTTAACCTCTAGTCTTTTTCAGCCCAGCTCCTGACCCACCCCTGTTTGTCCTATCTGAGCCAGCCTTGGGTGGCTTCCTCTGACCCCTCAGTCCCCCACTTTGCCCTGTGCCCTGGGCGATGGTGGCCCCACATGTGGCCCGGGGCAGGCGCTGCCTGGACAGAGCGCATCCTGGCAAGCTCCTCCTTGGCTGTCGGCTCACACCAAGGTGTCCCCAGGGTGCCCTGGGAGGGGTGGTCTGAACACACGTGAAAGGTGGTGTTGTTCCTAAGCTGTCTTCTCCCCAGCTGTGAACTTGCAGTCGAGCCCCGGCACGTTTCTAAGCACAGGCGCACAGAGGTGGACATTGCAGGTGGGCACTGACAGCAGGGCTGGACAGGGAAAAGAGGAGTCTCTGGGAGTGCTTTGATTTGTGGGAGCTGAGAGGGGGCAATATTTGATGGGTTTTGGGCTTGAAAGGACAGTACCCTCCATGGGGGACCTGATCACTTAGGGAACATGGGGACACCTGTTCTGAGTGACAGGCCTGCTCCCTGGGGCCCATCCTCCCCTGTGGAGCTGAGGCCCATCAGTCCTAAGGGGCTTTCTCCATGGCATCATGGGACGGGACATGGGTAAAGGCCTCTGAAATCACCTGTGGCACGCGGCCTTCGGGATGTGGAAAGAGGATGTGGTGCAGGGGCCCTGCCCTCTGAAGCAGCACATGATGAAGGCCCTCAGAGAGTCTGCCTCACTGATCCCCCCTCCGCCCCAGCCCAGAGTCACAGGTCATGGGGTCTCTCTGGATCTTGGCCTCTAGGGGAAGAAATGGAGACTGCAAAGGATCCTTTCTAGAGCAGGGTGTGTTCCCAGGGCCCCGAGAGCTCAGGTCTGCAATCTGCAGACCCAGCTTTGTGTTGGGCTCTGTGTTAGCCCCCTTGCAGGCCCCCAGCCTCCCTGGACCTCAGTTATCTTCAGACCTCAGGGTGGGGAGGACAGGCCTGCCAGGTGCCTGGCACAGCGGCTGGCACCCGGCGATCGCTCCCCCAGCGCTGGTTGCGGGAAGCAGCCTGCTCTGGAGGGCCATCAGCACCGCGCCAGCTGCAGGGCTCTGTCTGGAGAGGTTTGAGAGCCTTCAGGAAGACAGGTGAGCCCAGAGAAGACACTCCGAGGAGCCGCCCACCCCTCCCACTTCCTGTGGAGGGGGCAGAGTCCTTTGGGCCCCATTTCCACTCCCACCTGGATGCAATTTGCAATCCCGACAAGTGTACAAACAGTTGTTGTGCCTAAAGCATCTGTCTGAAGACAAACGCCCGTGCCATCTGGAGAAGAACTGCTCTCTGAGGGCTCAGCCCGCAGGCTGCCTGGGGCAGCTCACACACCAGGCTCCCTCCCACCTTCCCTGGGCAGATCGCAAGGACTGTGGAGTGGGAAGTGGGATGGGGCAGTGCTGGAGGGGTGGGAATTCTGGCCCAAGCCCGAAATGGAAAACCATTGCCAAGTAGCCTCATGTTTTGAAGAGCGACAGTAGGCCACTTAGTGGTGGTGCCCAAACCAGTCAGCGGCCCTCAGAGCATCTTCCCCGTCAGCCTACAGGCAGCAGAAGCCTCGGGATTCATCGGAAAGTCTGTGCAGAGGAGAATGAGCCTGACTTCCTGCTTGTACCTCTGCTGAGTCCAGTCACTGGTTCAATAAACTGGTTACGTGTTTCCTTATCCCAGGACCAACCTGGATACCACGGGTCCTAAGATGACAGCGGCTTTCATAAGTAGAGGCCAAAGTCCAGGGCCCCCAGAACCCTACCAAATCCTGTGCGAGCTAAAATGGGAACTCGGGGCTCGGAGCATATGGCCGTCACAGCAGGCTTGCCTCCTACCCAGAACCGGAACATGTGCCCCTCCATCAGTGGGGAACACTCCCACATTCCCACTCCACTGCAAAGGGCATTTTAATCCCACTCCGCTACTTGGCCTTGGGCCTCCTCACAGCATCCAGCCTGGCTGCCTCCAGGAGGCATTTGGTAAGGACTTGTCAGATGCCATAAAGGGATCTAAAGGTGGCTTTGCACTATCCAGGGGAAGGCCAGCTTTTGGGGAAGAACGAGTCCCGCCAGGACAGCAGTGAGTGAAAGGAAGCATGGGTGGGAGCTTCTCTCCAGACCCAGACATCCAGCTAACCCAACACCCCTGTGGAACCATGGTGGGCTGCTAACCCTGGCTAGTGCCACGTGTGGGCAATGGGATCACCTCCACTGCCACAGAGAACCCCTGACTCTGTTCTTCATTCTCTCTGGGAACTGCCACAGCTTCTCTCAACCTTTTCTCTTCACTACAATGAAAAAAAACCCATCATGGTCTTTAACCCTTTCAACAATGTTTATCAAGCAGCTACTACACACCAGGCTGAACATCCACCTTATGGAAAACTCTAGGCTTCTCTCTCCCACTCCTTGGCCCTCCAGCTGGAACAAAAGGTCTCAGGCATTAACAAGGTAGCCTGCTCTCAGATCAGCCCCTACTCTCTCTTTGCCCTTTTTGCCTTCTGCGTTTGATACTGCCTGGTCCCTTCTGCTGCTATCTTTGTTCAGGCACTCTTGGTCCCAAGGCCTCTGCCTATATTTCAGCCACCTACCACCTACCTGGCCCTCCGCCCCCACCCCCACCCACACTTCAGCCCAGAAGGAGGGACCGGTAGGGGCTGGGCTAGAGGCAGCCTCAGCCTTTGGTGCTGGAGAGCTGCTCAATGACAGTCCTGCTAAGGTAAGGACCAGGAGCTGGTAGTGTTGCTGATGCAGAGGAAACCTAAGGTGGGTCAGTGGCCTGTGGTCTGGGGTCTCCAACTAGCCCCTCATGTGCCACGTAAGTGCCAGCTTCAGGCAGGCAGCAACAGTTTGGGCAGGCTTGCCCTTCCCTTTTCCTTTCCCAGGAGAAGAAGCCTCTCTCTGCCCATCCAGGTTCTGTCTTTCCCCAGGGCCTGGCTCTCCAGCCACCTCCTGCCAGGGGCCACCCTGGTGCCAGGCTTCTGAGTGCCCTCAATCCCGAGTGTGGCCCACATGCTGCCCCCCGTTAGTTGCTATGCCTATGTGAGGGGAGCTCTCTTGAGTCCTCTGCCCCCTAGCACCTTGCTCCTTGTGTAGCCCACAAGCGGGGCCCACGTAGTGGTTGTGGGGTCCTGCAGGGCACTGTCACAGAGCCTGAAAAAGGGTGGGTAGAGAGGAAAGAGAGACCACAAGGCAGAGGACAAGTGATCTGTGCTCCAAGAATCCTTCCTGGATACATACAGCCTTAGAGAGGGCTCGCCTCTCAGAAACACACCAGGTAGGCCTTCTCCACACCTCAGAACACTTGGGGTCTCCAGGTGCCACAGAGCCCACACCACCCACCTGGGCCACACCCGCACTGAAGAGAGGGTGCTGCTGGCAGGACCAGGAGGCAATGGGGCTGGGGCCCTGCATTGCCTTCATCTGGCTTTCTGGGCTCTTCCCTGGAGCCTAGGGGGTGGCTTCAGCATTTGAAGAGCCCTTTGGAGGTCTGGGCTCTGGATGGCTCGGTCATTTACATCCTAAGCCTTTCCAACACTCCAATCGCAGGGAGCAAGCTTGGAAATCGGTAATGTGACCTTCAGTGCTTAATTGCATGTTGAAATCCTCACAAAAGCTTTGCAAAAGCACTGAGATTTACGAGGACAATACTGCGCTATCCTGATAAAAAGCTGACATTTAAATGCTCTCATTTTATATCTTTATAACGAAATTCCTTGTTTCCTCTCCATTTCTGAGTATTTACTAACATTTAGAGAGCTCTCTGTTCCATGCAAAATTTCAGGTTTCTCTGTGGTGCATAACACGAGACTGGGCTGTGTGACCGGTGAGCATAAGACCCAGACCTTGTTCTGCAGCCCTGCCCGCAATGGTGAGAAACAAGGTATTCAGCCACCCCGCCCCTGCCTCTCCCTCCAAGAGGAGGTTTTAAAAAAATCACCAAAATATCATGTTTTAATGAGTTTTCTTTGCAATTTGTGTATAATAGATTTTCAATAACAACCTGTAATTAGTTCATTTTCTACTACTCAATTGCTCTGCATCGAGGCCATTGACAGCTTCCAGCTGGGATCTTTAAAAATGGAAAGTGCTTGAATACTCAGCTCCAGACAATGGCTAGAAAGTGCTGGGCCTGACAATGCAGCTGTTAGGAGCAAACCACTGGAGATGGGAAAGAGGCGGTCTGGGTTTGAAACTTCCAAGAGGAAGAAGAAACTGGCAGAGGAAGAGATGGCCAGCAAGCAGCAGTTCTGGCTCAGAACTGACCGCTCCATCGTGTGATGAGGGGTGAGACTGTCCCACCCCAGAGCCCTGTACATGCACAGGGGGCCCATTCTGTCACCCCTGCTCCCCATGGGGGTGAGGCACTCATTGGACACTCATCGGGCTGCCCATGGCTTTTCAAGCACAGCCAGCGCCGTTGGAGGCGCAAGCACACCCTCAGTCGTGTTTCTGCCTTCACAGAGAAGGGAGAGCCTGGAAGGACAGAGTTCAGACTCCGGAGCATTGCTTCCTTGAGGTCTTAGACCACAGCCCTGCCCGCTCTTTGGTCCTGGCAGTCATCACTAGAGATCTGAAGGCTCTGGTGGTGAGCGGGGCGTCTAGGGCCAAGTCCAGCTCTCCAGCTGATAGTCAGTGCCCTCTCAGCGTGTTGCCTGGGCTGGCACACCAGCAGTGCTGGGGCCTCCCCAGCAGCTCCCACAAGGCTGGAGGCAGCCTCTGCAGGTCCAAGCCATGCCTGCCTTCTCCTGGCCCCGCCTCTCCGTCTGAGTTGTGTCCTCTGGGGCCCCGCCTGGCAGCCATCCTCACTCATGTGAGGCTCCTCACTCAGCCCGAGCCCTCTGCCCCTCCCTGTCCGGGTCGCCCTTCTCCTTGCCCGTTGCCTGGTTTTCTCCAACCCAGTGTCCAGGCCTCAGCTCAGTGTCCCTTCCTGACCTCTCCGTGGAGAGCAGGTCCTCCCTGCCAACCCCACACCCCGTTATTCTCTGTCCCAGTTCCCACTTTGTGTGGTTGTTGTCTGTTTCCCCACTGCCTCCCTGCTGGACCTGCAAGCTCCCCGCCGCAGGGCCTGGGGGTCTTGCCCACAGCTGTGTCCCCTGCCCGGTGCAGGCCATGGAGTGGGCTCTGCGAGTGATTACTGACCTCACATTTTTTCCTCCTCCGAAGCTTCCCAGTCTGTTTCTGGACCTTTCCTCATGCGGGCCTCCCTGCCTGGCCAGGCTCCTCGGAAATGTTCTGGTCAGCTGGCCTGCCCCTTAAATGGACGCTGCACTCCGAGTGTGCATGAATGGCCAGAATGGGCCTGCACCACCTGCCCGGGCGCTGGCCCTCCTTCCATAGAGCCTGACCCACACCAGCTTCAGGGGCAGACATGCCCAATCTTCTCACAGCGACCAGCAATGGTGCTGCTTCCTGGCGCTGACCCGAGTCAGGGAGCTTGGGTCTCTGTGCTCAGTGGTTTTGCTCAAGAGGCCTGCCCTCCCATTCTGCCAGGGCCCAGCTTGGGAGGCCTCGAGCTGTCAGGGTCTCCAGTTTTCAGCAGGACATGCTGTGTCTTCCCTTTGTGAGGCAGCCTCAGGTGGGAGGGAGGTGGCCATGGGGACCCAGCAGGGGGTTGTGCTGAGTGTTTCAGGTTCCTAAGAGCAGAGCTCAGAGGAAATATAAAGCCACATTCTATGCTAATGAATTATTTTCCTAGGTGCATGGATTTGCACAAAGACGGCAAAGCCGACCTCCTGGTGGGGTGGCAGGAGCCAGAGGGCCTGAGGATCGACCTCCGCAGCCAGGGTCTGCTGCCTCCACCTTGAATGTGGCCATGGGCTGCAGGTCTGAGAGTGGCATGGAGCAGGAGCCCTTATCTCCACACACAGTTGTCGGAGGTGGAGGGAATTAAGCAGCAGGCTGGTGGCCTAAGAGCCCAACAGAACACTCACCCTGAGGAGGGCTGGGCCAATTAGTGGCTCTGGGAGCTCTATGGAACAAGCAGTTTTGTCCTTATTAAGGGAGCATTAGGCCTATGTGGGCCTCAGGGGCTCACCCCACACCCTGGTCACTCATCCAGTGGATCAGGGATGTTGGGGCTGCTGGGGCAGCCACAGGGGTGCCTTTGGTGGCCTGGTCTGGCCAGGCTGGTGCTTCCCCACCAGGGGTCCTGGCTGTGAGGCCCCAATAAGGTACTTCCTCTGCTCCCCCTGGGGACATGCAAAGGCTCTCTGAGACCCTTGGTGACGGTCACATTGTGTTTGGCCCCCTCTGCTTGCCAAGGGTATTTCTCCATATACTTTATCCCCCTCACTGAGCGAACACTTACCAAGGGCTTCCTAGGTGGCAGACCCCATGCTAGGCATGAACACATGGTGAGCAAAACAGCCTCTGCCCTCATGAAGCCTGTGGTCTAATGCAGGGCCACATGACAATGGCATGGCACAGGGTGACGGAGGCTGGGAGGAGGGGCTGCGGGAACACACAGAAATCTTTGTCATCACCATCACCACCTCCATCACTGACCTACTGGGTTAATGTTAACTTAGCACATACCATATGCTAGGTATGATTCTAATCCCTTTACATGTATTATCTCATGTAGTCCTGAGCAAATTTATGTGGTGGTTTTAGGCCCATTTTACAGGTGAGGAACTTGAAGCCCAGCTTAACCTCCGGTAAAGAACTATCCAAGGTCACACAGCTGGTAAGTGGCAGAATGAGGATTCGAACTAGGTGTGACCTAGTCCATGCTCTTAACCATCAGGTCACAGCCTTGTTACTGTGCAGAGATGAACCCAGGGCTATGGGCACACAGAGGAAGGTATGTGGGTCGCGGTGGAGGGAAGAGAAATTGTGGAAGACATCCTGGAGGAGGAGACCTCTGAGCTGGGACTTGAAACTTAGGGAAACCCACTGAAGGCACAGTGAGATTCTCCTCACTGGAGAATGCTGATGAATTGCAAAGTGTGTTTAAATGCATGAGAAGGTTCTGTATTCAGGCATTTGGGTCTAATCCTGGTTCTGCTAGCTGCTGGCTGTGTGACTTTGGGTTAGCTACCTAACTTCTCAGAGTTTCAGTTTCTTCATCTATAAAATTGGGACATAATACACAGTGCTGACACACGACAAATGTTAGGTATTGCTTTACACAACCAGAGTATAAAGAGCCCATTATTAACTAAAGCGATATTGACAAGTGAAATCATTCAGATGGCACATTGACTTTGGCTGCAGGGGCACACAGTAAGCTCACACGGAAGCCTCCTTGGATCCCCTCTCTCTACCCTTGAGGTGATGAGCAAGCACCCCCACCTCTGTCCTTGGGAGGGGTGGCGAGACTCACAGCTCCTTCTGTCTTCTAATTCTCCACTCCTCCTCTGGCCACTCCAATGTAACTGTTTAATGCCCTTGTAAATGAGGCACCAAGGGCAGTGGCTCAGTTTTTTTGCTCGATTGATTTGCAAGTCCTGTGGGAGGTGACCAGTTTCTCCCTTTGGTGTTAGGGGAGTCATCACACGAATGGTCTTAGCCTCAGCCGACACCGAGACCAGCGTACTGGTACCGCTTGCTCACCAGACTCAAGAGCCAAATAGATTCAGATAAAATTTTTGATAAACCCCATGCTATCTGAAATTTTGTTACTCATGATCCCAAACCCAGTAAGCAAATGGAGTGGGATAAAGTGGTACCCTCGCCATCTAAACTCCTTGTCTGAACTCACCCACACGGATAAAAAGCCAGATTGATTCGGGGGAGGGAAGCTTCCCGTTGTTTTATTTTGCCATCCTGCTCATCACCGCAGGGCTATGAAAACTGACTAAGACAATGCGTCTGGCACGGTGTCTGGCACGGTGTTTGGCCTGTGCCTGCCGTTATCCCTTCCAGAGGATAATGATGTGTGAAGTGAAGCTGCAACATCCTTTCATTTTGCAGCAACAATGGCAGAAAAACAGCTGTAAATTCACCAGTGACCATCTCATCTGTTTCACAGAGTTGCCCTGGATACAGAGGTATTGCAATAAGCAAATTACATCACTGTTTTCCTTTCTGCTTGACTAGAGCTAAGGGAGGGCATCTGACTCCCGCACAGCCAGCTCCTTGTGGTCCTCCTGACACGGGTTCTCCTCCTGGACACTATGCATTGTGATCCCGGAACATTAACATGGGAAGCCCTTTATCCTGCACTGCTAGGTGCTCAACCCTTCCTTTGCATCCAACACATTGCTCTCACAGGATTAATTAAAAGGACAGGTGTCTTTCTAAAACACAGAAGAAACTTATAATGAATTTAAAGTGAGAGAAAAATCCTCCTTTAAGCAACATGTTTTTCCCATAATCCCAACCCAAGCATTCAGAAAAGTGCAAAAACATGCATTATTGAAAAGCTTTTTAAATGAGCAACTTTTAGATTAATTTATCATGAGGAACAGACAGGGCTGGTAAGCATCTTGCTCCCCAGTGACCATGGAGCCTGGGTCTCTGCCTCACAGCAGGGACTGGTGGTCCTGCAGCTGGTTTGGGGAGGAGGGAAGGGTCGAGGGCACGTGCTGAGGGGTCTTTAGTTCCAACTTCAGCCTGTGATAGGGAAAGCCAAAGCAACCTGAAGAGAGGAATGGAAGAAGGAATGGAATGGAGGAAGAGAGGGAGGCCACCCTTATGTTTCACTCCTGTCACTGCACAGAGATGGGTGATGAGAGCCGTAGCGCCATCTGAGAGAAAGAGACTGAACTGCCTGCCATGGCTAAGGGACCTGGCCTCTGCCCTCCTCTCTTGGGAGGGGCCACCTGTTCTGCAGAGCCAGAAGGAGGGTGCAGCCCCACTGTGAACCACCTAAGCTGAGTATGGCAGCCCCCAGCCATGGGATTCTTGGCACTGGTGTCAGCCACCTGCAGACAATGGCAAAGAGTGGCCCAGCCTGGGCTAGGCCAGCTGCATGAGAAGACATCATTTAGGGGAGACCCCCCAACACCATGAACTTGTAAATACAACCCACCTGTCCAGGAAAAAGGCCTCCAAACACATCCTTTAATAGAGCGACCGAGCCCATGCCAGGAGTCACCCCACAAACTCTGCCCTGCCTAGTACCCAAGGACCTGGCAAAGTAGACTAGAAAATACAATTTTAAAGTCTCAACCTCTGCTAGCCCATCAGCTCCAGTATTTAAAATTAAATCCAAAATGTTGTTGCTGAAACATTTGAGATATTACTTTCTGAGTTTTAGTGAGATTTCTTTAATGCCCATTGATTTCTGGGTAATAAGTTGTACCTATAAGTCTCATTTCAATTACCTATTTAACATTCACTGAACCATAAATCCATTCCCAGAGCTATGTGAATGTAGAGTTCCCATGACTTTAAAAAACCATTGATCCCCGTGTGCTCCTGGTGGCCACATGTCAAGTCTTTATAGCGGATTAACTCATTCTGTGGCTTTCTTCATGGCTGCGAGTTTACATTTTATTGCATATTTATTATTTGGGTAGGGCTGTGATGAATGGTTTGGCTGTCTGGTTCAAAAGAAGTCCAAGGCGACAGTAGAACCTAATTTGCTTTAAAAATGATGATTATAAAGCTTTTCAAACAATAATCCAGGGATCAAGGACGAATAATCCACATTGCTCTCTATCGATACATGGCTGGAGGTGAGGTGACGATGTCCCTTCTTTCCCAAGGGCAGCTCAGGTTTATAATGACCCTTGTTAGGGAGGCCAGGTGGCCTTCTCTTTCATCGGGGGCAACAGGGATGCTTCCACCTCCTCAAGAGTAAAGCCAACAGTCTCCTGTTCAGCCCCAGACTGATTCCTAGGAACAGAGCTCAGGAAGCAGAGGCTTCTGCAGTACCGGGTACCAGGATGGTGCCTGAGCAGTGCCATTCTCTGCTTAACGATGCCACCGTGGGACATCTGAGTGGTGGTGACTGGTGTATACCCCAAATTCCTGAAGGCCAGCCTTGGCCCCTGACTCTTAAAATGTACCCACCTTTTCCTTCATAGTGCCTTTTGCAGAGGGGCCTGAGCACAGAAAGCATTGCTGGGAATATCTCAGAACTGTCCCCAGGACACACGCTGCTGCTTTCCCCAATGGGTAGGGCTGCTCTCTTGGCCATCTGCCCTGACATCTACTCTTCTTGTTCATGTCTGTGGGATTGGAATCATCGGGGGTCTCGGTTTGGGGGAAGGTGGAGGGAGAGGATACTGCAGGAGGTGGACGCTGAGGACAGGAGGGAGGGTCTTGTCCAGTGTGTGCAGGTCAGTGCTTAACAACTGGCTCTCCAGAGGAAGAAAGCACCTCTCCTCTGCTTTTGTAGCATTTGTATGGTGTAAATTTCCATGGTGTAAATACTCCCACTACCGCTGATTTGAAGCTACCAACTATACAATTATTTGCTTTGTGAAAGTCCTGAAGATCTAACCATCGGCTCTCATGAGCTAGGTCTATGGAGTTGCTGGGTTCTTAGAGATTTATTGCATGGAATAAGCTCCTTGATCCACAAAGCAAACACCATCCACATGCAGGTTAAGCCCTCCAGACGTTCACACCTTATGATGAACTACTCCACGTAGACAGGCGTTTTAATAGTGAGCAGGGAGGAGGAGGATGGGGAACCGAACCGCATCGTGGGATATCAAGCAGGGCCCTGTAACTGGGGGTTGGGCTTTGGTCCTTGGCAATAAGGATGCCATGAACTGGAAAGGCACTGCTTGCGTCAAGCTCACGGGCATTTCCCACAGGGAGGAATCACACTCGTTTCTCTCCTCTTATTCGCAAGCACCTCTTCTACCTGCCACAAGAGTCCTTCTTGCCAACGAATCACAAGGGCTCCTTCTCAGGCCTTGTGAATGGAATAACAGCAGCACAAAGAGATGTCAACAGGAAGCAGGAGTACCTTTCTGAAAAACAGAACTCCAGGTAGCGGTTGGCGTTGGGGGTGTAGATGCCGGGGTCTGTGGCTCAGGGTACTAGTGCAGCCTGGGAGTCTCTCACCTACTTTCCAAATTCCAGGGCCTGCAGTTAGGAGCTGGGAGCTTCACACAGGGTGCATACGTTACCTGCTTTAAGCAGAGCCTGAATGCTGTCTGACATAAAGGGGCTTCATCTCTTGGGGCCAAGAATGGTCCCTCTTGTCTCAAGTTTGTGCTCAGCACTGCTTTTCCCTCTCCTCGCTGCTGACCTCTGTCTGGAGCCTTCTGGGGCTCGTTCTCGCATCTCGCATCTTTTGGAAGCCCTGTCCCAGCTCCATCTACGGTTGACACGAGCTAATCTCTTGGAGGAGCCCCTCAAGGAAAGACACAGGTCCTTGGCTCATCCTACCCACTTGCGATAGGCACCGTGACGCCCCAGAAGGTCCACTCCCAGCACTTCCTCTCTTCTCACACAGACCATCTCCCTTCTGTTCTCCAGGGATTCCCCGCCTCTCTTCAACCTGGACCTTCACTCTCCATCGTCCCTCTCCTGCTGGCCGAGTCTCCAGAACCCTCCTGCAGGATTTGCCTCCAGGCAGGGATTCCCAATGGGGCCAGGCCACAGCCTGGGGATACCCCTAAATCTGCTCCCTCCTTGTGCAGTTAGAGAATCCCCCAGGGGGGTCCCGCAGTGCCCTCCCAGCCACACTTAAATCGCAGTCCTGGGTTCCTCTAACGACAGTGAAAAGAGCCTTTATCCAAAAGGAACAGAGCCAGCGTCCCTCTCCCCACCCTTAAAGCTCAGGCTTGTGGCAAAACAAATTCAACTGCTTTCACCTATAAAAGAAGCCAATCTTGGACACGACTAAATACAGACTCCAGAGCCTTGACATCATTTTGGTGCAGGAATGCCTGTGGAAACAATCCCATTTGCCCACTGGGGCCTGACTTACGGAAGGCTGTGTAGAACTCATGGAGGGTCAGGGAGCCGTCCTTGTTGTAGTCATCAAACCGGAGGAGGTCACCCGGTGAGCACCCCAAGAAGTCCTCCTCCAGGTCCTGCTCCTTCAGCACGTGCTGCGGGCAGGCAACAGGGCCAGAGTCAGAGTGAGTTCAGAGCTGTGGGCATTGCTGGGAAACGGCTCAGGCTGTGCCACTGCCTGAGGGAGGGGGAGGACTCCAGCACCTGAAGCTTTGTTTTTGTCTTGTCTGAGCCTCTCATTTTATAGATGAGAAAACTGAGGCTCAGAGAGGGCAGGGGACTCTCCCAAGATCACACAGTGGTTGGGGCAGAGTTGGGATTAGTGTTCAGTCTGGGCGGACAGACCCCAGACGGGAAGGGAAGGGTCCTTGAGGCTACCAGTCCATCCTTTCATGCTATAGATGCAGAAACAGATAAGAGAATGGACCTGATGAGATAAACCCAGCAAACAGTGGCTGAACTCAGCATGGGAGCTGAGGTTTCCTGGCTCCCAGCTGTGGAGAGCTGGAAGGTCGTTGCTCCACCAGTGTGTCCCTCCCCACCCTCCACCACCTCTTAGCAATCTCTGGGCAGCTCCTCCTAGCTGCAGCACAGCGCCCCAGAAAGGGGCAGCCGCTGTTCTGCTGACATAGGCCCGAGGCCCCATCTCTGCCTGCCCTGTCCTGCCAGGGACACAAATGTTTGCTCTTGGGATTCTGGCACAGGGCCCATGGGTGGGCCCTTGTGAACTCCTTCCTGGACGTGGCTTGGGCCGCAGGGCACAGAGGCCTCCCCAACATGACCAGCCACATGCCACGAGGTGACTAAGGATAGAAATTCCAGGCGCCCTCACTCAGCTGGAGCCAGAGGCTGGTGGTGCATCTGGAACTAGAGTCTTGCCAGGAAAATGATCAGAATAAAATCTCAGGAGAGAGGAAATAATTTCATTTTGTTTTAAGGGAGACAGAGGCATTTTCTCTTTATTTAACAGTCTCAGCTTGGCCTGCTATATTAAAGGCAATTTAATGTGATAATGTTAAAAAAATGACCCTTCACCCGGCAAGTGAGAGTGTTCGATAAAAGGGAGATCAACCAGAACGCCCGAAATCAATCTCCCAAAGATGTAAATTTCCCTTTGTCCATTTCTGCATCGGAAATTGATTAACTTTTCATATGACCAAGTTTTTCCCCAACGCATTTGATTCAGTGTCAAGGAAAGGCCCACATTAGCTGGGCTCTGCTTGGCAGGTTTATGAAATGGATTTTAAATACATTAAATTTTAAAGAGGAAATCATAGTCCAATTACCACGCCTGTTAATGGCTTCAGGTGCCACAGGGCATGTCTCTGCCAGGTTAGAGCAACATGCCCAGGAAGGTTCTGTTTACTTGGCAGTCACCTGGGAGCCACGCGGGGCTGGGATGCCAAGAGCCCACAGCTGCCTCTGTCCAGGGCAAGCCAGAGCCGCCTGCCCAGGGCGCTGCCTGCACAGGGCATTGCCTGCACAGCCTGTAGCGCGGGGAATCGCCAGATGGCTCTTCCTGTAGGTAACTGTCACTAACAGGACCTAGGCTTTTCCCAGAGCACCTCAGGTCATCTGTGGGTCCCTGCCCCTGCCTCTGGGGGTCTTAGCCATTGCTGGGGGCCAAGTGCTGATGGAGGTGGTGACAGGCTGGCTGGCATGGCTGGCATGGTGTGTGCCTGAGAGGTTGTGGGCACCAGGCCACCTGGCATGCAGGCCCTGCATGGACTTGCACGTGTTGCCCAGGTGTGGGTGTGCAGAGTGGAGTCTGCAAGTGCCTTAGGCTCTGTGGTTCCCAGTGTGCTGCCTGGAAGCAGGCTCTGCACTGGCTGAAGTAGAGGGCCTTGAGAGGGGGACCCTGCATGACAAAGCCTCCAGTGACTGCTCCATACTTGGGTTTTGTGGGCACTTGCTGGCCCCACAGACCTTGAGAGGACCAGCTGGAACCTCCTGGTGGGAGCTGTTCTCCCCCAGGGAGACCCCTTACTGGGAGGAGAGCAGGTGACACACATCTGGCCGCCTGGGTTTCGTTTTAGCTCCACCAACTCAGGCCAATTGCTTGATTTCCTGGAGCTTTGGTTTCCTCATCTAAAAATATCTGTGGAGTGGGGATCACAGTGGTACCTACTTCACAGCAGAGGATGGCTGGAAGTTTAAGGAGGAAATAACAATGAAGACGATGATGATGACAACCATACTGACCACTGTCACCTGTTGGGACGCACTATGTGCCAGACACTGTGCCGAGTACTTCACATGTGTTAGCTCATTTAACCCTCCTGATTACCTGGTGAGGTTCACAGACAAGAAAAGGAGGCACAGAGAGGAGAGGCTTTTTCTCAAGACACTAGCTAGTAAATGCTGGAGGCGAGACTGGAGCTCAGGCCGTTTGACCGTAAAGCCTACATTCTCAGCGCCTCTACTGCATGTTAGTAGTGTTTGTTGCATCATAGGTAAAGGGCCTTGCTTAGTGCCAAGCACACAGTGGGTGCTCAATAAATGCTAGGGCACTCCCCAGCCCAGTCCTTCCCAGTGACTTGGCCTAGCCTTGGTAAGGTCACTGTGTGACGTGAAGGATTTCTTTTAAAGTGGCATCAAACTTGGGGACTCATTCTTGTTACTGTCCTCTCGGTGGGCACTCTGTGGTCTCCAGGAGGAGCTGCCCCCGCCCCACCAGCCGGCCTGGGGAGGCTGATCTGGCCCACCTTGCCTATCTTTGCACCTTCCTGGTGTGGCTCCAGGGCCCCAGGCCTGTCGAGGCAAACGAGCAGAGCAGGAGCAGGAATGCAGGCCATTCCGGCCCACCCCGCCTGCCTTTCTGCCACAGGACCCTATAGGCCCTCCCTGCAGCTGGCAGTGGCTGGTGCCCCGGGTTGCTCCTTCCTCGCTTTTTCTGCTGTAGACACTAACTGCCCTCACATCACCTCGGAGCTGGACAAAGGGACACGGGTGCTGTGTTTGGAGAGGGAAGCAAACCACAGGGCCCAATCCGAGTGATTTCCCAGCAGAAGAGCAGTGTCTGGGTCCGGATGCAAGGCTTCCTGCAAGCAAGCAGGCTGGGGTTTGGGTTGTTGATATCTGGATACTAAAGAATGGCGAGATCCTAGGGCAGAGGACTCGGGACACCCAGGTCACAGCCCCAATATTTGGTGGAAACCAAACCTGTTTCCTTTTCACCTTCCTGCTCAGGAAAGTAACGGACTCAAGGAAGAAAAGATGTATTTCCTAATGAAAACATCAGAGACCAGCCCCTTTGAAGCGTGTGTTTGCCAGCTAGCTGAGATGCTTCAAAGCTTGTTTGTAAATATTGGCTGAAGGTGGCTGGTGGGGAAAAGACACTGACATTGTTTCGTTTGTAAGATATTTTCGGAGGCATTGAGCACGAGCTCTCCGGTTCCCCGGGAGAAGAGTTTCTCTTGCAGGAGAGAGGCCTCCTTGGTGTCCTGTTACAAAGGACTCTCCTCATGTGCATCTCCCCGGTTCCGTGCTGAATGGGAAACCAGATTCCTCCGTAATACCCACCTGAGCCAGTTCATTGCTGCTGAGGTGGCCGTCGCCATCTGCGTCCAAGTCCTTAAACAGAGATTCCACCAGGAGGCGCTTCTGGGAGGCAGGGTCTTGTCTGCTGTCCCCTTCTTGGGGTGGCTGCAGGCGGGTCTGGATCGCCAGAAGGACATTCTTCAGGCGGGCGTAGTCGGCCATGGTGCACGGGTCACCTGGAAGAGGAGATGAGGTTATGGCAGCAAGACTCCTCCCTTGGTCTTGAGAGAACAGTCATCCATCCTGTTCATACAGGGTTACTGGGCATTTACTCTGCAGTGCAGGGGGCAACTGGAGTGGACTGGACCTGTTTGTCTGTCTGCCCACCAACCCATCCTATCAACATTTACTAAGCACTGGACACATGCTGCGCATGACGCAGATGCTGGAGGGGGCCTGTTCATCCCACAGGTGTTTCCTGAGCTCCTACTACCTGCCAGACACAGAGTGATTGCCGGATGGAATGGGGGAGTTCATCTAGGGGAACGCACAGCTGTGGCCCCACAGAGGCTTTAGGAAAGCCGGCCCCAATTCCACTTTGTAAGAGCTCGTTTTTGCCTTAATCCTACCTTAGAGACTGCTTTTGAATACTTGGCCTTATAGATTAGGGAGTTTTAGTTAACAGGACTAATAAGCCCTGCTTTAGTTAATTAGGTACACTCCCCGAGCTGGATTACTTCAAAACAAACATGGGTACACAAGTCTGTGACCAAGAAACACAAGGAAGCTTTATGGAATTAAAGCCGAAGCACACAGCCCATTACTCTCAGGCCTTTCATCACAGGCGTGCTTGCCGAACAGCATCAGAACCACACAGTGTTCTGGCAAATGAGGCCTGTGATGCACTGCGACATGACATAGTTTATCTTGCTGGTGACAGGCCACTAGGACGAACCCCATACAGGGCTCAGCCTATAAACTGAGGCTGCGGGGCTATTAGCAGAGCAGGACAGCCCCTCCAGCCCCACATCCCCACCCCCTGGGGATGCAGTACTTCTGGCACCTGGCTCTGCTGAGTCCTGGAGTCCGGGCACAGGCTTCTCACCATCCATTCCAGGTGGAAGGCCTATGCACCGCTGGGGATGGACTGTCTGGGGCCTGACGCTCCTCCCCTTAATTCTAAGGCCAGTTTAGGGCACCAGGTAGTAGCTCAGGGTTGGAGACTCAACACAAAGCAGTGCTGGAGAGCACTGGTTCCAGAGTCCTCTGGGTTTGAGTCCCAGCTCTGCTGCTGCCTGAAGTGTACCTTGGACAAGGAGCCTCAGTGATTTCATCTGTGAAGTGGGAGAGCTGTGCCTCCCACAAGGCTGTTGGGAGGATCAGATAAGAAATGCACATACAAGGCTTAGCACTGGCTTGGCACCGAGTAAGGGCTCATAAAATGGTAGCTACTCTCCCCTTATCATTATCGGGACCACGTTTGCTGAAGAGCAACAAACAAGGAAGCTTCTTGGTGAGGAAAGGGCTGATGGGGAAGGAAGTCTGTCTGTCTGTCTGTCTGTCTCCTGCCCTCCCTCCCTCACTAGATAAGCCTGGATGGCCTGATCACTTTCTCTTGTGCTTGTTTGTGTTTCCAGATTTTCTTCCAATTTGGGGTCAATTGATTCTTGTCAGAAACAGATGCCCGTTACCGTTTCCTCCTGCATGTTTATTTAGAAAAAAATCAATTGCTGTGTTCAATATAATCAAATCTATTTGCTCTCTGGGAGTCTCCGTGCTCTGACGGAATGGCTCTCTCACCCCCTAACCGTGATAGCGTCCCTCCTTGCCCTGGGAGGATACCCATTCCCAGGAGCTCTTAGGGCCACCCGTTGGTAAACCATATTCTCAAGTCCGTATAGCTGTGCAGGTTTGAAAACAGTGGCCTTGTCCCACCACAAAACCACTCCCACCCAGGGGACCATGTGGCAGCCTGCTGGGTTTCTCTTCCTGGGCCTGGATAAAGGCCAGTTTTGGGAAAGGAGAAGAATAGTTTTGCCCAAATCTTGCCCCTCAGCTCCCAACAGGGTGAAACTAGTCCTGGCAAATGGACAGAAGTTGAATGCGGTAGACCAGTGGAGATAGCTCTGGTGTTTGTGGTGATGGAAGTCTCTGTGTGGAGGATCTGTAGGGACCTGTCCTGGAGGGGCCCGTCAGGCTTTCCTGGGGACAGGCATTCAAGCCCAGATGCTGGGAAGTGGTGTGTACAGCGGATAGATATGGGGTCGATAGGAAGCTCAACTCAGAAATGCTAGTTACGATCAGGTTCCTAAGAACATGCCACAGCAAGGCCACCTGAAAGACGGGCCAGGCTGAATTGGGTGAGAAGAGAGGTCTCATCCTCGGTGGTCCCCCCAACCCCCCAATCTTCCTTACAGAGCTTGGAGGTCCACAGATATCCTCTGAGCTTCTTGCTGCCCTGGGCCAGGGGTCCGCAGCTAGTCAACACCTCCCACACGGGCAGGCTAGGGAACCTATCGAAGTGGGTCCTGCTCGGTGGGCCGCAGAAACCTCCCCAGGCTCTGCCCCTCCCATCACATCCCCACAGTTCATGGTGAGTTCACAGGCTTCTCCACCCTGGCAACTGCAAGGCACACACCTCCTGGTCAGGAAGGTACGCACATGTGTAGAAATCAACTTGGGGGAGACGGGTGGGTGCCCCCAGGCTCCAGGGTCTTGCCCCTGCTAGGGCCCACACCAGACACGCCCCTCCCATGCTTTTACCAGCATTTCCTTACAAACTCTGTGCCAGATGCTGGGTGGCATGCTGAGGATACGATGGAGCTTCCAGTCTTGGGCATCAATGGTGTCCATAGAGGGGGTCTAACGAGGCCAGGGTGAAGGAAGTCTCCCCAAGGGAGGGATGTTCAGGATGAGAACTGCAGGATGGGGGAGTCTGTGGGAGAAGGAGGCAGAGGGAAGATATGCCAGGCAGCAGGGATTGCATGTGCAGGAGCAAAGCTGTACAGTGTGTCTAGAGACCTGAGGAAGCTGGTGTGGCTGAGCCCGAGTGTGTGGGGGAGAGGGGAACAAGACAAGGCTGGAGGGAAGTGTGGATGCTGGAACAGGATGCCAGGCTCTGCAGATCACACTGTGCAAAACTTCCTCTGTCCTCCTTTCCTTCACTGTAGCCCTCACGGTGCCCGACCTATGCTGGGCACAGGGTCCTGAGATGAATCGAGGGGCTCCTGCAAGAGAAACTTAAATCCTTCTTTATCTCAGGAGCAGTTGTGTTTTACATGAGTCTCAGTCTCACTTAAACCACTGGCCCATATTACTGAGCTCCTCTAGTGTCCCTGTAGCTCTGGAGGGTCACGAGCACCAGAGGAAAGACACCCTAATGGTGGCATTTCCGTACTTGTGGAGATGGTCACTTTAGATTCCAAAGTCCAGACTCTCTCACTGGGAAGCCCTCCATCCTTCATCTCCAGTCAGGACGGCCCCCGCAAAAGCTTCCCCTGAGGAGGCCCTGGTTTCCAGGATGCACAGCTTCCTAGCAAGGCATGTAAAAGTGGCAGTTTCCCAAGTCCCAGTTTAACTTTTTCATTCACGACGCCCTGGTTCCACTGTGGGGTCACACAGGCATGGCTCTCCGAGGGGAACTGTGGGCCTTTGTGAATCTGCCAGACCCTGTCTTCAGCTAAAGGCGTCTCACCCTGCTGCCAGCTTTAAACCTTTGTCTTATGAAAGAGATACATGTCCACTGGAAAACACTCAGAAAGTGCAAATGAGTATAAAGAAAGAAAATTTCACCCATAATCCCCGTCCCAGAGGCTGGCTCAAGGTCAAGCCAGGCCCTCTGCACAGGTGGTGCTGATCCCATGAGCCAAATGAGCTGAGCCTGTGGCTGGCCTTGTGTGCCGCATGGGGGCCCTGAGGCCTGGCCCACACAGGCTCTGATTCCTGTCTTCCTCCTTCCCTTATTCAATTTGGGCAGAGAGGTTCATACCCAAGGGTTGGGTCCCCTCTCATCAGCCAGCAAGGTGGGGTGTGGAGGGAGAAACAACCTCAGCAGCACTGGCCACTAGAGCATGCTCTTGCCCAGGTGGTAGCATTTACTGCTCCCTCCATCTGGAATGCTCTCCACCCAAATCTCCACAAGCTTACTCTTCACTTCATCTTGGCCACGGCTGAAACATCTCGGGATCTAAACTAGCCTCCCCCAGCTTCATGACTCTCTGTGCTCAGCCCCTGCTTGGGGCAGGCCTGGGTCCCAGGGAGGGACCCAGGACCCTTTGAAGGGAAGCTCCCTGGAGGGGGTATGGCAGAACCTTGGGGACCACAACACTGTTTCCTAGTGCACCTGGGGGGCTGACCATGATGATGGTGAGAATGGCAATGGCCAACGTTTCCTGGGAGCCCTGAACCAGGGCCTGCTCCCATTGCCAGGGCCTCTGTGGCCTAGCCCGGAGTACAGTCAGGCTTCCTCACCAACTGATCCATGGATGGTGGGACATCTGAGAGGACTCTGGAGAGGAGGATGCTTGTATCAGATGTGGAAGCTCACCAGGGGCTGCCAGTTTGAGACCTGTAGGGACCTGCTGCATGACTGGGCAGGACTAACATAATTTATATTGCAGAGGTTTCTACCCACACACTTGGAAAGTCATTTAAGCGTTTCCTCTGTGTCTTGGTGGTTTCCAGGTAAAGAAAATTTGTGTCATCATAAATAAGGGGATCGTTTTGTCTTTTTAGTGACCATAGAGCCTTATGACGAGGCCTCGAGAGTCCAGGGAAGTCCCCTCCAGACCTGTAAGCTTCCTGTGCTCTGACTGCAGCAGGCACAGCCTGTGGGGGCCCCCTCTCAAATGCTTTCTCCCTCCGCTCCTTTCCCCTTTCTTTGGGGCCCAGCTCCGCCCCCTCCCCCTCACACACAGAACCACTTCCCTCCCTCCATCTTCTCACTCTGCCTGGTACCCAATGCTTTTTGTGTGAGGCTTGTCGTCTGTCTTAGTTTGGGCTCCTGCAAAGAAGCCCCAAGACAAGGATCTAAGGTGAGTGGTATACTTGGAGATGATCCCAAGAAGTGTGGGGAAGAGGGGAGTGAGCCTGGGGAGGGGAAAGCCAACAAAGGGTGGGTTGCCACTGTGGGGACTGGTGCTGGGTCCCACGGGACCTGGGAGAGACTGTGTCAAGTGCGCCTCAGAATCACTGCACAAGAGGGAGCTAGTCACTCTTCCACCAAATTTCATCCCTCCTTGGCTGCGTGTTGCTCCTGGAAGCGTTAAGCCCCACTTCCCCTGTCATCCAGCGCTTCTGGACTCACCAGATGAGGACCCAGCACACTCCTGAGGCCGAAGATACAGCTACCTGAGGTTGGATGCTATTGGCGAGTGTTATGGGGAATTGTCCACCAAAGCTGCACATAACCTCTGCAGTTGACTGAGGCAGTTGGGATGGGGTATTATCAGCATCTGCTACATCCCCTCTGTGGGACTGCAAGCTCCAAGCAGGTGGGACTGGACTGGACAGTTACACATGCAGCATTACAGTGTTAAAATCTTGTTGAATGAATTAATTAGTGAATATGGTTGAGAACCAAGTCCTGTGGCTCCAGGGCAGACTGTCTCACAAAGAAGCCAGGGTGACAGGACCCCCCTGTAGCAACCTTGCCTGGGGTCCTAAGGTAGAGACGGATTTCCTCATGGGCTGCTGTGTCTAGCTGATACCAACTCCAGTGATGACAATCATTGCAAGACTGGATGGAGCACTGGATGGGGAGTCAGGAGACTGTCTGGCTCTGCCTTCGACTGGCTGCGAGACCCTAGGAAAGGCCTTCTCTGCCCTGCCCTTCCCGTCTCCATTTCCTACCTTAGAACGAGGGCAATACTAGCCCCTTCCCACCTTACAGGGTCATGATGTAAAAGGAAATGTGAGAGGACTTTGCCATGTCCGAGTGGTCAGTCAGGCCCAAGGGCTTCTCTAGATGAAATGAACTCTAGGCCCCTAGTGAGCTGGGGCATGGCTCATGTGTCATTGTCCCCTTCACCAAAGCCTGGCACAGGTGGCCACTAAATCAGAGTTTGTGGATAAACAGAAGATTGCTTCCTTCCCTTCCCACCACCTGTGGACATTTCCTCTCTGGGCCTCTCAGGGAGGGAGGCTCATGTCCCAGTCAGCCTGACACTGATGAGCATCCCGAAAAGGCCCTTGGAAGGGCCAGTCACCTTCCTGCCAGCCCCAGTGCCCTCCCTGCGGCCATGCCGGCTTGGCTAGCCCCCAGCACTGGCCTCGGGCTTCCCGCCGGCACGTGCGTGCAGGGCTCCTGCTGTGCCCAGACCAGGCCTGCTTTGGCAGATAAAATATTGATCAGCCTGCTGAGGAGCCCAGAGTGTGATCCTATTTTCATGTCAGAACTTGGTAATGAACTACATTTATCAAGCCCGTTCTCCATGAGAAAGGTCAGCTGCAGATCTGGCTAAGTTGTTATGACACCTCATTAATCTAGTTCCCTCAATAATTGTCCCTCTTTGAAGATTCTAATGTTCTCCCATTGCAGCCACACTCCCTCCACACCAAGAGGCATTATTATAGCAGGAACACGGGCACACCCACATTTAATTTTTTGAGCAAAGAGAGATAGGAAGCAGGTAGCAGCCTCTGGAATTAAACGTCCATCAAAGGAACACTTTCTATTGCAAAACAAAGGGAAGCAAGGGAGACACTGTGTGCTCCCGCTAGCCCGTCCTCAAAGGGACCATCTTCAGTCTGTGGCAGGCAAAGCTTCCTGTCCCAGGTGTGAATGGGGCAGGGGACCCCAAAGAGTGAAGTAAAGGGGGGGGTTGTACAACATGGGCAAGGTGGGAGATGCCACCCAGGCAGCAGGAAGCTCAGATTCTGAGAGTGAGACAGGCCGTGCGGTCAAGGCCCTGGATGGAGGCCCAGGTCCTGGACATGGAAGGCACCTGGAGGCAGGTGAGGGGAGGCTGAGACACCTTGTACTAGGAAAGGAGGGTGGTGAGGAAGACTGGAAAGGGGCCGATTCTGTGTGCCTCTCCTCCTCCCTCAAGTCCTTTGGCCTCCCTCTCCAATGTGCCAACCCCTGTCTAGAGAGGTCCCTCCTGCTCCACTCCTGCCCTCTGCCCAGTCTTCCCCCTCTGGTGCCTATTCATCCACTGCTGACCATCAGGCTGCCCCTTACACTGGAGCCCCTTGAGGCCAGGGACTTGCCTTGCTGCAGGTGCATCCCAAGCATGTGGCCCGAGCATCTGTATATAGAAGGTCCTCATTAAATGTCTGCTGGATGGACAATGTGGAATCCTTAGTGGAGACGGCAGCAGTTGGGCTTAGAGAGGGGCTGCAGCCCTGCCCTGAGGAGAGGACAATCTCAGCTGCCCTGAGCCACAGTGACCAAGGTCTGGAACTCTGGAGGGAGCTGGGGGCCTATGTCACCCATCTTGTCAGCTCCTGATGGATGGTGGGGATGCGTATGTGAGATGTGGGTGTGGCGGGGCACCCCAGAGTGTGTACACAAAACTGTGCTCACCAAGGCTCAAGCTGCCTCAGGCTTACCAGGGGGCATGAAACCTACTTTACCCAGTTAGGGGCACCCCGAAACCTGCAACAGTGGCCCCACAGAGTGAAGTCCAGCATGGCCAGTCTGGGGGTGGTGGTGGCAAGGTGGTGAGTCACACAGGGCTGTGGCCCTGCCGGACACTAGGTTGCGCAGAAGCAGCTCCTTCAAGCCACCTCTGGGCACATGCAGCTCCTTGGGAACTGCCTCTGGAGAGGAGGATAAGGAAGGGTCTGCCCTCTTATTATGCCACAGCTGGTCAGGACAGCCCTGGAGACTGCAAGAAGGCCAGGCGGGGGGCATATGCTTGGCACAGCAACCCAGGCAGGGAGGCCTGAGGGTGGATTCAGCCATGGCACAGCTCTGGGAAAGGTTCAATCCCATACCAGGGCTCTGATCCGTAAGTGAGCACAAAGCTGACCCTGGGCACCTTCTGTGCTCTCAGGGAGAGCTTTATACACAGGCAAAATGGGGTGGGGGTCTGGGCAGGTGGGGGGAATCCCAAGGCTGCTGGGAAGACCCCAACCCCTGATGGCCTTCAGGGTGCTGGCACTTCTCTCACTGGGGCATGCCTACACTACAGGAGTCCCCTACCAACCCCAAATTTACTGGAGAGGGGACTGCAGGACCCTGATTAGTCGACATCATGAAGGAACTCCTCTGCCATTAGCAGGAGCAAGCTCTTTTGGGGACGGGTCTGGGCTAAGGAGCAGGGGGATAGGAAGGAAGGAAGGGCTGGGGCGGGGGTTGGTGGGCCATGCTCTGAGACACCAACATGTGGGTGAGAGCAGCTCCTTTCCCAAACCATACACAGACCATCCCTTCAGAAATACACAGCAGCCAGCAGTGTCCTCAAGCCACGCCCACTGGACTCCAGTCCTTCCACCACCTTGCAAGGTGGCCCAGCCCCTAGGCTCAGATTCTGAGAACCTCACCTGTGAGAACCCCCAGAGGGGCCCAAGGGAGAGGTGGATGTGCCCACAACCTCTTGGCTGCTATTGGGTCTGCTCATGGACAGGATCTCTCCCCACTCCCACCCAAACATTAGCAGCCTTGGTTTCCACATTGTCCCCAGCCAGTCTGGTAAGTCACGTCATTGCTGCCTGACAAAGCTGTGATCTTTACCACCAAAGCAAACACTTGGCTTAATCATCTGGCACCGACATCACAGCTGAATGTGGCTGTGTTACATGGGCCTTGCTTGCAATGTGTCATTCTGAGATCTATTTTGAAACCGCTAAGCTGTGCAAAGAGCAAGAAGCATTTTACTCCCCGATCTAATTTATGAGCCGCCGTAACTTTACTGGAGTTTAGCTTAAGAGGAACAGATGTTTAACTTGATGTAAATTCATGAACATTAACAATCTTTCTGCTGCCATTTCTGGGAAAATTCAATTAACAATAAATGCCAAAACCAATGGGTTTATCTTTAGGATACATTTTCACTATTATATTGTAGTTTTACGGATGGCGTTGACCAAGCCACAAAATTCTGGAAATTCCAGGAGATTGTTGAGCACACATGATACTGTCTCCTCAATCCCCAAACAAACACGAACAGCTGGACCCAAAATCAAGCCACCTGGTGACTCCCTGCTGGCTCTCCCCGGGGGCCTGTGACTTTGGGCAGATGGGTCACCCTTGCCCATGCTCAAGAACGCTGGGGAGGAGTTTACACGGCCGTGGCCGAAGCTGCAGCCACTGGCTGCTCTCACCAACTGCCAGAAAGCCGGCCTGAAGATGTGCTCCTAGGGGCGGCCTTTCTGCAAGGCCCTTTCTGCAAATCTCGCTTTTCTGCCAAGGCCCAGCTCCAAGGAGCTGCTTCTGTCTGCTCTAAGCCACACACTGTTGTCTTGTCTCCATCTCTGCCCTGTCTCCTCTACTGACTGTGTTCCAATGCTTTTGCATCTCCTATGTGAGTGCCTTTACTGTCTTAGAGAACCTGCCAACAGGGACCCGTGTTGGACACTGTCATGGGCCATGAGGGCACTGGTGAGCCGCTGCCTGCCCACCATTTGGGGGTGCCCGGCCTGCCTCCCACCCCTTCCATCACTCCGAGCTCCACCTGGGTCCCCTCCCCACTCACTAGACCCAATCCTAGAACCAGTAACAGGCCCACCACATTCATTAGCAGCCCCTCATCCTCCCAGGCTGCTAAGGGAGCCTAGCATCAGGCTAGACACTGTCTTTGGTCAGTGGCCTCTGATCTTTTCCCTGGAGTGTCCTTTTTGTCATCCCAGCTTCTTTTGAATGTTCTGAGTTGAAGGTACAGGGCCCACTTTGGATCCACAAACAGAATCAGCACATCTAATGCTTCACATGGCCTGTAGCCTTGCTTGGCCCAACACACACGCCACGCAGACCACACCCCTCCTTCCCCACCTGCTGTACCAGCACGGCTACGCCCACCCCACTTGCACCTGAACTCCCGGACAAACCATCATCTCAATTTTCGCCCCAGCATCAGGTAGTTTAAATTAACAAAACCACCCAGACCTTTGTTAGATAAATGGTACATTTGCTCATGAATGCCTGGTTCAATTGATGTTGCTATATAATCTGCCGTTTGACATTTACAATCCTCTCTTCTATTCCTATTACAGAAAGCAAAATTGGTTGGATTCCTGGGATAGGGATCCACATACACTTTTTATGGTTGACTGGCACATCTATCAGGTAGCCCCAGACTGAAAGAGTAATGTTTGAAAACTTGAATAAATGCTAAAGCCCTCCTGATGTTAAGAACTTTAGTTTTTACTCTTGTGTGAGTGGGAAACCCATGCGCAATGAGGTTCCCTAACAAATCACCAATTCTTTCTGGAAGGAGGACACTGATTCCTTACGGACTCGGGCTCCTCCACTGCCCTCTCCAGAAGCTCAGGCCCCTGTCCACTCGCCACCCCGCCCCTCAGACACCCCCAGAGGAGCAGCAGTAGGCTGGAGCAAGAGGCAGCCCCTGGATGGGGACCTCAGAGTGGACGAGGGAGGAGAGAGTGTGGGCACCACCCCACCTCCTGTAATTCCATTGATTTTCTTCCTGAGACTTCCTGGGGGGCTTCATCCCTCCAAACTCTTAACCAAAGGGAAGAGCCCTGCTATTGAGATGGTGAAAATTTGGCTCCTCAGGTGTCAGTGATGCCCAGAAATGTCGCTGCTTTGAGCTTTGAGCTGCTATGGTCCTTCAGTGGCCACTGAGCTGAGGGGGACCTCACCCAGAGACACAGTGGGGTGTTTTTAGTTCTCACAATGATTGATGGGGCCCTGGTGGCACTTAATGGGCAGGGCCAGGGACTCTAGGGATCCTGCTATTTGTAGCACAGTCCTACACAACAAACTTTTGCTGGGCTACCATCTCATACAAGTTTTCAAATATCCCAGTGGACAGTCACGGAAGTGAAAGATTCGTCTACTATTCTCTGAGCCTAGAATCTAACACAATGTTACATACAAAGTATTTTTCCCCCAGGGCTTGCCAAGGACTTTCCAAGGAGGTGCTTATGCTGCATATTATAAGTTTTGTTTACAACTTTATCAAGAACTGTTCACCATTTTGGAGAATCACACTTCCAAAAACATGTCTCTTGAGTGCTCAAACTGCCAACATAACACGCCTGTTGCAGGCTCTGTCTGCAGCACTGTGTTCACAGGATCCACGGGTAGCAGCTGACGTCTGGCTGCTCTGAGCCAGTGTATGGAGCTGGTGTCCCAACATTTACATACTGAAAGGCATATTTTATGTGGACCACTTTTCTTATATTTCGTCATTATAACCCAGTTTGGGATAAGACATATTCATTTCAAGATAATACAGGGGCTTTATGAAACATTTGCTGTGAAAATGTGGCTTAGGGTCTGATAGGGTTAAAGACGAGTGACCTGTGTGAACAACTGGAGTCTGTGCTCCTCTTTTTTTTTCCCAGATTTTTTTTTATTGTGGTAAAATACACATAAAATTTACCATCTTAGCCATGTTTTTGTTTTTTTTAAAGATTGGCACCTGTTGCCAATCTTTTTGTCTTCTTCTTCTCCTCAAACCCCCCCAGCACATAGTTGTATATTCTAGTTGTGAGTGCCTCTGGTTATGCTATGTGGGACGCTGCCCCAGCACGGCCTGATGAGTGGTGCCATGTCCATGCCCAGGATACGAACTGGTGAAACCCCAGTCCGCTGAAGCAGAGCACGCAAACTCAACCGCTCAGCTGCGGGGCCAGTCCCTATCTCAGCCATTTTTAAGTGTAGAGTTCAGTTGCATTAAATGAGTTCATAATATTGTACAATTATCCCCACCATCCATCTCCATAACTCTTTCCATCTTGTAAAACTGTAATTCCATACCCATTAAACAGCAGTCCCCATTCCCTCTGCCTCCCAGCCCCTGGCAACCACCATTCTCCTGTCTCCATGAGAGTAATTTGACTGCTCTAAATCTCTCTTATAAGTGGAATCATCCAGTATTTGTCTTTTTGTGACTGGCTTATTTCACTTAACAAAATGTCCTTGAGGTTCACCCATGTTGGAGCATGCGTCAGAATTCCCCTCCTTTCTAAGGCTGAATAATATTCCATGGTACATACACCATATTTTGCTTATCCATTCCTCAGTTGACGGACACTGGGTTGCTTCCAGGTTTGAACTATTGTGAATATGTTGCTATGAACATGGGTGTACAAATCTCTCTTCAAGACCCTGCTTTCAATTCTTTTGGGTAAATACCCAGAAGTGGAATTGCTGGATCAGATGGTAGTTCTATTTTTAAGTTTTTGAGGAACCGCCATACCATTTTCCATAGTGGCCTCACCCTTTACATTCCCACCAACAGTGCATGAGCATTCCCATTTCTCCACATCTTCGCCAACATTTATTATTTTCTTATTTATTGATAGGAGCCTTCCAAGGGGTATGAGGTGGTGGCCTTACTTCTTCGGACACTCCTTGGTTCTGAGATCTTTAAAAGACAGTGGGAACAGTGTGGGAATGCACCTGAGTGTGTGTACTGGTGAAGTGTGAGTGTGCACCTGAGAGTGTGTGGCCCTGTGGATAAGCCATGTACACACACACACCTGTGTGCAAGCCCAGTCTTCGAAGGCCAATGGAGGGAGGCAGAGGGTGCAGAGCTACGCCCTTGGGCCCTGGAGCCCATCCAGCCCCAGGAAGGCTCTGGCAGTGGGCTCTGAGGAAGAAACTTCACCTCCGAGCGAGTGGGCCCCACTTGGGAGGAAAGGGGCTCCACGTGAGCACCCCTAGGGCGCGGGGCAGGACTCCTCTTCCTCCTTTCTCCAGAACTGGGCTCCTCCCTGTCTGTTCTTCCAGGACACTCCCTGGCTGGGCACAGACACTCTGGGCGGCAGGAGCGAGCCTGGGGTGAGGGAGGATTCTGAGCCGGGTCTCAGTGCCTGGTGTGCCTGCGGGATTTTTCTCTCCTCGGTGTTGTCTCAAGGTGGTTCCTCAGACCCAGTAACCTTCAGCTCCAAAGCCAGCCAAAGAGCCACCAGGCTTGAAAGGCAACAAGCAGAGACGTGGTGTGAGGGGTGTGTGGACTGCAAATCAATGCGGTTGAACGAGGGTCTCCAGGCAAGAATGCCCGAACATGAACGCATTCCGCAGTGCTACCTGCAGAAGCTTTGCTGCGCTTGTGGGGACACTCATTTTCGAAGGAAATGCATTAGAGGAAAACTGCCTGAGAACGGTCTCAGATCCCGGGGTCTGCTGTAAGCCGGGGATTCATGCCATTGCGTGGGCTTGTCAGGAAACGGCATTTCAGAGAAGAATCACCTGAACAGAGCCTTTTAGACCTGAGAGGACTCACACAAGTTTCCTGAAGTGTGAAGATTTATCTAAACTTCTCGGACTTGTATGATTGACAGTAAATCCCAAGTCAAAACAAAACAAAACTCCACAATGACGCTGAAAGAGAGCAGCAGCCTTTGAGGGAGAGTTCTGGAGCGTTTCCAGGGCTTGAGCTGCTGCAAGGAGGACGAGAAGGCTTTCTTTCCCCACATCAGCACCGCTACTCCAGGATTATCCACACTGGAAACTCATCAAAATTCGGGCTGCCTGTGGAGGGAGCGCAGGAACCCTTGTCTCTGTGAAAGTCCACCCCAGGCAGGACGTGTCTGAGCTGATGAGCAGGCTGTGGTGGGCCTGGCTCCACGTCCAGACCTCAGAGGCGGGCAATGAGAGGAGCCGGGCAGACAGGCAAGGGTGGGCAATGGGGACTGAGGAGGAGACCAGGGTGTGGCTCCTGTGAGCACTCAGAAAGCAGCCCCTCCTCTGGTAAATTGAGTTATTCCAGACACAGCTCAGCTGAATCACATCTGTTCCGCTCACTCCCCAAACACCGCTGAGGCAGCAGCCGGATGGGCACTGAGATGCGCTGACTCTCACTAGATACACATGCTGGGAAATCACTTGGCCTCTCTTCACTCTCCTTATTCCTAAATTCTTAGATCCCAAGAATGGCTTCCATATCGCCTTATCTGTCTTGAAAATGGATTCAGATGCTTTAAGAGGGTTCAGGACCCACAAGAGATGGCAGTGACAGGGACCCTCCAGCATTCTCCCAGGAAGAATGTATACAGCCGGGAGCATACCTGGGGGTGGACAGGTGGGGCCTGCGGCCCACAGCTTGAGGCTCTTCATACCTGAGATTGTGGGCAGGAGCCCTGTGTGTGTCCCTGTGGATAAGGCACAGCCTGCATGTGTCACAGGATTAGCACATCTTGCCTCAGCCTCAGGGAATCTTTATCTTTCTTCTTTTGAGTTGGGCTTTGAAAAAAGTGGTTAAAAATTTCATAAAGAACTTTCCACGTAGAAGGGCTAATCTGAGAAATCACCTGGTGAGGCTAAAAAAAATGCCACTGAATGGTCCCTAATAAAAACAGGAGCTATCAATTAAATAAGTCAATGACACTCTCACCTTGATTGGTGTTTTTCTCACTAATGGTGCTCTGCTTGATGAGTGTAGTGTCCTGGTAAGATTTTCAAGAGTGTGGGGTGACACCCTCTGTCTTTCATTTCTTTTGAGGCCCACAGCACTCAACACAGGGCCAGTACACAGAGGACACTGGACAGAAAGTCCTTACACATGTAGACAGACAGACACATACACAGCTGTGGATTCAGATGTGTAGCCCAGTGACACTGGGCCTGGGCTATCAGCTCAGCTCCAGGCTTGTCCTCTGACCCTGTTGCCTCTTGGAGATGCCTACAGCCCGCCCAGCACAAATGATGGGCCACAGGCCCCAAGACCAGGGGGTAAGGCTCTGGTGTGACATAGTACACACTCCTTATTTTATTGGTTAGAAAACTGAGGCCAAGGAACAGTAAGGGGCCTGCCTCAGGGTCTGGGGTATTGGTGATGGAGCCGGGCTGTCATCTGCCTGGCATTTAGTGCCCACACTCTCGGGGGCTTTTCCTGCCCCAGCTCCACCTCCCCCCTCTTCTAATTGCAGTCTTCTAGCTCTTGCAGAGAAGCCCCACAAGATGTAAATAAAGCCGTGGAGAAGGATCAAGGAGACTGTGATGGGGGAGAGAACAGGATTTTCTAGCATGAGGAGGATGTTGAAATCCTGCCCAGAGGTGAGGGCCTCTTCCTGGGCAAATCTCCTATCACTACACACTGGCAGGTCATGCCTTTTCTTGCCATCGGCCTGGGCTCAGAGATCCAGGGTCTGAGCTGTCCCTGTCATCCAGTGCCTGGAAAAATAGAGGACACAAAGAATTCTAGTTCCTTCAATTGAGAGAAGTGACCTGCAGCCAGTTCCCAGGGCCAGCGTCCCTTCAGGGGGAGCAAAGCCACACTCAGTGAGGGCATTTCCACAGGAGCCAGAGGCTGACCTGGGTCAGGAGGAGAGTGGTTTCTGAGAGTGACGGAAAGGAACACCTAGAGAGATCCATGTGCGGGATGCTCTTCAGGGCCCTCAGACACAGAGTCACCGAGTACAGCTGCTCTCAGGAAGGGCGGAGTGGATTGGACCTTGGCCCGAGTGCGAGGGGCTTCCGTGCCCATGTCTGACCTCTGCACACTGGAAGGCCCAGGCCCTACCCAGGTCCCAGGGCAGCACTGAGGGCAGGCAAGGCCTGAGAGCCAAGAGGAGATCTCTATTTTCTACTCCATGGATAATTTTTACTGCTTCCATTCAAAAGTCTCTCCTCTTCTGGGTGTAGAGTCTATAAGTGGCCAAAGTTCTGAGCTGATATTGCAGCTGATACTACAAATTCCCAGGTGGTCGCTTTGTGTTCTGGGTGCAGCGCTCCTGTCCCGGCCGGCCTGCGCCTGCACACGCACTGGATCACTCTCTCCCACACTCACGTGCAGCTCTTCGTAACCCTCCGGCCTCTGCCCTCTTCCTGGTGCACCCCTTGTCCTGGGGCCTCTCGAAGTGACAGTGTTGGCTTCAGCCACTTCTCCAGTTTGTCATGTCTTCTCTTTCAAAAGGCAACCTGAATAGGGCTATGCTTGGGTAGGGACTAGAATGGTGGCGAGGCTGGGGCTTTTGGGTGCTGGTAAGTTTCTGTTTCTTGTTCTGGGTGCTGGTTACAAGGTACGTTCTCCGTGAAAATTCACTAAGCGATCCACTTACGATTTATTCATTTTCTGGATGTGTTACACTTCAATAATATGCTTATTTCAAAAGGGCAACTTGACGTTTCTCAATATACAAAAGTTATCAGTGGCTTTGGGTAGAGTCTTTGTCCTTGGCCAGGCAGAGGCCTGAGTACGTGGAGGAGGGAGTGGGGGCTCACAGGAGAGGGTCCCTGGGGTGGAGCAGATGTAGCTGATCTGGTCCCTGAGGCCTTGCTGTGGGGGCATGGCTCTGGTCAACAAACCACCCTGGACCGGGCACCCCTTTGGCCAGATGCCGAGTTGCCCACTTTCCCTGGCCTTGTTTGACAGATAGCTCAGGGCTCGGTCTCTGAGGAGGAGGCTGGGGTCTGCTGAGCAGCCTTAGGAGTGGGAATGGAAGAGGCTGAGGGTCAGGGGATTCCCACTGCCCTGGAGCATCCTGGGCTCCCCCTACAATCAGCTCCCAAAGGTATCTGACCTACACTGTGTCCAAGAGCTAAGACGACAGCCTCACAGGCCACTGTCCACACCAGCCCTCTTGGCGATGCTCTGAAACGCCCTTGTGTGGAACACTGCCTCATGTTGCAGGCCCAGCTGGCGGTGGGTGGCTCTTGGCTCAGAGGGATCCGTGTGGAGGTGGCTGCCCTATCAACCTGTTCTAGAAGAGGGTTTGCCATGGGCCCCAGCACCAGAGGCGGCCTCCTTGGAGGCCCCTGAGGGCACAGGACTGGTGGGTAAGGCCCGAGGAGCCTCTCAAAGACCATGCCCCGGCCTGCTCTGGCCCCCTCTTCCCTTCTGGGCTCCCCAGGTTGTGAAGACTGAAATGAGGGCTCAGACCCAGCTGAACTCGACCTCCAAGACCTTGACTTTTTGGCTCATTTGGCCCAAAAATGGGCATTAAGCGTCTCCTACTCAGAAGGGATCAAGATAGAACCTTCTGCATCCTCACCTCACCGTCCACTTGTGCCTGACTCGCCAGCCAGGATGGGTGGCATGGTTGACCCTGCAGGATCAGCCTCACCCCTCCACGCTGTGCACATTTAGTCTCCTGTACCTGAAACCCCTCCCTGGCAGAGTGCTGGCCTGCCCTTCTGGGCACAGCTCAAGTTTCCTCTCCTGGCCACCTCCCCTTCCCCTTTCTATGGCAATCAGGATCCAGATGCTGCACTTGACTTTCAACATTAACTGCCCTGTGTTGCTCAGTTTTTGATGTGTGGTGCACGCCTGTTGAGCGGACAGGGCCTGATGCACCAAGAGCGGGGGCCTCAGGGACAGGAAGGGTATGCATCCTCTCTGTAGTTATTGCACCTGCCAGGCCCACGAGGGATGCTCAGTAATGGGATGAACAATTGATCCTCAGCAATGGGACTTTCGGTTAACCCACACTGAGGGAGCAGAGGGCAGTTTACTCCGCTGTGGGAGATAATTTATAACTATTCTGAATGTCTGGCTTAGCAGAGATGGACAACCCCATAGCTCACCCCTGCTCTGTGAATTCACGAGCACATTTATTCCTGCCAAGGCTTACCATAACTCTAGATCTCAGGTGAACGCAGGCCACAGAGGCAGCAGGCCAAGAGCTCTGGACCCTCGACATTAGGTGGCAGCCCCCTCCTCTAGAGGCCCCAGAAAACACAGTGGTATCCTCTCCAGCAAAGCTGGGCTGTCCAGCTGGGGGAAGGCAGGGTGGGGAAGTGGGGAACGAGCACAGCCAGCCCCAAACAGTCCTTATGTCCTGTTCATTCCCTCAGCAGACATGCGCAGACACCCCGTCACACTTGGGGTATGGACAGGTCAAGCCCTGGCATCAGGGCAGAGAGGGGACGAGGCAAGGGCTCTGCTCTCCAGAAGGCCAGGCCCCAGAACAGGAAAAGGTGAGCAGCATGGCTGGGCTGTGTCCTCCTTTCCTGCAGCTGGGGCAGGTCTCTATGCAGGGGGTGGGGGATGCAGGTTCACAGTGCTCAACTCAGGCAAGTGTCCTCCCAGGAAGGCCCAGAGTGCTCAAGCTGCCCTCACACGAGGCTGGGGCTGGGATGCACACACTGGGTCCTACCTCTGGAGTAGCCTCACAGGACTATCGGGAAAACTATCCAGGGAAATTCTGCTTGCATTCTGGGTGGGGGCTTCTGTCCCTGTGACCCAAATGACAGAACCAAAGGTACATTTTCCAACTAAGAAGCAGGCCCTCAGGTATCTTCTGCAATGAATTTGTGCACATGCTTTATTTTTTAAAAGGAGATGAGGTAAAAAAATTGGCAGCAGCTGGCTCTGCCTGTTTAATTGGGGTGCATTAGTGCTGAATTTGAGCCTGTGGCATCTGCATAGAGTGGATCTGGGTCCACTTATTTGGATCACATCCATCTGAGCAAACGGCTGTGATTATAACTTTTAAATGACTTAGTACAGCTAATGGATCACAGAAAATAGTGTGGGACTACAAGTAAATATAACACGAGGGAGTCTGCTGGCTTGAAAGCAGGGGCTGCTACATGGGAACACCAGCAATAACTACATTTAAAATGCCACCCGTGTCTTAGGAGATTCTTCTCCCGGCTCGAGTCTCCAAGTTTCAGGCTGCACGTTAGAATCGATACTGCACACCTCTCAGAGCTTTAAATATGCACCAGGTAGCGAAGGATGGTCATCCCATTCATCAGAAAGCAAAGATAACAGCTGGAGAAGCAACCCTTCCAGGGTCAGCTGGCTCAGTGGAGTTGATTTAGCTTTTCAGTGATACATAGCGAGCATTCCGGGGGTACTGTTTGTAAAAACAGAGACCAAGTACTGAGAACGGTCACGGCTCTTGCTGACAAGTCACTTATGCTTGTGTGGCCCTGGACGAGGGTGCTGGGGTGGTTGGACTTGTGTGGAGTGTAGCTGCCTGGGGAGTTCTGGGCGTGTTTTTGTATCACAGGTTGTGTATGAGTGCGAGACTGAGTCCCTGGGTGTGTCATCTCCTGGGTCACCCACAGGGAGACGTCTGGTCAGCAGGTGAGCTCAGGAAAGGAGCCTGGGTTGGATGGAGCAGTGACCTCTGGCCCCTCTGCCTGCCTCAGGCAGTGCACGAGTAGGTGCCGGTGGAGCTGTGTGTCTGCAGGAGCTGTGTTTACCCTTTCTGCCGCTGTTGCCCTGGGCCAGCCCCCGATGCGTACTTGGGAAGCTGCAACTGCCCAGGGATGGGGCAACTCGGCCACTTGCTGGCCCTGCCCATCAACACCCCCAGGTATGTGCCCCCATCATACTCTGCTCTTGGAGGCCCTGGTGGGGTGAGCTGCGCTGTTCATGCTGGCACTCCTTCTGGACCAGCTCTTGTGGGCGAGACTGGCTTCTCTGCCACACTCCATCTTCCCGCCCTGCTCTCCGCAGGCCCCTCCACTTCTGGAGCAGGAGAAGGCTGGAGAGCCCTGTCCAGCGCAGACCCTCTCCTGAGCTCCAGACCCCACACACCCGCCCTGGCCTGACACCTCCCCACTTTGTCCTGTAGGCCCCTGCACTCATCATGGCCCAAACTGAACTCACCATGGAGATTGCTCCTTCTGTTACATCCCAAACTCTGCCACTGGCTGCTGCGCCAAAGCCCCCAGCTGCTTCAGCCACACACCTGACATTGCCCTCACCATCCTGCCCATCCCCAGCCAGTCACTCCTGGCTCAGGCCATCTCTGCCTCCTAAGTGTTTCTTGACAGCACCAGTTTCTCTTCACTGCTCCTGCCTCTACTCTAGTTCAAGGAAACCATTAACGCGACTGGGATGACCACTCTGCCCTGGTGAGCCCCCGGGGCTCCAATCTTGCCCTGACCAATCCCCCTCTGCTCAGCAGCTGGAAGAATCTTTGGGGGTGACCCACTGCCCTCAGGGTAGAGCCGAGCTGCTCCCTTTGGCCTGTAGCGCCCTCTTTGATAGGTCTGGCCGCCTCTCCAGCCTCACCTCTCCCCACTTACATACCCACTCCAGGGCCCTGGGCCACCTCCAGTATCTCCAGCCGGCCAGCATCACCTCTGGGCCACTGTACCACAGCATACCTTGCCCTCTCTTTGCAAACTCCTCATCATACTTGGGTCTTAGCTGGCACGTCACTTCCTACGCATATCACTTCCTTGACTGCTCCTGGCTGGGTCACTCTCCTCCTTGTGTTCTCAGAGCATTTGTTTTCTCTGCTTCTTCTTGTCCACCATGCCCCCCTGCCCATGGCCTGAGAGCCAGTGGGGGGGTCCTGGCACGTGATTAACATTCACAAAGCATGTGCCAGATAAATGAAGGAACAGTCAAACGGACAACCAAATGACTTTTGTCCACAGTCCCTTCCACTGAGACACACATGGTCTCTAATTTCCTTCTGACCCCAAGTCCAGGATGCCATAGAAGAGCTGCCAGTTTAACTGAACATGGATATTCTCTGCTCACAGGCCTTCCTCTGCCTCCAACTGGAACCTTCTTTTAGCCAGACCCACTCCTCCACATAAGTGGGGCCAGGAGAAGAGAAACGGTAATAACCAGGTGTGAGCTGCTCTGGCTGTGAGCCCTGCCCCTGTCTGGAACCACCTTGGCCACCTACGGTCTGCTCTTTCACGATGGGGAGGGAGCTCTCTCAGGGCAGACACGCAACGGGATGGGCGTCACGGTGGCTCGACAGTCCTCCCTTCCACTTCCCTCTTTTTCACTTCTTACTTTCCCTCGTGTGTGCTCCCAGGACAGGCTGGAGGGCTGGGCTTGCCCACTGCTCCCATATGCTCACGTTCTGGGTCTGTGTGTGAACGGGACAGCACTGGCTTACTAGAAACTCAGATCTTCTTTCCCTAAGCCTTGTTTCCTCATCTGTACAAAGGGACCGATTACCTCTGTCCTCCAGGGTTGTAGGAGTCCGTGGCCCAGGATGGCTCCTCCGGGGCACAGAGGAGGAGCGCCCTGGATGCAGGGAAACCCTCTTTGCATTTTACTGGGTCGGATTCTCAAGACTTCTGGGGTGTGGGGTGAGTGTGGGGTCTATGGAAGGTTCTGGGAGTCCAATCTCCTTCCAGAGGGCCTCAATCCCAGAAAGTCCACAGGACCCAGGATAAACATCCCTGTCCCTGGTGGCACTGGGGGAGGGCTCCGTGAAGTGACTGTAATGGAAATATAAATTGACCTACTTCAAAGCAAGCACTTTAATATTTTGTAATGACCATTATAAACCTGTTCTCTGCGCACCACTAATAAATGCCTCAGCCCCACACTACATTTCCCGGTATCTCTAAAGACACCGGGAGAAGGCAGGGGAGCCATAAAAGAAACATAAAAATACTGTTGCAGATGAGACTAAAACTCATTTCTCTGAAGTTTAATTGATGGGAAAAGCTTCTGGCCCCAGAGAACTTAAAGGCCCATCATGCAGATATTTGATTAAGCGTCCCCATATCACGGCCACACGAAACTGGAAATCATTACGCAGTAATTGCAAATACATTAATAAAATGATGATGTGGGTTTGTTCAGGACATAAAAAAGGGATAAAATAATTCACTCAGATAACTCAACAAAAATGTGTGGTCTGCCCCTGAGATGGCTGGGAGCAAGGGATGTCTGGTCTGTCTCACCAGTGCTTGGCAGCTGGGCCCGGCCTCTCTGTTCAAAAGCTCTTGGGGTAGACGGCAGCGTCGCCAGCCTCCAGACCCCTGTTTGGGTCCAGGGATGTGATACCTGAAGGTCCTCTGAAGTTATCATCCAGGGACCCACCAGCCCACTTATGCTCCTGTCACAGCCAGGGAGAAAGACCCAGGCTCTGATGACAGGGCTCCTTGGAAGCTCCTTCAGCCATTGTCTCTCTCCTGAACTTCTTGAGGAGAAAGTGGAAACGCTGAGCAGGAATTCAGTCATGTTAGTATTGACTACCTAAGGCCTGAGAGAGGCTGAGATGGCCATCCTTAGCCAGGAGCTGGCTTCCCAAAGAACAGGAGCCAGGCCTAGCCACTGACTCGTACCCCAGAACACAGCCGAAGAGCGCGCCCCAGGTTCTCCTAGCAGTTCACTTGCATGTGCTCCCAGGTCTCCCTGCCAAGCCGCCATGTGAGTGTGTTTGCGTGAGTGTGAGTGTGTGTGTGTCAGGGGAGGAGCAGGGGGGACAGAAGCATCGCAGAGACCTTTCAGGGAGGAAACCACCTTCCTTTTTACCCTGTTCTTATCTGCAAGTGAAGTGCACCCAGCTACCAACACCTTTGCACAACGTCCAGATTCTGTCACCTCTGCACCACTACCCCATGCCCTGCTGCTTGTCCATGTCCCTTCTATCCTTCCGGGTCCACTTTTGAAGCATTCTCCCTCTAGGAAACCTGAGGAATGAACCCCGGATATAGCACTGAGAAGCCGTGTGACCTCAGGTAAGTCACTTAACCTCTCTGGACCCCATCCACAAAGCAAGAACAGTAAAAGTACCCATCTTATTGACATATCTGAGGCCTCCAATGCATTGTAGTCCACCTCCCCATTCCTCCACCCCTCCAGGCCCACAAAGGTCCAGGTATCTGCGCCAGGTGCACGAGAGTGCCTAGCACCTGCTCTCGCACCATGTCACAGGCACCCACAGCTTTCCATGTGATCTCCCCAGGACCTCAGCCCCCTCATCTCCAGCTCTGGCAACTCTTATAGTGTTCACACAGAGGGGGGCCCCCAAGAGTCCTAGGAATTCACTCCAGGGAGCTGGGACTAGACGACAAGCAGACACGAAGGACAGTTGGTAAGGACCATCCCTGAGGAAGACGAGACTGGGAGACTGTGGCAGCGTCACTAGAAGCTCAGGGAAAGGCAGGCTTGGGAGCAGGAAGGAAAAAGGTGCTGGACCCTCACGTGGCCCCAGAGAGAGAGGCAGGAGGAGGAGGGCCAGGAGAGGCCTCTGGGGGTCGGAGGGCACAGAGAAGAGGTGAGAGCAAAGAGAGCCCAGAATGAGAGCAAACAAAACTGCCCTTCATGAAAGCCAAGCGCCCCAGCAGCAGTGTGGAAGTAGTGTGTAATTCATCCCTGAACGAGCAGCACCGTGCGGCTTCAGCTCACAATGCCTCAAGGAGGAGGCAAGTTGTCGGCTTGCTCATTTGCTACGTTTTTACCCCAAACACCTGAGAAGGAAAGACATTTGGAGTCGGCTTCTGCCTGCTGGTTCTGGCAGGGGCTGTGTGTTTCAGTGAGTCTAGGAGTGCGTGCACGCACGCATGCACACACATGCACATGCACGCACACACACACACACACACATATGCAGGAAATGAGGACAGTCCTTCTCCTGTGGCCTCGACTGACACCAGGAGCAGGTGGAACAGATGGGGCATTGGGGCAGGGCTGCCTAGCGGCCAGGGACTGGGGCAGCTGAGTTCAGCCCCTACTGAGCTGAGTGTCCCTGGGCCAGCTCATTCTCTGAGACAAAAATGTGAAGCATTCTCTTCCCTGAGTCTACATTTGTGGGTAGTCGGGGTGTGTCCCCTGCCGAGAAGAACAGGGGAGAGCTGGAGAGGGCTTCAAACCAGGCAGAGTGGCTGACTCTCATCCCTGTGCTGTCCTGGGGCTCATTTGGTTGTAAAACTATATAAAAAGGCATGTGAGGCAGCTGGAGTTTCGCCTTTTTAATCACCTCCTAGAAGACTCCTGTTTCCTTCCACCACAAAGGGAGCACTTCCCACCATCCCTGGAAACACCAGGGCCCGCCATCATCCCAGTGACTATGGGAGTTGGGCCTTTTCTTTCTTCTGAGGAGAAAAAGGCAGGGAGCACATTGCCTGCCCATCAAGATGAAAGATGCTCCTGTCATGTGGGTTATTATTATGCATTATAATGAGGGCACAGGCCACCCGCCCTGGAAAAACCCATTTTATTTCAATTAGCAAGGAGTAATGCAGGGTACAGATTTCCGTAGCAACTCTGGAAAAAGAGAGAAAGTTGCTGGAACATACTCTGTGAGGAGGACAGAGAGACAGTTGAGGCTGGTTCCATATGGAACGTCTCCTTCGGGCCACCAGCTGTGCCAACAGAGGGCTGCACTCTCAGATGTGGGGACTGCCTGTGGCCTCTCTGGGCTCCCTGGGAGGTTGGCCCGGAGCCACCGCTGTGTCCAGGGAACATGTGAGCAGCCCTGGAGCTTCACACAGAACATCACACAGTGGAACACAGGTGACTTTCAAAACACTGCGTCATCCTTCTAAACCTTCAAACTCTCAGATCTCAAACCACACAGGCCCAAAATACACTTTTTGGTCAAACTGCTTAGCACATTTGAAAGAGAACTCTGACCCTATACTTGAAACATACGGTTTTTATAGCGGGGGCCGCAGTTTGGTGATGCTTGTCTTGTTGTGTTCAAGGCAGTAAGAGACATTTTTATTAAGGATGCAGTTCGCATTTACTGTATTCCTATTTACTCTGCAAGACCTAATTCTGTATTGTCATTCTGAGAGCAATGCCACTTGAATTCAATCGCAAGATTGTGAATTTCCTCCAGCAACTTCTATTTAGTCAAGGCCAGAATCTCAGTGGGTGGTAATAAATATCAAAGTCCAGGCTGGTTGGGGGACACAAAGTAAAAAACCCAAATCCAATATGATTATTGATCAACACTTAACTGCCTTAATCATCTCTATGCTAATTCCAGATATATACAGACATATTGGCATTTTCATTACATAAATACATTGACATTTTCAGCTGAGAAAAAATATTGAGCAATTCAAAACTGCAGTCTTTGGAGAACAGCAAATAAATAAAAATACAGTAAAAGACATGGAACAGAAAATGCAGTGAATTCTTTAAGGCATGAGACAGCCTGGGAAAATTAGCTCAGTAAAAGCTCTTCAGATATTTAATGTGGCGCCACTTTTAAAAAAAGTTTTGAAAGCAAAACATGCATACCATAAAAACAAAAAACCAGATCTTTGAATAACACATGAAGACGAGTTCGTCTTTCTTGCCCCTTCACTGTGGAAGAATCTATTCCCTGACCCTTCCTTGTTACTTCTGATTTAAATGATCTATAACATTAATTTTTACCTTGCTACATTTTGTAACAATAAGTAGTAAGTTTCTATTCAGTGACTCTAAAAGCAAAAATGAACACAGAGCATCACCAACATTCTGATGACATACCCATCATCCTCAGCAGAAAGACATAGGTAGCCTCACCTCAGGGAAGGAGGTGGCAGCCAGGTGGCTCACCTGGGCTGTTTGAAGAAGATTGTTTTAAGCTCTATAGTCACACAGTTCTCTTTCTTTATCTTCCTTGTGTTACTCAAAACCGTGACGTATTTTAGTTTGCCTGATATTTGACCATGCCTTTCTTGTTCAGCAATTTGTTTTCCCCAGAATTTTTAACTGCCTTAAAAATGTATTATAAGATTTCTTTCCTTCTTTATCATATTGTTAAGGTTGTAGAGTTTCTTAATCTTATTTTTGTGAAATGGAATCTACTGGCTTCTTAGGACTTTCTTCTCAGAAACTTCTGACTGCCTCTTCTAACTGGAATGGATAATCTCCGGGTTTCTTACATGGTTGTCCCACTTGTCCTGCTGGGATTTCGTTTCATTGTACACCTGGGTTAATTCTGCTGTTTCTTAGACGTGCTCTTCTTTTTAGATTTCTTTTCTGTTTTACTGGATTCCATCTCCCCTTCCTTTCTTTTTTTAGTCAGAAAGAATATTCTGTGCCCCTGCATGTATGAAAATATCTTTATTTGGCATAAGATTCTAGGTAAGAAACGGTTTTTCCCTCAGAAATTTGAAGGCAATTCCCTCACGGCTTTCCAGCTTTGATAACTCCAATCTGATAACAATGATTCCTGATTCTTTGTTGATGACATGTCTTTTCTCTTTGGAAGCTTTTAGAATCTTCTCTTTATCCTTCACATTTGCAAATGTCAAGAGGATATGCCACTGTGGGTCTTTTTCTGTTTCCCCTTCTCAGTTCCAACCAGGTCTTCCCATCTGAAGGTCTCTATCTTAGCTCAGCTCTGGGGAGTGTTCTTCTGTTACTCTGTTGACCATTTCCTCTTCTCAGATTCTCTGTTCTCTCTTCTGAGTCGACTAGTCTGAGTGGATGGATATTGATACCTCTAGATGGATCATCCCTGTCTCTCAGTTTTTCTTTCACCTTTTCCATCTCTTCTCTCTTTTTTTTTTTGAGAAAGATTGTGCCTGAGCTAACATCTATGCCAATCTTCCTCTAATTTGCATGTGGGATGCTGCCACAACATGGCTGGATGAACAGTGTGTAGGTCCGTACCCAGGATCTGAATCTGCGAACCCGGTGGAGCAGATGAACTTAACTTCTACGCCACTGGGCCAGCTCCTTCACTTTTTAATCTATATTATAGGATACTTCCTCAACTTTTTCTTTGATTCTTCTATTGAATTTTTAATTTTAGCAATTGTATTTTTAATTTCTAAGGAATATTTTTTGCTCTAGTCTTTTTCACAGCGGCCCTCTCTTATGGAAACATTATCTTCTCAAGTCTAAGGGATTTTATTAGATTTAAAATTGTTCTTCTGTTCCGTATCCTCCAGGTTAGTTGTTCTTTTTTTGATCTTGGTTCTTCTCCTTATGCTCTTGGTTTTCTCCAAATGTCTCAGGACCCTGTGTGTCCATCCATCTGCGTGTGATCAAGTGGATCAATGCAGTCTCAAACCCTGCTTTCCTCAGTGGCTGTGGAGGTCTCTCTCCCTGGGAGGGCTGGCCGTGAACTCTACACATGAGGGAGGGTGTCACTGGGGGCTCGCTTTAGGATGGATGCACAGGAGGGGAGCGGGCGGCAGACAGACACCCACACCCATCCTCTGGGATTTTCAGTCCCTTGAGGTCAGATCAGCACCATGTAGTTTCCTCTCTTTAGTCCTCAAGAGGACCTTGAACAAGACAATTATTAACTAATAAAAACAAAAACAAATGAACGATCCTTACTGTTCATTAAGGGCCTACTCTGAGCCAGGTATTTCATAGCTGCTTTATTTCTATTCACCTTATTTAATTCCCCAAACAGCCCTATTTTCCATTTTACAGATGTGGAAACAGACTCAAAGAGCGCGAGACACCTGCCCAAGTTCACACACTTGTGAAGTGGCAGAACCAGAAGAACCCAGTTCTTGGCAGCCCCAGAGCTTTGCTCTTTCCAGCGCTGCCTCCGCACTTGTGTGAGGCCTCACAGACCCACCATTACGACCTCCAGAAGCCCACGGCCACTACAAGCTGCCCCTCACGCGATCACCTCCAGGCCATGTGTTTTATAAATTCATAGCAGAGAGATTACACCCAGTATAATCTCCAGGTCTGGTCTTGAGCAGAAACAGCCTCCTTTTTGGATGTGTGGCCATGTGGCAAAGTCCCTGTTATAACATGGCCAGGGAGGTAGGTGGTTAACCCAACGTTCTGGTTAGTAAAGAGTTTCTAAGAAAGACCTCACTAGAAAGAACCGAGACCCCTCCCAGGAGCCGCTCACAAACAGGACTCTGGGCTTCAGAGCCAGGCCTTATCTACCCCATGGGGACTTCCAATTCTCTGAACACAAGAGCACAAAAAACGTTGCAAGGCAAACCTCGCTGGTCTTGCTCTGATGACCTAGGTCAGAGCTGTCATTAACAACATCAGCAGTAGCAATGTCACCTGCAGATGTCCTGGCTCAGAGAAGCTGGTCACAGGTGGACTGACTAGCCAGCCTCCTGAGCACCAAGCCTGATTCTGCACTTTGGTCAAAGGCCCCAGAGCTCCTGGAGAAAACCATCCACCAAGAGGCCAAAACACATCCAAAGCAGTCAGTCCCCACCCTAACCAGGGACAAACCCCACACACCACATCTTTGTTGTGAAACTTGCAGGCCATGGTTCCAGGGGCTTCCTGCTCAGCAAAACCCAGCAGCTTGTAGGGGCCAGTCCGGTGGCGTAGTGGTTAAGTTTGTGTGCTCCCCTTCTGTGGCCTGGGTTTGCTGGTTCAGATCCCAGGTGCGGACCTATGCACCACTTATCAAGCCATGCTATGACAGATATCCCACATATAAAACAGAGGAAGATGGGCACGGATGTTAGTTCAGGGCCAATTTTCCTCAGCAAAAAGAGGAGGATTGGCAGCAGATGTTAGCTTAGGGCTAATCTTCCTCAAAAAAAAAAAAAAAAAAAAGCAGTACCTTGTGGACCAACGAGTTAATGCAGGAAATAACAGAGAGCCTGGGGGGCTCTATCATAGATTCAGAACTACCAAAAATAACTGCCGGGGTCCTGACGTAGCTCCCTTCTCCCTCTGCAGCTGTGAATACCCTAAAATCAGCTCATGCATGGACTTACTGAGAATCACAGCAGCCTTGGGAGGCAAGGAGAGCCTGGGCAGTACCCGCATCTTACGAAAGACAAACTGAGCTTAGAGGTCAGTATATTAGTCAAATGCTTCCAAGGACATAGAAGAGTAGCTTAGGAAATTAATTTTCTTGACGAATTCAAGTTTTAAATTTAAATTACACTTTGATGCAGAAAGTTGCCCTAGGTGCCATCAGGAGTGTAATAACTTTGATAAAGAAAAGCTCTTCCCAGAAAGGATCTAAGATGACTTCTACTCCCTCAAAATGTGCTCGCACTAGAGTTGAGCCCCATCAAGCTTTCCCGTTCTTCTTTGTTGGCCTCAAAGCTTCCCTACCGCCCTCTTGGGGCCCCAGCTCCAGCTGCAACCTGGACTCCAGGCCTCTTCCCAACACTTCTGCTCACGGGACCTGCAGCCCTTTCAGAAGGCCTCTCCCTGACCAGGCCTGGAAACAGAGGATGCACTGAGGACAGAGGTGGGCAGAGGTGAGACCAGCATTCAGCTGCAAAGCTCCTTTTTCTTTCAAAACTCCACAAATGAGGCAAAAGACCCCCCAGGGTCTGAGGAAATCCCTCTGAGGGTTTCCCAGGAGAAAGCAGGCAAGAGCGGACCCTGGTGTAAGGCAGTGGGAGGCTAATGGGAAGATCCTAGTAATCAAATTCCCGCTCAGCAGTGTGGGGGCTGTGGTTCTCCTGCCCTGGGCACTCTCCCCACCCCCACTCGCACCCTCCTGCCCCCACCCCACCACGCTGCCCTTCCCACACTCCACTCCACTTTATTTTATGAATGTGTGGAATGTGAAATCACCTCTTCTGAGAAGATGGAAGATGGAATGTGTTAGCTGCAGCCAGAGACAGCAATGAATTTTACAAATAGCTTTCTAGAAGTTCTCATTCAAGTTCACAAATCAGGCCTATAACAACCCCAATTCTACACCCCGGCAGATGGAGATGGTCGACTTCTCATTTCAGGCAAGACCATTTGTCTTGGCCTAATCTTGTTCATGCAGTGTGGAAGGCTCATACTGATCCTGGATTTCCCAAATTGCCTCAAATTGCAGGGGAGAGAGACCCTTTCTTGCAGGTGTCCGCTTTGAAAGGGCCCCAAATAGCCTGTTGGAAAATGCCAGAATCATGAGTCGTCATAGCCGGTAAGGACCAAGAGAGCAGCACATTCAACTCCTCACTCAAAGGACAAGGAACAGAGGCCGGGTCTTATCCAAAGCCACAGCCAGGTGGGCAAGGCAGTATTTCAAAATGATAGCTGGTGGCTTTTCATTTTCAGCAAATTATTTTTTCTCCTATGTTCTTCCAGCATTAAAAACAGACACGAGGCTGAGTGTTACAGCCTCAGGGAGAGTATGGTGCACAGAACACAAAGGCGTCAAATTCTTGGCTCTTGAAACTCATAAGAGAGACAATTTTCTGGAAACGAAGGCTTTCAATTTGCAGAAGACAGGCTTTTTGAAAAATAATTTATTTCTAAAGCTCTAAAGTCTTGGTTTTTAATAGGAAGAAATAAAGCTATGGAGTCAATAAAGTTTAGAGCATAAGCAGCTGAGCCAGGGAGGATACAGGGGAATTTAAGAGCTCCTTCTCCCTCCCCAAAGGACAGCAGCTCACGCGGCTGGGAGAGGAGGGGAGAGGAATTGGCCCTTTTCCTTGGAGACGATCAAAACCCCATAAAATTTGGGGAGCTCCCAGAAGAGAGGAGAATGGTGCCATGGAGAGGGGCTGCAAGCCTGCTAGATTAGACAGGCCCTGAGTCCACCAGCGGGGGAGCTGGAGGGCAGAAAGGGCTGTGGATGTCCCTGAGGGTGACTCTATGAGCAGGAGCAGGACGATCTCAGCTGTGTTCTCCACCTGGCTTCCCAGGACTTTCAAATTCAACAGATCTGAATTCCCCCAGGTCTGCCTCCTCCACCTCCTCATGGAGGGACTGTGGGCTAGTTACTTACCTGTGCCTCAGTGTCCTCATCTGACAAACGGGGGTAATACTGGAGCTGACCTCCCTGGGTAGCCCAGGAGGATTAAGTGAGATGACGCATGAAAAGTCCTTAGCACAGAGCCTGCCACAGAGAAAGTGCCAGAAAAATGTAGCTTTTATTACCACTGCTAACGACGACACCCTGGCTTTGAAATCGGCTCACTCAAACAAGCAGAAGCAGGGCACTTGTGCATGCAGGGTAATTAAACCATCTCAGTCATCATCGTCTTTTCAATAACTGCCAGAGCCAGGACACAAGTGGTGGGGTCTGTAATCATATTCAGTGAAATCTCAGAATAGCTCTCTCAAGTCCACAGGCCAAACAATGAAACACATCTTGTGACAACTTTACTCCTCTTTGCAGAGGGAAGGCTGGGAGGTAGACCCCTGCTCCTGTGTGAACCCACGAACCCAGAGAGGAACGGTGGGTGGTCCCAAGGGGAAAAACCCACACTCTTCTAATTGGTAGAAAATTGAGTTCAAGGCTGCTCCCCTTCTTGGAAGCTTGTGCACATGAGAGATATTGTGTGTGTCTGTGTGTGTGTCTGTGTGTGTGTCTGTGTGTGTCTGTGTCCTCTGCCTCCCTGAGCTCCCAGCTCCCTGAGGAGCTTCAAAGAGTGCAGAAACCGCTGACCTCCAGGACACAATCCCACTGCACCAAAGAGGCTAAGAGCACAGCCAGCACAGCTCAGGGCCCTGAAGTGGAAGGCTGCGATGCCAGCTCTGAGTTGTCATGCCACAGAGGACCCACGGGGTGGACTGTAACTTTTTTTGCTTTCGGAGAGGGTATCATGCACTTCCCAAGGGTGACAGGTATTAGAGGCCCTGAGGCAGAGCCCACGGGGGCCCAGTGCTCCAGCCCTGGAGCTACAGTTGCCGTCTCCCTTCCTCCCGCTCGGTGAGGACTTGCTGTTGCAGGAAGGGCCCCCGTCTGGGAAAACAGGCGGGTCTTCCCTTCAGCCCCCTGGGGTCCTCAGGCCAACCACCTCCCTTGACTCTTCCCTCCCTCTCTTTCTTCTCAAGGATTAAGTTCCTGTTTTTGTTCCTGTGGTTAAAAGCTCTTCAGCATCAGTTAAGATTAAATTTGCTGTAATAGGCACTCCAAAAGGGTGACTTTATACAACTTATAAATGTTTGCTATCTTTTTCATGTAAAAGAATCCAGAGGCAGGAAATTCAGAGCTGGCATGGTGTCTCCGCTAACTTCTCACAGACCCAACTTGGTCTGGAGTGGTGGAGTCATCCCACGTCACCATTCTTCTGTAAGGCGGCTTTCTGGAAATCTCACATGACACTTCTCCTTCATCTGATTGCCCAGAACCTGTTGCAAGGCCGATTTAGTAAAACGTAGGGCAGGGGGATGCAGTTTTTCGTCTGAATGGCAACATGTCCAGATAACTTTGAGATTTTGTTAGTTAAGCAGGAGGTGGGGAGATGGATACCGGAAGGCAACTAGCAGTACCTGCCCTGTCTACATTTTTTATTGGCAAACCAAGGGAACATGTACAGATCTTTCCACTGCCGCCTCACTGCATTTCCCCTCCCTATGGGAGGCTGCCGGGCAGTTTCTAGTAGTGTTCCACTGTGTTCCAGCATCTGTTGCTGTCTTCTGCCAGTCTAAGTGTTGTCCCTTTGTAGGTAAGAGTTTTTTTTTTATCTCCAGTTAAACTTTTCTCTTTGTCTTTGATGTTCTACAGTATTACCATCGTTTGTTTAAGCTTGGATCTGCTTTATCCTCTTGCCTGGAACTTGCTGTATTTTCTCAATCTGAAGATTAAAGTATTTCTTCAGTCCTGGAAAATTCCCAGGCATTGTCTTCAAACATTGCCTCTCTTTCATTCTTGTTGCTTTCAACTTTCCCTCCCTCCTACTGGATGTGTGTTGGATCTTCTCGCTCTGCCATCTGTATTTTAGCTACTGTTTCCTGTTTTCCTTCTCTTTTCCTCTTGACACTGCTTTCTGGGTTATTCCTTCAGCTGTCTTCCAAATCATTAATTCTCTCTTCAGCTGTCTAACCTACATTTTGAATTCTTAGTTATAATGGCAATTAAATTTTTTTCCTATAAATTGCATTTGGCTCCTTTTTAAAGAGTTTAGTTCTCTCAGGATGATTTCCACTCTTTCTTACATCTTCAAATATTTAACATACTTTAAAAACTTATATTTTAAACAAAGTTACATAAGCCCATAATTTACAGAATCCAATAGTTACTTAAGGCTTTTAATGAAAAACAGCAAGCCTTGGCCTCTTCCTTACACTTTTCTTCCCCAGAGGCAATCCCTTTCAGCAGTTTTACTTGGTTATTTTGGAATTAACCTAAAAAACATTCTACTTCTTGTTTATTTTTTAGTGTTAGGCATTATCTCTTAACGTGGAGTATGGAAGATGAGGATTTAGCTGCCTTTTGTACAACTTTTCCCCACTCTCCACTACAAACACGTGCCCTCCTGTACCCTCCTCCCCCCCAGTAGAAATATACTGTATTTTGGTTAACTCAGTGTTTGGTGTTTATATTATTACGCTTTATAAATGCCATTCTCAGCCATGCCATGAAGTACACTGCTTGCATCCTGGTCTGCGGAAGGAGGCATTGGGAACTTTTCTCAACATTTTTTTTTTTCACTCTGGAAATATTTTTTGGTGACCAAGAAATAACCCCTATGCAGAGAAGGAAGCAAAAGTCTGCAGGTGGGCTGGAGCCGGCCTTCCCTCCAGTCTGCGGGGGCGCACGAGGGGTCCTGTCTACATCCAGAAGGAGGTGAGGCTTTCCTCCTTACTTGCTGGGGTTTGGTGGGAGGGCGTGTGGGGCATGGTTCTCAGATGGCAACAACTGGGAGAGAGGATGAGAGTGTTGCACAGATAACTGGAGGGACCAATGCTCGGATGCTCGGTGGAGTGGGGTAGGGGGAACGGGAGCCATAAAATAACAGATCAATACTTTCTGGAAGGTTTTCTTTAAAAAGTTGCCACCTGACAGTGTTACAGCGGAGACTGTGAGGAGCTGTACACACACACATGTGCGCATACACACATCTGAAATAACAGCTTCAGAAGCAGGGAAGAAGCGTGCTGCGTGCTGGGACTCTGTTTTCCACTGTCCTTCCTAGGGTTCAGTTCTTAGAGCAGCGGCAGGAACCCCAAACACGCTGGGCAGTGCAGGGGGCGCTGTCCTCCTTGACTCTCCCCCTGCTGAGGATCAGCCAGGGTCAGGGCTGCTGACCAACAGGGACAGGAGACTAAGGAGTGGGCTTCTGAAAACAGGCGGCCATGGCCATTCTGCACCGTGGGCTGGCTCAGGAGGCTGGCTCCAGTCTGGGCTCTGCTCCTGCTGTGTGGCCTTGGTCAGCTCATGCATCCTCTCAGAATCTTAGTTTGTCCATCTGTAAAATGACCCCTATTAGGCAGGACTAACCTAAGGATTGAGAGAAATGATATCGGCAAAATAAAACAAAACCACCAGAGTGTTAAGTGTTAAGTGTACGGTTCTGCCCCTACCAGGGTGGACAGAGAGGAGAAGCTAGGACAACACATCCACAAGCTAGCCCTCTCTGGCCCCGGAAAAAGGGAGAGAGGATCCCTGCTGTGGAAACGGGAACACGATCAGCTGATCCTAAAAGGGCTCCCATGAATGCTTTCAGATCAGGGTGGGTAGGCTGGCGAGGTTACCAGCTCAGCCCTCCTGGCTGAGTGTGCACTGAAGCTTTGAGATGGGGAGGACGTCATAGAGAGCCGTGGTGACCCAGGCCCAGGCCTTTCCACCTCCTGCCCCCAGCAGCCCTGTGTTCACCAGAGCCTGGCCCTGCTGGCTACACCTGGGGGTGGACTCATTTTTACCTTCTCAGTGAAACCACATAAACCCCTTGTGCACAGACTGGACTTATGCCTCCTGTGGCCCAAGAAGGAGCCCCAGAGAGTAGGCCAGGACAGGGCTGGGCACTGGGCAGGTAATTAGTGAGCCCTCCTATAGACATTGGTATAACTAAGTAGAGATGGCACCAGCCCTCCCGCTGATGGCTTTGTGACAATCCGGTAAGCCAAAGGCCAGAGCTATGCCCATGCAGATCTCATGTCCCCTACATCAAACCTGCAGCCCCATGAGCACTATTTTCCCATGAAACGGTGAACAGACTGACAGGAGCCAAGCGATGGCGGCAATCCCTGTGTGCGCGCAGATGTGAGAAATGTCACTGCCCATGCTGGCGTGGGCCTCATGCCTGCTCTGTGCCTGCTGGCTCCTGTCATGCCGATGGTGGGCTGTGTCCACTGCTAATTGAATTTAGGGAGCCCCACTGTCAGCAGCAGTGTCTCTGGCTGTGGTGTAGACTTCACTGGGCCTGAGCAGCTGTTGGTAAGTAGTTTGCATGTGAAAAGACTGGAAATACAGAATACATAGTCACAGGTGGCAGCAGCCTGCGCTAGATGCTCATCCAGAACAGCTGAGGGAGCAGGGTTCTAGACACCTGATCATTCTAGGTAACAGATATCCCCAGAGGGCTTATCAAGTTTTAAAGGGAGAAAACAAATAGGCAATATTTAGCACGGAGCTAAACTGAATAGGACTCTCAGGAGGCATGCCAAGTTCTAGTGGAAACTGAGAACCAGCATTAATGATGCCAAATTTAGCTGCAAAGGAAGGTCAGAAATAAACCCTCCAGCTATTTAGGCTTACGCACCAAGAAGGGGTTTCTAATCTGTTATTTCAGACTCAGCATTCCCTTTTTTATGCTGATCCAAGATCCCCTTGGCACTCCCGAGGCCTTGAAACCAACACCCAGGGCTGCGCCCTGGTCTGTGGGAGGAAGCATCTGGAACTGTCTGATGCCCACAGTCAGGGTGGGTGTCCAGGCCTCTTGGGCAACTCAAGTATAGGTGGCTTTTTATCTTTTAAGAGGAAGAATCTCAAGGCCTTTCAGGGAGGCCTGGGGGCCTGGGTCCCGCGGGGCCTTCAGGGTCACGGAGGCCAGTTATGACTCATTCCCCAGACCTTCTCTGCAGCCAGGGGCTGAGGGGGCCCTGCTGCAGGAAGTCCTCACCGTGAACAGACAGCCGCCGCGAAAGCAGACATGTGGGGGAGGTTATCTACACGGCACAATAGTTCTCATTTACCACAGATTTGATCACAAACATACTGCATGTCTACTGTGTGCCAGGCCCTGGGTACGCAGCTGGGTCATCATGGCCACAGCCCCTCTGGGCACTATGGGCATACCCAGGTGGGGCACTGAACCCAGATTTGGGGATGGGGTCTGGGAGGGCCTCCAGGAGGAGGTACCTTGTGGGCATACCTCCGATTTGAGAGGAAGAGGCAAGTCATAAGTGCCAAGGCCAGGCCCCTGACCTGAGGTCCAGCTGCCTCCCGTGGGGGTAGGAGGCCCCTTAGCAAATTTCAAGAGCCATCCCAACCTTCTCCAGGTGGGAACAGGTATGAGAGAGGCCAACGGGGGAATCTGTTGATGGGTAAACAGTGGTAACGACAGAGGGAGACCAGAAACCACTTTGTGAGCAGCAAATGCAGGGCAGCAAATGCCACAAGATGAAAAACTTAAAGGGAAGAGGAGTGGAGGGCCCACCGAGCTGGTTCCAGGCACAGCCGCCCCGGTCTGCCCCGGGCCTGCCTCACAGGGATGCTCCGGCTTACGGAGTCTGGGTCTGGTCTTTTTGGAAAGGGGCCCCCTGAAGCTTCCTCTGGGGCTTTTATGAGGATGCTGGGCATGCAAATGAGACCCCCTAAGCCACATCACATAGCCCCTTGCCTGTAACAGTCCACCCTAAAGTGGATTCATTCACGGCTGAGCTAAAAAAGGGGCGCTTAATCCTCTTTCAACTTCAGATCAGTTTTAAAGTCCAGGGCTAGAGTGGGGTGCAGAGGCCCCAAAGCTGCAGTAGCTCTGGAGTCTGAGCCCATGGGGCCTAAGCGTGGAGCTGGGATGCACTGGGAAACGGTGGGCAGACATTGGGCAGGAGCCTGCAAGCTGCTGGTCAGCCAGTCAGGGAGGAAAGAGTGTGCTTGAGATTGGCATGATTAGCCTAGGCCAGGGCTAAGAGCAAATAGGACTGTTTCGTCATTTGTTCACTTCCTTCCACTTTGTGCTCTCCCAATGATGTCCTGCCCTTCCCCTTTCAGGACTCCCTGTCTTCCTGTCTGTCTCCTCTAGACTGGGTGCCCGAGGCAGGCGTGCGGCCTCAGCACCGCTCCGGGACATGCCGATGAGTAATCATACAAATAACAAACTGGCAGTAAGTAAGAAGGCACTCGGCCCCGTAGGGAGCCAGGGAATTGATTTCTAGCTGTGTCTGGCCTTTTGCGGTCTATTTTATAGAATGCAGTACAGAAGGTGCTGATTTCAGCTAAGGTTTCAAGCTCTGACATCATCCCTTGTTAAGCAGAAGTGAATTTTCCCCTTGGACTTTGCCTTCCAAAATGACCTACTATACGAACTGCCACTCACCCCCCTCACAAACCGCAGGGCCCTCTCACGGCCTCCTTGCCTCCCACAGGCTTCACAGACTCAACTGCACATCCAGGCCCAGCTCACACTCAGGATGACAGTCAGCTCCGACTCGGTATGGAGCTCCCTCAAGGCCAGCCAGTCGTGGTGTCAGCTCAGCTCAGCAAAATGTGCAGCTGACCCAGAGCCACCTGTCTTCCCAGCCCTCCTGCCTCCCGGGACACCACCTCACCCTGCTGCTCTCTGCCTTGTCCTTCTCTCTCAGGGCAAGTTGGCTGCCTGCAGTAGCTTCCTGTGGCTGCTCCAGCAGATTGCCACAGACTTAGTGACTTAAAACAATATAAATTTATTATCTTTCAGATCTGACGGTCAGAAGTCCAAAATGGGCTAAAATGAAGGTGCTGGCCCTTCTGTCTTCCTGGTTCCCTTGTGAGAACTCTTGTGATTACACTGGGCCCACCTGGATCATTGCCCCATCTCAAAGCCTTAACCGAATCACCTCTGGAAAGTTCCCTTTGCCGTGCAAGGGAACATACTCAGAGGTTTGGGGGGTTAGGTGTGGATACCTCTGGGGAGGGGCATCCTTCCACCTACCACGCTGCCCAGTTCATCCCACCAGCTCCAGCGCCATCCAGTAAAGGCTGATTGGAAGAATCATGGCTGCACATGTCACTCTCCCAAAGGGTCAAACAGCAGGGGCTGGACTCTCACAGCACAGGAGGCCCCCAACGGAGGGGCTGTGTGGGGAGACATGGGTGCCCAGGCTGGCTGTGCCCAGGGCCCTTCCGTGACAGCTGGGGTTCCCTGGGGCAATGGTGCCTGTGCCGCTGGGGTGTGGTCCCTTCTCAGGCTTCGGCCTGGCCTGGCTCCTCTTCTCTGAGGACAAGCCTGCAGAAGGCCATGGATTTGCAAATGCTTTCAACGTCTTTTTTTCAGATGAAAGAATTTTCATGGGATGATTCTTTTTAATGGAAGTTCACAAAATAACACACACTCCCTGAAGACAAGTTGGAATGTAAGGAAAAGCACCAAAAAGGAACTAAGTCTCCTGTGATGCCAGCACCTGGAGTGAGCATCCCGCTGCGGCTCCACACATGGGAATTCTTATGGGGGATGCCCCTGTACACGCTGCTCTGTAACCTTTTTGCCCTTAACCTGCTGTCAACATCTCCCCGTGTCACCGGACGCTCTCAGAGCTGGAACATGATCTGACACAACATGGGAGGATTCTGTTCTTCCCTCCACCACAGAGCACTTAGTCCCAGGTGGCCGTTCTGGAAGGTTTTCTCATTAATGGAAGTCGTGTTACCACCTAAGCCTTTTTGCATTGTTATGATGGTTTGGGACAGATTCCTGGCCATGGAAAACCTAGGTCAGAAGGTGCATAGTAAACTCCAAGAAGGCAGGGACCGTATCTATCTTTGTCATGGGCTGTCCACACTGTGAAATACTATGGATGTTTGACGACTGACAGACGAGGGCACTGATGAACAAATGTTATGATGAATCTCAAAACTATTCAGCTGAATGAAAGAAGTCAGACAGGAGAGAGTACATCCTATATGATGATGTAGAAGCGGCTTTAGAATAGGCAAAACTAATCTCTAATGAAAGAAGTCAGACTGGCAATTGCCCTGGTGGGTGAGGTGACAGACTGAGAAAGGACCACGGGGGAACCTTTTGGGGGTGATGGCAGCATTCCATATCTTGATTGGCATAGAAGTTACACAGGTGTGATGCATTTGTCAAAATTCCCTGAATTTAGCCACTTATTAACAGTGTTGTGACTTGATTCTTACAGATTTAAACTGCCCTCTGCCTCACTCTCTGTCTCCCATTCTACTTTTTACAGCATTTCTTTACTATTCTTTGGCTTGATTAAAACTCTCCCAGGACGCTTTCCCTCTCTGCTCCTCTGCCTTTGGCTCAGCATTCCTCCTAGGAGCACTCCTGAAGAACTAGAGAGGGCAGGACAGGTAGAGAGGAACACTCCCTGACCCTCCCAGCTGCTAGGTCTTAGATTCAAAACCACCCTTGACAGATGGAGAGCCAGGCGCCCGGAGCTCCAGCCTGCTCGAGGCCTCTGTGTCCACTGCTTTCTAAAGCCCAGGAGGCACGTTCCAAGAAGAGCAGATTCTCTACAGTGCTGCCCAGGAGACACCCGGTCCTAACAGTGATGGAGGCTCAGGAGGGCTGCCCGCTCTACCATGTCCAGGGCCTTAGGGGCACCACACGCTCTCCCGCTCCTCCTCAGCCCCAGTCATTTGCCTCCATCATACACACCAACTACAATCTTCTCTTAACTTTTTTATTCAAAATAGGAAGCAGGGGGCTGGCCCAGTGGCACAGCGGTTAAGTTTGCACGTTCTGCTTTGGTGGCCCGGGGTTTGCCAGTTCAGATCCTGGGTGCGGACAGGGCACCGATTGGCAAGCCATGCTGTGGTAGGCGTCCCACACATAAAAAGTAGAGGAAGACAGGCACAGATGTTAGGTCAGGGCCAGTCTTCCTCAGCAAAAAAAGAGGGGATTGGCAGCAGATGTTAGTTCAGGGCTAATATTCCTCAAAAAAAAAAAAAAAAAAAAAAAATAGGAAGGAGAACTTGTGTGACTTCCCCCCTACAGGCACCTAGCTGTTTCCTGACCTTTTAAAACCTGTTTTATGATGAGAAAGCAAGAACTGATTGTTTAATTCAAAGCTGGCTCCAAGATCTGACCTTAACGCATGGAAATGGGTTTTGGTCCAATGATCATTTTACGGAATCTAAATCTTAAAATATTCTCACTTCGAGTCTCAAGTTAAAAAATGTAAACATTGCTATTGGTATCTCTTCAAGTTTGTTCTTCAGGCAATAAAAAGTTCTCGCAATAAACCAGCTTCCATTCTTTGTGAACAATCCTTAAACTCAGTTGATAGGCTGGAAAAGGAAACTAGACAAGGCAATAAAATCCTGATAGAAAAGTTCCTCCTGATGTGATTACAGTTTGAGGGAAATAAGAGATGACACATTTAAAAAGCAAACTTCTCTTTACATCATCCAATTATGTTCAGTCAAAATAAAAATAAGCTCAAAGAAGAGCTTCGAAATCCACTTTAATTTCAGGCAGTTAAGAGCAACAGTGCATTTACCCTTCAAAAATAATAAATAAAGTCCCAGAGTAATTGAGAAGACTCTTCATCTCTTCCGAGATGGCACGTCCCATTCTGTCACCTCTCCCAATGATCACTGTGAGTGACGCTCCCTAAGTCTGGGAGTTTAATTGCCATCTTACCTTGTGTAGCACTGTTTTTTTTCCTAAAGCAAAATTTAGGGAATTAAATCTTTGAGAATAAAACTGTTCAATCACAATAACACAATTGTGTATTAACTTCTTTCTCTCCTTGGAGTTTATAAACCTCAAAATTCTGCTCTGAGGAAGAAACCCATTTTAGAAATGAGTTAAATGACCCAGAGTGAGAAGAACATCAGATTAACTTTTTCTGGGCCGTTGCAACTGAGAATGAGTCTGAAACATGACTCCTGACCTCTTCTTGTTCTAATAAATTTTCCAAGGAGGGGTTCGCATTCCAACTGTGCAGTGCTGGCTTCTTTCCAGAGCTTTCTAATAACTGTCTGGATGGAAACCATCATGTCTAGATGAAAACCATGCTGGGAATGGGAGCCCCTTACCTCCGACCCTTTATCTGTCATCTTGAGATCTTACGGTTGATTACAATAATTCTTTATATTTATTTACTACTCTAATTGAGAAGCATCCTCTTTTCTGTCATCTGCTGCTCCTGTTGTAACAGCAGCAGGCTCCCCCAGCGGGGCCTTTGCTCCTGCTTGACCTCACATCTCTCCTCTTTGCCAGCTGCTGTCTTCTGTCTACAGGAGACTCATTTCACCATTCTCTGCCCAAGAATCCACAGGGCTCCCTGGAGCATCAGATCCACACATCTTGGCCAAAACTCCTAGGTCTCTCTTGCAGGGTTTCCTGCTCTTGCTCTTAAATGTTCTTTCACCAGAAAAACGTCCCCTGCAGTTTCTGAATGTGCACCCAGATAGTCAGGAGGAGCCCAAGGGAGCTGTCAAATGCCTTCTTGTTCAGCCACTTTTCCCTTAAGACAGTGGTTCCACGTCCAGCAGAACTGCCTCCTAGTGGTTGTCACAATGACTGGGGGTGTGGTGTGCGGGGGAGGCTGCTGTTAGTACTGAATGGACAAGGACCAGGGACACCGACATTTTGCATTGTGTAAAATAGTTCTTCACAATAATGAATTGTCAGATGTCTCCATTTTTTTTCGAAGAAGAAGAAAACTGGCCCTGAGCTAACATCTGTGCCCATCTTCCTCTACTTTATATGCGGGATGCCTGCCACAGCATGGCTTGCCAAGTGGTGTATAGGTCCGTACCTGGGATCTGAACTGGCGAACCCCGGGCCATCCCAGTGGAACACGTGAACTTAACCTCTGCGCCACTGGGCCGGCCCCCTCCATTTTTTTTTTCAATGTCTCATTGGATATTCATGTAGGTGAAAGCGTATTTATAGTTATTCGAGCCTAGAACCTGACTCTGGTTATACATAAATGCAAAGAATCTTGTGCATGGTTTTAATATATTTGGGATTTTCCTGGGATCCAACTTCTACAAAAACCAAGGGAAGGGGATACATTGTTTCACTCAGAAATTTATCAAAAGCCGCTCACCGTGATCTCATTGCCAATGGCAATGCGCTGTTTGCGGTGCGAGTTGCCGATTCAGCACACCTGAATCAGCCACTGTCAGGCCAACAGCTGGCTCCCTCATCACGTATGCTGTTGTGGCCTTGCATGAGCACCCACATGTTGAAATACACGGTATTTGCTACAAATTACCTTCTTTGTATTTCTCATTTATATTTCAATTAGGGCATCCTGCTTTGAAATTATAGGTGTAAGTAGATTATATTATCTATAATTTTCATTTCAGGGTAATAAAGGAGGTATTACAAATAATTTGTTATAAAAGTGGGCACCGGATCTGAAAGAGTTGAGGACCAGGGATGGGCGTTTGGCTGTTGGACCCAGTTGCCCGGATTCGGGGGCAGGGGAGCCTTTGTTCGTGTGCTCATGTATTTCTATTAGTTCCCATCCACCCAACAGCCCCTGCCGGGGCGCTTTCATGGGACCGTGAGGGGCTCATTGTCTATGCGGTCAGGGTTTCTCTGATGGGCCGGGTGCTGAGGCCTCTGGGCCTGGCCTGCTGTGTGCTGTGTGGATTGGAAGGACAGCCCTCTCCCACCCAAACTGGAAAATGCTGCCCCTCAGTGTGGGAAAAAAGGTCAGGGGGTGGGCTGTGCACAGGAGGTGGTCCCGGGGCTGGCAGTCCCCCCGGGACATCCTTCACATGCTCTCCCGCCCTGACTCTTCCAGCCACTTCCTTTTCTCTCTCTCTTTCTCAGCAGCTATTTCTTAATGTAGTTACTTCCTATTTCAAAAGGCTTATCTCTTACTTTTATTTTAACTTCACTAATTTCTATGCTTTTTATCTCTTTTTTAATACTTAATTTTGATATAGGGTAGGGTTGTTCTGGGAAGACCCAGCCTCTAGCCCCAGCGCTACTTCTCCTTGGGGCATATCAAGCAGTGGGGGGTCATCCACTGCAGCCCCCCTCAATCCTTGCTTCCCCCCATAACTCTGGAAATCCCCACCCTAGATGACTTCCTTCTTCCACTTGCCCCCAACCATGCCCTCCCGCAGCTCAGCCCCCAGGGACGTCTTCCTGTGCGGGAAGCTGCCCAGCCCTCAATTCCCATGGCAGCCACAATTAAAGCCTTTAACTATACTAGCTGCCTTTTCATTTTGCCCCCCATTCTCTCACTTTTCAAACAACAGCATTCAGCATCCACGTAGGGGGCCAGGCAAGGTTGTTCCTGAACCTCCAGCCAGCAAACTCGGTGCTATAAACAGGAGACACCTGGGCTGTGGGGTGAGGGGCATCTCAGAGCTGGGGGGCTGTAGACAGCAGGAGGGAGCTCCCACACACTAGCTGGGTCCAGCTGCCATTTCACACACCAAGAGTTGCCTAAAATGAGGGCTGCCCACACCCTGCTCCACTCCCTGTCTTCCCAACAGTGTTAACAGCTTTGTGCAGGCACTAGCTCCACTGAGACCACCTCACACTGGGCTAACAATTTCCTATGGCTGGGTTAATTCACAGACGGGGTACAGAGGACATTAAATTAACACTCGCCACTTTGCAATAACTCCCCAGCCTTCCTGCCGATTTTAGCCCACCTCTGGGCCTTAAATGTGCCATTAGAAACAGATCTTTAAATAACCCCTTCCGACTGAACAGGGCAGCCTGGCTAAGGCCTCACACACCACATTCCAGCATCAGCAGGCAGAGTGACAGCTTAGAAATGTGGAACCAAGCACGCCGTGGGATGGACGGTTCCGTCCCTGCCCAGTGGGGACGTGTTCCAAGCACATCTTGAGCTAGACCCTGTCTCTGAGAGTTCATGTCCCCAGACTGCACTTAACCTCTAAAGCCGGGTTCTGCTGGAGAGGTGAGATGGGCAGTGGTGGTCCCTAGTGAGGCTTCCTGTCGCAAGGCCTGTCACTGCAGAGGGAACACCAGGCGTTCTTCTAGGGGACAAAGAACCTCGGGTCTAGGTGGCAGTGGAGCTGTGAAGGGAAAACTCAGCAGGGGCTGCCCTGTGCCAGGCTCTCCAGCTCCTGTTGAGCCCCGACGAGACCCCACGGCCCTCCCGCAGGAGTCGTCCCTCACGACACCCATTAGCAAACAGCGTTTGGGAAATTGTGCGGTTACGAGGCAAGCGCCTAAATGAATCCTGAAGGAGATGGTACATTTTTTTTAGCCACTTAATTGAATCTGTGGCAGTAAATCTTTTAGTCTTCTCTTAGCATTTAGAATTTCAATTTACTCCATGGATTTTTGTGCTCAACCCCTGGTGAAAATGAGCATTTGTTCCGAAAAGCTTTTAATCAACTGTTCTCAAAATGTCAGTCCCTCTTATCTCCGAAGCCCGCTGAAATCTTCGTGCCTATGGTTTTAAAAATATATTCTGTGTATCCTGTTTCTCCCTTTTAGTTCCCAGCATCCTTTATCGTGGCTTAATCAGAGTCATTTTTGATGTTCATCCCTCTCTTAATCTTCTTAGATTTCTTTTTAAGGTAAGCTTTCCACTTCAATCTGGCTTCGCTGATCTATTAAGATTCTCCACGGCCACTGCCTCCAAGATGAAGATATGCTTCTGTGGAAAGCCCTCGCAAAGCCCTCTATTTTAGTACACAGAAGGTTAATTGCCCAGTCTTTAATTAAATCAGTCATTTTTCTTTACTGTTGTTTGCAGAACTTCATAATAAATGAAGCCATAAACCTGTTCTCGTTTTATGAGGAGTTTGGAGTGTTCTTGCTCACTATTTTTCCAAAGGCTGGTCACGGCAAAAGCTAATTTCTAAAAAATCTTTAATGGAAAAAAATTGAACTTTAGGGATTTTAATGGCACGTGTTTTAATTAGCCATGGTTTAGAGAAAGGTGCTTTTTAATACTTTTGCGGCAAAACAGAAAAGGCCTCCAGCTGAGCTATTGACTTGGCGGGACCGACAAGACAGGACCTGCCTCCCTGAGGGCTGGAGAGGTACCAGGCTGCTGGGCCTTCTAGCTCACCTGCAGGCACTGCTGCCACATGAGCGGCCACCAGGGGGCGGCATGCCCCCCCTGCTGACTTGCTAATCAGCACCGCTGCTGCCTGACCCCCTGCATGGGGCAGAGATGCTCTCCTATCGATTTCTCCCTGGCCCTCCGATTTTCGATGAGCCTAATCAGCTGTGCAGTCTTCAGTCCTTGCTCCTTGATTTGTCAGGAGAATGAGTTATCTGAGCAGACGCTCTCTGTGATTTGCAGGTTGGAGGACTCAGCTGTACCGCTGTGACCTTTTCAATATTCTGTTATTAGATGGGCTGGCCATTTCAACTTCCTCCTGAACAAAGTGTCTTCCACGTGTGCTGAACAGGGAGAATGGCCAGATAATCAGAACACCCAATGCTGAAAAGGTCGAACCAGGGCGGTGAGTATTAACATTCATTGTCTGCATTAGCATTTTGCAGCCTGCAAAGTTTACAACCCATAGGCTCTGGTGGAACCAGACAAAGGGATGAAGCTGAGTCTTCAGATCCTCTCCTACCCCTAGCAGACAGGTCTACAAGGCCCCATCCACCTGGGCTCCTGGCTCCTTCCCTGACTCATCTCCCTCTACCCTTCACTTTCAATGCTCCAGCCACAGTGGCCTTTCTGTGCCTTGAGCCTTCTAAGCTCCTTCCAATCTCAGGGCCTTTGCACATGCTGAGCCTTGACTCGGATCTCTCTTTCTCCAGATTTTTGCATCGCTGCCTCCTTCTGAACACTGAGATCTCGACTCAAATGTCATCTCACAGAGGCCTTCCCAGGATCCCCTAGCCATGAAAATCCACATTGAAACGCTGCCCTATTTACTTTTCTTTAGAGCCTTTATCATTTATCACACTTGTCTCTTCATGTGTTTTTCTCTGTCTTACACTACACGAATGTAAACAACTCAAGGGCAAGGATGCGGTCTGCCAGGGTCACCACCGTATCCTCAGTGCAACCTGGCACAGTCACAAGGACACGGTAGATCCTCCATAAATGTTTACTGACTCTAATGGACTGAATGTTTATGTCCCACCAAAATTCATATGTCGAAATCCTAACCCCAGTGTGATGCTCCCAGGAGGTGGGGCCTTTGGGAGATAATTAGGTCCTGAGGGTGGAGGCTCATGAACGGGACCAGTGCCTGGATCAGAAGAGGTGGCAGAGCTCGTGTCCTCTGCCGTGTAAGGATCCAGGGAGAACACGGCCGTCTGCAAACAAGGAAGCAGGCCCTCTCCAGATATGGGGTCTGCTGGTGCCTCGACCTTAGACTTCCCAGCCTCTCAAACTGAGAAATAAATGTTTCTTGCCTAAGCCCCCTAATCTCTGTAATTTGTTATAACAGCCTGAGCTGGGACAGAAAGCAACAGTGCGCTTCATCAAGCATCATCCTCTAACTCAGACTCCGTGTGGCCCCTGCAGGCTTCCTGCTGCTGCTGCCCCATGACCCCTCTCCCACCCCTTCTTGAGAGGACCCACAGCACAGGCTCCTGGGACACAGAGGCCAGGTGAAACCCTGCTCCCAGACTTCTAACTCACTTCAGTTATTCACTCAATGTCACAAAGAGTGATTCATCTAAGATAGACGTCTCTTATACAAGGACAAGGCAGCAGCATCATTTATAGTGATGAAGCCATTTTCAAGATCTAAGGTTTGAACTTAGGCCTACTTAAAGTACCCTAGCTTGAAAAGGCCAAAACAAAAAAAAATCCTACAAGTTCCCTTTGCTTAATTTTTTGGTGTAGGGCATTCTAATGCTGTTCAGGGATACATTTAAACTTGGATTTGTATTGAAATGCGGAAGCCAAACAGCATCCGAGTGGGAGGGAGCCACTCTTGTGATCTGATCCCCTCCCCTTGAGGGCCTGTCCTGAGCGTGACTCTGTTAGCCTCTTTGGGGCAGACCTCAGTGCAGGACAGCCATCCTCCTTTCCTGGAAGAGCTGGGCTCAGGGCCAGCAAGGGACTAGCAGACCTGACTGCATACCTGCCTAAGGCCGCTGGGGAGGAGTGGACCCCAAGTGCCCAGAATCATCTGCCCTGCAGCGAGCGGAGACTCAGTTCAGCCTGCCAGGCCAATTCCCGAGGCCTGAGATATGTGTCTACATCCCCCAAAAGCGGAGGGGGACTGTTTTTAGCACTACCTAAAATTGCGTGCAGTGGGGAGTGCTGTCTCTGAAACAAGGCGGAAGATTTTGGCCCAGAGTGTCTCCCTTCAGCCCTAAGGTAAACCAAGAAACATCTATATGGCATGCTTTCTTCTTTGAGGCTTTGCTAGAATCCAATCAAAGCCTCAAAGACAGGCCTGTGTTGTTTTGATTCTACTCCAAGCAGACCCTGGGTTTTCAGGACGGCGACGTGAAGAGGCTGCACCGCCACAGCATGCAACATTTCTCCATGAGCACTTTCACCCCAGATTTCGTCTGCAGTGAGCGGAACCATATGAACAGCTGCGGCTCAGCCAGGCTCCCTCTCCCCGGCTCTTCCTCTCCTTGAGGATGAAAGACGCTAAGAAGTGCAAGGAAGCAGGTTTCCTGCCTCCGTGGGGTTTTCTGCAGTTGGCCACACCAGGAGTTTGGCATCAAAGATCAGGAGAGTAGAAAAGGAAATTAAAGCTAATGGTTTTAAAGGGCCTGCAAGCTATGATCCTTGGGAGAGAGCAAATCAAACACAATTCCACAGGTGACAGGGGATGTACCTGAATAGAAACCTAACACAATTTCACATTGCATTTGGCTGGTTGGCTGGAACTTTGTTCTCTGTGCTCTGTTGTTGATAAACCCAGGCTCAACTGGCAGGATCAGGACCTGTGCCTGGGACCTTGCAGGAGCCAGGAGACCATCTTGTCTGAGCCCTCCTTGTGCAGATGGAAACTGTAGTAAAGGATTAACCTTGGGTGAGGAGGGTTTGGCCTTTGCTCCCTGGCTTCTGGGAGGTGATCTCTAAGGCCCTGGAATGTCCTGCCTGATAAGTGTCTTTGTTGACCTGTGGGCTTTGGGCCACATCAGATAGTCTATGCTAACAATGCGTTTTGTGATGGGGGGCCATGGGCTGCACGGTATCAGCTTAGCCTCTGAAAGGGCTGGAGACAGAGTCAGCCACGTGAGCAGTCAACCATGGCTATGTGACTGAGCCCCAATCAAATCCGTGGACACCAAGGCTCAGGTGAGCTTCCTTGGTTGGCAACACTCCATGTGTGTTGTCGCACATCACGGTGGGAGAAGCAAGTGCTGTGCACACAACTCCACTGGGAGAGGACAGAGCTCTGCCCTTGGAGCCCTCCTGGACCCGACCCTGGGTGCCTCCTCCCTCTGCTCATTCAGTCTGCATCCTTCTGCTGTAATAAACCATAGCTACAAGCATGATGGCTTTTCTGAGTTCTGTGAGCCCTTGTAGCAAATTATCAAACATGAGGGTGGTCTCGGGGACTCCCAAACTTGCAGCTGGTATCAGAAGTTAGGGTGGTCTTGGGGACTATCTGACTCTGTAGAAATTGAGGTTCAAAGAGCAGGAGGGAGAGCCAGGGGAGAACTCGGGTCCCTGATGCCCAGGTCAGTTCCCTAGCACCAGGGGGAGGATCACATGCAGACAACTGCACCATGAACAGAGCGATGAGCGGAGCTCCTGCAATCTGGCCCCATGGGCAGCCGTGCCCTTGGCCTTGCTGTCATATGCACCTGGACCCTCACAACCAAAGTCCACTAGGTCCTTTCCTTGTGCCTCAACTGTGGACACATTGTTGGCTTGTCCTGGCCCATTCTAATCATTTTATTTCACTGAATGAAGATCAATTGGCAGGCCGGGATTTTTCCTGGTGCCAACTGGCTTTTTCTGAAAAAGGGGATTTTCTGGCAGACGGTGCTTCAGGGACTGAGTTTTTCTTATAGTGGGAAAAGGCAATCTTGAGCCAAAATATAGGTGACCATCCCAATAGATGGAGAAGCTGGAGAAGCTGCAGGTGCTGGCTTCCAGGTTGGCTTGGGCTCCACACGGGGTTCTGGCAGATACACCTGCACGCGGCCGGCTGAATGCCACCAGCCTCTAAGCTACCCAAGCCTGCCCTTTCCTTGTTGATGTTAATCTCTTTATATCTTCCAAAGCTCAGTGCCCATCTGGCATTTGAGAGTTGGCTGAAGAGAATCATGCCTCTTAATAAAACAAGAAGCCGATGATATAAGTTGTTGCATTTGGCAGCGGGGGTCTTGCTAATGTGCAGCAAGCACTGCCCTCCGTCAGTCACCTTCCTGGGGCTCCTCACTCCCGTGGCTCCTCAGCGGGACCTGGGCTGAGACCCACACTGACACATCTAAAGCCACTCACAGCAGAGTCACAGAACGTCATGATGAGAAGGGGACAGAGAAAACAGGCCAACCCTCATTGTACAGAAAGAGAAAGTGAGGCCAGCAGCCAGGGGCAGGTGGGAGAACAAACTCGTTCCAAGTCACAACCTCATTAGGTTAGAATGCCAGCCCTGGCACCCGGCGCTGTGCAGCTCTTGTCCCTACCCCAGCACTTGCTTTCTTATTCTCCACAAGAAGCTCAGCTTAGGCGGTCCCATTCTCACAGGGGTTGCCTCCCACACAGCGAGGTTTTGGAGACTCCAGCGGACACACGGGGACTGAAATGACGCCATTAAATGGCAACTGTGTCATTCGATTTCCTGGGTGGCCTCTCCGTCACGTGGTCACCCAGCATCAGGAGGGCTTAGTGAATCCATTAGGCCCTCCCCCGCCGCCAAAATCCACAGAGAGTCTCAGAGCTGAGGACACAGCCCTGGTGGTGAGGACATAGGAAAACTAAGTTTTGACAGAGGGGGAAGAGTACCACTTCTCTGCCCAGGTGACAGTGAGGCCCTGCTGGTCAGTCCCCTTTGTTGAGGCTGGTCCTGTCTCTCCACCTCTCGGACCTAAGACCATCCTGCTGGGTTCCAATCCCACCTCCTCCAGGAAGCCCTCGCTGCTCCATCTCCTTTGACTTCTCATCCTGTGTGTGGTCAGAGCTCCACAGCTCTCTCTTGGCAAGCATCATCTTGAATCATGCCCTAATTACTTTCTGTCTGCCCAGATGAGACTCAGGGCTCTCCATGCAGAGGAGGGAACTGGTTGCTGCCAAGAGTTCTCAGCTTGTGGCTGTGGGAATGACAAGGTAACTTGGATAACACAGCCGTGGTTGGCAGGTCGGGCAGTGGGAGCCAGAGAGGGGCTGAGACTGACTGTCCCAGCCCTGCCACCTTGCCAGAGCCCATCCCATCCCTTGGCATCTGACCCCCAGGCCATCCCATGAGAGTGAATCATCTGGACCACTTAAGGAGCCTATCGCTGGGGCAGAGTTATGATTTTTTAAAACATTAGGCATGGGCCCCACAGGAAGCCTGGTGGAGGACACCCAAAGGAAAAGAGGCCCTGGTTCAGCCCTGAAGAAAGACAGGTCAGGCCTGAGTCCAGGGCAAGCCGGGGTGGTCAGGGACCAGCCTGGTCTGGTTTCCTAGGTAGAGATGTATGGGGATGGGTCAGGGAGAGAGTCACATGGGCCAAGGAAGGCTGGTCTTAGGTGGCATCGGACTATAGTTTCATCAGCTTGAGAAGGAGGAATGAGAGAGAAGGCAGTGCTGTGGGTGGTAGGCAGGCACGTGCTGAGGCAGGAAGCGAGCGGGTAGCACTGGCCAGAGAAGGTGTGGGGGTAGCTTAATGAATGGGGAGAAGGAAGGGATGCCAGAGTTCAAAGGAAGAGCCACCAAAGTCAGAGGTGAATGGTCCCAGGGAGTGACAGGGAGAGACAGGGCAGGGGTGGTGAGGGGAGCCTGGGGTGCTGAGTCAGTCTGGGGGTAAGAGGCTGCTCTGCCTTAGATGAGATGACTGGGTGCAAAGTGGGCCCCCGGCATGGACGTGAGCTTTGACATCAGACCTGTGATTAGAGAGATGGTAGCTGCTTCCCCGGACCAGCACCAGGCCCGGCTCTCAGGACCCCTGGGTAGCCTTGGGCAACGTCAGGCTGGGCCCATGGAGGGACTGGCCACTGTACCAGCTCGCCAAGGCACTCAGAGGGGTGACACTCCTCAACCATCAATACAGGCCATTCTTGGGGGACTTAATGAGATGAGCCCACCCAGCCTGGCTTCTGCATCCACTGACCAGGTAGGTGCTGCCCACATTTCAGGGCTCCCTGGAAGCCAGCCCTGCTGTCCCACTGTCCTCACAGCAGGCAGCATTCCTGGCACGGAACACACCTGCTCCTGAGGACCTTCTCCAACCTGGTTCTCGTGGAACTGAAAGCTGGGGCAGGTGAATGTCCCTAAAGCCCCACGATCGGAAACGCAGTGTGAGTGATGGGACCTGGGGAAAGCGTGGGACTCCTTGTGGCAGATTGAGACCTGTCTTAGGGGTGAGAAGCTGCCTGGGAGTCCCTAAGGCAGGGTTGCCGCTTGTCTGTACAATGCAAGAAGTCCCCGGGGAGGGGAGAAGCCTCCTATCCATTTGAAGAGCCGCAGAATAATACAGAAAGTGGCATCTCATGCCTGTGCATAAACATCAGCCCAAACACAAGGAAATGCCATCTTCCCCTTTGTTCTCAGACTCCTTTGAAGGGTGATGGAAAAAGACGGTCACACTGATCACCAGCCATTGTTTGTTATGGGAGCATCATTTAAATAAAACTGATTTGGGCTTGAAAAATACTGAGGTCCAGCAGTGTCTCTTGGAGAAGACCCCTGGGCTCCAGGCTGGAGGGCCCCCTCCAGGTGACATCATTAGCCCTCCCTCCCAGGGTAGAAAGTCCGGCACCTCTTCCCCGACAGACGTGGCCTTGCAGCCTCCGCTGCTGCATTCCCAGGGACCGGACCTCCTGGTGTTGGAAGGCTCACCATTTTATGGTGGAAACTGCTTCCAGAGAAAAGGCGACAAGATTCTCAACACTGACAAGCAGGGCGTTTGAAACCTGCCTCCCTGCCACCCACCCACAGGCCCAGCATCTGCCCACGGGCTGCCCAAACACCCCACATCAACTTCCAGGCACAAGCCCTTCACACCCGGAGACAGTTTTCTTGTTTCGCCTACTGGGGAGACAAGGCTTCATGCTGATTCTGGGGACCATTGGGGAAAATCTAGTGTTGTTTTTACTGTCTCATGGGATGAAGTTCCAAGACTGTGGAAACTTATCCTCCTCTTCCTCTCCTGGAGGCCATGCACTTGTCAGAACCCTCTAAACACACAGAGCCAAGGAGAGCACACAAGACGCAGCCTGGTGAGGCCGGTGGTCAGTGGGATGTCTCCTCCCCACCGAGGTCCCTGTGAGCACTGGGTCTTGCTCAGGCCTCCTGGTCTCCACCCTCCAGGCCTTCCAACAGCCTCTCCTGCAACCAGCAGGAGCCCAAGCTCCAGGCTTCCGTGGAGGGATGTTGAACTGTGGGAAAAAGCTAATGGGAGAAATCATAGAGATGCCACTTCACTTGGACCAGTTCCAAGTGACACAGTGAGAATAATAAAACCAGCCGGAACGAAAGTCAGGCGTTGTAGCATTAACATCGTTTACACAGGAATGGACTGGGACACTTTCTGAACAGCACTCTCTCCAGACCTCTGAAGGGTTCCAGGAATCTGTATTGTATAGCATTTTACGGTGGAAACCAGGCTTCCAGTGGGGAGAAATGGAAATTTATGACACCGATAAGCAGGGCATTCTCTTTAAATGTGCCCAGAGGGAGGGTGGCTCCTTGTTTCGGGCTCTCCACCCAGCTGCCCCCTTGCAGGAACAGCATGGCTGACCTTCCAGGCAGGGATACAGGTCATAGGAAGAGCCCCTGGGGCTTTCCGGTCAGCAACCACCCTGCTGCATTTATGGGGTCACACAGGGGGCTGTCTGTACTTTAAATCCCGTGCCTTGGGAAGTTATGGGGGTTGGGAGGATGTGTTCCAGTGGGTAACTCCTCCTTGAAACGCATCAAGAGAGTGACAATGTGAAATCCACAGTAACAGCGCTGTGCGGGAGGGCTGTGTAATGAGCTGTCTACAGAATAAGAGACCCACTGTGCGCACACGAGAGGGAATCAGTGTGGACAAGTGGCAGCACCAACATGAGAATGTGTGAGCTGGAATATTCTGCTTCTGTGGCCAAGCTGATCTATGCAGTACCAGCCCACTGCACTGGCTTCCCCATAGAGATGCTGAAGCAGCTGGGAGGTCTGGCTCTTACAAGGTGACAAACACCACCTAGTCTTAACGACCCTGCTCAGTTGGAATGGTCCTTGAGCAGGTCTGACATGAGTCTGGGAGGCTGGCCCATGTTGAACGACCATTTGGGATAGACCCCACAACTCCCACCTTCTCTGCTCCCACCCTGATCACAACCTAGGGCATGCAGTCAGGATGGGGCCATGGTGCCCCTCAGTCCCCCTGGGTGGGGCACTAAGGCAGGTGACCAGCACAAGCACCTGAGTAGCGGATGGTCCCCAACCTGTCAGTGTGAAGCACCGTTTGGCCCTAACTACAGCATGATGCTCTTCTCTGTCAGCATAAATGGACCTGTTCACAGAGCTTCTGAATTATCCCCCACCCTTCAGGAAGCTCGGGCAGTTCCTCCCATAAGCTCTGCCTCCCTCCGTAGTAAGCACACGCAGTAGCACAGATTGAGGGGGCCGAGTCATCTGCCTGTGCTGGACCTGCAATGGAGGTCGGTGGCAAGGGAACCCTGAGCCCACCCCCAGGCGGTGACTTAGGAAGGGTGACTTCAGGTCTCTGGGAAGTTCCTTCTCCTCCCTTCCCCAGCTGCCCACCCCCAGGCTTACCGGCCTGGCCACATATGAGTTTATTTCAGAATTTAAGGCAGTTGTACAAATTTCTCCCATTCAGTCATTAGGAAGGCAAGTTTATTCACACTAAGGTTCTTTGGAGGAGGGTTCCCATCAGCGGTGGAGCTGAAGGGAGGAGGGCAAGGTCAACACGGGGCCTAAGCCCACAGCACACACTTTGCTAGAGACAAGTTCTGAATCACCATCTCTTATCTGTAGAAGTAAGTCATGCAGATGGAAAGGATTTGTAATATTTCCCTTCTAGACGGAACTCGTGACAACACTTCCATCCTGGTTAAACACGGGCTCTTCCAATCATGTTCTTGGTGGAAAGCTAAACAAAACATCCTCATTTCAACAGTCAGGCCAATGACAGAGCTGGGTGGCACAGGGCCACAGACTGAGAGGGAGATCTTGGAATCGCAACATTTTAGAGTTGGAAGGAACCTAGAGGCCATGAAAATCATGTCAACCACCTAAACCAAGCACAGGATTTTCAAAATGTTTATATGAAGCAGACCTGTAGGGGCTGCCTCTCCTGAAGGAATTCTCTGCTGACTTGACCTGACTCCTGAGCACCCACCACCTGTCCTGCCGGGACTGCGAGCCCTTTTCCCAAGAAAAGGAGAGCGTGACTTATTGCTAAGTGGAGAGATCAGGTTACGAAGAGCTATTTTGAAAAAAGAAAGTGTGTGCGTGGGTACATATACACACACAAAGAAAAAACTCTAAAGTTAGATACCAAAATATTATCCATGGTTCTCTCTGATGGAAAATAACCCTTATTTTTCTCTTTTGTGCTTTTCTGTATTTCCTAAATTTTCTGCACATAACACATAATACCTTTGTCATCATAAAAACAACAATAAAAAGAAAGCAACAGCAGTTACTTTAAAAAAACCCCAATCAAGGTTTTTCTGCCTTGACTGAAATGACAAAGCTTCACACTAGTTCCCCATTGTCAGGAAATAGCTGGAACGTTGGTGAAAGCATGAAAGGAAACAAACTGGGTTTGTAAAAAGTGGTGGAGGAGCTTCAAAGGAGGTGCTCCTTTGTGACAAAAAGTACCTTCCTCTAATCTTGCTCCTGTGGGGTACTGTTGATCCATTATAGGCAGCTACCCAAAACATCCACCTGTCTGGAAAGCTGGCTTTCTGTCACGTCTGGATCAGTAATAGACTCTAAGGTTAATTTGTTTCTCTCACATTGACACAATGTAAAGTGAGATCAACTCTTGCAGAAAGGAGTGGAGACAGCAGAAAATGTTACAAACTGAAATCTTTCTTCCTGAAAGATCCACGGCCTGGAGAGCAGACATCCTGCTTGTATTAATTTGTATTAAGACCTAAACAAATGGAGAGAGAGCCTATGTTTGGGGATTAAAAGATACAGTTGTGTAAAGATATTAAATCTCCCTGAATTGACCCATCGATTCAATGAAGTACAAATCAAATTTCCAACAGGGTGTGTGCATGTGCACATGTGCATGAACTTGACAAGCTGATTCTACAATTTATAGATAGGTGCAAAGGGCCACAGACAGCTGCAGTGCCCTCACAGAGGAAGAACAAGGGCTTGCCCTTTGCAATATCAAAACTTACGAAGCTCTAGTAATTAAGACAGTGTGGGAGCAGAGCAGCTGAACAGAAGAAAGGGCTCCACAATAGGCTCCTGAAAATATGAGCATTTGCTACAGGACAGAAGTGTTATTGTAGCTCCCTAGGGAATAGATTGGACCTTTTAATAATTGATGCTAGCACAAGCTGGGATCCATGTGAAAAAAAAAATAGGCCTATGTTTTATACCAGTCATAAAAAATTTTCTTCCAGGTTGACTAAAAAATTAAATATGGAAGTCAACTTCTGGAATGATGGCATGAGGAGCTCTGTAGACATATTTCCCAGAGAAACAATCATAACTGGTAAAGGATTATAAAAACCAAACAGCAACCACTTAAAGTACATGGAAATTGTCTTACAGACATACAACACATGGAGAAACAGTTTTTCAAGATCTACTAAATCTCAGTAAGAACAGCGAGGTCTTACTTGAGCCATGACCTGCTTACTTTCCCCTCTCCACTCTGGATGGGAGTGGCCCAAGAGACAGAGCTCTTTTTCTCCCAGCTCTCAGTCAAGGTCTATAATATCTCCCTTGGAGGGTAGGACACCAGCATTTCTCATCCTTCCTGGCTCCATGTTGCATAAGCTAAATTCCAGGAAAGTGCAAGTGAGGGATCTGGGGCTCTTTTCTTACAACCAGCCCTGACTCATAAGATAGAAGCACTACTGCTGGCAAGGCAGGCCAAGATACTGTAATTCCAATTGCTCTCACCCTGGCTCACTCATGGGACAGAGATTCCATGCTGGGAGAGGCAAGCAGAGAAGACCAGAGGCTACCATCTCCACCCAGCACCCTACTCATAAACCAGGGGTGTCACTGAGAGAACTGGGCTGCTATGCCTGCCCCGAGACCTGGAGCAGTGGCTTAGAGATTTTGCCCAGAGGGAGACACAGGCCTCAGAAATGGAGAACTCTGACTGAGAAAATGACTTTATTTGGAAAGAATATGGAGAAGTTCTGCCTAAGGGTACTCTTATATAACAATGGAGATTTTGGCAGTAAGTGATTAAGAAGAGGCTGGTAGCTCTATGAGGGGATAAACTACACTATAGCCCAGCTAGTTTACCAGGGGAAAAAAATGAACAAAATAAAAATGAACAAAGCCTCAGAGAAATATGGGATACCATCAAGCATACCAACATATGTACATAATAGGAGTACCAGAAGGAAGGCAGAGAGAAGAAAGAACAGAAAAAATATCTAAAGGACTAATGGCTGAAAACTTCCCAAACTGGATGAAAAACATTAATCTATAAACTGAACAAATTCCAAGTAGGATAAACACAAAGAGATCCACATTCAGAGACATCATAGTAAAAGTGTTGAAAGAGAAAGCAAAAAATTTGAAAGCAGCAAGAAAAAATAACTCATCAGATCCAAGGGAACCCTCAGTATGATTAACAGCTGACTTCTCATCAGAAACAATGGAATTCAGAAGGCAGTGGGATGGCATATTCAAAATGCTAAAAGAAAAAAGAAACTGTCAACAAAGAATAAAACAACAAAGTATAGTCAACAAAACTATTTTTCAAAAATGAAGGGAAAATAAGGACATTCCCAGATAAACAAAAACTTAGCTATGTTGCTAGCATACCCACCTTACAATAAATACAAAAGGAAGTTCTTTAGGTTGAACACAAGTGACCCCAGATGGTAATTTGAATCCACACGAAAAACAAATAGCACTGGTGAAAGTAATTATGTAATTATAGAAGACAGTATAAATGTATGTTTCTTCTCCTTTCTTGTCTTAGCTGACTTAAAAAGCAATTGTATAAAACAATATGTATATAATTGTATTATTGGACCTACGACATATAAAAATGCAATATATTTGACAATAACAGCATGAAGGAGGTGGGTGGGTGCAAAATTGTATTGGAGTAAGGAAATGATACCAAATGGTAACTTGAATTCATACAATGAAGAGAACCAGAAATGGTAAATAAGAAGATTAATATAACAAATTCTACAAATATATACCTGCTGTCCTTTCTTTCTCTCAGCTTCTTTAAAAGACATAAAAGTATAAAAAATAGTAATTATAATAATGTATTGTTGGGTTTGTAAGATATATAGATGTAATATGTATTATAATAATAGCCAAAAAATGGGAAGAGAAAAATAGAGTATAGAAGCAACATTTCTGTATCTCACTGAAATTTGGGATGAATCTGAAGTAGATTCTGATAAATTAAAATGTATATGGTTGTCATAGAGCAACCATTAAGAAAATAACTACATGGGCTGGCCCCTGTGGCCGAGTGGTTAAGTTTGCAGGCCCCGCTACAGTGGCCCAGAGTTTCGCTCATTCGGATCCTGGGCACGGACATGGCACTGTTCATGAAGCCATGTTGAGGCAGTGTCCCACATGCCACAACTAGAAGGACCCACAACTAAAATATACAACTGTGTAGTGGGGGGATTTGGGGAGAAAAAGCAGAAAGAAAAAAAAAAAAGAAAATAACTACAAAAATATAGTAAAATTTCATTAACGAACTTACAATATTACACTAGAAAATATTCACTTAAAGCAAAAGAAAGCAATAAAGGAACAAAATGACACAAGACATATAGAAAACATAAAATGTCAGATGTAAATTCAACTATATCAATAATAATATTAAATGTGAATAGATGAAGCAATCCAAATATGTGCTGTCTACAGAAGACATGCTTTAGAATTAAAAATACAAACTGAAAGAAAAAGGATGGAAAAAGGAACTGTAAGAAAACCAAACTGGCTACATTAAGAGAAGACAAAACAGATTTTAAAACAAACAAAAAATGTTACTAAAATAAAGAGTGGGGGACTGGCCTGGTGGTGCAGTGGTTAAGTTCACACATTCTGCTTTGGTGGCCCAGGGTTCGCTGGTTTGGATCCTGGTGCGGACATGGCACCGCTTGGCAAGCCATGCCGTGGCAGGGGTCCCACATATAAAGTAGAGGAAGATGGGCACAGATGTTAGCTCAGGGCCAGTCTTCCTCAGCAAAAAGAGGAGGATTGGCAGCAGATGTTAGCTCGGGGCTAATCTTCCTCAAAAAAAACCAAAAAAGATAAAGAGGGACATTTTATAATGATAAAAGGATCAATTCATCTGGAAGATTTAACAATTATAAACATGTATGCACCTAACAACAGAGTCCCAAAATACATGAAGGAAAAATTGACAGAATTGAAAGGAGAAATAGATAATTCAACAATAATAGTTGGAGGACTCTATATTAACTTTTGATAATGAATAGAACTAGTCAGAAGACAAACAAGAAAACAAAAGACTTGGACAGCACTACAAACCAATTAGGCCTAACAGACCAGCAGCAGAATCCACATTTTTCTCAAGTGCACATGGAACATCCTCTAGGACAGAGCAAATTCCAGACCATAAAGCAAGGCTTAATAAATTTAAAAGGACGGAAATTATACAAAATATGTCCTCCTATCACAATGAAATGAAATTAGAAGTCAATATCAAAAATGAAATTTGGGAACTTCACAGATATGTGGAAATTAAACAACACACTCCTAAATAATAATGGGTCACAGAAGAAACCACAAGTGAAATTAGAAAATACTTTGAGATGAATGCAAATGAAGATGCAACAGAACAAAACTTATGGGGGGCAGCTAAACGAGCGCTTAGAGGAGAATGAATTTACAGCTGTAAATGCCTACATTAAAAGAGAAACAAATCTCAAGTCAGTAACCTAAACTTCTACCTTCACACACTAGAAAAAGAAGAGCAAATTAAAGTCAAAGAAAGCAGGTGAAGGAATAGTAAAGATAAGAGTAAAAATTAGTGAAATAGGGAATAGAAAATAAAGAAAATGGACAAAACCAAAAGTGTTTCCTTAAAAAAAATCAATAAAACTTTTAGCTAGATTGATAAGAAAAAAAAATACAGAAGGCTCAAATTACTAAAAAACAGGAGTGAAAGCGGGGACATTACTATTAACTTCACAGAATGAGAAGTATTATAAGGTTATAATATGAACCACTTTATGTCAACAATTTAGACAACTTTGATAAATTGGACAAATTTGTAGAAAAACACAAACTACTGATACTGATTCAAGAAGAAATAGAAAATATATACAAGTAAAGATATTTAATTATTTAACAATTTCCCACAGAGAAAAGCACAGGACCAGATGGATTCACTGGTGAAGTCTACAAAACATTTAAAAAGAATTAATACCAATTCTTCATAAACTCATCCATAAAATAGAAGAGAAGGGAAGGCTTCCTAACTCATCCTATGCTGCCAGTATCATAGATACAAAAAAATCTGCAACAAAACACTAACAAACCAAATTTAGCAACAACAACAAAAAAGGATTACATACTATGATCAAATAGAATTTATCCAAGGAACCTAAGGGTGTTTTAACATATAAAAATCAATTAATATAACACACAATGTCAGTAGAAAAAAGAACAAAACCATATGATCACCTTAATTGTTGCAGAAAAAGTATTTGATAAAATTTAATGCTCCATTTTGATAAAAAAACACTCAATAGTGTAGGAATAGAAGGGAACTCTCAATCTGATAAAGGACATCTATGGAAAACCCACAGCTAACATCATGCTTGAGTGAAAGACTGAATGCTTTCCTCTAAGATCAGGAACAAGAAAAGGATGTCTTCTTTCACCACTTCCATTCAACACTGTACTGGAGGTTCTAGTCAGGGCAATTAGGCAAGAAAATGAAATATAAGCATCCAGATTAGACAAGAAGAAGTAAAACTATCTTTCTTTATACTCCCTTATCTTTTTATAGATAATCCTAAGTCATTCAATAACAAACCTATTAGAACTAATAAATGAGTTTGGCAAGTTTGCAGGGTACAAGATCAATATACACAAATTAATTTTTTTTCTATATGTTAGCAATAAGCATTCTGAAAATGAAAACAATTCCATTTATAATAGATTTTAAAAGAATGAAATATCCAGGGATAAATTTAACTAAAGAAGAGAGAAAGTTATATTCCAAAAACTACCAAAAAATGTTGAAAGAAATTAAAGAAGACCAAATACGTGGAAAGACATCCCATGGTCATGGATCAGAACACTTAGCATTGTAAAGATGGCAACACTTCCCAAACTGACCTACTCATTCAATGCAATCCTTACCAGAATCCCAGCTGGTGTCTTTGCAGAAATTAACAAGCTGATTCGAAAATTGACATGGAAGCCTAAAGGACCCAGAATAGCCAAAACAATTTTGCAAAAGAACAACAAAGTTGGAGGACTCACATTTCCTGACTTCGAAACTTACTACAAAGCTACAGTAATCAAGACAGTGTGGTACCAGCATAAGGATAGACATATAGATCAGTGGAATAAATTAAGAGTCTAGAAATAAACCCTAACAATTATGGTTAGTTGATTTTCAGCAAGAGTGCCAAGACAATTCAAAGGAGAGAGTAGTCTTTTAAAAAATGGTGCAGGGAGAACTGGATATCCACATGTAAAAGTACGACGTTGGGCCCCTATATCACAATATATGCAAAAATTAATTCAAACTGGACTTAATGCAAGATCTAAATGGAAATGCTAAAACTATAAGACTCAAAACAAGTAGGAGTAAATCTTTATGACCTTGGGCTAACCAAAGCCTTCTCAAATATGACGCTAAAAGCTCAACTGACAAAAGAAAAAATAGATAAATTTGACTTCATCAAAATTAAAAAGATTGGTGCTTCAAAGACTAACATAAAGACAGTGAAAAGAGAACCCACAGAATGGGAGAAAATATTTGCAAAGCATATATCTGATAAGAGACCTGTATGCAGAATATACAAAGGACTCTTGCAACTCAAGAAAAAGATAAATTGCCCAATTGAAAAATGGGTAAAAGATATGATAGACAGTTTTCTAAAGAAGATGTACAAATGTCCAATAATTATATGAAAAGATGCTCAATATCATTATCCACCAAGGAAATGCAAATCAAAACCATACGAGATACCACTTCACACTTGCTTGCATGACTTTAATGAAAGAGACAGATAATAACAAGTATTGGCAAAGATATGGAGATATTGGAACCCTCATATTTTGCTGGTGGGAAGGTAAAACAGTACAGCCGCTTTGGAAAACAGTTCCTCAAAATGTTAGAACATATGAACACAGAGTTACCATATGACCCAGCAATTCTACTCCTACGTAAATACCCAAGAGAAATGATAATATAACCCCACACAAAAACTTGTACACAAATTTTTATAGTAGCATCTTCATAATAGCCTGAAAGTGGAGATGACTCAAATATCCATCAGCTGATGAACAGATAAAATTTGGTATATCTGTGCAACGGAATTTTATTTGGCAATAAAAAAGAATGAGGTACTGATACATGCTACCACGTGGATGAACCTTGAAAACAAGAAAGAAGTGAAAGAAGCCAATCACCAAAGATCACATGTTGTCTGAAATGTCTAGAACAGGCAAATCTATAGAAACAGAGTAGGTTAGTGTTTGCTGGGCTGGGGGAGTGTGGTTGGAGGGTGGGGGAGGAGTGGGGAGGGACCGTTTATGGGTGCAGGGTTTCTTCTTCTACAAAAATGTTTTAAAATGGTTTATAGTGATGGTTGCACAACTCTGGATAGTGTTTTTGTTTTTTGTTTTTTTGTTTTTTTTGGAAGATCAGCCCTGAGCTAACATTTGCTGCCAATCCTCCTCTTTTTGCTGAGGAAGACTGGCCCTGACCTAACATCCGTGCCCATCTTCCTCTACTTTATGTGTGGGACCCCTGCCACAGCATGGCTTGCCAAGTGGTGCCATGTCCGCACCCAGGATCCGAACTGGTGAACCCCAGGCCGCCGAAGCGGAAAGTGTGTACTTAACCGCTGCGCCACTGGGCCAGCCCCTTTGGATAGATTAAAACCTGTTGAATTGCATACTTTAAATGGGTGAATTGAATGGTTTGGGAATTATATTTTAATAAAGCTATTATATTTTTACAAACATAAGTGTGAAGAGCAACACTGTAAAGTAGAAGATGATATAGAGTAATGTGGAGCCTTGGGGGCAGGAAAGGATTTACCAAAAATGGCACAAAATCCACTAACCATGAGGGAAAAGTTTTTTTTTAATTGGGATATAATTGACAGATAACATTATGTATGTTTAAGGTGTACAACAAGTTGATCTGATACATTTACATATAGCAAAATGAAGGAAAAGTTTGATAAATTCAGCTACATTAAAATTAAGAACTTCCATCCTTAAAAAGAAATCAAGACAGGGTGAAAAGTCAAGCCACCAGTGGAAGAATATGTTTGCAATAAATATAATCAACAAAGAATAAGTATCCAGAATACACAAAGAACTCCTGCAAATCAATACAAAAATGACAAACATCTGAATAGAAAATATGCAAAAGACTTGGGGAGGCACTTCAGAAAAGATGAAATCAAAATGATCAATCGACAAATGAAATGATGCTTAGTCTCATAGCGATCAGGAAAAAGTCGATTAAAACCACAATGAGACGCCATTTCATACTCACCAGACTAGCGAAAATTTAAAAAGTTTGGCTGTCACAAGTGTTAGTAATGTGAAGTGAAGGAACCCTCATACACTGCTGTTTTCAGGGTAAACTGGCCAAGAAGTTTGGAAAACAGGATGACAACGTCTGGGAAAGTGCTAAAGATGCACACTGCCTGGGGATACACACTAGAGAAACCTGCATGTGAGCAGCGGAAGACACAGATAGTGATTCTAGCGGCTTCCCTGGGAACTGCCCCAAACGGGAACTGATGCCGGCTGTCAGCAGTAGAATGGATAAATCGTGGTGTATTCATTTAAGGGGATTTTCAGCAACACAAATGAACAAGCTACAGCTATACGCAATATGCACGAGTCTTACAAATATGTTGTGTGAAAGCAGGAAATCAAAAAAGAACATCTACAGCACAGTTCCATTTATATGAAGTTCAAAACTAGGAAAAAGCAAACCGTATTTCAACACATATTTAGGTGAGACAACTACAAAAAAGAAAGCTAGAACATGACATCACAGAAGTCAGAGAGGACAGTGCTTACCTCCAGGGAAGGGAGGAGGGCGTGGGTGTGGGCACAGGAGGGAGGGGTGTCTCTAAAACACAGCCCAATTCCTAAAACATGGCTCTTCTTAATAATTATTCTTTTGATTGCACTTATGCATGTTGTATTCCCTTCTGTATGTCATATTTCATAATAAAAAGAAGAAAAAGATTTCGTTTTCAAAAAGTGGCTTCCCTTCCAATCTTTGAACGTGCCTGTGGGTCAGCACTGCACGTGGGCACATGTATGTGCAGGGGATGCCAGGACTCATGGAGCCTGATGTTGGAGGATGAGGTGCACCTGTGGGAGCGGGCATGGACTCAGAACACCTCTGTGACACCGGAGCACATCCTGCAGTAGGTGACACTGCATGTGAGCAACAGAGCTGAGCCCTGTGCATGTAGGTTTTCGCAGTTCCTTCTTGGCTTTGCAGCCATCAACTGTGTGCTGTTCTACTGACAGAGGTGAGAGCCGGGCTTGCTTCCATCCAGTCCCTCCCCTCCTCTCCCTCCCTCTCCTGAGCAAGTGTTTATTGCATGCTTACTCCATGCCAGGCCTAGGACACGGCAGTGAGCAAGGCAGATCCGGCCCCTACAGTTTGTGGAGGGACGTTACCTATTTCCCAGGTAATTGATTACTATTGTGCCAAGGGATATCGGGGAAAATTTAGGCTTCTGTGCACTCATGCTCCTTAAACCAAACCCACACCCGGGTTCAGGGCAGAAATCTTGGAAAACAATTTGAAGTCTTTTAGTCTTGTCTGCAATATATTGATTTTGTGGATATTCTTAAACACTTGGAGCCTTCGGGGAGGCAAAATTTGGTCATTAGGAAGCAATTTGTGTATGACTGATGTAACTGCTTTTGTTATGCTAAAAATTTCAAATTGCTCTAATATGAAACTTAAAAGAACAGCTTCTTTTTCTGGCTTCATCATTCCTGTTTGCGTATTCAGCATACCTGGTGGGCAAAAAGGGTAAATGTAGATAATAACCAGGAGGTACCAAAACTATCTGTAAGGAGATTATTTTCTTCTGAAGCACACAGAAATAAGTTTTAGCCTTAAATCCTTTAGCCCTTATGTCCTGTTTTTAGGACTTACAGCCTCTGTAGGGATCTTCCTTAGCCCTAGAGAGGGGCCAAGACATGATGGAGAATGTGGCTTATTGCTTCTCCAACATGCTCCCGTCTGGAATGTGTTCTGATGGAAGTGTACGTACCCATTTGTAGATATGGTCTCACATGCAACTTTCACTAAAGTGTTAGTGGGAACCCCAGAGAACAGTCCAGCCAGAGCTGTTCTCACCACACCCCACTCCCCATCAATGAGAATCGTGGAAGCTGGTTGAAGAGGTTCGTGTGGCTATGCTGAGCCAAGCCGTTGCTGACCCGTGCTGGACGTGCAGTGTAAGGGAGAAGTACACTTTCACTCAGTTACATAGATTTTGTTACTGCAACATAACCCAACACGCCTCCGAAGCGTCGGTCTTCTCTTCACCACAGGGGGATTAATTCCCACCTACCCACAAGACTGTTAGTCCCCATCATCCTCTTCTCTTCCCATTTTAAACTGGAGGCAAGAACACTGAGAAATAACTCACTTGTTTGTGAGTTAGTCATTTGTTCGTAATCCAGACTGTGGCTGAAAAAATTGGAGGGATTCCTCCAACAAAGGCAAACTCGCTAGCTCATACAGAGTTGACACCGTTTACACGACCACGAGAAGTCAGACGGCAGTGGTTCCATCCCCCTGCCTCACGCTGGTGGAAGATGTTCAGGGGACAGTGGACAAGTCACTGTTTCAACTGAGTCCAAATGCTGTGAGACAGGTTAAGGCATCAAAATGTCAAAACTAGTAGCTTGTGTCACACAGTAAATACTCCTAGTGCGCTGAGAAACGTTATTTTTCAGCCACTTGTTTTAGATATGTGTGGGCACGCTCAAGTCATACTTCCTGGGGAGAGGGGTAGAGACGGAAAGTGAAATGGGAGAGGTGAGAAGATGAGGGGGAAGTGGGGAGGAGGAGGAAAGGGGGCAGGGGGAGAAGAGAGAGAGGGAGAGACTATAACTGCCTGGTAGATACTTAATCTGCTTACCCCACTCCTAACCCAGCTCCAGCTGGACCAGGCTGCATGTGCCCACATGGGCTTTACTTATACATTCCTCCTTGGCCCATTCGGAAATGAACCTCTCCATTGGTGCGACCACCCCCTCCCCATCAGAGCAAGCCCAGCCCACCTGACCTTGCCTTACCCTGAGCTTCAAATGTCTCCCAGTCACAGTCTCTCCTGTGGCCCACATCCTGCACTCCCTCCTGGTCATCCCTGGAGCCTAGATCCTAGTGGGATCCTAGCAGGGGCTCCCCAGACACTGCCAGGAGTGGGGAGGAGAGCTGCCCTCTCATGGACCACGGAGGAAGCTTGCTTGGCACAACCCTCTCCTGCTAAAATTCTCCTGAGTCCTCAGGTACCCAGCCTCGCCCTCTGGCTCTGAGATTCCCTGGTGGGAAGCCCCAAGCCCAGAGTTTCCATGGTGGTAGGGGGTGGGGAGAGGGGAGCCTATCTGAAAGATGTGTCCTTTCTTGGGTCAGGCAAAGACATCTGTCAAAAACAAACCTTGGTCCCATTAAACGACAAGCCAGCACCCATTTCCCTTGAAGGAGTTTTTCTCCAATTAACTTAAGTCATGTACCTGCCTGTCTGACTGACTGACCCCCCGGGGGCTCTGGGAGAAGACAAGACATCCCATCACCGGCAGGGACACTTCAAACATTTGCTCTGTTAATTGGCTGCTGCCTTATTAAGAGATGGGTCTCCAGCTGCAGCCTTCATTACCCTTTTCCAGGAGGAACCACGGCTCTCTGTTGCCTCTCCCGCACGCTCCAGTCAACCAAGGCGGCTGATTAAATACTTTGATTCCTGTGTCTCTGAATGTGGCAGCTCACCGGCCAGTGGTGCGCGGTTCCCAGACAAAGGTATCCTTGGAGTGGAGCTGCATTAGGATCTAATCAGCAGCCTTTGTGTCCTGCACCATCTCCCACCATTTGCGCATCTTTCTTGTTCTGAGAAATCGAATGCCTTCGTTCCCCTTTGATTATTCTCCCCTCCAGTTTGCATCTTCAGCTATTTGAGTGTTTAAGTCTAATTTCAAGCAGTTATTGTTTAAACTATTAAGTTTGTGGAAGAAAAGAGTTTTCCTGGGGAAACAGCCCCTGGCAGTCAGCACCTCTAAGGCTGGTGGGGGAGGGGGTAGGGCCTTCTGGGGTGGAGCACCCCTCCCCCACATCCTGGGAATTCCTGACTGCTGGGAGGGGGCGTGGGGAGGTGGTTTGCAACTCAGGGCAGGCAGGTGCAATAGCCCCAAGAGCTCAGCGCTTCAGCTACAGCCCAGGGACACGGACTGAGCCCCACAGTGAGGGAAGCACACCCTGGACTGGACGTCCAAGCAGCGTTTCCCTTCTGAGTCAGCACTCTGCTCTCCAGATGGGGTGGCTACGGCTGTGCCCCGACAGTGTGCCAGCACATCCTTGGGGCTGTTCAGGGCCTGGCCAGATGGGACATTTGGCTCCCATCAATCAAAGGACCTCATGCAGACCCACCCTCGATAGCCTGTACTTCTGGTTAGACAAGGACCAGCTAAGGTCTGAGGAAGGCACTTCGAACAATCCTGGGATGAAAAGGTGTGGTGGTTAATTTTATGTGTCAACTTGGCTAGGCCACAGTGCCCAGATATGTGATCAAACATTATTCTGGATGTTTCTGTAAGAGTTTTGGATGTGATTAACATTTAAACTGGCGGACTTTGAGTAAAGCAGATTGCCTTCCACCATGTGGGTGGGCCTTCTCCAATCAGTTGAAGGCCTGAGTAGATCAAAAAGACCAACTCTCCCTCAAGTAAGACAGAATTCTCCAGCACACGGCCTTCGGACCCCAACTGGAACATTGGCTCCTTTTGGGTTTCCAGCCTGCTGGCCCACCCTGCAGATTGGGGACTTCTCAGCCTCCATAGTCACAGGAGCCAATTCCTTATAATAAATCTCCTTCTATATGTACGTACATCTTTTGGTTCTGTTTCTCTGGAGAACTCTCACTAATACACTGTGGGTAGGAGGTGGGGCTGATCCTGCCAACCCAAAAATGTTTGAAAGCCTCTTCAGGCAGGAATGGCTGGAGTCTAGAAAGCAGGCTCTTCACACAGACTGAACTCCTCTCCCCTAGACGTCCCACAGGGCCTTAGACTCCACAGCCTCACCTGGGGGCCAGTCCTAACATTTCCCACCACTCACATGGCTCCTTCTCCTGCGTTCTCATCTCCATAGAAAAGGCACCCATGTCCGTCTGGAGCCTGGACCCCATCCCCGTGCCTCCTTCTCCCTGTGTCTCAACCAGTTGCTGGTCCTGCCAGATTTATGTTTCCTGAATAGTTCTCCAGTCTGTCCACCCCCTTAATTCAGGCTCCACTTCTCTCTGCTAGACGCCTTAAATGCCTGCTCTTGGGCTCTGCCCCAAGCGGCTCCCCACGGTGACACTGGGCGATCTTTCTAAACACCAGCAGACTGTGTAAAACCCCAGAATCCTGCCTACAGGAGGCAGTCCATGCCCCTTAACCTGACATTCAAGGGCAGGCCCTGGCCTGGTCAAAGGCCCCCAAGACTCAGCTCTTGCTGCTTTCTCCCCATCTTGAGCCTCACATTTAGGAAACACCTGTGGCTCCCCATACTGGCTTCACACCCCAACCCTTGGCCTAAAAGGCCCTTTCCCTTCCTCTTTGCCTCACCCATTTCCACTCATCATTTAATACTCAGCCCGGATGGCACCTCCTCCAGGAGGCCTCCCTGGTTCCTTCTATAACAGACAGGGGGCACTCTGTCATGGTGCTCACCACCCTGGTTAGCACACCCTTCTTGAGTCCCTGGTCCCTAAACTATGCCTGGTGCACAGTAGGTGCTCAGAAGTGTTTGCTGAATAAATGAAAGGCTGAGTTGTTGAAAGCTGCCACATCATGAAGAGCCCAGATATAAGAATCACAGATTTTTCTGACAAATCCTGAAACATAAGAGGGAATCTTGATCCACATGATGCTGAGGGCAGGACCACACTTCACTTGCCCCGGGAATGCAAACGAACAGGTGGAACGAAGCTCAGGGCACACCTTGGTTCCTGAATGATGTCACCTGGACCGCCCTTTCCCTGATCACAACCACTCTGACCCCTTCTCCAGGGCTGCCACTCGGGGCTGCCCCGCAGAATGCTGGTCCCCCAACCCAACCTGGGGCCACCGCGGGAGGCCGAGTGCACAGGCAGCAGACCTGGTTAGTGGCTCCGCGCACAACCCCCGGCTCCTCTGAGATGAGCGACACACAGTTCCCGGCCAATCCCGGCCAAGACCATGTTGGGCAGCGCTCACTGCGAGCTCTCTTTCCTTTTTGATTTATAAAATCACGACAGAGACAGAAGGTACGGTGTAGCACGAGGAGCAAAGACAATAGCACAAGGAGCAAAGACAACAAAGGAACAAATGTTTTCAAAAAACATCACCAATCCTCTGCTGAGGCAAGCGTGGCTGACAGCAAGGTGACCTCACGCTACACGTGCAAAAACGCTTCCTTCAGAACAGAAGTATGAACAGACACAATCCGCCAAGTTGTGGAACAACAATCAGTGGGTGCTTTAAAAATCAGATGATTTCCATGGCTCGTTTTCTTATATTAATTATAAAAATCATTATATGTACAAGAGATGCGGCAGAGCAGAAGGAGCAAAGTTAACATTCAAAATTTAAAATCAAAGAGCCATGTAGACGTGAGTCTGAATTGCAGCTGCCCCCTCACCAGCTGGGTGGTCCTGGGATAACAGTCATCATCCTGAAGGGCTGCTTCAGGACCCAGGGGACGGAGAGAGCGTCTGAAGCGCCTGGCACACAGCCCCGACTCTGGACCTTAACTGTTACCCTGGCCTCCTTTCCCGTCCAGTCTCGGGTCTCTTCAACAGGTGAGAAGTATAAAGTCACAACAACTTGCCACAAATTTGGATGATTGTCATCTCAGTCAATTGAGTCCCTAAGGAGCTGTACCCAAAGGAAGCCGGGAGGTGCCTGGCTTCGAGCTGTTGCCCCGCAGTCTTCCAGATGAGCACATGCCAGGGGGTGTCTTGTTGCCGCCAGCTGTTTCTCTGAATTAGTACGTGGGCTCCTGCTGGCGTTTCTCCCACTTGCCAGCGGTGAGCGCTGCCTTCCCTTTCTATAGATCCTGCTGTCCATTAGTTCTTCCTGATACCCACAACTGTTTGCCCTGAGAGCCACGAAACTTTTTAAAATGGCAAATTTGTTCCTTTAAAACTGTTCAGAGAGTGTTTATTGAGACAAGCCTGGCACGTAAACAAGATCTTCATGCTACTAAAATTTGGCGGGGGTGAGGGACACCGGTGAGAACAGACACGAGGCGGACACAGGGTTTCCCTCCCTCTGAAATGAAGGCTGCTCGCCCCTGTCTCACCGGCAGGGAGCGGGCACGTCCTTCCACTGAGGTGGTCACGTCACATGTCCAATAGGCATGGTCACTGGCCTCTAAAGCAGAAGGTGTGTGAAGGTGATTCATCTCATTAAATGACTGGATGTGATAATGCTTGATTTCTGTGAAAAACTCGACCTTCTATCCATTTCCCTTCAGGGGAAGATCATTTTTAGGCCTATGTTGTCTGAGAAGTCACAGCAGCAAGTCTGAGGGAGGAGGAAGGAACGCTGTCGGTAACTTAGCAAAGCTGCATTAAGTATTTCCACCTGCTGCTGCCTTCCCCCAATACCTGGTGACTCGAGTCCTGCCCATTCTTCAAGGTTCAGGTCAAGGCCCCCTCCCTCAGGAAAGCCCCTCCCAACTGCTGGAGTGGCCACTGGAGTACAGCCAGAGAGGAAGGTAGGTCCCAGTTGTCGTGCTGTCATTTATAGGCTCAGTGACTGGACAAATTATTTGGCTTCTATGTCCCTAAGCCAAATGTCAACTGGGAGAAGAATTACATGAGATAATGCCCATAAACTGTCTGCTATGGACTGGGAACCTGGCAGATACTCAATGAACGGTGGCCATTATTATGTTGACCCTACCCCGATGGCCATCCTCTTTTCTGCTGTGCATGGCTATATGCCATGGTGGCCCCTGGCTGAGTCAGGGGTCTAATCTCTGCCTCCAAGAGGTCAGCTCTTTTGCCTTCTTGACCTTTTTTCTTTTGCCACAGGGCTCTGCTCTCATGCCTTCCTTGCTCATTGATTAACCACATATTTTCGATTGGAAAGTTAGAAACAACAGTCCAGGCCACGTCAACGGTGCACTGACATGTGCCCATTAACAAAGGCATCACTGCTCAAAGAGAACATGTTATGACACATCAGAGTTTTCTTCTACTCTGGTTACAGCCCAGGCATGCTTCCTGGGTGGGCACACTACAGCTAGTGTGATGAAGGTGTGGGAGGCCAGACCTTAGGGAATGTCACCTCAGTCAACGGCTGATCCTACACATGGTCTCTGAACACACCAGCAGAGGCAGGAGCAAAGTCTCCTCGGTGTGGCTGGGAACAACCAGGGATACTTATTTGGGACCAGTATTGGGATCATGCTGGGCAAAAGGGAAGGAGTTAATGGAAAATTGCCTGGTTGAGCTGATATGCTTTTTAACATATTTAGTCAAGAATTATGCAAGATCTGTTGAAATCCCCACAAGTGAGTCAAGGAAATGAACTGTGCTTAACTTCATTATTCACCCTTTGCAATTTTTGCTAACTATGTTTAAAACAATTATTTAGGCAACTTTTGAGTAAGGGGTCCCTGTGCTCACCTCTAGGCCTTAAGCATCAAATTCTCAAATTCTTTGATTTGTCTCTAGATTGTTGGGGGTTTGCCTTTCAGTATTTTTTTCCCAGTCAAGAATACGTGGGTGTGTATTACCTGAGCCCATGCCTACCCAAAATCCTTTCTGTTGTTTCTACACATGGATCACCAATGGACAAGTGTAGAATTCTTGGGGTAGCATCTTAACTCCTCAAAACTCTACAGACGTTCTTCATTGCCTTCTTGCTTCTTAATGTTGCAGAAAAGGCTAAGACTATAGGAGTTTTTTTTCCTTCATAGAAAACCAGATTTTTTTTGCTGCCTGGACACTTCTAATATATATATATATTAGAATATATATATATAAAATATATATATATATATATATATATTTTTGAGGAAGACTAGCCCCTGAGCTAATTGCTGCCAATCCTCCTCTTTTTGCTGAGGAAGACTGGCCCTGAGCTAACATCCGTGCCCATCTTCCTCTACTTTATATGTGGGACACCTACCACAGCATGGCTTGCCAAGGGGTGCCATGTCCACACCCGGGATCCGAACCAGCGAAGCCTGGGCCACTGAGAAGCGGAACATTCGAACTTAACTGCTGTGCCACCGGGCTGGCCCCTGGACACTTCTAATATATTAAAAAAATTTTTGAAATCCTGAAACTTTAGCGTTATTTTTGGACTTATTTTAGGAATCTTCCAGCTCAGGACAATTAAAAACAAATCTTCCTTTACTTGTTGTGTCCATTTGATTTGCTCTGGGGCCTTTAAGATGACCAGTCACCACTATGCTAAAACATTTGTCTCTGTCCTACATAGCTATCATCTTTTCTCACGTTATTATTATATTTTACTTTTTTTCCTGTGTATTTTGGTAGTGGGTTTTCAAGTTTGTTGTCCTTATTGGAAGGCAATTGTTTGATTTCTGTATCGTTAATCTTGTCCTTTACAGCTTGAAATGTGCTGGCACTTTGGCTATTGTATTCCAGATTCCTTCTCTTCTTTCCTTACCTCCTCCAGCTACCATTTTACTTTTGGCTGTGGCTCAGCCAATTCATAATCCCATTTTTTATCTCATTGCAGAAGTTATGTTTCCTTGAAATGAGAGTAGAACAGCTGCTGTCTACGGAGCATCTTTCTTTTTCTTCTAATAATTTTCCCCACAGCACGCTCTGCCTCTGCATCTTCAGTGTGGTGCTCCCCTCTTTGTGTGTGGCAGAGCCAACTTCTCTTTAATTCCTGTTCAAACCGGTCTGTGCAGGCTTCCCCTCCATTTACTCTCATCCCAACCCTGGCAAGACTGTCCAGATTGTGGAATGACAGAATGTGACCACTGAGGGTGTCATAACGTCCCTGTAACCAGCACTTTGTGACTAAACAGTTGAGAGACATCCTTGGAATCTGGAGTTCTGCTCATGTGAGCAAAGGAGAACCAGCAAGCTTACTCTCTACATAATTGGGACAACATGTGTTCCTGACGCTTCCTGCTACCACTTCTACCACTACCCCAGTGTCTCTGGGTGTCCCCTTTTGAGAACTCTTCCTCACGCTGGGGTTTCCTCCTTCTGCAGCTTGGCAGAGGCCTCTTCCTCAGTCCCCCTTTCTCCATCATCACCCCCTATCAGGAAAGCTTCGGCTAGCAGACCCGCCATGGCCTCGGGCGCCTCTCACCTAGCGATCCCAAAATCACTGGGCAGGCTTGAATGAGGAGAAGCTTAAAATCTCAGCCACGAGGGCCCACGCAGAGCTGGGCGCGCACAAGCACCACCTACCGGGTGAAGCTCCCTGCAAAGCCCATGAAAAAGACCTTGGATTTGCTATATTTCGATGGGAACATGAATCAGTGGGTGAGCCACAAAACATCTGAAAGACAGAGAGAGAGGGAGGGTAAAGAAGGGAGGTGGGGGAGAAAGAAAGAGAGAGACAGAGAACAAGGTCTGGGTGGAGGAGTCAGAGACGTCAGCCGGGCAGAAGGAGCAGGTGGGCTGGGGCTCACAGAGGCATTTGCTGGACAGCTGGGACCAGGCCTGCGGGCCACACCTTAGCTGACAGAAGCCGGGGAGCGGGGGTGGGGGGGGGGAACGTGGACTAACAGATGAGAAGGGGAAGAGCAAACAGAAGTTCCCTAAGGGAGACAAGTAAACAGACACACCTGCCAGCCCACCGGATAAGCCATCCTTTGACGTACAAAGAGAAATGCACAACGTAGACCCCCTGCTCATAACAAATGGACAGAGGTCACTGTGTCCGGCAATTTTAATTACCTGTAAGCAAAGCGATTTTATTACTTTCATTTAGGTAGTTTTTGAAAATAGTTTCACTCTCATTATCTTCATTAATGAAGGATCAGAATGCATCAAAGCAGAGGTGATCACAAGAAGGAGGCAGGCAGAGGGCAGGACTCGAGAGGAGGAGGTGCCCAAACCCGAGAGTCATTATGAAGCTCTGTCTTCCCTCATTAGCTTCGAGAATACTCCGTGTTCTGGACCCAGCTCTCCTGTGGCACCTGGTGTGGGACTGGGCACAAGTTCACCTACAACAGGAGCCATAGGTGGTCCTCTGGGCCCCAGGATGCTGCACAGGGCTGGGCCTCAGCTTTCTGAAGCTCTGTCCCTTGGCAGTCCTGGCTGAGGACTCAACTCCACAGGCGGAGGGTTGGGTGGTTCGATGTGGTCTCGATACTCCTGCATCCAGTGAGCCTGCTCTGCTGGGGGATGGGTACCACGTGGACGCTCTCTGCTGGTGAGGACAGCAGTAGCCTACCTCTCCCTGGCTCACTGTGTGGGTTTGCCCCTCCGAACTTCCTTGATTTATGTCAGTTAATTTAACACAGTGGAGAATATTCCTCCCTTCTCTTTGGAGAAAAAAAAGATGGCCCAAACTGGGCCACTGCTTTCCCGTCCAGAAGAGCAGGCAGAGAGGCCGGGCCCCCATGCCAGCTGCAGGGGCTGCAGGTGAGGGAGGGTGGGGTTGAGAACCAAGAGCAGGCTGACCTGCAGGCCCCTGCCCGACTCCTGCACCCACTGTCCTCCCAGCCACTGGCCCCTTCAACTCCTTACATCATCAGGCGACAGAAGAACTTTGAAAGGGATTCTGCATGTACAGTAGAGCATGTTAGTAAGCAGAAAATGCTTCCAGGCAGGGGCCCAGCACCAACACACTTGAGTTGTGGCTGGTCTGACAGCTGCTGAGTTTGTCACACAGATAATTAGATAAACTGCTTGAGCACAGAGATTCAATATGCGGTGTCATTTAGCGGCTGCTACACAGGGGCCTTGATCTTAATTGAAGGCACGATAGGGGAGAACATTAAAGAAGTCCAGGATCAACTTCTTCTCGCTCCAGTAATTAAACATTTGACTCCCGATCGTCATCCAAGCCTCCCAAGCATTGGCCGTGGCTCCACTAAATGGCTCTAAGCGGCCTGAGCCTCGGGCACCCCTCTCTCCAGGCAGGGCCTTCCTCATCAGCCTCTTGGAGGGAAGCTTGGGGGGCAGGAGGCTCCAAGACACCCCGCCCCTGCCTCCTTCTGCCCCCTTCCTTCCTTGTGCTCCCTCAACACCCTCGATGGCTCCGCCACCCCAGAGAACCCAACACGTCCTGGGAGCAGGGTCCTCCTTACGCATCCACCTCCTCCTCTGTGGGGACTCTTGGGTCTGCACTGCATGAAGGGCCTCTAACTAGGGCTTCTCATTCTCTCCCTTGGGGACCTCTAAGGGGTTGCATATATCCCATTTAATACATAATCATCAATTTGAGCATTCCTCTAAAAAGTGAACGGAACATCTCCAGTGACCTAGGGATAGAAAGATAAATCACATTTCCCCACTCGTCGGGACACCCAGTACAGTGGGAAGATAGGCCAGCTGACGAGAAGTTATAACAGAAGGAGGTCCCTGCTCTGGGCACAAGTTCTGACAGCAGGCACCTTGGTCAGCTTGGGGCTCACCCAGGAAAGACCCTCGGCCCTGTGGATTTATCTCAGACAAAGAATGAACCCAGAGGTGCTTGGCCATGAGCTCCGGGACAGGTCATCTCTCCCAGCCCCTGGAACATCCCTCCCAGCTCCTGGGGTGGTGGTGAAGAGGGCGGTCCCCTTCACCAGGCCATCCCTTGGTGGGCATGGTGGAATAATTAAAGATAATATAGCACAGTGGCTAAGAGTCTGGGCTTCCAATGGCTGACAAGGTCCTACATGGGTGATCACCCCTCTGACTCACACTCAGACCTCTCTCCTTTTCTTCACTCTGCTCCAACAACCCCGGCCTCCTTCTTGATCCTCACACATGCCAGGCTAACTCTCACCTCAGGGCCTTTGCACCTGCTGTTCCTTCTGCTGGGACGTTCTTCCCCCAGATATGCAAATACCTTGCTCCCTAACCTCCCAGCCTCTTGAAGGTCTTTGCTCAAAAGCCACTCCTCATATTAGAAGCTCTTACTATCCCCATCCCTTGCTTTATTCCTTTCCATGGCACCTGTCACCACCTAACACACTTTACCTCTTGTTCACTGCCTGTCTCCCCCACAGACTATATGTTCCAGGAGGGCAGGAATCCTGTCCATTTTGCATACTGCTGTATCCCTAGCACCCAAGATAGACCTGACTCATAGAAGGTATGTGTTTGCCGGATGAATGGAGGGTTCAAGCAAGGGAGTACCAAGGTCAAAGTCACCTCTTGGAAAGCTCACTCATAAAGCCATAAGGAAGTTGGGTTTGAAGAAGCGTCTGACTGGGAGCTGGGAGGATAGCTAGGGGTTCACAGAGGTCATCCAGACAAGAGATGATGGCAGGATGGATGCCTGTGGTAGTAGAAGAGGTAGAGAAGAGGAGCCAGAATCAACAAATGCTAAGGAAGCAAACTTGGCAGGGTCTTGGCGTGGGGCTTCAGCTTCGAGGAGGAAGCAAGGAAAACCCTAGCCTCCTGGGATGTGGGAGGCTGCTGCTGTCACTGAGACAGACACTGAGTGAGGAAGAAAGAATGACAGGGGCAGAGGGAGCAGGGAGATGGCGAGTTCATTTGGGACACACTGAATTTGAGGTACTGTGGGCCTTTGGGGGAGGGTCCTGGCAGGCAGCTGGAGACGTGGAGGAGAGGTCAGAGATGAAGATGCAGTTGGGTGTAATTTGCACATGAGGCATGGCTGGAACCATGAGAGGGGGTGGAACGGAAAGAGAAGAGAGCTGAGGAGAGCCCCTTAGGGAACCCCCGTGTGAAAGCTTCTAGAGAAGGAGGGGCCTGTGAAGTCAGAGGAGCTCGGCTGCAGGAAGAGTGACAGAGGCCACCATGGGAGGTATGCAGAATGACCAGGCCTGGAAAGTGCCACCTAGACTTGGCATTTAGAAGGATATGGTGATCTTAACGCAGACAGGAGCAGCCACAGACCCTGGTGGGCAGAGTGTGGGGAGCTGTAGAAGTGGAGGCAGCCAGAGCAGGTGATGCTTTGGGTGCGGTGCCTGGGAGAGCAGGGAAGGGGAGAGGTGAAATGGTACCCAGGGGGATGCTGGGACAAAGCCAGCTCTTTTGGCTTTAGGATGAGAGAGCCTGAGCCTGTCAGTGGCTGAAGTGACCAAGGATCACAGAGGAGGAGGAGCTGGAGATAAGATGGAGGAGGTGCCAGGAAAGAACAAGAAATACCCTGGGGGCCTCGGAGGCTTTGGTTAGTTTCCATAAGCGAAATCAATGCAGTGCGAGACTTTCTCAGCTCAATAACTTATTAGCAATTTTTAATTACTGGATGTAATTAATTCATCCGAAGTACAGCGGTTCTGTGAAGCACACCATACGTGCTGCACTGATAACATTCTTGCACATTTGCAGGGTGCTCACATCAAGACATTTTCTTGCATAAAACCTAGAGGAAACAGCCAAAGAACACGCATTTTTGTTTTAAATCGTGTTTCTTGATCCTAGAAAAAGATAACTATAAATGGGATGACTGAGCCCGAGGGCTGCTGCACCAGGGGGGCTGTTGGTGAACCCCAGCTGTTCACACTGATGATGACAGAACCTATGTGGGAGGCTGCAGGACAAGAGACAGTCCCTGAAGATTCCCACTGGTCCTTGAGGTCTTGGGGGTGTCTCTGGCTAAAGCAGCCTGCACATGATGGCTCAGAGAGTGGGGGTGCTGGGGACCTGTCAATTCCACGAGGTCAGGTCTGGCATCCTGATCACACTGGTATCCTCAGGTCCTGCACAGCCTTGGTACCCAGAGAACATTCAATAATGCCCGAGAAGCTGGGCGGCTCAGAGGAAAATGGTCACAGACTCTGCTATGGAGGTCAAAGTGAAGGCCCAGAAGGATGCTGGGTGCAGAGGCATTACTTTGCAAGGGCTGGGGGAGCAGCAGTGGCCTCTGGACAGATTGTGGGTGGGGCCAGGAGTGGAAGGACAATTGGAAGACACTGGAAACAGGAAAGAGGGTTTGGAGAGAAAGTGGAGGCTAGCACCGGAAGCCAGCCCCGGCTGAAGGAGGGCTCGTCCCAGAGGCTCTGCTGTTTTGTCCCAGGCTCTTCCTGGTTACATATTCCTTCCATGGAGGGGAGAGAGCGGTCTAGTGTTCTGACCTCCGTAGGCCCTGTGACTTTAGGGTGACTGAGCCAGCTCTCTTGGAGAAGCCCTGAGCTGGGCTTCTTGCTGACCTGCAGAGCTGAGAGGCCCCGCCCAGCAGTAACCAGGCCCTTCCCACTGACTATGGCTCCTGCGCCCTCCTTCCCCGCCAGGACATCTCCTAGGAGAAAGGATAAAGCCATTGCATCCGTGGTGAACACGCTTCGCTGGACAAACAGCCCCAAAGCTATGGGTGCTTTTGAAGGGAGGGCTGCAGGGGCAGAGCCTGTGTGACCTGGGGCCGGTACTAGCCCTCTCTGGGCCTCAGGGTCCCTGTCTGGGAAACTGGAAAGTTGGACTAGCTTATCTGACACTCTATGGCTTGAGTTCCAATTGTCTAGCTTGGCACACAGGCTTCCTCAGCTCGCTCTTCTGTACTTGTCTGCGTTTATCCACAGGGCACCCCTCCCCATGCTCCAGGCTCTGCATGTTAGTTCCTTGCTCTTGCCTGAGTCTGCAGGTGCTCCACGCCTGCTCCTGAGGACGTCCTCGCTCACCCGTGCAGATGCACCTCCAACGTCTCTTCTCTAGACCCTTCCCCAGATATTCCCCCTCTCACCTCCCAGAGCTGAGTCTGCGGCTGAGGCTGGGCTCACTCAGCTGGGGATGCAGGCAGCTTTCCCGGGCAGGGCAGAACACACTTGCAGAAGCGTGGCCGTGCCCTGGAGGCGGGGGCTTAATTTATGTTTCTAAAGCAACTAGACTCAAAGTAATGTTGACAACAAAATAACAATAAGGGGAAAAAAAAGCCGAGTCTCTTTGACAGTAAGATCTCTCTGCTCTGTTAACTTGCAACAAAAGATTGGGTTTTTATTCCTGTGTTTAGTAATAAAAGTTTGGTTTATCAATAAAATAAAAATTAAAAATGGATTGTTAGTAAGCCTATTAAAAAATTAAAAAATTTTATTTTGGCCAAAAATGGAAATTATTTCCTCAGATTTCCTGAGCCTCGGAACTTCCTTCTGAAGCCCCCAAGGGCACCTACAAACTGCGTGCAGGATGAGGAAGCTGAAGGTCCATTTAAAACGAAACCCCTAACAGGCTCCTTTCCTCCCTAATTTCAAGGTTTGTTTGGAAAACTGCCCAACGATGACACTGTATCATCTGAGATAACACCACCCTGGTGTGGAGGGTGACTGCTGAAAGGAAAGCTTGGCTTCTCAAACAGAGCAGCAGATAAAGTGTGAATTCAAAACCGAGTCAGAAAAATAATTTTAAAAGTGCCAACTAGTACACAAATAGGGACGCATGTCATAAGATAACTTTTAAAACACAAACTCTATAAGAAGTTCAAGTTACAGAGAATTCCACCCACTATTTTGGTACTCTCTGGTGGTATTTGGTGCTAAGGATAAACGTGACTCTAATTTTGCCCAGAAGAAAGAGATACAACAGCCCACATCCCTCTGTCTGCTTGATCGTCAGCACAAGAGACCCTGCACGGGACTTGGGGAGAGCTGGTCTCAAAGCTGCAGACTCGAGCTGAAGCAATGCTTTTGAGTTCTGTTTTGATTTCCTCACATGCTAATGATCCCTAAATGATGTTATATTTCATTCCACATTCACAAGGAACCCCATTGCCATGGCAACTGGAATGTGATAGCAGAAGTTTTCTTGTAACTGGGGCTCAGAATGCCGCCTCTCCTCCTTTGTGGAGTGGCAAGGGCTGTGTCCCCACGCAGTGCTCAGGAGGAACCTCCCCCACAAGGGTGCGGGGACTCGGCCAGCAAAATCCACCACGTCTTCCCTCTGCTCTACACACAGTGGCCCCATAAGAATTGTCCTAATAGTGACTTCTGGGGACAGATAAAGCCCCAGAGAACAAAGTCATAACTTTATCTTTGTAAAGTCTGATAGGGAAGGAGAAGGGAACATGGACGATTTTATAATTTTTGTTTGTATGGAAAAAAGGTGTTTTTAAGTTTCCCGTATCAATAACTTTCTGGAAATTTGGGATAAAAGACAAATTGTCATCAGTGGAACTCAAGGTGGCATTATTCTGCCACCGTCTTGGGATAGGGACTGAAGGATGTTGTCCTTTACACCCTCCTTTCTTCCAAGACCCCTCCCAGCAGCCCTCTGTCAATCCGTTTCCTCCTGCTCCCTGTTGGAGCAGCCTCCTTAGGGCTGGCCTCCTTTCCATCCTGTTAAGGCCCCTGCGACCAGCGAACATGTCATTCCTGTTTGCTGGGCACTCCCTATGGGAATGCTAGAGAGGAGAGGCAGGCCAGCCCTCCCGCCCGCCAGGGACTGAAGCTGACCCTGAGCATGAAGCAGTGAAGCCTTCTGCATGGGGTCCAGACCCACAGGGCCAGGTCTGCAGGAGGAGGAGAGCTGGATCCAGGTAGGCATCTCCAGGACAGCAGTAGGACCGGACTCTCAGCGCCGTCCTCACCCACACTCCATCTACCAGCAAGCTACCTGGGACCAGACCTGCTAGGCAGAGCCCTTGTTCCCACCTCTGCATTCCCTTCAGTTTGTGCACCTCTCTGCTCTAAGCCTGAGGCCACGTTGGATTAGAGCAAATGATGACAACCAGGTGTCATTAATAACCAACATTTGTAGTGTGCCAAGCACATGCTAAGTGGTTTCTGTGCAGCATCTCATTTACTTCTCTCCACAGAGCAGGTAGGTATAGCCGATAGCCCCATTTTACAGCTGAAGAAAAGGCCCAGAGAAGTGGAGGGATGCACCCAAGGCCACACAGCTGGGAAGTGGCAGAGCCAGGCTGCAACCCCAGGTCTCCCCAGGAGCTTGCAGGTACTTCTCTCCTCCAGGAGAGCAGCAATGCCACACCGAGCGGTTGGGAATTCACAACATCTGTGAAAAACTCAATGAATCAGAAGGATTCGGTGGATAAATTCAATCAGCATGAAGCAGAACCAAGCCCTCATCTGCTTGCCCCCACCCCTATCCTCTCTGGCTCTCCCCACCTCATCCCTCACCGCGGCAGGTTTTGTGGTGGTTGTCTGTTCCCTTGCATGAAATGAGAAATGCTGTTTGAATAACCGATGGGGAGGGAGGCTGTGCACACTCTGATGCAGAAATAAAAACCTTTAGAAAGATGCAATTTGGAGGATATTGGAAACTGGAGAACAGAACATCAGTCTATAAAATTCAACACGGCCAATAAAGCTGGAGCAACTGGTCAAGCATTTTAGTGCTCACGGTGCTGGGAATCGGCAGGTGTGCAGCTGGGCAGTGCCTTCAGACCAGGGACATTATTCCTGGGCTCATTTTGGCCTCATTTCCATAATGTGCTTCATGATTTCTGAAGCACCTCCACATTAGTGTCATAAGTGCAGCCATGAAAGTGTCCAAGACTATTTCCATCACAGGATAAACTTGCCCTTCCAAAGCCCCACCTGCTCTGGGACCCCACTGCCATGGCCTGTGGGCGAGGGTGGGAAAGTGGCCCTTTATAGGGTGCAGTTGGCATGGGTAGAGGCTGTAGGAGTCCAACACACCTGTGCTCCACCACTGAGAATGCCCAACATCCCGGCCGCACCATCCTGGGCCTGGAGCCTGTTGGAGCGAGGCTGGAGCTCTGCCCTCCCCTCTGGGCGCCCAGGCCCCCCACAGGTCGGACCACTTGGAAGCCCTATTCTGTCAGCCCTGCAGGCACTTGGTGGGCTTCATCCCAAGTCTTCTCTTCCTTTCCCTGCCCTACCCCAAAGCAGGTCTCTGGCCTCATACAACCTCAGGTGGGCTCTCCTACCTCCAAAGTCCCCCAGCTCAGGTGAAGTGGGCCTGCTCCCCTCTCTCCACATGCTGCTTCTGGCTTTTCATATTTCCTAATTTACTGATGTGTGGCCAGTTGGTTTCAGCATCACAACTATCTCTACAGGCTGTGGCATGTAGCATTCACGGGGCCGCATCAACACAGGAATTTGGATTCTAACACTCACATCTTCAAGTAGTTGTGAGCCGCTGAGCATCTACTTGGTGCAAGGCACTGTGTCAGGTGCTGAGAATAAAATAGCACGTGAAGAGCTGAAGGCCCGTCCCTGAGGCTCCCACCAGCCGGTGGGAGCTGACATGCCCTTCTCCTCTGACTCAACCCCAGCACGGAGCATGAACCCTTTCTCCCCAACTCCAAGGACATGTTCTAAAGTCCACGCAGGGCCTTCCTTGTCTTGCTCAGAGGTAATCTGGACAGGCATGGAGGGTCTGAACCGTCAGCGACCGCTCCAGGACAGAGTTTGAGTGCCTGCCATGCTGGGAACCACTGTGCTGGTGTCCATCCGGCCACATTCTATACATATCATGGCCTCCTGATTCATGCAACTCCGTCCCTAGGGCTAAATGTGGTCCCTGTCACCAGCTTGCAAGGGCCTATCCTGCAGGAGAGACCTGGGCAACCCCTTGTGGTCTGGCTCCTGCTGGACAGGTGTTCTGCACCAGCCAGGGCTTGGCTGGGCCTGCCTGGATTCCGCCCTCCAAGGGCGTCCTCTAAGGGCGGGGAGCCTCTGGAGGTGGACACAAACAGAACACGCATCGTGGAAATGCCACTGCTGCCGTTTTGTTAAGGCTCCAGGCTTCCTCTTTCTCTACTGCCTTTACACAGTTAACCTGCAGACTCAGCACCCAGGTCATTTGTCAAATGGCATTCGAAGATCCAACACAAAACCCAAAAGCATAGGGGCAAGAAGCTGTCTCCCTACCTTTAAGGAAACAGTCCTTGCTGTGGACGATGACGATCTTCTTCTCCAGCAGGCACGCAGCACGGTGGAGCTCACAGTGGTTTTCATAAAACCTCCCATCGGAGCCGCACACGGGCATGTAGCTGGGCCTGCACGCCTCCAGGCACCGGCATTCGGGCTCCCCCGTCTCCCTGCTGAGCACACACCTGCTTCCATGGCTGCAGAACTTCTTTCCGCAGGAGGTTGGCAGCCCACTGTGGCCGGAAAGCCCTGCCAGGCACACAAACACAGAGGGTCAGCTGCAAGTCCTTGAGTGCAGGAGTCACATGCTTCCTTGAGCAGAGGCTCCACTCGCCTACGAAGCTGAAGCCTGGGGGCTCAGAGTGCCCAGTGGAGTCCCTGCCCCTCCAACAGGAGGTGAGTGTGGGTGCTAGAGCAGGGCCCTGCTGTGTGGAGCTCAGGTTCATGGCTAGCTCACCCTGCCCATCCTGGGAGGGAGGAGGAAACAGGGAGGCCATATGGAAGTGGCAAACTGCCAAGGGACGCTGCCGGCTGCGAGAAGGGTGTTCCAAGAGTCAGAAGGCTTGGGTCAAGGCTCCCCTAACCACGCCACAGGAGTGTCTGCACACCTCTGGGCGAGACTGATGTGAGGAGGAGTTTTGTGCAGGGGTGGGAGCAGGGTAAGGGGGCCAAGGTGTGGTTCTGGGAGACTTAGAGAGTCACCCTGAGGAATTTCGTCTGATATGTTAGGAACTGGGGAGCCATCATGGAGTTTAGGGAGTAAGTGGAGTAAGGAGAAAGCAGTACTCTATGTGTTCCGGAGGGGAGCTGCCAAGGCAGGAAGGCCACAGGTTTACCCTTTCCTTTGGGGAGAATATGGCTCTCCAGGACACACGTCATCCACAGTGGCACCTGCAGCCTTTCTCCACAGTCCAACGTTTTCTAGCACAAAGCTGCAGCCATGGGCAAGAAGGCTGAGACCCTGGAAATGGCAGCTGCCATGTTACTTCGGGTCTCATACCTGCCATGTTGCTGAGTGTCCGCTGCACCCAACATATTACATGACCTCAGGCCATGGTGCCCAGAGCTCACACACCAGAGCGGGCAGGGCAGCTGGTAGAGTGACTTATTGCTGAAAGGGCACACTTCACTGAAAGGCCATGCGAGCATCTATAACCAACATAACACTCTATCACAGGGGTCCAGAAAGTTGGGTGATTGCCATGCAGCATTAGTGGCAACAGAAAGGAAGTTCAGAATTATAAAAGGACACCAAAATACAAACCATTAAAACACGAATGTAGATTTTACGGCCATTCAAGTCTTTGCTTTTAAGTTTTAATTAAATAGTCTTCAAAATACTCAGGAAGACAGAATGGCCCTGGCACTCAAGACAGAACTCTCAGCCCCAGCTCCTATCCCATGGGATTAAAATGTCTACGGAAAAAAAACCCTTCCTTTGCTTGTTTTTGGTTAAGTCTGCTTTTCATCATTATAGATTTGAAAGGAAAAAAAAATCAGTTATTGGTAGATTAACTGCTTGGTTCAATAACTCATTTAAATTCCTCCAGCCTTGACAAGCTAAGAAATATTGACTTTTTCTTGAATCATAATAAACTGGAAGGTCAGAATACCTCTGAGCAGTGTAAAAGTACAGATCCTAAGTGGGCGTGTGACTCTCTTTTATCCACTTTGCTAATTGTTCGCATGTCACGGTAAAGGCTCGGTGGCATTCATTGGTCCCAGTGCACATCTTCCTGACAGGTGGAGGGAGCCAAAGGCACCTGGCGGTGGGAGGCTCTGGGCTGGAGGCCCTCCGCCCGTGGTGTTTATGGCTGCTTTGCCACAGAGTGTGTTTGATTAGCATGACTCTCCTGAGTGGTTGGAAAATGGGTTACCCTGGAAAGCACTGGCGGCTACCAGAAGAAACTAATACAGCTCTAAAAATATCAGCTTTTGTTTCTTTCCCAAGACAGAGCCAGGACACAAAGCACTGCCATCACATCATGGTTCTAATAAACATCCACACACGATGGGAAGGGCACCCACTAACCACCCCATTTTGAAGAAGCAGCCCGAGTTTCCGAGCCTCTGGTCTCAGTTCCTGCCTCTAGCACTTTGGCTCTGCTGTGCTGCCCACCCAGACTGCCCTCTCCTTCTGCCTGAGCCAGCTCCAACTTGCCCTCAGGGTCCATTTCCTCTGTGAAGTGGTCACTGCCAGCTCACTTCTGAGCGCCTCTCTGAATCTCCCTCCCTGAGCATCTGCCCCAGTCTCTGCCCACTGTCTGGTCTCAGGAAGCCCTGCAGGTGGGGGGCCTTTGTCCTCATGTAGCCCCCGCACACTAAGGCTTTAAGAAACACAACAGTTTTAAAAGCTGATCTCCTTAATTCTGATTTGGTGCTGCTTACGAAAGCCCAGGTTAGAGACTGGGATGGGGAGGGTCACGGGGGCCCTGCGTGCAGTGACCTCTTGAGGGGTGCATCTCCCCTTGCCTTCTCCAAGGGGGCATTTGGGAAGCGGGAAGGATGCAGGCTTGAAGGAGAGACAGATGTCCATGGAGGTGGGCCTTCTGGGGTTAAAGAGGACTGGAATCTGGAGCGGCAGAGCAGGAAGGGGCTTCAGAGGCCACGAGTCCAGCCTCAGCAGTCAAAGTGAAGCCAGCTCCCTGTGGATGCGGGGAGAGCCCCCTCTACCTGGCTCCTCCTTTGAAGCGCCTGGGGGCCCAGATTGCAGTGGACACCTCTGAAGACAGTGTCCTGCGCTGTGCCTCCAATGCCCACGCTTGATTAGCTTGCAGGTGTGACTGAGGCCTTCCCCACGGGCTGTACTCGAGGGCTCAGTGTTAAGAAAACACTCGTGCCAGCCTGTGCTCATTGAAGTTGTCCAGAACACTCAGGTTCTCTCCGACACAGAAATCGGCTGTCAGCAAATATTTGATGGCTAATTATTTGCAATTAAGACAAAAGTAGCTTTCAAGCCCTGAGGCTGCCCTTCCCAGTCTGTAGACAGCAAGCCTCGCGACAGCTGAGAACGCCTTGCACAGGGGCGGGCCGGAATCCGGGGCCCGGCCGCAGAGACACCGACTGACCGGAGGTTTCCTCATTAAACAAGCCCCTTGTCACCACTTCCTCCTTGTTATTAAAACAGAATGGATTCCCCACTCCTGGCAGGACGGTGATCAAGCAGTAATGGGAAAGGTAACCGAGTGAAGCCGCCAGCAACTGCCGACAGTGTTTATGAGGATGACCACGAGGCACTGAAAAGAGAGAATGGGCTTAATTCATAGCCATAAAGCGAGTCGCTGACCCAGGTTAGAAACTGATCATCTTACCAAACAAGCTGCTTTTCAACGCTAATTAAATTTACTGAATACGGTCAGGAATGGGAACTGTTACATGAAAGTTATGGCCGCAGGAGAAACAAGTCCTCTTGTACAGTGGGTGCTAGAGACTCCCGCTGTGATTCAGAGGAGGATTCCTGATGGGGAGTCACAGATGGGGCTGCTGTCACCTCGGAGAGCAGGTGAAGGTGTGCAGGCTGGCAGGGGCAGGGGGCAAGCCCGTGTGATCCCAGCGGAGGGGTCAGACAGAGACCTGGACAGAGGAAGGGGTCCTTCTTCACTGACCGGAACAGGAAGCCACTGCCTGCTCCACGGAGCACACACAACTGGTTCTTTTGCTTCCAAACTCTGACTCAGTCTCTGTAACTGGCTCAGGGATGGGGCCCTCAATGGCCCCTGAGGAGAAACCCATTAGCTTTCTACCCCAGTCAGCTAACGGCCACAGGCATGTTTGCGAAGGGCAGCCTTTCTGAGAACTTGTCCTCGGCTCGACTGCCAAGAGAACCCCCACCCCCTTGCACGGCCTCGGATGTCTCCACTGCAGGTCACAGTCCGGCCTCCTGCAGGCCTCAGTGCTCCAGCAAAGGACAGGCTGAAGTCCCCACTACCTCACCCACCCGGCCATGAAGCCACTGTGAGATGACAGCTTGGCTCTAAGGTGGCCGCACACTCTGCAGGGCCCCAAATGTGCCAAGAAGAGTGAGACATGGATGCAGAAGGCACGCACAGTGCCAAGAACCAGCCGCCCTGTGCACCGACGGCCTCACTGCCGCCTGCTGTGATGCCCAGCCTGGAATGGCAGTGGTCTCCAGCTTCTGCGGACAGAAGGTACTTGCACAGGAACCAAGTGCCCTTCTGTTGGCAGACACAGCCCTTTAAACATGGATTACATGTTTACTTTCTGTGTAACAATACCAACTCACCAGGGAGCTGCAGCCCGTACCATGGGTCATGTTTTTTAAAGACCTGGAGCTGAGGACTTGCCTCTGGAAGAGTGGTGTGTGTACAGAGGTGTACAGATGTGTGGGGTGTGCCATCCAGGAGCTGGAGGTAACAGTTCCAGTACTTCCCCTACCATCCCAAGAAAACTTATACTCTTAGACATGCCCAAGGTGGTCCGGAGACAAACTGTCTGGTCAACTTCGACTCCCTCATTGCAGAGACCACCCCAAGTACCTTGTATGTGGCTGCAGAATTCGGGTTTGTGTGAGAGCCATGCAGAGACCCAGCTCTGCAGGCTGCGCAGTTTCTATACCCGCCACGGGTGTAACAATGGGCACTTCAGGAGTGCCTGTCTGCCTGCTCTCCATCCACCTGTTCATTCAGTGACTAGTCACAGAGCCCCTCCTATGTGACAGAATTTATTCTAGGTGCTGGGAACACAAAGCAGACTAGGATACTGTCCTCAAAGTACTTCCGTTGCAGTGGAGAAAGCTACACAAGAGTGAACAGGCAAACAAAGACGAAGGTGGGATGTGGGAAATGCTGGGAAGGCGATAAACAGGGAGCTGCACTGACTTGAATCTGGAAGTCAGGGGGGCCTTCCTGAGGTGGTGAGATGTGACCTGAGACCTGAAGGTGAGGAGGCAGAGCCCCAGGGCAGGGGAGAGTGCAGCAGCCTGGGGAGCCCAGTGTGCAGAGCTAGGGGCCTGGCACAGGAAGAGGCCTGGCTCGCAAAGCCCAGCTCCCAGGCAGACCTCCCCAGGCAGACCCAGTCTGCAGGGAGCTCTGACTGCAGAGGCAACGCTGCTGCCTTGCCCCACTGTACCCCTGGGAAAGTGGCGTGACTCTGGTTCTCCAGAAGCCTTTGTCAGCCCCTGGGAACTGAGTGTCAGAGGGAGGTCCCATCACCCCAAGCTCCACTCCTGGCTGAAAGGGCCCCGTCCTCAAACATGCCCTTAGGCCAGAAGGCTCTTGGCACCTCCCAGCCTGCTGGTGGGGAAGAGATTAACCCTCCTGGGCTGTTACCACTGGCCACCTTGGTGGGAACCTCTACACCTTCTGGGGGCCCTGAGTGCTGGGTCCACCTCTGCCCTGTAAAGTCTCATTCACACTCAAGTATCGAGAAGAGACTTGGTAATTCCTCCCAGGGAGAGGTGCATTTCTAGTACCCAGCCAACAGAGGGCAATGCTTACAGAACTGCTATTTACTGAGGCATGCCAAGGGCCAGGTACCATGCTAACACAGAACACATGAGCTCATCTAATCCTTATCACATCCTATGAAGTAGACACACGGGCCTCACTCTCAATGCATTTGTAGCATGTGTATATGCCCATTTTACAGATTAGGAAATATGAGTCAAGAGGTGATTTGCCTATGGCCAGACAGCAGGCAGGTTGTAGGTGGCAGAGCCTAGATTTAAATCAGTCTCTCCCCACATCCCTCAGACTTGGGATCAACTGCTCACCCAGGGATACGGTCTCTGCCTCAAGGAACTCATGCCGGGATGGTCCAGCTGTCCATTGTTGGAGCTTCTCCAACATCAGGATCCTCCAAACATCGGCACACCTGGCCTGTAGGATCTCCACTGCTCACACACCTTGAGAACACGCAGCTCGAAGGCCAATTTAGCAATTTTTCTAAGGGCTGGAGGTTTATAGTGCTGGAGGAGGAAGCCCTGCTTAGATCTTTGAACATTGCAGGCCTTAACCCATTCCTTGTCCTGCCCGAACACCTGGCCAACGACACCCTTCCCTCCATTACCATGTCTCTCAACTTGAGCACCTCCCCGTCCCCCTGCCCTGGCCTTTTTCCCTGAAATTGTTCAGGTGACTGCTGTCCTCTCAGTGACCACAGAGCAAAGGCCTAAGCTGAGGCAACTGTGTGGTTCATGAAAGTGGAATTCTGACCAGCTCTGAAAGACTTGGCGAAATTCTCCAGGTCCCAAAGCTTAACGGAAACATACTGTTGCCCATTACTGGGAGTTAATGTAACTTGTCACGTGTGCTGTCACAGATCCTAAACCCAGGTCTGACAGATTGGCTTCAGAACAAACCACAAAGTCCAAGTCAGAAATGCCTGGAACATAGAGAGGGGAGGAGGACCTCTAACCTGTCGGCAGGCTCTCAATTCTGCTAAGGAGTTTGCACCTAACCAACTTTGTATCCAACCAAAGCACAAACTAGGCTCCCACATATTGTCAGGGGTCCTGGGCAGGGCTTTTGGAATGGTTATTTCCAGTCACAGATGAATACAAGTGCTAAAATATACTTTTCAATATCTTAAAAACATGACTCGCTTTAATTTTTTCTTTAAAAGACAAGTGTTGGAGAAGATGTAGAGAAAAGGGAACCCTCGTACTCAGCTGGTGGGAATGTAAACTGGTGCAGCCACTATGGAAAACAGTATGGAGACTCCTCAGAAAATTAAGAATAGAACTACCATACGATCCAGCTATTCCACTTCTGGGTATTTATCCGAAGAACATGGAAACATGAATGTGTAAAGATGTATGCACCCCTATGTTCATTGCAGAATTATTCACAATAGTCAAGACTTGGAAACAACCTACGCGCCCATCAATGGATGAATAAAGAAGATGTTGAATATATACACAATGGACTACCACTCAGCCGTAAAAAAGATGAAATCTTGCCATTTGCAACAACACGATGGACCTTGAGGGTGTTATGCTAAGCAAATAAATCAGATGAAGAAAGTCAAACACTGTATGATTTCACTCATAAGAGGAAGATAAAACAACAACAAACAAACATATAGATACAGAGATTATTAGATTGGTGGTTACCAGAGGAGAAGGGGGTAGGGAGAAGGGCCGAAGGGGCAAAGGGCACATATATATAGTGACAGATGGTGATTAGACTTTGGGTGGTGAACACAATGTAGTATATACAGAAATTGAAATATAATGATGTACACCTGAAATTTATATAATGTAGAAAACCAATATTACCTCAATAAAAATAAATAAAATGCAAAAAACCCCCAAAAAACCCCAAAACAAAGCCCATGACTCTCATGAGAATATAAAGTGAGCTTACGGTAGAGATTTATTCAACTCATTAATGAGGGACCTGCAGGGCGGAGAGGCTGGTTCAAAGGAGAACTGGAGGGGGCACACAGGTGCTGGAGAAAGAAGGTGGGGTGTGGGGCCAGGTGAGGCGCACAACTGGTTAATGACCACCATAACCTTTGGGGTTATTTTTAGCACCAGAAAGAGTTTGCATCTTTACTGGAAGCACATCTGTAAGTTCACATGTAACTGCATAGTCTGGGCCTTTAGTCAGCAGTAAATAGTGACTTGAACAAAGATGCAACCCCCAGCCCAGATCAGTAAACAACCTTGGGTGGGCCTGTTAAATGACGCTCCAATGTGACACTGGGAGGACTTGCCACCCTCCCTTTGCCTTATTCCCAAGTTTTGGATATTTACCCCAATACCACAAAGTGCCTACAGTGACAGATGTCACCTGAGCAGGCTGCCAAGGACTTTCATCTTTATCCTCTACCTGGGGCACCTCGTTCCTTTGGTGCTCCCAGCCTCACAAAAAGATCCCAGAAGGGAGGAAATGAGGCCCGAAACCACTGAGCTCAGCTTTGCTGAGACAGACGAGAACTCTCTTGTGGGAAAGGCACCTGGCGGAGCAGAGCGAGCCGAGCTGGAGTCGGCCTGCTGGCCTGGTGGGAGCTGATGACGCAGCACGGCTTCGGCTTCACCGTGGCGAGCGCTGCGTCGGAATGCGTCCTCACAATCTCGGAGCGCCGGCTGGGTTTCAAGAACAGACTGCGTGGTTAAACCTGGATATTGACCCAGACCTGTGATTCTTGCCCTTGTTAGCTGTGTGATCCCAGGCAAGTCCCCTACCCTAATCTAAAAACGAGGATAACAATGGTTTGCTGCTCACAGGATTGTTTCGGGCATTTAACGAGATAATTGATGTAAAGAGTCTAGCACAAAATAAGTGCTCAATTCAGACATTCAGGATTACTGATAGATCCAATAAATGGGACTGAGAGATAAGAAGCCCTGGGGTTTTATGGAGGCAAGTATACACACGCTTGGGCTCGTTCCAGTCTTCAGGAGCCCTGCCTTAACGAAAGGGTGAGCATATTTGTATTGAAAGTATTGACTGGTTTTAAAAGGCAGACTCGAAATAGCACGCTTCAAAAAGATCGCAGGGAAATGCTTCCCTTGCAGTTTCCCTCGCACTGGGGATTTGCTTGACCCAGGTAAACTCTGCCCAGCTTCCAAGATGGGGGAGTCTGAAATCACACATGCTCAGGGCGTAGTGATGAGAACAGACCTGCAGGCCAAACTCTGTCAGCTCCCCCCCCGACCTCAGGGCAGTGTTGGGTGGTCACCAGGGTCCCTGACCCACCAGGAGTGCCCAGAGCTCACTTTCAAAGGCAGCCCACAGCATGGGCCCTGGTGGCCACAGATGTCTCAGGTCCACTCACCAGTCAGGTCCCGGTGCTTCTCTTCCTTCTGGGAGCCCTTTTGCACTGTAATGTCATTTCCCCCTCTACGCTGTGTGACGACAGTGAAGCTACCTGACTCATGATTTCTAGAGCTTTCTCCCTGAGGCTGCCCACAGGCATTCTCTACCTAAAACAGCCTCCCAGGCTATTGGCCTGGAGCTTTTTCTGGCTGCTTGCCAGCACTCAGCACTTGTCACCATGAAAGTGGAGATGCCCTGCCCTCCTTTGTCTTCTCAGACAGAACAGCAGGCCCTGGGGTAGGGCCCTCAGCAGCTGGACTTCACAGTCACTCAGAGCTCCAGGGTGGGCATCCAGGGAAAGGACCAGGTTCTACTTCTTGTGTTCAGAGCCCCGCACAGGGCCTGGCACAGCGTGGGCTGCAGACAATGCCAGGTGAAAGATTGACTCTGATCAAGACACTGCCGATCCCTGAGATTGCTGGCTGGCGATCTGAGTAACCAGAAATCACTGGTGTTAAAGAAACAGACCCGGTGACTCATCAAGCAGCAGAAGGAGCGGAGATGGTGGAAAGCATTGGGTGGGAGACAAAAGACTTGAGTTCTGTCTGGATTCCACCGAAGCAAGTCCCTCTCACACGTGAGCCTCGGTTTCTTTATGGGTAACATGAGGGGGTCGTATAGACATTCCTCGAGATTAAAAAATAACCTCACATCTGTGAATTTAGGGGATATATAAAAGCCTGTGTTCTAACTTGCATGTCTTTTGGCTACAATAAAACTACAATAATCTCTTCTTCTTTTTACCTGTATTTGCCTTGTCAGGTTATCTCAACTGGCTTTTGAAGAGTTATTTCAGAGACCTTCTCAGGAAGAAAAGCTGCAAAAAAATGTGAAGCATGATAGGATTTATTTTTGCCCTTGGTCGAGTTTCTTTTACAAAATGGTTTTGTTTTAGAGCATTTTCTCCAAATACATTCCTATCCCCAAGTTCTTGTTCTTTGCCTAAAGCCTCTTCAGTTTGTATCTGTCTTCATCTCTGTCACCAGATCCCTCATTTTTCCTCCTGGGACCAAGCTCCCTTGTCACTTTCTCTAGCACCTCAGGGCTCCCTGCATTTTCGAGCCGAGGGGGAGAGATGTTGCTGCTCTCGATGGGTCTTCACTCTCTTGCTGGTGCCTCATTAGGTGGGTTCTTTGCTGCTTCTCAACCAACTAACGATTCAAGGCCGTGACACCGTGGGCTGCCTCCAACTGTTTCAGGATTATTTTGGAGACGCTCAGCAGGAGTCCCCACAATGCTCCCGACACTTTGTACTCCAGACTTACGAGCACAGAGGGGATGCTAAATTTTTCTGAGGCCCTTGACCTGCTATCCGAATGCTGCCCCTGGGTTAACACCTTGCCTTGGTAGATCACTTGTCATAGATGTGTCTCACAACCAGAGAGAATAACATGCTCTTCTCCTAGATTATTCTTTTAAAGAAAAGAAATGGAGCTCCATTAAAATATCTAATATTAGCACATAAAAATTTAGCATTTTCCACTTCTCCTCTCAAAGACCTGCCTTTCTCGCTCATGGAATTATCAGCCATAAAAATATGTACTGGATAATACCAAAACAAAGCTTAGTAAGAGTATCAAATAGATATTTTCATTCCGTCTCTTCTAGTCTCAATTCCCATCCTCTGGCTTGCCTGAGCCGAGTAGCTGCCAAGGCCTCTGGCAGGTGGGCTGAAGGGCTCCAGGGAGGCTGGCTTTCTTGGCTGAATGGGTGGGCTGGGTCTGCTCACCCTCCCAGGCGGAGAGCACATGTTGACCAGAGAGTAGCAGGCTTCCTCCAAGTGAGTATTGAGTGTTGCCACAAGGGCCTGACACCTTGTGCACTCCCCCCAGGGGTCCTCAGGGTGAGCCATCCCCTATCAGGCACTGTCTGTGAGACCAGATATTGCCTTAAGGTACTTCAGTGTCTGAACTTGAGCCCCAGGGAGCAGGCAGTGGAAAATAACCATTGACATTAGGGATCCAGCCTCCAGAGAAAGAAGAATGACCAGAATCAGAGCTGCTGGATGAGGAGGATGACGACTTCCACAGACAACAAAATATCAAAACTCCAGGAGAATCAAGTACAAAGAGGGTTTTCAAGAGAATCATGATTTTTGAACCAGAAAGAAAATCAGAGGAATTTAAGGAGAGAATGGTCACACTGAGACTCCAATTAGTGGGTGCCAGGATCAAGAGAGGACATAGCTCAAAGCCCAGAGCGAAAACAGAAATAAAAACTCCTAATGTAGTAGTCATTCCAAATAAACACTTTAAGGAAAAAGGAATAGAGGAAAACTCCTTAAATGTGTCATCTTACACGGCCAACCACTGTTCCAGTTAAAATCAGGAGCCAGACAGGGATACGTGTCATCACCATTTTAATTCAAAAACAAAATATAATAAGACAAGAAAATACAATAATCGGTAAAAATTTGCAAAAGGCAACTGACAACTATCTCTTTTTGCTGATTGTGCACCTGTATACTTAGAAACCAAGAGATTCCAGTGAAAAAATAATAAAATTGTAAGAGAATTATGATGAGGTGGTAGGACAGACAATAAATATGCCAAAATCAATCATTCTTCTCTTCATTAGCAATAAATAATTAGAAATGGCAAAGGGAAAAATACTCCACTCATAATAATGGTAAAAGCCATAAAATATTTATGAATAAATTTAATAAGAAAGCCATAGGACTGATATGAAAAAGACTATAAAATCTTATTGAAGTTCATAAAATAAGATTTGAACAAATGCAAAGACATTTCTTATTCTTGGGTGGGAAGACATTACCATAAATTTACAAATTTAATGCAATCCTTTTGGAATTGGATAAAATGATCTTAAGAAGTTCATTTGGAAGAATAAGTGCCCCCAGATAACCAAGACAAATAAGAAAAAGGATAGTGCAGGAGAATGTGCCTTACCAGATATCAGAAGATCAAACCAGAAGGCTGCTATGATAAAATCAATAAGATATTGACTGAGGATTAGACAAATCAATGACTGTAGATTGGCAATAAAATAGAAGAGAGGATCCAGAAATAAATCCCAGTGTATATGAAAATTCAATGTATGATAAGAGTGAACATTGCATTGGGAAAAAAATCACCATTTGATAAATGATGCTGGGGCAACTAGCTAGCCACCTGGCATAAAATAACATCGGAAGCCTATTTCACACCGCATAAAAATCAAATTCAAATAATTATAAATGTTTAAATAATTCTTATTAAATAATGAGTAGACATAAAAGACTCTTTATGCATTTTGTGGATAGCATCAGCATTACAGTACAATGAACACCTATGTACTCATCTACCCATTTAAAGAAAAAGAACAGTTTCATTAGTTTCAAATTTCTCCATGTTCCCCTCTCCAGTTCAATTCCCTCATTTCCACTCAGAGGTAACTATTATTCTGAATTTTGTGTTTATTATCCTTTTGTTTTTCTTTTATCTCATCTTTGTATTTCTATGCAATATATTGCTTGTTTTGTATGTTTCTGAACTTTGCATAAGTGAAACATATTGTAGGTATTTATCTGATACTTATTTCTTTTGCTCTTACTCTGTGTTTTCTTTCATCCACATCTTTGCATCTACCTGTAATTCATTCATTTTCACTTATGGTGTCCATTGTATACACATATTACTACTCATTTATATAGTCTTATCAGGTTGTTTATTGCCTTTTTCTATGGTCCTCTTCTCTCTTTAGTTTCCTTATTCTGGATTGAATACTTCACCTTTCATTGTTTTCTTCTACTCATAAAAATTAAATACAGTCATGTGCTGCATAACGGTGTTTCAGTCAACAACGAACCGTATACACAACGGTGGTCCCCTCAGATTAGCACCACATAGCCCTGGTGCGTAGTGGGTTATACCATCTAGGTTTGTGTAAGTACACTCTGTGGTGTTTGACTAAATCACTAAACATCACATTTCTCAGAACGTTTCCCCATTGTTAAGTGACTCATGACTGTGTACTCTTTTTATTCTTCTACTGTTTACTCCATAAGTTTTAAAATGTATAATTAACCCAAAGTCTAAGGTTAATCACTACTTCTACCCTCAATGTGAATAACCTTAGAACATATGAACTCCAATCACTCCTTTCCTGACATAAATATGACAACAGTATATATTAATTCCATATTTATTCCTCATAATTCCTTCCTATACCTCAAATTCTCTTAGTGACGTGTGTCTATTTTATCTTCATTTTGAAGAGTTGTTTCGCTGTGCAATTCACAGATTTTTCCTCATGACTTGATCAACATTTTATTCCCCTGCTCTTTGGCTTCCACTGTTGTTGAGATGCCAGCTCACAGCCTTCTCACTCCTTTGTAGGTAATCCATCTTTTCTCTTTGGATAATTTTAAAATCTCCTCTTTGGTTTTCTCCAGTTTCTCTATGATGTAAGTATGCATATTTCTTTGCATTTATTCTGCTTGTAATTCATTGGGTTTCCTGGAAGTGAGGATTGTCTTTCATCAGCTTGTGAAAACTCACAGCCATCTTCCTTTAAATATTATCTCTGCTCCATTATCTCTCCCCTTTTTGTTTCCAGGTACTCTGATTAGACTGATGTTACAAGTTCTCATTCTATCTCAATATCTCTTATCTCTTTCACATTTCCCATGTTTGGTGTTTCTGTGCTGCATTCTGTGTAATTTTTTCAATGACATCTTCCAATTCCTGAATTCCTTCTTCAGCTTTTTCTAATCTACTCTTATATTCTCCCACTGAGCTTTTAACTTTGAATTTTTATTTCTAGAAGTTCTATTTAGTCCTTCATATAGATGGTCATTTGTATAATCTCCTGATTTTTAATAATATTTTCAGTCTCTTAAAAATATTACACATAGATATTTTATATTGTGTCATTTTGGTGTTTATGTTGGTCTTTGTATAGTGCTTTCCCCATAATGTTTTAAGATTTTTTTTTAAATGAGCTCACATTTCCTGAAAGTTTATTTGCAAAAATTTTGGAGGCACAGTTTGAAGGTAGGCTCATCTTAATTGTGCCAGGTACCCAAGGACTCCACCATTCTGGGTTAAATTAAATTTTATGTTTGAGATTTTTCAGACTATGCTGGTAGTTTGCATCTGTGCTACAATTTCTTGTGGGGATCAGCATACAGTTCTACATTATTGGGGACTCTCCCTCCCTAATCTGTAATCTCGTGCCAAGTTTTGAGATAAACATATTTTTTTGCCGTTCCTTGGGACAGAGTGAGTTTTTCCTTGGTCACCCTTGTCCTACAGATGGAACCCTTTGGGATCCCAGGTATATATCAGGGGTGGGGAAATTTTTCCAAATATGTCCGCCTTGGAAGAACCCCTGGGACTTGTCCTTGTCCCCTGAATTATGCAGGGTGTGCAAATGAAAGCTAAAGTTTGCCCAGTTCAGCAAAAACCCTTGAGGTAACACCAGCTTCACGGCTACTTTACTTCTCTGGGTTTCTGATTTCACTTGCTTTTTCAGCCTCTAAGTATTCCTTATTCTCTTATAAGCACATCAATGCTTAAAAGGATTTCAAAAATATTTATCTGCCATATTGCCAGAGGCAGAAGTCAGCTTCTGACTTTTAAAAATAGAACCCACCAATTATAAAACACTTTGAGACTTTCAACACACCACCATTTAGCTCTTTAGAGGGGGGATGAGAACAGTTCCTGCTGCAGAAGAGACTCAGGAAAGGCCGGGGTCATGGCCACATGGCCTATTTTACTTTTCCTGAGTCTACCTGCATGTTTAAAGCAGATTGAAACTCTTCCATCACCAGAAACTTAAACAATAAAGAGAAGTCTATTAATGGGGTACAGTGGAGAAAAAAAAGAAAAGGATGCAGTTGTCACCAATAACCTATGCCCCAATCTTCCACCTGGAAACCCAGAGTAGGGGCCTCTCAAGAGCAGTACTTTCCTCTGTATCCAGATGTGTCTGGTGACGAGTACAAGGTAGGTGACTGACCCCTTTTGAACCACTCCTGATAAGAGAAAAAAGACTCAGTTGAGTGTGAAGTATCTTCTGAGTAAGCAATGCCTTACTTTGCGCAGGCTCACACAGTGTGGGTTTCCGATCTATAATGTCATCTGATCTCTAGTTTATATTGACCAGAACAAGCCTGTTTTTGATGGTCCTGCTCTCCTGAGGCAGTAGCATCAGAAAGTAGGGGCTTTCCTCTAATTGATATATTTCTACCAAAAGGCTGGGCAGAAGTCATTCTGTAATAAGGATTGGCTCAATCTTATTTAGAGCGGCAAAAATTAGACAATAGTAAAAATCAAAATATCCTTCTAAGCAGGTCATATTAACCAAAACAAAATTATCTTTGATGTGTGACAACAAGTATACTTATTATCTTAACTCTAAACATGTCAGAATGACTTTGGCTTTCCTATTCCAAGGAGAGAAAATTCTAAAAATATTTTAGCTTCAAAAATTCATAGTTAAGAGGAAGGCAGCAGAGCACAGTGGTGACCAAGTGGAGGTCAGGCCATCACAAGGAAGGAGCCCAAAGGGATGGTGGTCTCGTCGGTTCTGGCAGGCAGCTGAGCTGGGTAGTGGTAAGATGGGATTGGGACCCACAAAGGAAGGTGGCTGAGTCGGGCAGCAGCCTCGTGGAGGTCAGGAGACTACTTTACGTACAGGGCACCTAGCAATAAACAAGTACAGTGAGGATAATGGGAGCTAGGTTTCTCACTGAAGAAGAGAGTTACAAATACGAAAAGAGGGGAAGCTAGAATGAACCCTGTGATTGGACTGGCATTGGAGGTTGATCTAAACTCATGGTTTTCAAGATACATATGCACAGGTACATATGTATGTGTGTGTGTACATATACGGAAAATTGCAAGAACAACACAAAGAACTCTTATGTATCCTTCACTCAAAGACCCCATTCAAGTTTTGCCAACTGTCCTAATAATGTCCTTTTTAGTAAGAGAATTTAAACCATCCACCAATATATCTATACATATATTTCCTATATCTCTTCTCGGAGAGGATCTGGGAGCAGCAAAACCCCAGTAGCAAGGAGCACATTTAACTCTCAAGTCTTGATTTCTAAATGCAATTGACCATAAAGGGAACAAGCCTCTTTGAAGAAACAGCTTATTCCAGGGGAGGGGCCGGGGAAGCATAAGAACAGCCTGGAACATCTTGTTACGCCAGAAAGTAAAGAAGCACCTAAGGAATCATGGAACATACCAAATGGACACAAGAAGCCAGTTTGAAGAGACTCCTACTGACCAAATCTGGGACATTTTTGTCCCACACTGATTTTTAAAAAGTGAGTAAATGAGGAAAAGAAAAAAACTCTTCCTTACAGTAGAATTTCAATTAATAAATGTAGAAGAATGATGGAATTAGAAAATTTTCATTTGGCAATCATAGTACTAACTAATTCAGGCAAAAAAATCAAGAAGTACTAAAACTCGTAGGTAAAAGAGGAATAACAGACTATTCACATAGTTTCAAAATATCAATAGGACATTCATGTAGTTTCAAAATATCTCACCACAAAACATTCATTAATTTTAAAGGAAAACAGAGCAACTTTACAATGGAGAAAGTGGGCAGACATCACCTTATTCAAGTGATGAAAGTCAACATTCCCAGTGATGAGACAAGTGGACATCGGGTCCTACTTGCTGGGATGCAGGAGAAGAGCCTGGCATAACTTCAGTTACATTCTTGCCAAAAATTCATAACCTCCATGTGGTCAGGAGAAAACATCAGACAAACCCAAATTGAGGGACATTATTAGAATGACTGGCCTAAAATCTTCAAAAAAAGTTAAGGGCAAGGAAGTGAAGAATTGTTCTGAAGCAGACTGAGGATAGATGACAGCTAAGTGAATGGGTGGTCTGGTTTGAATTCTCTTACTAAAAAGGACATTACTAGGACAGTTGGCAAAACCTGAATGGGGTCTTTGAGTGAAGGATATATGAGAGTTCTTAGTAATGTTCTTGCAATTTTCCAGTAATATGGACAATATTGGGGAAAAATAGGGCATCTAAAATTTCATAGATAGAATTCTACTTCTGTCTAGGTTATAGAAGTTTGCAAAAGATTGTTGTTCCCACATGGATGGACCTTGAGGGCATTATGCTAAGTGAAACAAGTCAGACAGAGAAAGACAAATAACATATGATTTCACTCATATGTAAAAGATAAACAAACACATAGATAAGGAGAACAGATAAGTGGTTCCTGGGGGGCGGGGGGGGAGGAGGTGGGGGAAGGGCAAAAGGGGTAAAGGGGTACACATGTACAGTGATGGATGGCAGCTAGACTCTTGGTGGTGAACAAGATGCAGTCTATACAGAAGCTGAAATATAACAATGGCCACCTGAAATTTACATGATATTATAAGCCAATATGACCTCAATTAAATAGTTTTAAAAAACATTGTTCCCATTATAACAAGAAAATACAAGATAAACTAAAATTCATATTTTTTTTAAAAAATCATGGGATAGTAATGAAGGAATACATATCTAAGTGAATCAAATTCAGAGAAGAACAAGCCTTTAATAAAACTGAAATAAACAATATCTGAAATAAAGGATTTATTAAATGGACTTTATTAGGAATAGGCTATCTGGACACAGCAGAAAATGAGATCAATAAATTCAAGGACAAGTCAATAACAAAAGAGGACCAAACTGAGGCACAAAGAAGAAAAAGAGTGAAAAAAAATGAACAGATCATTAGAGAACTGTGGGATAACCTAAATCGGACGTACACACCTGTAGTTGGAGTTTCAGAGGAATATTAGAAAAGGCGTTGGCTAAAAATTTACAAAGCTAAAAGACATCAACCCAATATCCAAGAAGGTAAGTCATCCCAAGAAAAATAAATGTAAAGGAAACCACGCAGGCAAACCATCATCAAACTACTGGAAATCAAAGATGATAAGAAAATATAAAAAGCAGCCAGAGAAAACAAGATACATCACCTTCAAGAACACAACAAGAATGATGTTTCACTTTGCATCAGAGACAATGAAAGTCAAAAGACAATGAACTAAGCTTCCACTTCAAGAAGAAAGAAAAAGAAGAAAGAATACCAGAAGAAAGTAGAAGGAAGAAAACTAAAGGTAAGAAAAGAAATCACCAAAATAGCAAACATTCCCACCAGCAGTACGTGAGTGTCTGGTTCCCCCACATCCTTGCCAACATTTGCTATGGACAGTCATTCTAACAGGGGTGTATGGTATATCACTGTGGTTTCAATCTGTATTTCCCAATGATGAATGATGTTGAGCATCTTTTTATGTATTTGTTTGCCATCCATAAGTATTTATCCAAGAGAAATGAAAGCCTATGCCCAGAAAAGGACATGTGCAAAAATATTCACAGGAGCTTTATTCATAATGGTCCCCAAATAGAAACAAATCTAATGTGTATCAGCAGGAATGACTAAGCAAATTGTGATATAGTCACACAGTGAAATACTACTCAGCAATGAAAAGGAACAAACTGATCTACCAACAACCCAGAGAAAACCCAAAAACATGATGTTGGGCAAAAGAAGCCAGACACAAAAGATTCCTTACTGCATAGTTCCACTTACATGAAGTTCAAGAACAGCTAAACTAATCTACAGCGATGGGAATGGGAACTGTGATTGCCTGTGTGTGTGGGAGGGTTGACTGCAGCAGGACTGGAGACCACTTTCTAGGATGATAGAAATGTTTTATGTCTTGATTTGAGTGATGGTGTATACATTTGTCAAAGATCGTTGACAAAGATCTATCCATTTCATTACAGATAAATTATGAAGTGTTAGATACTTCAGTTTAAAAAATCTACATTCAGGTTTTACTTCTTTTCAAGACAATACTTGAGATTAAATGATCACAAATGGAAATTTAAGAAATCTTTTATGCTTCTTCCACATCCTACCCAATAATCCAACGATTCCCACAGCTCCTAGGACATAAAGCTGGGTGGAAGGGGGCAGCAAGCTGGGGTGGGCATTATTCCTGCTCATTCATTATTCATTTGTTCAAATATCTATTGCATATTACTGTATGCCAGGCCCTATTTTGTATACTAGAGATATAGCGGGGATCGATACTTACAAAAATCCCTGCCCTTATGGAGCTCAAATGGGAGCGGAGGAGACAGGAAGTGATCAAGGCTGTGGAGGTAAAGAAAACTGGGAGAGGGGACGAGATCGAAGGGTGAGGGGCTACATAGATAAAGTAGTCAGGAGGGCTCTTAGAGGAGGTGGCTTTTCAGCAGGGACTTGCATGAAGTGAGGGAACAAGTCCGAGAGGATCTAAGGACAGACCATGTGCCAAGTCCCTGCAGTGGGAACAAATTTGGTGTTTTCAAGAAAGAGCAAGAAGAGAAGCTGGAATGAAGGAGACGAGAGGAGAGTGGCTGAAGAAGAGGTCAGGGAGCGAGGTGGGACAGAGCCTGCAGGGCGGTGTGGGAGCTTTCACTGCATCCTGCATGTGATGACAAGCCGCTGAAGGGTTTGAGCAGGAAAGTGATACAATATAACTTAGGTTTTTAAAGTGGATTCCCGCTGCTGCAGGTGGAAGAGATTGATTGAAATGGTGGAAAAAGGAGAAGCTGAGAGACCAGTTTAGGAGGCTATTGGAGTTGTCTAAGCAAGAGATGCTGGTGACCTGGACCAAGGTGGGCTGGGGCGGGGTGAGGTGGGGTGGGGAGTGGAAGGATTCCTGTGCTGTCTTAGGAGGGCTTGCTGATCCAGCAGATGACGCTGTGAGTGAAAGAGAGGAGTCAGGAATGACCGTGTAGGTTTTTGCCTGAATAACCAGGTGAATGCTGCTTACTATTCACTGAGATGGGGAAAATGGGAGAGGATCAGGTTTGGGCATAAAATCAAGAGATTCGCTCCAACTACATTAATATTGGGATGCCTATCAAGTGTCTAAGTGGAGAAAATCAGGGGCAGTGGCTTTGTGAGCCTGGAGTCCAGGAAAGAGGTGTGGACTGGAGACAGATTTAGAAGAGTTTAAAATCATGGGACTAGACGACATCACCCAGGGAGGGAGAGCAGATAAAGACAAGAGTGTTACCCTAAAGAAATTATTCTTAGAGAATTCTCAAGTGTGGAAATTTGTGAAATTTAACAATTCCACCTCTGCATTAGAAAATTTGTGTTTAATTTGATAATGGTGTGTTTAATTAGGTCATTCAGGCTACTTTAAAAGAAACTCTTGACAAAGTTATTCTATTCTTCCTTTATGTGCTATAAGTTGCTATAGCTTAGAAACACCATCCAGGCTCCTGGGACCGAGGTTATTGTTCTCATGACTGAGGCTCTTGGTCCAGTGTTCTGAGAGCATGAGGTTAAATGAACAGGGACAGGTCAGAGCCGCACGGGTGCCCCACAGCCTGGCTCCAGTTCTGAAGTTTCCTTTGTACAGTTGCTGTTTGAGGACAATGAAGGAGAAAGAAGCGGTCCCCTGGTATTTCCGTCACAACAGGTTGGAGCTGGCACACTGGCTTTGTTCTGACTACACAGATTAACGGGCACCTTGTTTCCCGGCTGGCACCTCTGATTCCCATTTGTCTCCTCAGCTCTGCTCACCTTGATGGAGGCGTCAGCCCAGACCTGCATTCGTTTACGTCAGCAGAAACTGCAGTCCTAAACCCACTCGCACCGCACCTCCAGCTATCCTATTTGCATTTGCCCAGGAGCTGGAGCAGGCACAGCTTCCTCCCCAGGGGAAGCCTCCTGCCTTGCACCTCAGTTACCCCATACCCCTGGCCAAGGGACTGCACACCATGCTCCCTGCCGAGAGGATGCTCCACACATCTGTCCTGGAACCTCAGGGGCACGGGTGCTACCCATTCTCCCGCAATGTGAGGAACTAAGCCCCTGCCACATGCAAACAGGAGCTTCCAAACAGCCTTTTGATGGAAGAGTGGTGGTGGTGGTGATGGTGGGGCTAGGGAGGGGTGAAGGGAGAGACCCAACGGGGAGTGGGATGGGAGGTGGGGGGTGGGAGCAGTGATGTGGCGAAGGTGAAGATAGGTGTGGTGACTGAGTAGTGTTGGAGTGATGGTGGAGATATAATGGTGGTGGCCCATGGTGGTGAGGGAGTGGATGGTAGTGTGACGATAAAGGTTGTTAGAGAAACAGCCCATTTTCTTCCCTCTAAGAATGAGTCCACCTAAATGACTCATGACGGAGGCCATGGGACCCTGCACAGGGCAGGAAGAAGACACGTAGGACTGAGTCTAAACTTTTTCACAACACTCAATATGTGCATAAAGGCCAGGCATCCACAGGCCGGGAGGAGAGCTCCTCAGTGCATAAGGCACATGCTGAAGGCAAGGGCGGCACTGAGGAATAGCCCTGTGGTTCCAGTGGTTAGCCAGCTCACCACCAGACGTCACCACTTGTTCAAGGGCAAAGGACACCTGCAGATGGGCAGGGCCATGACTGCCTTTGTGGAGCCAGGACGGCTCCTTGTGGAGAAAGGGCCTTCTGTCTGATACCATCAGAGGGAGCACCTGTCCCCTGGATTCCAGGGACTACTCAGACCTGAGTCAGGCAGCAGCGCCTGGGCAGGGGGCAGCCCTGAACTTCCTAGCAGCTCAAAAAGTCAGTGTACAGGCATTCCACTCCTGCGGTTACAGGTGGAGACCCGCGGGCAGTGCAGGAGGCCATGTCAGGAAATCTTATGAAACAGTCATGTCAGAATGTTGAAAACAGCCTCCAGGGACCGGCTGACAACTCAGGAAGTTCACGGAGAACTTGAGAAATATACAACCTGACAGGACTGTTTTGGAGATGGGGGGTAGAAGAGATGATGTTTTTATTCAACACATTAGAGACGGGGAAATGGCATATTTTGATGAGCTCTGCATTTTCCCAGCAGTCACGCAGGCTGTGATGTTTAGAATGCCCAGGGGCACCTGGGTTCTCTACAATGCCCCTGGGTTTGCTGGCCCATGGGTCTCCCTGTTGGTGATGCTGAAATACTAACGGGCTGGATGACGGTGTCCTCTGAGGGCACCCTGCTCATCTCAGGCCAGAGGAAGGCTGGTCTGGACAGGGAAGCTGGCAGTGACCATGTGGTCACCCCAGGCCATTTCTGCTCAGAGTTCACCACGGAGCATTCCCATAACTGGTTCACTTCTAAACACCGGCTTTAGAGTCCAACAACCTTGAGCCTCGCATCGGGAAAATGGGAGAACGAACCATGCCTTAGGCCAGCAGAGGAGAATATGAGCAGTAACGAAGGTCAAGCACAAAGACAAAAGATCCTTTATATAGCGACACTTCTCATCTGATTCAGATCGTGTCCAAATCTCAGACTGTGGATTAATCTATTTCAAATGAATATTGACATAAGAGATCTATGGGCTCACGTTTATTCAGCATTTACCCTGTTCCAGACACCATACGTGCTTGATGTCAATTTTCTTCATGGGTGATTTTCTTATCAATTTTTAAAAACACTTTACTACATAGTTTTTTGTGCATCTTTTTAATGTTAAAATTTCATTAAAATTGAAAAAACGAGCTTTAGCTAAAGCCCAAGCCTTGTCCCTGACACTGTTCTCAAGCTATTCTGATGGCCTGTCCCACCTGGTCTCGTTGTTCCACAAGGACCCAGAGCGAGGCATCCTGACCCTGGGGCACACAAGACAAGGCCCGTCCCAGGCCGTGAAGCCGTTAAACCGCCAGGCTGCAGGCTTGACAACTGTCCACAGCAGGAGTTGTGCTGAGATATTGAGAAAGAGACCTAAGGGACAACTATTTTGAATTGAGTTTAGATCGCTCAGCAGAAAACCTGGAAAAGTTGTCAGCAGAGTCCTGTGAGGAAAGATTTAAGGCCTGACGGACCTCCCCAGACTCTCATGACATCTGAATCTCCACTGTGGGAGGTTCACTTCCTTGAAGAGCCCTTCTGGGTTCCTACCTGAAAGTATAAATTTGAACGTTAAATTAAAGCATTAATGAATTAATTCACTCATTGAATAATTTTGTGTTCCTGCTATGGGCTAGGCACCACGTTCTGTGGATACAGCTGAGAACAAGACAGACATGGACTCTGCCCACAAAGCTTAAGGTTCAGTTCATGGCTACTGTATACAGCTGTGCAGTTTGTGCACTGCACAATATGTCCAGTGGGGGATGAAATCCAGTCCATACTCTGCTTGCACATCTCTATACTCTGGTGGGGGCTGAATTTGCCTGGATGAAGGGACACCATTTTCTTTGCACAAAGATGCCATCCACTTGCCAAACCAAGAACTCACAGGGCTCTGTCTGCCTGCTGAGGGTGCTCCTATTCTGATTGACACAAAGGCTCAGAGCTGGCAATGGTCCTGGGGAGATGGACCTGAACCCGCAGTCTCCACAACCTGTTAGTGTGGCAGAGGTCTCCTCCCTGCCCGCAGCCAGGCCCTGGGGGAGGGTGGGCCTCAAAGCAGGGACAGAGACATAGAGAAGAGAGTCTGTGTCTGAAGTTGGGTGAGGGGAAGGGAAGCAGGAACGACTCAGGCGGTCTCTAGCACTCCTGTCCTGTGTTGAAGACCCCATTGGGCGAGCCCCTCCCTTCCCTGGCCTCGGCCCCCTCCTCTTCTGTTTGGGGAGGTGGAACAGGACTGTTTTCGACTTCCCTGTAGCTCTCCTCTGCCCTGACTGGTCCAACATCCCTGAGAGTGGGACTCTGATCTCAAAGGAAGCCATCTTTCCCAACTGGAAATTCTTAAAACACAGAAATGTGCTATTGGAGTAGTGAGCGTTGCCCTTTATGTCTGACCAAAGGGAGGTCTTCCCCATGAAGGAAGGGAGCCCAGAGTAGCTGGCAGCCTGAGAATGCGAGAGGGGAGACCTGCCCCCCGCCTCTCCTCGGGCTGCGCTGACCCCAGGACCAGTGGACTTGGGTCTCCTGTATAATAAGCCTGGCACGTGTGGGGCTCGGGGCAGAGGTGCAGCTCTGCCCTGCTGGCTCTGCCGCTCCCTAATTGCAGAAAGTCCCAAAGGCCATCTTCCGACAGAGACCATTAGGGAAGAGACTTACAATCCTGATTACTCATAACACAGCTCCCACTGCCAATTAGCAGCCGAGGAAACTGAGCGGCACCACAGATTGTGGGATGATCGATACTGGCTTTGCGCCTCCTGGTGGGGTGGGTCAGTGGGTGGCTGAGGAGAGGAGGCGACGGTAGTAGAAGTGGTGGCAGTGGTGGGGTTAGAGGAGGAGTGATCTCTGGTGGGAGGTGTGAGCCTCAGTCCTGTTGTCCCCAACCCCTAGGTGGACAGGCTGCCCATCCTTGCTTTATCAGGTCATGGATAGAACCTCAGAGTCCCTTCTTTGGTTAACAAACACCACCTCCGCCACAAGGCAAGAATCCAAAGCCAGGCTAAAGTGTCTCCTCCTTCTAAAAGTCAGCAGAGATTTGGAAAAAGGAAGCTGAGATTTCAAGTTCTAAAACCTCCTCTCAGTCTCAGCGTGTCTTGTCATGTTCTCAGTGTTGCGTCTCTCAGATGCCCGAAGGCCCAGGGGAAGTTTGGTTTCACTGAATCTGAAAATACCCCAATGTTCCTTCTTATAGATGAGCTCACACCGTCTCTTCCAGAAGATTCCAGCAGTGTCACAGGGGAGAGTCAGCTAGCCCTGGACTACAATCCGACTTCTGCTTTTACCAGCTGTGTGGCCTGGGACCAGTCATATAACCTCTCTGGGCCTCACTCTACAGCTATAGAGCACAGATAACAAGCAGGATCTTCCTAAGGATGAGAGTTGGTTCACATGCAGCACCCAGCACAGTGTGGGACCAGTAGAAGGTTCTCAGTACTAGGAAGAGTTCCTTATCAGTTTCTGTGGCCAAAACCTATTCCTAAGGGATGAACCCAGGAGCCTGAGAAGATGGAGCCCCTTCCGGCAGAGGAGCTAAAACCATCCATCTCAGGGGTTGCCTTTCCCCATCCGCAGCCTTCTCTAGGCTTCTCTCCCCAAACCCTGAGAGACACTGGACTCCTCTTGGTGGGAATATGTCAGGGGGAGGAATATACAGGAGCTTCCAGACACAAGGCCACATAATTGGGGCTTGGAGTGGGGGTGGGGGTGAAAATGCAGATTCCTGGGCTCCACATCCAGCCCTGCTGACGCAGTGGCTCTGGGGCAGGGCCTGGGAATGTGCCTATTAACCAGCACCCCAACCCAGGCTGGGTGACAAAGCTGTGGACCACACGCTGAGAAGCCCCACAGGGCTATGGCTCCCGTGGTCAGGACAGACAAGGCCTCGCCTCCCACCTGGGAGGCAGCCCTACTTGTGCCAACCTTTTCAGAGGTTCCATCTGGTCACATGGACCAGAGAAGTGTGGGTGTCTGGGTATCTCCTGGAGGTGCACAGCACATTTGCTTTCTCTGCCAGATCCTTCTGGAAAAGTTGAGTATGCACAGAGGGTGAGAGAGAGAGCTGGGGGGTGGTTATTTCAAGGACTCTCCTGAAGTCCCTAACGGGGGTAGAACCATCCTCTAAAACCAGATGTCAACTTTCATTAGTGTGAGGTCGCAAGTAATGTGCGAATAACAATATCCGAGGTGTGCAAATTGGGAATAAGTTACTTTTCAGATAATGAATTTTGAGAGGATTTAAATTTATTCCTATAATCATCTCATTCTCACACACTCGCACTCTGAAAAACTGTGGGGTATGTAAAAGAGATTGCAGCCAACATGTGTGGAACCAGGCAGGACTTCGTGTCTCTTGCATCTGGGTATGCTAGACAGATGACGTAACCTGTCACACATGTCACGGCAGAAGAAGGACCTGCTGCACATCTGGGCTGTGATCTGTGCCTCTCTGGTTTGTCCCAGGGTCCCTGAGCCAGCACCTTGCTGACCCTACCCTGCTTTCACCTCTGAATGGACCACAGGCGGGGCATGCCTGGGACCTTGCCTGACTGACTTGTGGGGCGCACCCTGCCCAGAGCCAACAAAACAGGAATGACAGAGGCGTGGGGGTGGGGGCAGGCCTGTTCCAGGTTCCGTGTGTCCACGGTGAGGCCAAGGACATCTTGTGTGTGAGACACATGAACCGGGATGCTGTGCCGGTGCTCTGCTTGGGAACAGCCCCAGGACCCTGAGCACCGGGCAGCCCTGTGCAAACAGGAAGTGACTGCCCAGAGGCTAGGCTGCCATAGGCAGGGACTCCAACCCTCACCCTCTGTAGACCAGCCCTGCCTGGCCTCTGAACACTGATGTGGGCACTCCAACTCTGGATGCCCCTTTCTCCTTGGCCGTTAAGCTTAACATGACTCTTAAAAAGAGCTTTTTTTCTGTTAATTCCTAAGTCTCAGCATAGGAATTAAGCTGGCATGCAGTGGGCACATAATGCAGGCAGCTGTCCTCTGCCCCTCGACTTGCTCCACTGTTAAGAGAGTAAACTGTAAGATGCGAGCAGGACCAGCTCTGTCACCACGTGAAATGCAAACGTCATCATTCTAATCAGCCTCCTTAAGCCTCAGCTGTGGTTTTCAGAAACAAGTGAGTGCCACCTTATCCGCAGGCAGGGATTTCATGCCTTGAGGTGGGCTCCTAAGGATACCACAAATGGGGGGAAAATCACACACTAAGTGTTCCATAGCACGTACGTAATCTTGTGAAAATCTCGCCTCTGTAGCGGCCTAACCTGGGTCCTGGGTGTAGTTAAATTGGTTTGCCCCTCCGTGGCCCACGTCAGTGGAGATCTGCTCTCGGGAAGCCCATTGCCCGTACAGTCACTAATGCTGAGGGGATTCCCCCTTAATCCTCAACTCAGAAGATGGTGAGGATGATGACAGTGATGGCTCTGACGTGGGCGGGCTCTTACCCTGTGCCAGGCTGTGGAATGACCTCACTGCAGCCTCATAACCCTCTCACGAAGGAGGTTCTAGCATTCCCATACAATAGGCGAGAAGATGGGCAGAGGTAAGACTCTACCCCAGGATGGCTTGGGCCTGGGTCTTGTGCTCTGGATTACCACCCAGGGACAACAGGAAGAAACAGTGTAGTTGTGACAACAGTCAAGCAGAGAAAAGATATCAAGTATCGGGCTAAGTCCAAGCTCACTCTTCTTCCAGAACCTGCCTTGCTCAAAATTAGGCCTATCCTTTGTGTATCTCCAGGCTCCTAAGCTTCAAAACATTTTAGGCCAGTTGGGGTCACTATACTATGGGTTTCTGTACTCCCCAGGTCACGTGTAGGAAGGAGGACAGAGCATGACAAGCTTAGGAATCCATTCCCTGTGAGGCCTCCAGTCTCAGCATGAGGGCACGGTTCCCCAGTGACCCCCCAGAATCCAGTGGCACACTCCACACCACGATGTAACTCAATTAGAGGATAAAGTCCCTTCTCTCCCATTTCAGGTTAACTGGATCTGTACCCTAGTTCACACGTTCTTGTTTTCGGATCTCTGATTATTGATGAATAGCGAGTCATTGGTTACAGACACACACTGCATACCACCAGCACTGGGGACGTGAGCAGTAAATAAATGCTCATAATTAGTACTCGAGAAAGAATGGATAGCACAAGGTACAAGAAGTGCTTGGGAAATGTGAGGTGCAATTTTTCCTTGTCTAGGCAATTTCCAAACGCTAGATGTAAAGCTGTCTGGGAGTGGAACATAAGTTGGAAGTGAGATTTTCACAGTAGGGGAAACTTTACAAGAGAAGAAACAATTGGAGAAAAACCAATTTCGTTAATTGCCTTTGTTTCACCTGTTGTTTATAGGTACATGGGGCCAGACATCCTTCTGAAGCCTAGTCTTGCTCCAGCCACAGTGCCTTGTGTGTGTGTGTGTGTGTGGGGTGGTTCTTGCTGTTTCTGCAAACGCTCTGCTATCTCCCAGGGGTTGGGCTTAATGGGAAAGTGGCATTTGTAAAGGTTTTGGGGAGTGGCCCTAGGACATTGATGTTTGTTGCCATGGAAATGAATAGAAAGTCTCCAGTTCATCACTGTCATCTCAGCGGGACCTGGGGGAGGAATGGACAAGGCAGAGCCCTTATAAGTTCGGTTACAGATGCAATTGGGAACTAGCAAAAGAAGTGGAAGAACAACCGCTCAGGCATGCCTGAGCTCCCCGCGTGCCGCGTTAGCCAAACTCATCATATGAAATCTTACTCTACAGGGCAAAAGAGGGAAATATGGCTTTCCAAAACAATAAGCAGGTTGGTTTCTTCCTTCTTTCTTTCCTCCCTGCCTCCCTCCTTCCCCACTTACTTTGTTTCTTCCTCCATCCCCCCCTTCTTTTCAAAAATCCCTGATGTGCATTTCAATGAGTTCACTTGCTAGAATTAGAAGTAACATAATCATTTGTGTTTTTCACTGACTATTTATCAAAGGACACACCCATAGTTGGATGTAGATATGCCTGGTTGGCCTTGCTTAACTCTGACTTGGCAAAACAATAGAAGATGGGCAGCAAAGTCTTCAGAAAGGGCTCCATGAACAAAACTTAGAAGAAAAGGGCGCCTGGTGAAGACACGAGTCCCCAGCATAGATCTAAGTCCCCACCAGTCCTGCAAAGTGGTGGTGAACAATAAGGTTCCCTATAAAATTCTCTGGTAGACAACAGTTAAATGCAATCAGAATGAACAGTTGACGGGAAGAAAATAGGGTAACAGAGGGCGGGATGTGCCTTCTGAAGGAGAAAGTTCTAAGTCAGAGCTAGCAAATATGGGGTACTCGTGCTTCCACTCTCACGGCAGACAACGGGAGTCACCTCATTCTTTCCCACAGAGCCCAGGTGTGGCCTTCTCATTTATATCTCACATCACTCCCGGCAGATACTACCAAGGGATCAGAGTTACCACCTGTGGTAGATTGAAGACGGCAACAAATCCTCTGATGCCTCTGAGAGACAAGTCTAATTTCTCTCCTGTGGAATCTGGTCTGGCCTTAGTGACTTGCTTGACCAATAGAATGTGACCCACATAACTAGACTTCTGAGGCTAAGAGGCCTTGCATATTCCCCAAGGGCATCTTGGAAGACTGCTCTTGGAGCCCTGGGCCACCCTGTAAGAGGTCTGACTATTCTGCAGGATAGACTGTGTGCGTCTAAGATTGCATGGAGGGAGAAGAGGGGTCCAGCCGAGCCAGCCTTCCAGCTGACCCTGCCAAAGTGCCAGACATGCAAGTGACTCTGGCTAGGATGCTCAATTATAGCCCACCTGGCAGCTAAGCACCACTGAGCAACCCCAGTTAATGCCACCTGAAGCAGAAGAGTCACCCAGTTGAGCCCTGCCCAGATTCCTGACACAATCGTGAGACATAATACAAAGGCGATTGTCTTAAGTTGCTGAGTTTTGGGCTAATTTGTTACACCACTGTAACTAACCTGAATAGCATGTGTAGTGAAACCCATTGGCCACCCTGGGTATAGACAAAAATTGTCTTCAGGGACCAGCAGGAGTCTGTGGGGGCTTTTCCAGTAACATAATAGTGATACTAGTATTTATTGAGTGCTTACTATATGCAAGACACTTGGAAACATTTTCTATGGAATAACTCATTTATATGCACAACCTCCCCAAGTACCTAAACCCCCCCAAACTGGGCCAAACGCTGATGGACCTACCTCAGAGTTAATGCAAATAACAATTCAACCCAACACGTCTTTTTTCTCATTGGCATCTCACTCTAGTCCGTATGAGCTGGCAAGGCTGGTTTCATCATCATCATCATCATCATAATAATGATGATGATGTTAACAGATGAGAAAACTCAGGCTCAGAGAGGTTGTGATTTGTCCAAGTTCATGCTGGTTAGTGAAGGAGATGGAATTTGAACCCAGATATGACAACTCCCTGGCCAGTGGTTTTTCTGTCCATCACACTGCCTCTCTAAACATGTTAACTAGTAGAGAGAGGTTCTCCTCATCAGGACATTCCTGCCTCTCCCGCAGTATCAACTCAACACAAGGAGGATCAGACAACATCCTGACAAAGGAAATGAACTCTGTCAAATAGACCTGTGCTGCAGGAGATTTCGTAGCCCCTAATTTCTCAGGTGCAAAACCCACCTCGTGGGGGTGCTGTGATGACTAAGAGTTCACGTGGCTGTGAGAATTAAGCCAAGCGAGGCACACAGTGAATGATCAGTAAGTGGGGGCAAATGTTATCACTTGTTATTTAACTCATTTGACGTTAGTTATGAAGCATTTGCTATGTGAGTGGGCTGTTATTGGCACCAGGGATTCAGCAGTGAACAAAACAGGCAGCAATCTGCCCCTTACAACTCTTACATCCCAGTGTTCAGTGGAAGCTTCTGTGAGATGGGGTGCTGGGGGGCTGGCTAGGCCCACTCACTAGCTAAGTGATCTGTTTTCACACAGCAGCCCTGGATCGCACTCAATTCAAAATTACTCCACAGCAACATGACAAATCACTGTCCTTTGAGGAACTTTAGAGTAAATTCAAGACCACAAACACTCAATCTGGCAACTTTTGACATGGTCTTGTGCCTCGTGGTGTGAGGTCGTGGCCTGGCTCTTGTCAGCGGTCCTAAAGAATGGCTTAGGGAGAGGGGAGAATGCTTCTTGGGTCCCGTCTCATTGAAGGGCCTCCCCCTCCACTAAGCTCCCTCTACCTGACTTCTCAGGCTGTCATGTTGGGAAAGAGAAATTCCTTGGGTTGTGAGGCAAAAAAACTACCTAAGCTGCTCTCTTCCAGTGAGCCAAAAGCCAGAACTGACGTCTTGCATGTTTAAAACTGGAGCTCATTGGAATTCTCCAAAACCTGGACGAACTCCCCAGAGACCTGCAAAAGCCTAATAGAGCTATTTGCTTCTGAAGCAGGGGACGCTGCAAATCCATTCCACCGGCCCATCCACAATAATGTCATTTTCTGGTCTGGGAGGTTAGAGAGGGGAGAGATTACCCACTCTCTGGCCATGGCACATCCACGTGAGGGTGGGACAACTCTCCTAGCCTGGAGATTTTCCAGAGTATTTTATTTTTTGAAGATTGTTGGTCAAGTAGCCTGTCATGATTTAACTTTCCCAGTTTTGATGAAATAGTTTTGGTTTCATTTTCTAATTCATGCATTCCTCAAGCACTTATTGCCTGCTAGGGCAGGGTTCTAAGTGTATATATTAGGCTGTGATGGATTTACTATTCTAGTGGGGGAAATTTAGACAATACATGGAGAAATAGACACAGAAGAAAAAAGTCAGATGGTACTGAGTGCTCTGCAGAGAATTAAAATACATTGATCAGGAGGCCTCTCAGAGGAGGTGACATTCAAGCAGAGACCTGACAGGAAGGAATCGGGTATGTAAAGGGCAGGGGGAAGCGTCTCAGGCAGAGGGAGAGCTAGTGCCAGGCCAAGATGGGGCACGTGAGGCAGAGAGAAGGGACCAGAGTGGCGGCAGGACAACGAGAGGGGATTGTGGCTCAAGATGAGGTCAGACCTGCAGGGTAGGATCTCGAGGGGCCTCAGGGCCCTGGAAAGGGAAACAGCTTTAGATTTTATTCAAGGTGTGAGGGGACAGCCCTGGAGGGTTTTAAACGGGAGGTAATGTGAACTGATTTACACCGAAAACAGATTACTCTGGCGACCTCCTGGAGATTGGCCCACAACAGGGCAAAAGAGGAGGAAGGGAGACCCATGAGAGGCTGCCGTGCTTGTCAAGGTGGAAGATGATGGTGACTCTGACTGGGGCGCAGCAGCGGGGATGAAGAAAGGACTCAGGGTATGCTTTGGAAGTCGAGTTGATAAGCCTTGGTTGATGAATTAGATGTGGACATGTGGAGGATGGTTATAAAATAAATGGAATGCTTTTCAGAGAGAATAACTCAGCATTTTAGTATATCTCACCTAAGTCTTTCCCAGTTATATAAACATACATATGTATTTTTATAAAATTGGAATCTAAATGTAGTCTTACATCATGTTCTTCATCTTAACATTCTTTTTGTGAATATTTCTACAAGCCATCATTTGTAATGGCTGCATAATATCCCATCATATAGGGCATGCCATAATTTCCTTAACCAATCACTGCCTGACATTTGGGCTGCTTCCAATATTTCTGCTATTATAAGCAAGGCTACAGTAAACATCCTGTACATAAATCTTTAGGCAATCTCTGATTTTTTTTCCTTGCAATAAATTGCCTGAAGTGGAGTTACTGAATCAAAGGCATTTTTAAAAAGAGACTTGATAAATAGGTGCTGCCAAATTACTGGCAAGAGAGGTGGTACCATTTTATATTTCCCTTCACTGTATTTGATAGCTTCCATTCACTTTATCTTGCTCAAACTGAATTTTATCATTAAAAATGGCCAATAGTCAAAAAACGTATAACGCTACTGTTTTAATTTGCTTGATTTTGATTATTAGTGAGGTTAAGCATCTTTCTCACATTTAATGATCATGCATATTTGGTGGATGAAAGTAAATGTGTGTGTATGCACTCTCCATTCATGCTCTTCGCAACTTTTCTATTTGAATGGCAATCTTTTTTTTCATTGATTACTAAAGGCTCTTTAAATAGATAAGTCATCCCTAACTCCAACTACCTTTTCCCAGTTTTTCTGTGCTTTATGATATTCAGAAGCCTAAAGGTTTTATGTCATCAAACATATCAACCATTTTCCCATTGGGTCTTCCTTTTTTGTTTGGCTTAGGAGAGCCTCACTTACCTGGATAGAAGCATATAAATATCTGTGTCTATTTATTTGAGGTCTTTTATGATTTTATTTACTTTTTAAGCTACCATTTCTCAAGTGATTTCTGTAGAACATGAAACATGAGTCTCATGAAATATTCTGTGGTCAAGTAATTCTGGAAACAGTCTGTACTATAGTTCTCTCTGAAATCATCTACTGCACAGTAGCGACAAAGATTTTGCAAATTTTGCAATAAAGAAATCTGCTTACCTTGGCTTCACATAGCTTTTCCCAGACTAACTGGACTACAGAACCCCTTTCCTGTCATGATTATTAATGTCCTATATAAGAGGGTTTTGTACTTCAGAAAAGCCACTGGAATCACGCAGCAATCCTACTTTTTTAAAAACGAACACTTAATCATTTGTCCCAGCACCATTTGAAAATAATCTACCCCTTTCTCACAGTTCTGAAATATTGTCTTTATGTTTTTATTCTGTGTCCTAAGGTTTGTTTCTGGCCTTTCTGTTTAGTTCTATTGATACGTTAAAGCCTCATGCTACAACTGTGGTCTTATTTTTCCTTCTGTTCCTATCAGTAATGGCTGACGTTATTTGGTGCATACAGCTCCTTGCCTACTGCATCTCCTTTATGGATTTTATCACCTCTAAAATGTTTCTTTTTTGTGTTTTTGACTAATAGATCTTTGACGACTTTTTTTCCTTTAAACTCCTCATGCCATTTGATTTTAAGTGTATGTCTTTTCATTTGCTCATTCATCAAAAATGTACTGAGTACTTCATACGAGCCGACTGCTAGGCACTGGGGAATACAATGGTGATCCTAAAACAAATATGGTGTTACTCTCATAGAAATTAAAGTGCAGGATGAAAGACAGACATCAGTGATAATTTCCTAAGTACGTGTAAAATCACAGTGGGGAGTACGTTTATGGTATATGGTGTCATGAGCTAGTAGGTGCTACAGAAGTTTACACTGGAACTACTCAGGGGGACTACTCAGGAAAGGCTGTCCTGAGGAGGAGACATTCAGGATCAGCTCTAAAAGATGTGTTTGTTAGCCAGATTGGGGCAGAGTAGGGGCGCCACAGGAAGCATTCCAGACAGAGGATGACCTCCTGGGAAGAAGGAGCTTATTGTCAGCAAGTGGGGCTAGATGCAGAGAATGAGGAGAATATGGTATGAGTTGAGGTTGGAAAGGTCAATGGAATCAGATCATGCAGGACATTTTACATCCTGCTGAAGACTTGAGCCTTTATTCTAGAAGCAATGAAAAGTCATTAAAGGGTTTTAAATACAGGGCTTACAAGCAGTGACGTGCTGCAGACTTCTGCACACCAGAGAACTATGCACATCTCTTCCCAACTCTGTGATCTGTGACATCGCTGAACTGGTCACTTGAGATCATCCATGGTGGTAGTATTTACACCATGGAAATTGGCAAATGCTACATATCAGGGCTTATCCCCTCTGGAGAGCCAGTTGTTAAACATTTACCTGCACATCATTGACTGACGTAATCACCAACCGCATTTTAAAAAGAAATCACTCTGGTAGCTGAAGGGATATAAGGAGATTGCTTAGGACGTGATGATGAGAGTCTGATTGAGAAACAACTGTTCCTTGACTTTCAGTGATTGCCGTGGGGATGGAGAGAAGTGGATGGGTTTGAGACACATATAGGAGGTAGAGGGGAGAAGACTTGGCGATGGATTGGACGGGGAAGCTACAGGAGGAAGGGTGATGAAGAGGGCTCCCAGATCTTTGGCTTGTGTAAATGGATGGATGGTGGTATCATTTACTGAGATATAAATGCTGGTCGAGGGCTGTTCTGTTTTTGTTTTGGCAGGAAGGTTGGTGATGGGGAAAGGCCATGAGTTTAGATTTGGACATTACGAGTTTGAGTTGCCTGTAGACACTCAAGTGCAAGTGCCAAGTATGCGGTTGGACTTACGGGCCTGGATATCAGAGCAGAGGTCTAAGTAGGAGTTATCAGTGTGGCAGTCACGGTGGTTGGTGGGACTTGAAACTCTGGGCATGGATGACGTGACTTTGGAATTTAGACTCAGAAGAGATGACCATCTAAGAGTAAATCTCTAAGATTAGAGCTTGAGGAAAGAACATTTACCAGCCAACATTTAATCAAATGGTTTACGGTCAGATTAGGTTTTGTTTTATTTTGTTTTGAGCCAACTTGGGAGGCTTTGCCTTTTCACTGGGAAGTTGTTCTTTTGCTTTAAAAAATTTTTTCATTATTTCTGTTATTAACATTTCCTTGCTTTATCCTTTTCCTTTTATTATTATTTTTTCATATTCAGCTCCATGGGCCAAATTTTTCTCCTTCTTTCTTATTATTAATTTTAATATATTACTCTAATTATATATGCTTAATTCTGTAAGTAACTCATTTGGAATCTCATGGCCCATTCTTTTATGACACAATTTCTCTGACTTATTTTGGTTCATTTATCAATGGGGTGGGGTATGATTTAAAGCTTATTTTTTTAAACAAGAAAAAGCAGGAAGATGTCATATGTATTTGAACACTTGTGTATTGGGAACTTCTTTCTCTTGCCTTCACACATGACCACCACCTAGGCAGGGTACAAAATTCTTGGATGATAATCTTTTGTACTCAAAACTCTCTAACTACTGCTCCAGTATCTTCTGGCATTCATTATTTACAGGCAAGAAGTCATGAATTGATTTTTCTTCCAGGATGCTGGTAGAATTTGTGCATGTGTGTATTTCAAAACCTTTTCCAGGATGTGTCTATGGAGTGGGCAGTATTGATCAGAAGGAGAATATATTGTATTAGTGGAAAGAAACATATTAAGGGTTGTAAATAGAAAAGAATTTGTGAAAGTCCCTGAAGTCAGGGACACACGTACAGGTCACTAAAATGATGTAGAGAAATAGATATGGAGGATGGGGAAAGAGGTGGATGTGGTGGAAATTGCAGAATCTTTGCATTCATATGATCATGAATGTGGGCTGCATGAAGACACAGAGGGAGTTTGAGGAAGGAAAGTTTTCAGTAAGGAGGAACTACAAATCCATTGTCTTTACTGTCGTGACAATGGGGCTCACACTTCATGAGAATGACACTATAATGAGGAAAAAATGTATGCAAATCAAATACAGTAGATGTGGAGGATGAACAGAACTGGTCTAGTTAGCTCCACCCTTGGGGAAGGTCTGAGAGGAGTTAGGGAAGCCTTTGGGCTGCAGGCAAAGAATGCGGTTTATGAGGAACAATTTATATTATATATAAAAGGGTCAGCCCCGTGGCTGAGTGGTTAAGTTAACCCTAACACTGCAGGCGGCCCAGCATTCGTTGGTTCGAATCCTGGGCGCGGACATGGCACTGCTCGTCAAACCACGCTGAGGCAGCATCCCACATGCCACT